>NC_069780.1:30070000-30695000 GCF_027406575.1 Nycticebus coucang
TGGAGATGGAACACATTCTTCTTAGTAAAGTATCACAAGAATGGGGAAGCAAGAATCCAATATACTTAATTCTAATATGAAGGCAGCAGATGAGCTAATACATGGTGGCCGGTAGGGGAATGAGCAAGTGGGGAGAGGAGAGGAGTGATGGGGATGGGGAGTCATGGTGTATGGCACACCTCTTGTGGGTGGGACAAAATTATAAGAGGGACTTTAACAAATGCAATCAGTGTAATCTAATTCTTTGTACCTCAATGAGTCCCAAACAACTAAATAAAACACAAAGAGGAACTCAAAGGAAAAAGCCACCAAGGCCAATGTGTGTCAAAATTCAACAGGTACAAAGCATGTAAATCATAGGGGAATTGTGAGTACATGCATTTTAGCAATAGGAATATGATGAATCTATTGTATTTGAACCACAATATATACAGTTCTTAAAGTCTAATAGGAAAAATGTAGTTCCAAAATAACATTCATGAAAATATGCATTACCTTACATTATAGGGTTAATTGGAAATAAATTGCTAATAAGAAACTAAAAGTAACAGTAGCACTTCACTTAGCAATTGAAAACCAAGAGCAGCTCACAACAACCCTGATAATGTCTCGATCACATATTTTTCTTGATAAAAATCAGGTTATTCTAACAATCTGCATATGTCATGTAGAACATTTGCCGTGTTAAAAGGGTCAATGTGGCAGCTGAATGTCTTGCTAACATCCAGAATTATAGAGCCCCTGCTAAGTTCTTTTAATGAACAAACTATACTGGTTTTCCAAATTTTAGTAACCTTTAAGTTTCTGGTATGTTTCAAATAAGTCACAGGTATTCATAAAATGCATTGACCCTTAAGAACTGATTTTGCATTTCTGGGTTATTCTTTAGCCCACCAATGAAAGTTCATGAAAAATTTTGTCCAAAAAAGATTCTTTTACAAGGTGTGAAAGACTATACAACCATGGCATAGTCTTTCTTTTTGAGACAGAATCTCACTATGTTACCCTCGGTAAAATGCCGTGGCATCAGAGCTCTCAGCAACTTCAAACTCTTGAGCGTAAGCAATTCTCTTGCCTCAACCTCCTGAGTAGCTGGGTCTACAGGCACCTGCCACAACACCCAGCTATTTTTTGTTGCAGTTGTCATTGTTCTTTAGCTGGCCTGGACATGGCATAGTCTTTTGAAAGCAAGATTTTGAATAAAAGGAAAAGACTGCAAGTTTCCAATGCTTAAGCTGTTCTCCCTCAAAATGGAAATAAAATTTGAATTCAAGGACTTGATTACAGTTGAACTTTACAATGATTCTGTTTCCTTTTAGACAGGATTGTCTTGCTAGTTGCTTCTATAGAACTGTTTCTCCATGTTGTGAAAAGCACCTATAACTTGATATTTCTTTGTTCAACATTCAAATGAAGTAATGCTAGGTCTGTATCTTTTTTTTTTCCAGTTCCCTGCTCGACTCCAAGTAGAAAAGGAATTTGGTTTCTGTGGCAGGAAAGATCATTAAAGAAGGTAAAATATTAGCTATATGTATTTTTTAGAAAACCCAAAACAGGCTTTTTAGAAACTTGAAGGAATCATTTGTCTAGAAAATAGAATTCTTTAAATATTTCATCTTCTGGAAGAATAAACATGCATTTTTCAAACTAAAGGTGATTGCTCTTTAGAAAGATTGATATAAAGCAGTGATTTTATGTTAGCTAATCAATTTCAATTGATGAGCTATTATTCACTAATAGATTTTTTATGATCTCATTTTCAGATTATTATAAAGAAACTCAAGAATCCACAGACATTGTGCTTCTAGGATGAAACAAGCTTATATTTGGATTGCCTGTTCTCTCTGGGGCAAATCTATGTTACAAAAGCAGAAACAAGCCTTTGGATTTCAGAATTTGTTATTGCCACAGATTATTGGTATTATACCTCCTTCATATTGGTTTATCAATATTAAAACAGAATGCCATACAGCAATTGCAATCTTTGAACATTCCTGCAATTTTACAATGCACTTTGCCATTTGCTAATACCCATTTGAAAAGTAAAATCAAACAGGAGCAGAGAAGTTAAATGCTGTGTAGCAAAAGTATTGGGTTTACTTGGGACAGTAACCTTGGCAGATTACTTCTCCTCTCCTCAGAATAAACCATGAAAATACAAATTCACTTAGTCCAGTTGCCTTGTGAGTGGCTGGTCTTTTCCTTAAATTTTTCACAGTTAAATTATTATTGTTACATCATGTTTGCAGATACCTTTTCTTATTCAGTGTCTATTTGCCTATAATCCTGAGAATATTATTTGAAAAATTTTCTATATTTCAAATTAATATACCTATCTACAACCTATATTTATTAAAAGTCTTAAAATTTCATCAATCTATTTCTTAGAAACAATTTATTAACTAGCTTAGAACAGAATCCAGTTTTACATTCCTACTGTAATTTCCATATACATATGCCACAAGTAAATCAAATGTTTAAAGCTATGCCTGACTTTTCCAAATAAATGTTTGAGAGTTAACGAATAAATTTTTCTGCTTACCTATTTAAAAGCAGAGGTCTACCAAATAATTTTAAAATAAATACTTCAGAGAGAGATTGGCCTATTCTAGTGGCATAAAGCTAGTATGAAACACCGTTTACAACCCTTTCTTCTTCTTTTTTTTTTTTTTTCGGTATGAGGGTATATACATATAGTTTAGCATGATTAGATTACATTGTTTAAATTTGTTAGATAAAATCTGTCCCCCTCACCCAGGAAGGGGGCCGTGTACCCTTACACGGTGTCTCCACTCCCTTCCTCCCTTCTGCCACCTCCCTCCCTTTCTTCCCCTCCTTCTAACCCCCCTCTCACCCTCTTGAGTCTAATTGTATTTTTCTCTTATGTGGGTGTATATTTATTCATCTATTGGTTTCATATTAGTATTGAGTACATTGGATACTTGTTTTTCCATTTTTGTGATATTTTACTAAGTAGAATGTTCTCCAGCTCCATCCAGGTTATTACAAAAATATATAGTCTCCCTCATTTTTTACAGCTGAATAGTATTCCATGGTGTACATATAACACAGGTTATTAATCCATTCATGGATTGATGAGCACTCAGGTTTGTTCCACATCTGGACGATTGTGAATTGAGCTTGCAGTCCTTTCTGCAACCATTTCTGCAAGCCGTACTTGGGCTGCCTTACTTTGTGGGGCCCACCTGAAAGGCAGGGCTACCACATAGAAGATGGAAAAGGATAAGATTATCAATAGAACTGACCTCAAATTGATGCATGACAGTGTATCATTCCCTCAATAGTCTCATCTTCAATTGATCTTGCTTCTTACCTAATTTTATGAGTATTAAATGGCACATGTATTTAAACACACAATACCATACTACATTCAAGAGCATGACCTTTGATGTAAGACCAATCTAGTTTGAATCTTCACCCAGCTGTGTACTAGGTGTGTGAACAAGGCCACATTTTCCATCTCCATGATCCTTATGTCATCACTAATAAAATGGTTTAATAATACCAATATTAGCATAAGTTGTTCAGAATTAAATGTAGAGAGATAATTTAATTGACTTGTCATCTGAAGAGGACATTTTGGATCAGAAAAGGAAGTACTATTTACGACCATGAGTAACTGAGACTGCCTCAATGCCTCAAGCATAAACTACTTTGTATGGTCATTCTGCTTAAATTAGATGTAAGTTCTTGGAACATTGTGGCTCCAAGTAAATAGTCAATGAAGATAGTTGGGAACCCACCACATCCGGCATATGGGGCTGGCGCCCTACTCCTTTGAGCCACAGGCACGGCCAGAGTTTAGCACTTTTTATACTGATTTTTCCTTAAGCATCAAATCCCTATTATAAATGCTGGTTTCTATTTTTTTTTTACTTTTTTTTTTTTTTTATTAAATCACAGCTGTGTACATTAATGTGATCATGGGGCACCATACACTGGTTTCATAGACCGTTTGACACATTTTCATCACACTGGTTAACATGGCCTTCCTGGCATTTTCTTAGTTATTGTGCTAAGACATTTACTTTCCACATTTACTAAATTTCACATATAACCTTGTAAGATGCACCGCAGTTGTAATCCCACCAAAAAAAAAAAAAAAAGTGCTAAACTGGAACTTGAAAAGCGGGCAATATTGGGATGGATAGCAGTCAGAAATAGTCAAAGCCATGAAAAATAGGTGAAAGAACAAATGAAAAATTGGTATTTTTAAAATATTTATGATACAATTACTAAAAATGTCATCAAAAAATTGCTAACATATATCTTGAGTTAAGAGAATATATTTACTTTGAATTATCAGTGATTATGTTAAACACCAGAGTGCAAATTTAATAAAATTGTTGAGATAAACACAAAATAAAAATATAATATGAAAAAAAAGAAGATAGTTGGGAAAAAATAATCCTCTTAAAGATTTAATGCTGTGGATGCTTTAGGTGAGCTTGTTTTCTGACTGGCCCTTATGGACAGCCTTACACAGCATGTGATTCACATACCATTATTTTAAAAATGATTACAATGTAGTAAATGGCCATCTGGATCGCCCATAAACATCAGAAGCACCAAGTGGAAAAATCATGAATAGTAAGGTGCAATAATAGTATTTCCCAAGTTGTTTTAAGAAATTCAAAGGGGGTAATTGAATTAAAATGAAGTCTTATGATCAGTGAGTTTGGAAAATGCTATGTATTTTATTCTGTTTTAAATAACATATTAATACTATATGTACACAAAGTATTGAAAACTAAGTAATCCTGAAATAAATAAAACCATAAAGGTTGTGAAACACTGGCTTACATTTTATGTTCATGTACATTGGCCTAATTTTCTATGGAAGGAGAAATAAAGATTTGTCAGGGGTGCCTAGGGTGATACGTTGAGGTGGAGTGTGATATCTGGGTTGGATGGGAACCTGGTTATGATCAGCTAACGACCCATTATGTCTGGCATGGATACCAGTGTAGGGGGTGGAAGGAATGGTGGCATGCACAATAGATTTGTACCTGATTAGCATAAAGTGAAAGATTAAGTGCTAAATTTTGCAAATAATAAAAGTTAGTTTCACTCAGAAAAAAGTTAATCTGATAGCTATCATTTGCCTTCACATAACACGTCTCTAGCTAAAACACTAATTTTATCATGTCTTTAAATCACCATCAAATTTGGTCCCATTCAATGGTTATCAGACCATTCCAAGATGCTCTACATTAAAATGTATCAAACACGGAAGCAATTCCTGACTCATCTTTCTTTTTGTCTTCCCCTGTAGCAGGCCTGTTGTAGATGCTGAGATAAAACATTGAACAACACAGTCAAGGTATCTGTCCTTACATTCTAGTAATATCTAGAAAACATCAGAAAGTAGTTAAGTGCTATGCAAAAATGTAACAGAGAGTGATGACAAGGAAAGTAACTCAGTGGCTCCTTCAGTTTAGGTGATGAGGGAAGATCTCTTTAAGAGATAGAGGCTATGCCTAGTCAAAGGCCCTAAGATAGAAGAGCTGCTAGGAATTTTTCTGCAAACTGAAATCAGTTTATGGTCTTGCATCCCCCCCCCCAAAAAAAAATTCATGTTGAAGTCCTAAGCCTTAGAATGTGAACTTAGTTGGAGATAGACCCTTTAAAGAGGTATTTAAGTAAAATTGTACAATTAAGGTGGGTCCTAATCCAATGTGACTCATATTATTGTAAGAAAGGGAAATTTGGACACAGGCACATATGGAGGAAAGATGGTGTGAAGACACAGCACATGATGGTCATGTACAAGTCAAGGAGAAAGGCTTGAAAGGGATCTGTTCCTCCAGGCCCTCACAAGGAGCCACCCTGCTAGTGCCTTGTTCTTCAAGGTCTATCAGAACTGTGAGAAGATAAATTTCTATTGTTGAAGTCACCAAGTTTACTTTGTATTATTATGGCACTCTGAGCAAACTGATAGAATCAGTGTGAAAAGAATGTAGATGATAGAATGAGAGCTATGAAATAAGTTTGGAGCAGTAAGTAGGAGCAACCTTAGGTAAGAAGTTTGTGGGAGTTATTCTAGGTGCAAAGTGAAGCTTGTGGACTGGTTTTAAGCAGAAAAGAATCAAACTTACTGCAGAATGAAGAATGTATTATAAAGGCAAGGTGACCAGTCAAGGACATGTAGTGTTCAGGGGGTTAGATATAGTGATATAGGGGTGACAGAGAAGGGAGGCAGACTTCAAACATACTTTGGTGTGATGGGTTTGAGTCAGGGTAAGAAAAAGTAATACAGATAAAGGCTGAATTTCTTAAATTGCAATTTGGTGGATGATGGTGTCATTTACTAAGATGGAGAAGACAGAAGAGTAAGTTTTGTTGCTTTGTGTGACATGGGCCAGGTGAATTAATCTAATTCTCCATTTTTTTCTCATGAGTAAAATGGAAATAATACATGATAATGCTATTTTATTGGATAGTTGTGAAGATCAAACAAGTAATGTTTATCAAACACCTAAAACTTAGTTAATGCTCTAACACTAAATTATTATTTCATCATCATCATAATTAGTTTTTATCTTGAGATACAACAATGAGGTAAAGCTGGATTCAATGTCATCAGGGACATTACAGTTGAGGTGATAACATTTCCCTTTGTACTAAATGGAGATGCTAAAATTTTACTTGAAAATTGATTTTGAACTCTTTGAAAATTGATTTTGTTTAATCCATAGGAAGCTGTATTAGAGTCTGACAAAGTTAAGCTTTAGTCATTTATGAAGTTGCCTGTGAATACAACTAATTTGAAGTTCCCTGGTATTTAACAGACAGGAAGCTACCACCTGTCTTCAAAACAAAGTCTTCTGGATGTGGATTCAGCATCCATTTTCATCCTCTTCTATGAATCTATTGTATTAAGACTAAAGCATATAACTCTCAAGCTCCCCAGCAGGCAGGGGTAAGATGTGACATTCACTCTATCCATGAGAAAATCTCCCAGGAGATGGCAAGGATGAAGATGAGAAAGATAGCATCTTCCCGCTGCTGCAGTGGCTGAGCATGTCTGACCCATCCACGTTGGTGTCTGTGGCTGACGGAACCCACACTCTAGCGTCAGGTCACCAGCTTCATGGGTCTGAGGCAGCTGTTGTGGCATCAGTGGTGACAACAGGCACCACTTCTTCCTGACCTCTGCATCTTTGCTGTCGTACTGTTAACCTCAACCACCTCCTCTATATCTCTAAAAGAGTTAAGCTCTTAATATCCTTTATTGTATTCCTTTTTGATTAAAATATTCAGAGTAGCTTTTATTTCCTAAATGGAACTCTGGCAAACTGTGTCGCATCAAGATTCTATATTTATTTCAGATTTTCACTAATGAGAATTTTATCTGAGAACATTTTCATGAACTAAAATTTCCAATCTATTTACCCTGCTTCTCAAGTCTCATTTTGGGCACTCTCACCAAAGCAGGTGCTTATTTGATTCTTTTTAAATGAATAAAAGTTATGAGGTCATCTTCTGTGCTACCTGATTCATCAAATAACTTATTCCTCCTGACATAAGTCCAACTGTCATATCAATCTAATACAATATCATCAAATTACTCAGATGTTTATAATCAATTTGAAATCCTTTTGAACTTTATATAATCAAGCATATAATAGCCTACAGCTTAAATGGGAAATTTAAATGCCAATACCACAGGTGCAGCAAAAACTTTATTCATTGACTACCTATTTGTGGAATCCAGATCTTGTTTAAGTTATTTCTCCAAGTATATTTAATTAAATCAAATGACCTTCATTACACTCATTTTTCATCAAAATTTAAAAACACCAAATTACAAATTCAGGAAGAATTTCACTTACATTTTAATTATTCATTGATTAGTTCTAATTTTATTAGCTCTCTTCTTGATGTAAAAATGTTAGATTGTGTTGAATATGATTATTTCTTCTTTAAATATGTTCAGACCCTCATTATTAACAACCTTATAGTCTAACTTAGACTTTACTTTGAATGTCCAGATTGCAGAAAAACAAACTTTAGAAAAACTGGCACAAAATGAAACATTAAACAAGTCTGTGGTTGGATTATAACTTTCTCAGTTTTTAAATACAGTGGATATACCAGGAGATAAAGTGATGACTTATGGGTGGCCCCAGTCAAAGTCATGGTGTCATTTGCTCAGATCTGTTTTCCTTCCTCGACTGTGAGACTGAGCAGAAAAGCACTCCTGACACTAGCACTTCAAGCAGAATCACATCAGTTAGAGTGTGGTGGTGCAAATAAGAAACTTGATGTAGTCCTCTAATCCATTTCATTTACTTCAGCACTAGATGCCAAGTTTTTCTTAAGGCCAGGGGCCATTACAGGTTTAATGTACAAATAACAGGCAGCTGGACTTAAGCTCTTCTTGAATATGATACTAGTTACCTGATAGTCACTGAGCACCGTGGTCTGAGGTCACCCAGGGAAAGGCATCAATGACTCTGCTGGTCTTTCTGGATCACTCGCTGTGTTGGTCTAGGATGGTCTGGCCTGGGACTTTACTACGTGGCTCTGTACAACGTACCTCCCCTCCCCAGCAGCGTAGCACAGGCAATCTCATGACAACTTCAGAGAATAAGAAAGAGGCAGCAAACATACAAGTGTTTTCCAGCCTCTCTTGTCACAATTTTTGGAATATCACTGACCAAAGTTAGTCACATAGTTGGCCCCTAGTTAAGGTTGAGTAGAATTAAAAAAAAAAAAAGCCAAAGGATGTGGCTACAAGGAAGGGGAGAAATCAGGTCTCAATACAATCAATCTACCACAGACACTTCTTACTGTTAGTAAAGCCTGTTAAAATACGTATAAAACCACAAACAAGAACTATAAAATAAAGTGGCAAACCCAGAATTAAAACAATAATAGCACATTGGGAGAGACATTTGCATCTCTCATATACGAGGACCACATTCATATTTATAAGAAAAAGCATCAAGATTCCAATGGTAAATTTTCAAAGGACAGGAACAAAGTTCATTTCAGAAGAAATGCAAGCCATGGACAAGTATATGAAACAAAAATAGAGGGTGCCAAAAAAGTGTATGCACATCTTAAGAAAATTTAAAAACTATGTGAAAATTGTAACACTTAACATATACCAATAACAAAAGATGAATACAAGTCACGTTTGAGCACCTCTTGTAACTGCAGAAGTCAAATGTGACTTGAGTATTATGATTTTAACATAGTTTTTTTCCTTTCTTCAAATGTGTACCCTTTTTTACATCCTCTGTATTTATTCTAATTTGTGATACAAAAGGAAGGCCATACAAATGGCCAACAGGTCTACGAAAAATTATTCAACATCATTAATCATTAGAGAAATGCAAATCAAAACTATAATGAGATATCACACGCCCTGTTAAAATGGCTTTTATCAAAGAGACAGTCATGAATGTTGGCAAGGATGTGGAGAAAGGGGAAACCTGTACGCCACTGGTGGAAATGTAAATTAGTGCAGGCACTATGGAGAATAGAAGGGAGGGCCTCAAAAAACCTAAAAATAGACCTTCCATATGACACAGCCATCCTTCTGCTGGGTATATATGCAAATGATGGGGATTCAGTATGTCAAAAAGATATTTGCACTCCCATGTTTATTGTGGTGCTATTAACAATGGCCAAAATTTTGAATCAACCTAAGTGTCCATCAAAGGATGAATGGATAAAGAAATTGTGCTACATATACACAATGAAATGTTATATAGCCACAAAAAATGATGAACTCCTGTTATGTGAAAGAACATGGATGGAACAGAAGAAACATTATGTTAAGTGTTAGCCAAGCACGGAAAGACAAATCTCACATGTTCTCACTCATATGAGGGAGCTAAATATTAACAGTTGGCTTCCTGAAGACAGAGAATAGAATGGTGGTTGCCAGAGCTGGTAAGGGTAGTAGAGACGGGTGGATAAAGTGGGGATAGTTAATGGGTGCATAAAAATATAGTTAGATGGTTAGATACAGTGAATCATATTTGACAGAATAACAAAGTAACTATAATCAACAATAAGTTAGATTATACTTAAAATGACTGCAAGAGAATTGGAACGTTTCTAACACAAAGAAATGTTAAATGCCTGAGGATATCCCAATTACCTTGACTTGATTGATATTGTAGGCCTGTATCAAAATATCACATGTACCCTCCAAAGGTATCCAACTATTATGTACCTATAATACTTAAAATTTTAAAAATAATAAGTAAACAAAATTATAACTAAAACCATTATGAAAACTAACCTAAGATAGAATTTTCACTTAAATTAGAACAAAAATTAAAATATTAACCTAGAGCAAATAAAATTGATGTGATATCATTCCCTTGGAATATAACGCAACATACAGAGGAACTAACTGCAAAAGATTTTTCCATTTGCTGTTTATTTACTTCATCTATTCAGATGCCTTAACTTCTCACTTGGTTTAAGAATCATTTCAAAATATTCATTCTCAGACAGGTCTTCCCTGACACGCCTACCAAAACCAGTGTACCTTCTCCTCTGCTGTTTCATTTTTCTCCATAGCATTTATCACTATTTGAATCATCTACTACATATTTAATTGCTTACATATTGTTTGTCACCCTCACTGTAAAAGAGTCTATAAAGACAAGAATTTCCTATACCTTTTCCACAACTTTATCTCCAGACATAAAACAATGACCAGCCCAGACACTTAAATATTAGGTAAATCAAGCAATAAAATGAGTAGATGAATGAATAGCTAAATAAAAAGAGTGAACAAACATATGTGTTTTATTTGTACAATCATAAGAAAAAAGTCAAAAGAAGTAAAAAACCTACATGCAATAAAATGTTCATTAGTACATTAATCGCAACAGCAAAAGAGCGAAATTCATCTAAACATTCAGCAACGGGAATAGCCATTAAAGAAATTAGTGTATGCTATAATGCCAAACAATAATAAATGCTATGAAAAGATAAATATAAGGAAAAAGGGAGTGAGGGAACTCATCACAACCTTATTATTATGAGATCTATATAGAAAAGTGTCATGGCACATGAAATTGAACATAACATTATATAGTGAAGATACTAGTAACTAAGTAGAAATATACATAATCATGATAGCATGAATTGGAAAAAAACAATAATTATTTTTGGTAGTTAAATTTTCATATTCTTCATTTAAAAAACAAAGGTAATAAGGAAAGGAGAAAGGAAATCTAGAACAAAGAGACCTTAGGTTTAGAACCTTTGGAGCACACTGTTCAGGCTGTTTCTAGAAGAGTCTTCCCTATGCAGTCACTGCATACAAAATAGCTGTAGGCAGCCTATAACTTTGGAGTTTCAGATGTCTTTTCCTTTTGCCTCACCTCTTCTTTTTTAAATCTACCCTCTGACCCATTTAGATTGTATGCTGTTTTAGGTAGAGATGGCAGGGAAGGCCTTTTTGAAAAGGTGTTTTTCGAGAGAATTCTTAAATGAAAAAGAAGCAGAGGCATCTGAATATATGAATAAGATGAAATGGCAAATGGAAACATTCATTCAGATTAAAACTAAAACATTCTACAGGAATAATCTGCCATTCAAGTGATCTATTACAATGTCTGTGTTTTATATTTTGAAAGAAAATGTTCTCTCTCATTGATTGTGGGAAATTTCAAATATTTTCTCAAGGACATACACAAATTAAAATCCACTATGTTGAAAGTGGACAGATCATTCACTTTTCTTTTTCCGGAGATTTAGGGGATACAAGTGTGTTTTGTTACATATATGAATTATAAAATGCCAAAGTCATGCTTTCAGTGTTCTGGTCACCAGAATAGTGTACATTGAACTCAGTAAGTAGAATTTTATCCTTCAAACCACTCTCCTCCTCCTCCTTTTTCAGTTTTTTGTATTATTATTATTATTATTATTATATCATACCTGTGTACATTAATGCAATCATGGGGCACCATACACTGGTTTTTAGACCGTTTGACAAATTTTCATCATACTGGTCAACGTAGCCTTCCTGGCATTTTCTTAGTTATTGTGTTAAGACATTTATATTCTACATTTACTGAGTTTCACATGTACCCTTGTAAGATGCACTGCAGGTGTAATCCCACCAATCACCCTCCCTCCACTCATCCTCCGCCATCCCTCCTCTCCCTCTCCCCCTTCCCCATATTTTTAGGTTATAACTGGGTTATAGCTTTCATCTGAAAGCCATAAATTAGTTTCGTAGTAGGGCTGAGTACATTGGATACTTTTTCTTCCATTCTTTTTTTTTTTTTTTTTTTTGTAGAGACAGAGTCTCACTTTATCACCCTCGGTAGAGTGCAGTGGCATCACACAGCTCACAGCAACCTCTAACTCTTGGGCTTAGGCAATTCTCTTGCCTCAGCCTCCAGAGCAGCTGGGACTACAGGCGCCCGACACAACGCCCGGCTATTTTTTTGTTGCAGTTTGGCCGGGGCTGGGCTTGAACCCACCACCCTCGGCATATGGGGCCGGCGCCTTACTCACTGAGCCACAGGCGCCGCCCTTTTCTTCCTTTCTTGAGATACTTTACTAAGAAGAATATGTTCCAGCTCCATCCATGTAAACATGAAAAAAGTAAAGTCTCCATCTTTCTTTAAGGCTGCATAATATTCCATAGTGTACATATACCACAATTTATTAATCCATTCGTGGATCGATGGGCACTTGGGCTTTTTCCATGACTTAGCAATTATGAATTGGGCTGCAATAAACATTCTGGTACAAATATCTTTGTTATAATGTGATTTTTGGTTTTCTGGGTATATACCTAGTACAGGAATTATACAATTGAATGGCAGATCTATTTTTAGATCTCTAAGTGTTCTCCCAACATCTTTCCAAAAGGAATGTATCAATTTGCATTCCCACCAGCAGTGTAGAAGTGTTCCCTTTTCTACACATCCACGCCAATATACAAAGGCTACATATTTATGAGTGTTGATTTTGCAACCTGAGACACTGCTGTATTCCTTGATCACTTCTAAGAGTTTTGTAGTAGAATCCCTGGTGTTTTCCAGATATACAGTCATGTCATATGTGAAGAGTGAAAGTTTGATCTCTTCAGACCCTATATGGATACCCTTAATCGCCTTTTCTTCCCTAATTGCAGTGGCTAATACTTCCATTACAATGCTACAGAGCAGTGCAGACAATGGGCAACCTTGCCTGGTTCCTGATCTGAGTGGAAATGATTTCAATTTAACTCCATTCAATATGATATTGGCTGTGGGTTTGCTGTAGATGGCCTCTATCAGTTTAAGAAATGTCCCGTCTATACCGATTTTCTTAAGTGTTCTGATCATGAAGAGATACTGGATATTATCAAAAGCTTTTTCTACATCAATTGAGAGAATCATATGGTCTTTGTTTTTTAATTTGTTTATGTGCTGAATTATATTTATAGATTTATGTATACTGAACCAGCCTTGAGACCCTGGGATAAAACTGACTTGGTCATGATGTATAATTTGTTTGATGTGTTCCTGGATTCATTTTTCCATTTATATTCATTAGTGATATTGGTCTATAATTTCCTTTTCTTGTTGGGTCTTTTCCTGATTTTGAGATCAAGGTTGTTTGCTTCATAGAATGTGTTGGGTAGTCTTCCTTCTTTTTCTATATTTTGGAACAGGTTGAGTAATATAGGTACTAGTTTCTCTTTAAAGGTTTGGTAGAATTCTGGCATGAAGCCATCTGGTCCCAGGCTTTTCTTTTTAGGAATTTTGTATAGTTGATGCTATTTCAGAACTTGATACAGGCCTGTTCAACATTTCCGCTTGATTCTGGCTAAATCTTGGAAGGTGGCGTGCATCCAAGTATTGGTCAATTTCCTTCAGATTTTCAAATTTCTGAGAATAAAGTTTCTTATAATATTCATTGAGAATTTTTTGAATTTCTGAGGAGTCTGTTGTTATTTTGTCTTTGTCATTTCTGATTGATGAGATTAGAGATTTTACTCTTTTTTCCTGGTTAGGTTAGACAAAGGTTCATCTAGTTTATTGACCTTTTTAAAAAAACAACATTTTGATTTATTGATCTGTTGTATAATCCTTTTATTTTCAATTTCATTTAATTCTGCTCTAATTTTGGTTATTTCTTTTCTTCTGCTGGGTTTGGCATTGGAATGTTCTTCTTTTTCCAGTTGCTTGAGATGTCCCATTAAGTTGTTAACTTTTTCTCTTTCTGTTATCTTTAGGAAGGCTTGCAGTGCTATAAATTTCCCTCTTAGTACTGCCTTTGCAGTATCCCAGAGGTTCTGATAATTCATGTCTTCATTGTCGTTTTGTTCCAAAAATTTGGCAATTTCTTTCTTAATCTCATCTCTGACCCAGCTATCATTCAGCATAAGGTTATTTAACTTCCATATTTTTGTATGAGTATGCAGATTCCTGTTGTTACTGAGTTCGACTTTTATTCTATGGTGGTCTGAGAAGATGCAAGGAATAATTTCTATTCTTTTAAATTTACTGAGGTGATACTTGTGACCTAAGATGTGATTGATTTTGGAGTATGTTCCGTGGGCTGATGAGAAGTATGTGTATTCAGTTTTTTTGGGATGAAATGTTCTGTAGATGTCTGCTAAATCCAAACATTGGGTGGTTAGGTTTAAATCTAAAATTTCTTTGCTCAGCTTCTTATTGGAGGATCGATCCAACACTGCCAAAGGAGTGTTAAAATCTTCGACTATTATGGAGCTGGAGGAAATCAAGTTGCTCATGCCTGTTAGAGTTTCTCTTAAAAATTGAGATGCATTCTGGTTGGGTACATAAATATTAATAATTGAAATCTCATCATATTAAGTATTAGCCTTAACAAATATGAAGTGACCATTCTTATCCTTCCTTACTTGTGTTGGTTTAAAGCCTATTGTATCTGCAAATAGAATGGCAACACCTGCTTTTTTCTGATTTCCATTTGCCCGAAATATGGATGACCATCCTTTCACCTTGAGTCTATATTTATCTTTTAGGTAAGATGAGATTCTTGTATGCAGCAGATATCTGGCCTGAGTTTTTTCATCCAGTCAGCCAACCTGTGCCTCTTTAGAGGACAATTTAAGCCATTCACATTAATTGAGAATATTGATAAGCCTGGTAAAATTTTGGGTATCGAGTTTTACAAAAGTCCAGTGGACATTTTTAATCCTTTTGACACTGTGGAAATTATAATTTAATCAAAAGTTTCTGAGGGAGTTTACTTTTGTGGTGGAGGATTGCGCTGGTCATTATGGAAGATAAGTCTGAGAATATCGTGAAGAGGTGGTTTAGTTAAGGCAAATTTCTTCACAATCTGAATGGCATTCGAGTATTTAATTTATCCATCATAAATGAAACTCAGTTTAGCTGGATACAGGATCCTGGGTTGAACGTTATTTTGTCTTTGAACATTAAAAGTCTATAACCACCTTCTTCTAGCTTGAAAGGTTTCAGCAGAAAGATCTGCAATCATTCTAATATTCTTCCTCTTGTAGGTTATGGTTTTCTTACATCTGGCTTTCAGAATTTTCTCCTTCATATCAACTTCAGTGAAGTTAATTATGATGTGTCTGGGGGATGTCTTATTAGGGTTGAATCATGCTGGGATTCTGAAACTGTGTGCTATCTGAATTTCAGAATCTCTTGGCATGTCTGGAAAGTTGTCTTTCATAATTTTATGAAGAAGAGCCTCTGTGCCTTGCAAAGCCACTTGGTTGCCTTCAGGAATTCCTATGAAGCAAATATTAGTTTTCTTTGAATTATCCCAGAGCTCTCTGAGAGAATGATCCATTTTTGCTCTCCATTTCTCGTTTTTATTTTATTTTATTTTATTAAAATCATAGCTGTGTACATTGATATGATCATGGGGCATCATTCTAGCTTATAGACCATTACCAAGTTTCACATATACCCTTAAAAGATGCACTCCTGGTGTAATCCCACCAATCCCCTTCCCTCTACCCACCTCCGCCCTCCCTCCCCTCCCTTTACCCCTTCCCCCTATTCTTAAGTTGTAACTGGGTTATAGCTTTCATGTGAAAACCCTAAATTAGTTTCATAGTGGGGCTGAGTACATTGGATACTTTCTCTTCCATTCTTGAGATACTTTACTAAGAAGAATATGTTCCAGCTCCATCCATGTAAACATGAAAGAGGTAAAGTCTCCATTTTATTTAAGGCTGCATAATATTCCATGGTGTACATGTACCACAATTTATTAATCCATTCGTAGATGGATGGGCACTTCGGCTTCATCCATGACTTAGCAATTATGAATAGGGCTGCAATAAACATTCTGGTACAAATATCTTTCTTATGATGTGCTTTTTAGTCTTCTGGGTATATGCCCAGTAGAGGGATTACAGGATTGAATGGCAGATCTATTTTTAGATCGCTAAGTGTTCTCCATATCTCTTTCCAAAAGGAATGTATTAATTTGCATTCCCACCAGCAGTGCAAAAGTGTTCCCTTTTCTCCATATCCACGCCAACATCTCTGGTCTTGGGATTTTGTGATATAGGCTAGTCTCACTGGAGTTAGATGGTATCTCAAAGTAGTTTTGATTTGCATTTCTCTGATGATTAAAGATGATGAGTATTTTTTCATATGTCTGAAGGCCACACGACTGTCTTCTTCAGAGAAGTTTCTATTCAAATCCCTTGCCCAGACTGCGATGTAATCCCTTGGTCTATTCTTGCTAATGCGTTTGAGTTCTCTGTGGATTCTGGTTATTAAACCTTTGTCAGGGACATAAGCTGCAAGTATCTTCTCCCATTCTGAGGGCTGTTTGCTTGCTTTACTTACTGTATTCTTGGCTGTGCAGAAGCTTTTTAGTTTGATCAAGTCCCAGTAGTGTATTTTTGAAGCTGCTTCAATTGCCCGGGGGGTCCTCCTCATAAAATCGCCCAGCCCGATTTCTCAAGGGTTTTCCCTGCACTCTCCTCTAGTATTTTTATAGTTTCATGTCTTAAGTTTAAATCTTTGATCCAGTGAGAGTCTATCTTAGTTAATGGTGAAAGGTGTGGGTCCACTTTCAGTCTTCTACAGGTTGCCAGCCAGTTCATCCAGCACCATTTGTTAAATAGGGAATCTTTTCCCCGATGAATATTTTTAATTGGCTTATCAAAGATTAAATAACAGTAAGTAGCTGGATTCATCTCTTGGTTCTCTATTCTGTTCCAGACATCTACTTCTCTGTTTTTGTGCCAATACCATGCTGTTTTGATCACTATTGATTTGTAGTATAGTCTGAGGTCTGGTAGCGTAATTCCTCCTGCTTTGTTTTTATTTCTGAGTAATGTCTTGGCTATTCGAGGTTTTTACTGATTCCATATTAAACGAAGTATTGTTTTTTCAAGATCTTTAAAGTATGACAGTGGAGCTTTCATAGGGATTGCATTAAAATTATATATTGCTTTGGGTAGTATAGACATTATAACAATATTGATTCTTCCCAGCCATGAGCATGGTATGATTTTCCATTTGTTAATATTTTCAGCTATTTCTTTTCTTAGAGTTTCATAGTTCTCTTTATAGAGATCTTTCACGTCCTTTGTTAGATAAATTCCCAAATATTTCATCTTCTTTGGAACTACTGTGAATGGGATAGAGTCCTTATCTGTTTTTTCAACTTGACTGTTGTTGGTATATATAAAGGCTACCAATTTATGAATGTTGATTTTGTAACCTGAGACGCTGCTGTATTCCTTGATCACTTCTAAAAGTTTTGTAGTAGAGTCCCTAGTGTTTTCCAGATATAAAATCATATCATCTGCGAAGAGCGAAAGTTTGATCTTCTGACCCTATATGGATACACTTGATCGCCTTTTCTTCCCTAATTGCAGTGGTTAAAACTTCCATTACAATGTTAAAAAGCAATAGAGACAATGTGCAGCCTTGTCTGGTTCCTGTTCTCAGTGGAAATGATTCCAATTTAACTCCATTCAATATGATATTGGCTGTGGGTTTGCTGTAGATGGCCTCTATCAGTTTAAGAAATGTCCCATCTATACCGATTTTCTTAAGTGTTCTGATCATGAAGGGATGCTGGATATTATCAAAAGCTTTTTCTGCAACGATTGAGAGAATCATATGGTCTTTGTTTTTTAATTTGTTTATGTGCTGGATTACATTTATAGATTTACGTATATTGAACCAGCCTTGAGATCCTGGGATAAAACTGACTTGGTCATGATGTATAATTTGTTTGATATGTTGCTGGATTCTGTTTGGTAGGATCTTGTTGAATATTTCTGCATCTATATTCATTACTGATATCCGTCTATAATTTTCTTTTCTTGTTGGGTCTTTTCTTGGTTTGGGGATCAGGGTGATGTTTGCTTCATAGAACGTGTTGGGTAGTCTTCCTTCTTTTTCTACCTTTTAGAACAGGTTGAGTAATACAGGTACTAATTCCTCTTTGAAAGTTTGGTAGAATTCAGACGAGAAACCATCTGGTCCCGGGCTTTTCTTTTTAGGGAGGTTTTGTATGGTTGATGCTATTTCCAAACTTGATATGGGCCTGTTAAACATTTCCACTTGATTCTGGCTAAGTCTTGGAAGGTGATGTGTTTCCAAGTATTGGTAAATTTCCTTCAGATTTTCATATTTCTGAGAATAAAGTTTCTTGTAATATTCATTAAGGATTTTTTTGATTTCTGAGGAGTCTGTTGTTATTTCATCTTTGTTGTTTCCGATTGATGAGATTAGAGATTTTACTCTTTTTTTCCTGATTAGGTTGGCCAAAGGTTTATCTATTTTATTGAGCTTTTTGAAATACCAGCTTTTTGATTTATTGATCTGTTGTATTATTCTTTTGTTTTCAATTTCATTTAATTCTGCTCTAATTTTGGTTATTTCTTTTCTTCTACTGGGTTTGGGGTTGGAATATTCTTCCTTTTCCAGTTGCTTAGATGTCCCATTAGGTTGTTAACTTCCTCTCTTTCCGTTCTCTTGAGGAAGGCTTGCAGTGCTATAAATTTCCCTCTTAGTACTGCCTTTGCAGTGTCCCAGAGGTTCTGATAGTTCGTGTCTTCATTGTTGTTTTGTTCCAAAAAACTTGGCGATTTCTTTCTTAATCTCATCTCTGACCCAGCTATCATTCAGCATAAGGTTATTTAACTTCCATGTTTTTGTATGAGTATGCAGATTCCTGTTGTTAGTTCAAGTTTTATTCCATGGTGGTCCGAGAAGATGCATGGAATAATTTCTATTCCTTTAAATTTACTGAGGTTAGACTTGTGACCTAAGATGTGATCGATTTTGGAGTATGTTCCACGGGCTAATGAGAAGTATGTGTATTCACTTTTGTTGGGATGAAATGTTCTGTAGATGTCTGCTAAATCCAAATGTTGGATGGTTAGGTTTAAATCTAAGATTTCTTTGCTCAGCTTCTTGTTGGAGGATCGATCCAACACTGCCAAAGGAGTGTTGAAATCTCCGACAATTATGGAGCTGGAGGAAATCAAGTTGCTCATGTCTGTTAGAGTTACTCTTATAAATTGAGGTGCATTCTGGTTGGGTGCATAGATATTAATAATTGAGATCTCATCATATTGAGTAGTACCCTTAACAAATATGAAGTGACCATTCTTGTCCTTCCTTCCTTTTGTTGGTTTAAAGCCTATTGTATCTGCAAATAAAATTGCAACACCTGCTTTTTTCTGATTACCATTTGCTTGAAATATGGATGACCATCCTTTCACCCTGAGTCTGTATTTGTCTTTTAAGTTAAGATGTGACTCTTGTATGCAACAAATATCTGGCCTGAGTTTTTGTATCCAATCAGCTAACCTATGCCTCTTTAGAGGGCAGTTTAAGCCGTTCACATTAATGGAGAATATTGATAAGTCTGGTCAAGTTTTGGGTATTGAGTTTTTCAAAAGTCCAGTGGGCATTTTTAATCCTTTCACCAGTGTGGAAATTGGAGTTTGATCTGAAGTTTCTGAGTGAGTTTACTTTTGTGGTATAGGATTGGGTTGGTCATTATGGAGGATAGGTCTGAGAATACCCTGAAGAGCTTGTTTTGTTATGGCAAATTTCTTCAACATATGAATGTCATTAAAGTATTTAATTTCTCCATCATAAATGAAACTCAGTTTAGCTGGATACAAGATCCGGGGTTGAAAGTTATTTTGCTTTAGGAGATTAAAAGTCAGTGACCACCCTCTTCTGGCTTGAAAAGTTTCAGCAGAGAGATCTGCAGTCATTCTAATATTCTACCTTTTGAAGGTAATGGTTTTCTTTCTCCTGGCAGCTTTGAGGATTTTCTCCTTCATATTAACTTTAGTGAAGTTAACTATGATATGCCTGGGGGACGTCTTATTGGGGTTGAGTCATGCTGGGGTTCTGAAGCTGTCCGCTATCTGAATTTCAGAATCTCTAGGCATGTCTGGAAAATTCTCTTTCATAATTTCATGCAGAAGGGCCTCTGTGCCCAGTGAGGCCACTTCATCTGTTTCTGGAACCCCTATGATTCGGATATTCACCTTCTTCAAATTATCCCAGAGCTCTCAGAGAGAATGATCCATTTTTGCTCTCCATTTCTCTTCCTCTTTGAGAGTTTAGGAGTGTTCAAAGGCTTTATCTTCGATGTCAGAAATCCTTTCTTCTGCTTGCTCCATTCTGTTGCTGAGGGATTCTACTGTATTTTTCATATCTTTGAGGGCTGCAAATTCTTGCTTCAGTGTGTCTAAGTCTTTGGTGGTTTTATCTTTAAATTCGTTAAATTCTTGAGGCAGCTTTTGAATTTCTCCTCGAATTCCTAATTCCACTTTGTTAATCTTGTCTGCAATCCAAATTCTGAATTCAATTTCTGACATCTCAGCCAGTTGTTTATGAATGGGATCTTCAATTGCATCTGCCATATCTTTCCTTGGGGGTTTGCTCTATTCTGGTTATTCATGTTACCAGAGTTTTTCCGCTGATTCTGCCCCATGGTTGTTTTACTCCCTCTCATTTTTTCCCCTGGGGCTTTGTCGAGGGCCTGTACAGTGTTGTGGCCTGAGAAACTGGGGCCCTGTCTGGTGTGGTGGGGCTAAGTGGTTCTGTCTTGTTTTCAGCTGGTTTCTGTTCCACCCTAGTGAAACAGATACTTTGGATTGAAGTCTCAGCTGTGGAGAAATATCAGCAATTAAGTCACCCCGCCCCCACCGGCAAACAATTGGAAAAGAAAAATCAAACCTTCCTACCACCATGCACCCAGGGCACCACCTGATTTGTCCTCAGGCGATTGGTTCAGTTCAAAAAGGTCCAAATCAATTGTCTCAGTCTGCACCTGTCTCGGGTGAGAGAGTTTAAGAGGTCTCTGGGAACTGGATCACAGGGGTCTGGTGACTATTCTGGTGTGGCTTGCTCCAGTGTTGCGTGGAGTCAGGAGAAGCCACCCAGCCAATAAATCAGTCTGGGAAGGTTGCTGCCTCCTTCCCTACCTTGCACCACTTCACATCCAGTCACTAATAGCCCTGCAGTTGGCTGACCCAGTTGCCTGTAGTGAATCGGTACTCCAAAAGTTTGTACCTGCCTGAATCACAAGGAAGTCTGCCAGGCCACTGCGCTCTGCCTCTCTCCAGTAGGAGGATATGAGGCCTGACAACCTCGGGCGCTTGATGAAGGTTGAGGGGTTTTCACTCAGGTCCAGTCTCGCCCCTGATTAATGTTACTGACAGAACAGAACAGAACAACTCTGCGGTTCCCCTGCAGAAGAGAAGCTGAATTGAGCTCCAAATCAGCTTGTCTTTGCTCTTGCATTGTCTATAGGCTGACAATCCCCTGAGGGCCAGGTGCGTCTTAGGTTTTGTAAAGCGGACCTCTGGGTCAGCCCCACCCTGGGAGTTTCCCTGGTTTGCAAGTTGGAGTTGCCTCAGGCAAACTCAGAGTCTCTGGTTGCCCAGGGAGATGGGGGTGTGGCTTCAGAAAATTCGGTAGTGAGCCATATTGCTAGCAAAAGACGGCTGCTGCTTTATGGCTCAGGCAACGGCTGCTCCGGTGTAGCTCCCCTCCTCCGCTCCCGTACCCCAGAGTCTGCACCAATAGGCTGCAGCCCAGCGCTGTCTACACCCCTCAAGCAATCGCCCAAGAGTCTGGACCCCTGGGGGACAGGCCTCCAGACCTTGGAGTGACAGCAGAGGGGAGTGCGGTGAGCGGTGGGTGCCTGGGGTTGCGGGCAGAGAACACACACAGCTTTACACAGTTTTATGCCCAGACGTATTGTCACCAAAAGACTGCTGTCGCACTGTGCCTCAGGGAACTGCCACTCCGGTGCAGTCCCCTCTCTGCCCACCAACCGGGACTGGCCTCCAGACCCCAGTGTGAGTGAAGGGGAGCACTAGGAGCTCAGAATTCCAGGTAGAGACTATATACAGTTTATACAGTTTTATGCCTGGCAGGAGGATGCTGTGGCACCCTAGTAGGGGAGGTAGGTCCAGTTTTTGAGGGTCTCTCCCGTGGAGTGTAGTGGGAGGACCTTTGAACTCTGACCGGTTGTTTGTGGGGCACTCTGAGCCACTCTCATGGGGGAGGGGATTCCCGTCCGTTTGCTGAAGGATTTTGTACCTTTTGTTTGTATCCTTGTGGTCGCAGCTCGCCTCAGTGGGGTTGACGTGCGTTCTACAACCTTCTCTCTTAGTGCAGCTCAAATCCACCAGGTTACTTGCTGAATTTTTGTCCTTTAACTCTCCTTCTGGAAGGGAGCCTCTGTGGAAAGGTGGCTTCAGTCAGCCATCTTGTCTCCTCTTGCTCTCCATTTCTCTTCCTCTCTGGGAGCGTTCACAATCTTTGTCTTCAATGTCAGAAATCCTTTCTTCTGCTTGCTCCATTCTGTTATTGAGGGATTCTACTGTATTTCTCAGATGTTTGAGGGCTGCAAATTCTTGTCTCAATGTGTCAAAATCTTTGGTGATTTTGTCTTTGAATTTGTTGAATTCTTGAGACAACTTTTGAAATGCTCCATGAATTCCTACTTCCAATTCACGGAGCATTTTCCTCTATTCTATTAATCTTATTTGCAATCCAAATTCTGAATTCTATTTCTGACACCTCAGCCTCTGTTTATGAATGGGATCTTCAATTGTGTCCACCATATCTTTCCTTGGCGGTGAGGGTGGGGGGTGATGTACTCTGGTTATTCATGTTACCGTGCCCCATGATTATTTTACACCATTTGACTAGATGAGCAGATAAAGAGAAGTTGGGTTGGGGGCTCCAGGAGTAGTGATTAACCAGCCCTTTGCCCAAAAGCTGGGACTGGTGTCTGTACCTTTTTCCCTAGAGCTTTGCCAAGGACTCCCTAGAGTTTTTCCAAGGACTCATACAGGGTTATGGCCTGAGAAACTTGGGACCTGCTTGGTGTGGTGGGGCTAAGTGGCTCTGTCTTGTTTTCAGCTGGTCTCTGTCCTACCCTAGTGAAACAGTTACTCTGTGTTCAAGTCTCAGCTATGGAGAAATACGAGCAATTAAGTCACCCCGCCCCCCACAGGCAACAATTGGAAAAGGAAAACCAAACCTTCCCACAACCACACACCCAGGGTCCCACTTGGATAGTCCTCGGGCAATTGGCCCAATTCAATAAGTCTAAATCAATTGTCTCAGTCAGCGCCAGTCTCAGGTAGGAGAGTTCGAAATGTCTCTGGCAACTAGATAGCAGAGGTCTGCTGGCAGCTATAGTCTGACTCACTCCGGTGCTCCCTGAGGTCAGAAAGATCCACCCAGCAAATAAATTAATCTGGGAAGGTTGATTCCTCCTTCCCCACCTTGCACCTCTGTCACTGGTAACCCCGTAGGGCTGTGACCCATTTCCGTCCAATGAGCAGATGCTCCAGGGGGTTTGCACCTGCCTGAGTCACAGTGAGATCTATGTCTCCTCAGCCTGGCCGCTGCTTTTTGCCACTATCCAACCGGGGGAGGTGAGGCCTGACAACCTCGGGTGCTTAATCGTGGCTGGGGTAGTTCACTCAGTTCCAGCCCCGCCCCTGATTGACATTGCTGACAGAACAGAACTTCACAGAGTTTGTTTCTGTCCCATCTATATTCCCCTGTGGATCAGATGCTGTTTTAATTCACAGAAACTGCGATTCAGTTCTGGTCTTTGCCGTTGCCCAGTCTCAGCTGCAGTTTGTATTGGGGTGGCACAGTTAGCTATCAGTTCCAACCTCTGCCTGCCCGCCTTTGTCTCAGCTATGATCCCTTAAGGGCCGAGTACATCTTAGGCTCAGTAAAGCGGTCCTCTGGTACAACTCTGCCCTGGGAGTTGCCATCTCTGCACACGTATATTCTAGTCTCTGTGCTCTGTCCAGGCCGGTACCGCCTTAGGCTTACCCTTTACTCACGGGGCCTGTGTTTCCGTCCCAGATCTGTTCTGCCAGTGGCTGCCACTAGAGAAGATGTCCAGCCTCCTCTGGTTGCCCAGAGGGATGGGGGTGTGACTCCATAATATCCATGGGAGTGAGCCCTATTGTAGCCCCGTGGCTGCTGCTCTGTGCCTCAGGGCACCATCGCTCCTGTATGGTTCCCTCTCAGCTGACCATCCTCTCCTTATTCCCATGCAGCAGAATCAGCACTGACCAGCAACAGTCCATGCCCTGTCCACACCTCTCGAGAAAATACCCAAGAATCTGGACTCCATGGGGGACAGGCTTCCAGATCTCCGGTTGAGAGTGGACGGAGAGTGCTGGGAGTTCAGAATTGCAGGTAGAGAATATATACAGTTTTATGCCTGGCAGGAGAGTGCTATGGCACCCTAGTAGGGGAAGGAGGTCCAGTTTTTAGTGGGTCTCTCCCATGGAATAAAATGGGAGGACTTTTGAACTCTGCTCGCTTGTTCGTTTTCCTAATGGTACTACCATCATCATTTTGAGAAAATTCGCCATTGATTACAGTTTTGACAAGAAAGCAATCCCAGCTGACCAACTCCCACTACCTAAGCTAAAGGCTACAGATTCTTTTTCCATTCACCATTGGCCGAACCAAGTTCCTACACTGAGCCAATCAGACACTCATTCCTGAGATGCTGATTCAGCAGTTGAGAACAGCTGACTCCTGGGGCAGAAGAATGGAGATCAGGCTGCTTGGGAGCTCAACTCCAGCTGTAATTTTGCCTGTCCATCCCCCCTCCCTGGGTCCTCTTTCTTCTCTGAGGTTGGTCCTCCAGTCTTCCAGCCATCATATCTTTCCCACATATGCTCACAATTGGTTCCCTTTGACTGAGATAGCCAGGGTTTCCTTCTGTGCTTGTGACACCCTCAACCGAAATACAAAACCACGTATGTTATGGGTGGAATTGTTTTCCCCTCAGAAGTTATGCTGAAGTCCTATTCCTCAGTACCTATGAATATGACCTTATTTTTTGGAAATAAAGTCTTTACAGATGTAATCTAGAGAAAGTGAGGTCACACTGGAGTAGAGTGCATATGACTGGTGTTCTTACAGGAAGAGGACAGAGAGGCACACAGGGAGGAAAATGCCACAGGAAGCCAAGACATACAGGGAATTTCACCCTGCAGGTGCTGCAGGTGCAAGCCAAGGATCGCCAAGGAACCATCACAAAGTAGAAGGAGTCCAAGGAGGATCCCCACTGCAGGTCTCAGGGGCAGCACAGCCTGGCAAGACCTTGATTTCACACTTCCAGCCTCCATACTTGTGAGACACAAATTTATATTATTTTAAGTCACTCAGTTTCTGACACTTTGTTGTGGAAGCTCTAGGAAATATATAGTTTAAATTGTTACTAAAGACAATTATAAACCGGGAGTTATATTATTTGCTTAAGAAACTCATTGTAATGACACAGAAATCCTTCCCTAGATAGGGGAGTATGATTTTTTTTTCACCTACCCAACCCAAAGGTTTACCTATAGTAGGCCTCTAACAGCCCAGTTAGTACATATGAGCAGAAATCAGACTATGGGGTACGATGATCTCAAGAACTTTTATATTTTCTATCCAATTCTCACTGCTCAACGCTTTAGTCAGCATGTTATCTGCTCCTAAACAAAATGTCCCTCATATCATCAATTAGGCCATTTTCTGAATACTCTATATAAATAAATCCATTCTTTGGTGAACCAGGAATTAGATTTTATATAGTAACGTAAGATTTCAGAGGATCTGGATTTTCACCATGGCCACAACCCCAATGTGTGGGAAAGCAGGTTATGATATTCTTTACTTCTATTTATATTCAATGTACTGTGGACTATTAAGACAGGTACTATGGAAGAGAATCAAAACAGCAAGTACACAGAGTTGTCCCTTTAAGGGATAACCAGAAAGGGCTTAAATACTGTGTACAACTAGTTTATCAGGTGACAGACAGCAATCAGTGCAGGTAATGTGGCCTGTGGTTAGATTTTTAAACTGCCTTGAACTCTTGTTATACTTTATGCAACAAAGTCAAATCAGACTTCAGAATATTAGGCAAACAAGAATGTGTGTGTAAAGGTATTATGCTGGCATTTTTATTTTCTACTGGGACTTTCATAATACATGTATGTTAGCTTTTCAGTCATTTCAGAATTCCTCGAATTTCCTTCTGGTGCTTCCATTTGATTTAGCAACTGGATAGAAACAGCTGAGAGCATCTCTTGGTCTCAAATTAGAGTTGGCCATGACAAATGTTTCTGCAAGAATATAGGATGAATCCCACACATTTATCACGGCATCTGGGCCATGTTTGTTTCTGTAGGACAGAGGAGAGGGGAGGAAGGATTCTTATGTTGGTAAACTGGAAGCCTAAAAATTACACTTGCCATCTGTGATTACTTTGAAAGAATACTGTCCTATTCTTCCCACTTAATCACTAAAATGAAGTATCATCATACAAAAACAAGGTTCTTGGTGATCTAGTCTCAAGTAAAACACATAAGAATAAATACTTTCATTAAATGTAGCTGTATTTGTTTACTATGACATTCAACAAGCTTCTGGAGTTTATAGGAAAATTTCATGCATAAATTTAGCCTATACAAACACAAAGAAGTTACATAAACCCAACATAATTAAAGCAATTTATATAGGGCATAAACTTCATGACATTTACAGTCAACTTGTAAGTAAAGAAGACAACTCACAGAAATAACTTCTAGCAAAAAACACTTATGTGGTTTGCACAGTTCCAAAATACCAGTCTTTAAATATGTACTATTCCACCAAAGTGCCGAATGGAGAATAGAAAACTAAATAGAGAAATATGGCCTCAATGTAGAGATTTGGTAAGAAAGTAAAATGAAGACCTACTTTCATACCTGCTGCTGCAAAGAATCAACTTAATTTCTTAGGCAATATAATTTCATTAACTCCATTAGGGAATATAATTTCAAACACATCCAGGATTTACCTAAATTTATCAAACAATTAATGCCATGGTAATACTTCTGGTGTCAAAGCTACTGAGTTCCAGAATTACTCAAACTTTTCCACTGCAGAATCTCCTCTGTTAAATAATTGGAATATTGTGTTTTTATTGTCAAATGGACAACTAAGAAGCTTGCTAAGTGGCTGCCTGAGGTCATGATAAGAACAGGAACTCTCAAATACAGCCCCTTAGGAAAATGGCACTATATCAGATTTCTTCTTATTATCCTCAAGGAAATCTCAGCACATAGACCCACATCTGCAGCCCAGTTTTGAGCAGATGCCCACAGCAATTTTTCAGTGAATGTGCTGTCAGGTCCCAAATTTGCTTTTGCCAGAACTGTGACTACCATAAACATCTGCCCTGGGCACCAGCCTGACACAATTCTTTGACAAGTAGTTCTCAGGCAGTGAAGTGAACAGACAGGTCTGAGTGCTGCCTAATAGACTTAGCAGAGCCTCCTTTAGGAGTGATATAGATGAAAGCTAGTAAAAGCAGCAACTGACCTTCTGATTCTGCATCCAAAACAGAATTGCCATCAGCCTTGGGAAATCAGGTCTCAAAGGTATTTTATCAGCAGTACCCTTTCCAGTACCGGCTGTAAGGACACGAGTCATCCTGAGACTCACAGTAATTTATTGTAACCAAGTATTTTCACCTTTGGAAAGCATTATAATTTCTACAGAAAGCAATGTCCAAGCTATTTGGAGAAAACCCTTAGCTAAGGCTCTAATATGTACAAGTATATGCAGTTTTAATTATGGGCTAAAGGATGGAAAGCCTGGCTTACATGGAAAAGAGAGTAAATTCTAACGTTGGCCAGTGGGGGCAGTGGTCTTGTTCAAAGTAGTCCTACCAATGTTACCGTAGTTTCTTAGCCACTTTTCTTTGCCTATCCATACTGTATATCAGCTTTTCAATTCAGAAAGTTGACATATCAATGCTAAAAACTGACTTCCTGATGCTTTGTCACAGTTCTGTCTCAGAGTAAAAATAGTCTTTTCTGATGAGCTCTAAAAGGAAGGACTAAGCAAAGCCCAGGAGTTACTTCAGGGCCACTTCTGTTTACCTTGCTGTCCAGTGAACTGATTCACCATTCTCAGAAGCAGGTGAAATGTAGCAGGTGGCTAAAGGCTGGGCACCCCCCCGGACATGTTGACCCCATGGTGTGCTGGGATTCACAGCTGAGTCTGTGAATCTTAGATGTTGTCTCGCAATGGGATTATATTAAAAGTGGAATGCTGCTACCATCATCTTGGGGAGGAGAACTGGGCTTGCAGAAGAAAAACCATTCATCTTCTTTCCACTCAGAGCCAACCTTCCTTCCCTTGCCCCCCATGTGTTCTCCCATATATGCTCAAGGTGGATGATGCATGTCCTAACAACTTTACTTTATCTCAGAGACAAGGATAGACTTACTTGGTAAATAGGGTGTGACACAATTTAAGGAAAATGTTTGAGAAACATACTAGCAAAAAATATCTCAGAAATAGCACATATTTTTCACAGCCTCAGCTGTGGGACAGAGATCAGTCACGACTCCCAGACAAATTTCTTTGAGTCACACATCTCATAGAAACAGGCAGCCCAAATGAACAGAGAGATCTGCGTGGCATGCCAGTTACAAAGCAATAAATGGAGGAGGTTTAAAGCAATGTTTTCTAAAACTCTCAAGCCTTGATATAGGAACATAAAGACTAACACATGCATAACTTCTGGAGAAAAGACCAAGTTCTAGTGATCACATAGTGGCTGCAATGGTCTGAATGTCTGTGTTTCCCCCAAACTTCATATGTTGAAATAGTAACATCCAAGGTGAGGGGCTTTGGGAGGTGATTAGGTCACAAGGGGAAAGTCTTTATAAATGGATCAGAACCCCTATAAATGAGTCCCAAGAGATACTCCTTGCCCCTTCCACTATCACCAGCTAGGAACCAGAAAGCAGGCCCTCACCCAACACTGATTTTGGACTTCAAAGCCTTCAGAAATAAGAGGAAAAAATCTCTGTTGTTTATAAACTACCCATATTATGGAATTTTATTATAGCAGCTTGACTAACACAGTGGTTAATATACAGGGTGGCCATAAAGTTTGATGCAATGTTACATTACAAATGTACT
Organism: Nycticebus coucang; assembly: GCF_027406575.1. Taxonomy (NCBI): domain Eukaryota; kingdom Metazoa; phylum Chordata; class Mammalia; order Primates; family Lorisidae; genus Nycticebus; species Nycticebus coucang. The sequence goes on from NC_069780.1 coordinate 30,099,481, forward strand.
TTATGGCCACCCTGTATAAGAACTGTGTGATAGTCTCAAATGCACATTGCTCGGATAGGCCTCACGAGAGGAATTTGCAAAGAGTATGGAGAGCTGACAGCTCCAGATTCCCCGTCTGTGAGATCCACCTCAGGGCCCTTCCTGGGACACTGTCAGCTGATACCAGAGCAAAGTATGGGTACTGGGACCAGGGCGTTTCTGCCGAGTGCAAAATTCCTCCAGTGGACAACCTTTGCTTTGGGTAGCCCATCAGCTTCAACAAGGCTTTCTCAGGGGGCACTGCGGTCCCCAGCTCTTCCAACCTAATCATTCTTCCCTTCCTTTCTCTTTTCACAGAAGCTGGTCTAAAGAGTCTCCTGGCTCACCCCTACCCTTGTCTTTCACAGACGTTCCGCCCCAAGAAGTATTTCACACTTCCAATTCCATGGTATTCACCCCCTAGAGGGCTGAACTGATGCCAGCAAATATATAAATCAATGCAGTATGGGCTCATCTTGCTGAGAGAGAAATAATAGCTGAGAAATTTAAATGAATGTTAACCATGGAGAGGAATAAAGTATCCAAAGCCCACGCTATCAATACCTAACCCAGCCCCTTAATCATGGCATTCACACATGACTTAATCAGCTTTTTAAAAAATTAAATCGTAAACACATAGATCATGTATACATTAATGCATTTATGGAGTACAATGTGCTGATTTCATATAGAATTAGGAAGACTTACATCACACTCGTTAATATATACCTCATAAAAGTCCCCCCTCTCAACACTGTTACCATGGTGATTAAATTTCAACATGAATTTTGGAGGAGACATTAAAGCCATAGCAACAATTCTCAAGGTCTACATTAGGACACACTGAATAACATAGGATTTTCTGGGAAAGGCCTTTGTGGGGGAAGTTCCATTCTTCCTCTTTAGCAGTGATTTTCAAGCTTCACTTCATGCCAGGTTTATATACACCATCAACCTTCCTTTCCTGCATGATTCAAGCCTCTAAATCACCCACTCGCATTACTTCCATGTAAACTCCTATTTTGTTTGTAAACATAGAGAATGGAGCTGTACTATGATCAACACTGAGAAGGGTGGGAGGAGAGAGAAAAAGCAAGCGACTACTCCAAGCCCCTGACTACTACATTCAAGGGCACAGGCAGCACCTACCCAGAGAGCACCCTGCACGGAGAAGCCCACACACAGCACCACTGACAGCTGCAGGAAGGGAACGCAGGGGCGGAGATAAACGCGGCCCTCAATTCACTGTAAGACTGCACATATCAGTCATCAGAAGATGCAGGATGAGCCCCAAAGGAACAGAAAGATGAGGCTTCTTCTAACTTTTAAAATCAACTTTTAACTCTTCTCCCAAAAATGACACCATTTTTCTTTTTGAAGCTTACAAAACCTCTAATTCCCAATCTGTTCAGAGACCTACCTCCTTTTACAAACTAACAAATTAAATAACAAAAATAGACACGTGGCTGACCTCTGAAACTCAGCCTAAGAAACTGAATTCTAAACCTAGTGCTGTGACGGTATCAACGTAATAGCAGAGACACTTAATGCCCCACACTGATCTATGTAAAAATCCATGTTTGTTTTCTACTCCTAAAATGATATAAAAACACATTTAGGCCATGTTGAGTAACTATACTATTTATACCATTATTTTTCTATTCTGTTTTATAAGCTATGACTTACATGTATCTGTGACCTTAAACTACTTACCCTTGTGTTTTAATCGTTGCATTACTTAGTTTTATTTCTTTAGAAAATAGCTAACATGTATTCCAAAAAGTTAATATCCTTAACTGGGAGGAGGGGTAGTAGAGAGATTCATAAATAAAATTGGTATCCAAGTATTCATCTGACTCTGCAACATATCTGAATCTGGAACCCGGAACTATCTCTTGTTGACTCAGACATAGTCATAAGAAGACTAAACAAAGGAGACAAACGTTACTGACAATCAGGAGCTACATTGTTTTGGGTTTTTTTATTTTTTTATTAAATAATAACTGTATACATTAATACATTTATGGGGTACAAAGTGCTGATTTTATATACAATCTGGAACGCTTACATCAAACTGATTAACATAGCCTTCATCTCACTTACTTAATTATTGTGTTAAGACATTTATACTCTGCACTTAATAGATTTGACATGTATTCTTGCAATGTTCACCATAGGTGTGGTCCCACCGATTACCCTCCTTCCATCCAGCCTCTCCCCTTCCCTCCCCCCACTCCTATTGTTAACAGAGAAATTCTGCCCCATGTGTAAACCGACTTCTGGTGTCTTCCCTCCTATTCATGAGTTCCATCTGGGCATCAGCAGCAGACACAGTTGGTCCCCAGCTAAGATCTCTGAGACTAAGGTAATAAATACAAAAGCTCTAGAGAAATTACCATTGCCAGTGTTCAGCTTTTCCCCCTGAATATTAAAGTACTAAAACTAAAAACTATTCTCTTGCCTAAACTTGATTCTATGCCAGACAATATAGGCTGAATTGCTTTCTGGAAAAAAGTGCGTGTGAAGATGTGAATAATCATTTTCCATTTGCAAGAAACAGAGCTAGTGTTTAGTGTCTCATGTGGTATCTTCCCTCTTGCTGACCAATAACTCTTCCCAGTATCTGGGACCAAATCCTCTTCTCACATAAGTTATGACTACATCCTAATAACAATACATCCTAATAACATCTGAATAACTAGTACCACAATATCACTATCAAGCCCTCGATAAATACTTTTCAGTATCAATAATGCCCAACGCAGACAGACCACCATCAGAAAGCCAAAAGAATGCATCTGTTAACAAAATAAAAATTGGGACACATTCATAGGACAATTTGATATATTGAATTTGGAATCCTTGCTACTTTATGCAAAGTGACAAATTGCAAAAACTAATATTGGCAGATTTGGCAAATAAATCCCTAGTAGTACTCAACATTAAATCATTCCACTCATTAAGTAATTCAATTGAAATGCAGTACTAATCTAATATCCTGCATTTGTGAATAAAATACATCTGTGAATAAAATATATTGCTCAGGTAATGCCCCTGATGCAAATTAATGTATGTTTATAATTGTATTTATTCAGTTTTTTAAGATGTATTTATTTATTTTTTTATTTTTTTAGAGACAGAGTCTCACTTTATCTCCCTGTGTAGAGTGCTGTGGCATCACTGTTCACTGCAACCTCCAACTCTTGGGCTTAGGCAAGTCTCTTGCCTTAGCTTCCTGAGTAGCTGGGACAACAGGCACCCACCACAATGCCCAGATATTTTTTTGTTGCAGTTTGGCCAGGGCCAGGTTCAAACTTGCCACCCTGGGTATATGGGGCTGGTGTCCCACCTACTGAGCCATAGGCACCCCCCTTTAAGATGTATTTAATGAGAAACTACTAGGTTCCAGGTACTTTTTTTTAGGATTTGGTGTAGAGTAGTAAACCAAACTGAGAAATCCCTTGCCCTATCCATCCTTACATTTTTGTAAGAGAAAATAGACAACACACACACACATATAAAAGTAACTTTATACAAAATGATGATAAAAACTACTAAAAACACAAACCAGAGGAAGAAAATAGAAATGACAGAGCTGCCATTTTGCATATTGTGGTCAGAGAAGAACGATCAAAAACTGAATAGCATGAACAGCCAGGTTCCCTCATTTATACAGGTGAAGAACATTCCAGGTCCTGAAAATATTATAGCAAGTCCAGAGACCCGAGTTATACTTGAGATGTTTGATAAACATTAAATATGCTTAACGTGGAATGAATGGGGATGGGAGTAAAGAAACGTCGGAATGTACAAAGAGGACATTGTCACCTGTGCTTAAAAGCCGTAATATGAGAAACAGAATGATAACAAGCTACATATTTTAGAAGGCCACATAAAGCAAATTTCCATGAGGACCTTTACCTGCTATAGTTATCAGAAGTTGACTTCAAAAGTTGACTTTTGATTCAGTTTTTATTTCAAAATATTATGGGGATACAAATGTTTTTGATGACCTGTATCAGTTTTGTTTCTCTTCAGTCAGGGTTACAAGTGCGCCCACCACACAGATAGTCTCCACTGTACCCATTGGGTACGTTTTCATCTATTCCCTCTTTCTGCTGATCTCTGCTGAGTTGTACTTCCCTCGGTACACACGCTGGCTCGTAGGTTAGTTTCAATTTCGTACTGAGTACATGTGACATTTGTTTTCCCATTCTTTAGATACTTCACTAAGGCAATTCTCTTGCCTCAGCCTCCCAAGTAGCTGGGACTACAGGCACCCACCACAATGCCTGGCGATTTTTTGTTGCAGTTTGGCGGGGGCCGGGTTCAAACCCGCCACCCTCGGTATATAGGGCTGGTGCCTTATTCACAGAGCCACAGGTGCCACCCTCTGGGTTCCTATTTGATATCCAATTCCTATATAATACAAACAATCCTATCACAGTGCTGCCAGGAATTACATCACTGATTAAGGCTGAAAGTGCACTGAAATCTCCTGCCTGACTAGTTAAGATGACTTAGAATTCTGTCTTTGAGCAAGGGAGAAGATGTGGTCCTTACTCTACAATACTTCTAAAGCTCTAATCATTTCTTCTACAAATTACCACCTCTCTTCAATCCAAATTAGATTACCATATCTTGTTCCTAATTTATCTGTCGTGGAGAGCTTCAGTAACAACATTAAATGAATATGAACTAAAATAACACACGTCAGTGACTAAGGAATCACATCTACAAGTCATTTAAAATATAGGCTTTTGCTTATGGAAAACAAGAATTTGTTCCACACATCACGCACACTGTACATTGAATTGGAAAGAGAAGCCTAAGGCTGCTAATTTGCCCATCTAATTCAGGAAGCAAGCATGTCAGTTGAAAACAAATTGTATCTTGCCAACATTGCATGTTTGCCAATTATCCAGTATAAATATCAAATCGCTTTAATAATGTGATATTTCTGAGACAGTGTTCTCCCCAAACCAAAGCCCTAATGCATAAATGATAGCAAAAGCTAATGAGGAAGCTACTGTATTGCATGTATGCTAAGTCAGGAGTTATTACTGTCAGGCTCAGGAAGCCCTCATGACATTCACAAGGTAATAACATCAGCATCTCACAGGTCTGGGAGGTTCTCCTTCTGACCACACATTTCTTCTCTGAAAGTTGTTCTCCAACAGACAGTAGTTGCTTAAGTTATTTATGTTTGCATTGCATGACCCTGCCCCATCTCTGATCACATCTTATTGGGCCAAGTTATCACCTGACCAAGGAGAGACAATCTCTTATTGGAAGCCAATTGGAATGTCTTCAGACCCTTGAACTGAAACACAGACAGAGTTCGGCCTAGTAGGAGACTGAAAATCCAAGGACTGACAATCCTTGACTTACTGATTTTTCCTATAGTCTTATGATTCAATATTTTCTTGTATTCTGTAAGCTACTACAAAGAGTTTAATTTAATTTGTATTTACTTATGTTATTCTGAAAGGCATTGCTGTGATTCAGAGCAACAAAGTTTTGATTGGTAGCATTACCGTGGAAAAGTCACAGAAATCTTTGATTAACAGCGTCACTCATTCATTTAACAATGTCAATCAAGCACATCCCATGTACTGAAGATGCAGAGGAAAACCAGACAGTGGTACTTCTGCTGTTGGGTTCTGCATAGCCAGAGTTTTGAAGGTTCCTCTCCATCCTAACAAGTAAAAAGCTAAATGGGCTAAAAAATCAGCAACTCATCTTGAATCCATAAGAGAGAGGGGAACACAGGGCAAACCTAGGCCCCTAAAACTGGACTGACAAGGGAATTCAAGAGCAGAAACCTGGGAGCAGAAACTGCCATGGGAATCAGTGCCAGGGTAGGAAACCCCGAACTATCATCAGTAAATTTCTGGAGGCTCAGTGCAGAGAGACTAGGAGTTAAAACCTCCAGGGGAACACAGTCATAGGGTGCCTGCAGACTTTTTTGACTTTTACCACCAGTAACTTGATGAGATCCCCATAGTAAGTATCAGAAAATTCCTCTCATGCTTCCTGCAAAGGGAAGGGAAAAGAAACCAAATTGAAATATGCAAAGTAGATTATTCTTCTTAACATGCCTCAGGAATTAGGCAGTTTGTAGTCCCAGATACTTGGGAGGCTGAGACAGAGGATTCTTTGAACCCAGGAGTTTGAGGCCAGCCTGGGAAACAATTGCTGAAGGGCTATTTACAGCAGTTCCTTTTACCTCGTATATCATGTCCAGCTATCCAGCAATAATTACAAGACACAGCAAACATTACAAAACATACCAAATAGTAAAAAACACAACTTGAAGAGACAGACCAAACATTAGCACCAGATGAGGCATGGATATTGGAATGATCAGACCAGGAGTTTAAAACAACTGTTATGAATATGCTAAGGGCCCTGACAGATAAAATATGCTTCCACCTGCTGGACAAGGTAAGCAGAATGATGGAAATCCTAAGATAAAGGTTTTTCAAAATGGATTCAGAAATAGTTTAATAGAAAAAAGCAAAGAGAACAAAGACTGAACAAAACAGAAAAGACTATCCAAGAACTTGGGGATAACTACAAAACATGTAATATACAGGTAATGGGAATATAATAAGGAGAAGAGAAAAAGGAAGGAACAGAAAGAATCTTTGAAACAATAATGACTGAAAGTTTTGCAAAATTAGTGTCAGATATCAAACCACAGATCTAGGAAGTACAGAGAACTCCAAACAGGATAAATTTTTTTAAAAACCTACATGTAGTCATATCATTTCAAACTACAGAAAATCAAAGATAAAGAAAAAAACCATAGAAGAAGCCAAAGAGAAAGAGCACTTTACCTATTCAGGAACAAAGGTAAGTATCACATCCAACTTCTTCTCAGAAGCCATGTAAGTAAGAAGAGAATAGAGTGAGGTAGTTAAAGTGTCGACAGAACAAAACCACTAAGCTAGAAATCTACCCTGCAAAATCACCTTTCAAACATGGAGGAGAAATAAAGACTTTCTCAAATGAACAAAAATTGAAAGAATTTGTTGTCAGTAGACCTGATTTGCAAGAAATATTAAAAGAAGTCCTTGAAAGAAAAAGAAAATTATATAGGTGAGAAAATGAAATTTATGTAAAAGAACACTGAAGAAAAAATAAGTGAAAATAAATAAAACTTATTTTTCTTACTCTTGATAAGAACAGATAACATTTTATTCAAAATAAGAGTAGCAACAATGCATTGGACTATGCATACTTATGTATCATATATGCATATACATATGTGTGCATAAATTTACTCAAGTACACCTACATGCAAATGAAATAAATGGCAGAAAAATATAATAGATGAGAGGAAGGAATTATGATTACTTTTGTTATTATCAAGTACCTGCATTATCTAAGTAGTACAATGTATTTTGAAAGTCGACTTGGATTGATTGTAAATGTATACTGCAAGGTAATTACTAAAAAAAGTATAGAAAGGGAGGCACCTGTGCCTCAAAGGAGTAGGGTGCCGGCCCCATATGCCAGAGGTGGTGGATTCAAACCCAGCCCTGGCCAAAAAAAAAATGACGAAAATAAAAAGGAAACAACAGATATACAAAAATAATAGAAAACAAAATTATATGAAATGATTATTTAAAACCACAAAGGCAGAAAAAGAATGGATTATAAAAACAGGAACCAAAAAAGGGGCAACAATTACAAAACATTATAAATATGGGAGATATTGATCCAATTATACCAGTAGTCACTGTAAGGGTCGATGTTCTAAATACATCAATTTGTCACATTATCAAAAAAACAAAACCCAAGTATATGTGATCTACAAAAGACCCACTTTAAGTAGAAAGGTACATATAGATTTAAAATAAATAAAAAGAGAAACATATATCACGATAACACCAATAAAAAAGAAGAACATTAGTTTAGAAAGCACAGACCTGAGATCTAGAAAATTATTATAAAAATAGTGAAATATCACTTAGTGATAAAGGAATAAAATAGCCCAGAAGATACATGTGTAATGAATTTTAATGCACATGCACTTAACAAGAAAGCATCAAATTGAAAGAGGCAAAAAGTAATAGAACTGCAAAAAAAAAAAAGGATGAATCCACTATTATAGTTGAAGATTTCAGTACCCCTCTATCAGAAATGGATAGATCCAACAGACAGAAACTCAGTAAGGACATTAGCTGAGTCCAACACTGCCACCAATTAACTAAATATAATTGACTTCTACAAACTATTTTCTCCAACAGTGGGAAAATATACATTCTTTTCAAGCTCACAAAAAAATAGTTATCCAGATAGACCACATTCTATGCCATAAAATCACACCTTAACAAACTTAAAGGAATGCAAATCATACAACGTCTGTGCTAATACCACAAAAGAATTAAACTAGAAACAAGTAACAAAAAGATAGCTGGAAAATCCCAAAATATATGAAGATTAAACAACACATTTTTAAATAACACATGAGTCAAAGAAGAAATTCTAAAATAAAATTTAAGATAATTTGAGCTAACTTAAAATGAAAACATCAAAATTTTTGGCATGCAGCAAAAGCAGAGCTTGGGGGAAATTTAGACCATTGGATACATACACCTTTTTTTTAAATCTAAAATCAAAGTCTCCACATCGGAAAATTTGAAAAAGGAGAGCAAGAATTTAAAGTAGAAGAAAACAGTAAGAATTAAAGTAGAAATCGATGAAATTCAAACGAAGGAATGAACAACTCTATTCCCATAAATGATAACATAAATTTCTTGAAAGATATAATTTGCCAAAACTCACACAAGAAGAAATAAGCAATCTGAATAGGCTTGTGTCTATTAAAAATTTTTAATAAATAATTGATAACTTTCTAAAACAAAGAAAAAGACTCAGATGGATTCACTGGTGAATTCTACCAAATATTTAAGAATTAATTTCTCCATAATTTCTTTCAGAGGACAGAAGTAGAAGAAATACTTCCTAATGTATGCCATAGGCCAGTCTTACCCTAATGCCAAAATCAAAGACATGACAAGAAAACTAGAGGCCAATATCATTCAGAAGCAAAGATACAAAAATCCTCAATAAAATTTTAGCAAATTGAATCCAAGAATTTATTTCAAAAATTGTACACCAAGACCAAGTAAGATTTGTCTCAGGTGAGCAAGCTGGTTCAACAATCAAAAATCAATGAAAGCAGTGGTTCTCAACCTGTGGGTCAAGACCCCTATGTAACAATGAAAACATCCTGCATATCAGATATTTACATTACAATTCATAACAATAGCAAAATTACAGTTATGAAGTAGCAACGAAAATAATTTTATGGTTGGGGGTCACTACAACATGAGGAACTGTATTAAAGGGTCACGGCATTAGGAGGCATTACGAAGGTTGAGAACCACTGAATTAAAGGAATTTGTCCTATCAATAGGCTAAAAAAAGAGAAATCACATGATTGTATCATTAGGTAAAAATGGTATTGACAAAACCCAACAACTATTCATGATATTTTTTAAAAAGCTTTCAGTAAACTAGAAACAGAGGGGAACTTCTTCAACTTGATAAAGAAGACCTACAAAAAAACTACAGTTAACATCATACTTAATGGGGAGAAATATATTCACACTAAGATGAGGAACAAAGCAAAAAATCTTCTACTATCATTGTTTTTCAACATCATACTGGAAGTCCTAGCCAATACAGTAAGACAAAAAAAAAGAAAAGAAAGATATACAGACGAGGAAGGAAAAAAATAAAATGTCCTTGAAAGGTTTGACAAGAAACTCCTGGAATAGATAAGCAATTATAACAAAGTTGCAGCATACAGAGTTAATATACAAACGTCAATTGCCTTCTTATATACCAACAATGAACAAGTGGAATTTTAAATAAAAATGTATAATAGTTTTTACATTAACACCCACGAAAAGAAAAATTCAAGTATAAATATAAATTTAACAAAATGTATGTAAGATCTATATGAGGAAAACTACAAAATCCCGATGAACAAAATCAAAGAACTAAATAAATGCAAAGATATTTCATGTTCATAGATATAAAGACTCGATATTATCAAACTGTCAGTTCTTCCCAACTTGATCTATAGATTTAATGCAATCCAACCAAAATTCTAACAAATAATTGTGTGGACATCAACAAACTGATTCTAAAGCTCATAAGAAGAAGCAAAAGACCTACAATAGCCAATGCAATATTGAAGAACAATGACACAGTTTGAAGACTGCCATCATCCAACTTTAAGACTTACTGTAAAGCTACAATGATCAAGACAGTGTGGTATTAATGAACGAACAGACAGTGGGTCAATGCAACACAATGGAAAGCCCAGAAATATGGTCCATTGATCTTTGACAAAGAAGCAAAGGCAATGCAATGGAACAAAGACAGTCTTTTCAACAAATGTTGCTGGAACAAATAAGTATCCATATGCAAAAGGGATCTTCACACAAACCTTACACCCTTCACAAAAATTAACTCAACATGGATCATAGAGTTACATGTAAAACATAAAACTATGAAACTGCAGAAAAATAGCGAGAGAAAATCTAGATGGTGGTGGGTATGGCAATGACTTTTCAGGCATAATACTAAAGGCACAATCCACAAATAAAATCACTGATAAATAGAATTCCATTAAAATTCAAAATTTCTTCTCTAGAAAAGAAAATGTCATGATTATGAGAAGACAAGCTACCTGTGAGAAAACATTTGCAAAAGACATATTCTATAAAAGACTGTTATTCGAAACACAAAGGCTGCCCCCAAAAGTATGCATATTTAAAGGAAGGAAGAAACTATATTAAAATTGTAGTGCTCCATATATGCTGATAACATTTGCTATCTTGTATACTGTATCTTGTACCTCTTTTAATTGCAGAAGTCAAAAATGACATGAGCATTACAATTTTAAAAAGTTCTTTTTTCCTTTTTAAAATTGTGCATAACTTTCTTGTCACCCTCTGCATACAAAGAATTCTTATAATTCAACAAACAACCAGATTAAAAATTGGCCAATGGCCTTAACAGACACATCGCCAGAGAAGATAAAGAGATGGCAAAACAGCCTATGAAGAGATGACCCACGTCATATGTCATCGGGGAAGTGCAAACTAAAACAATGAGATACCACACCGATTATAATGGCCAAAATGCAAAATGCTGATGACATCAAATGGTGGCAAAGATGTGGAGCAACAGGAGCTTTCGTTCCATGCTGTTGAAAATGCAAAATGATAGTCACTTTGGAAGAAAGTCTGGCAGTTTCTTATGAAACTAAACATAGTCTTACCTTATGATCCAGCAATCACGCTCCTTGATAACTACCCAAACAAAATTAAAAATGTTCATTCAGGGGGGGAGACAAGATGGCGGACTGAACCCAGCTTTCAACAGAGGCTCCCGTCCAGAAGGAGAGTTAAGGGACAGGAATTTAGTAAGTATCCTGGTGGACTTGAGCCTCACCAAGACAGAAGGTTGAAGAACGCACATCAACACCGCTGAGGCAAGCTGTGATCACAAGGACGCAAACAAAAGGTACAAAATCCACCACCAAGCGGACGGGAGTTCCCCTCACCCATGGGACTGGCTCAAGAGCCCCACAATTAAAAAAGTGGGCAGAAATTAAAGGCCTTCCCACTACACTCCACGGGAGAGACCTTCTAAAAACTGGACCTACCTCCCCTACTGGGGTGCCGTGGTGTTCTCCTGCCAGGCATAAAACTGAATAAAACTTTAAAAATCCTTTGCCAGCAACCCTGAATCCCCAACACTCCCCTCCCGCCCACTGAGGTCTGGAGGCCAGTCCCCCAGGAGTTCGGATCCTTGAGTGATTTCTCAAGGGGAGTGGACAGTCCCCGAGTTGCGACTGGTCAGCATTGACTCTGAGGCACGCGAGTGAGGAGAGGGCACCGGGCTGAGGGGGAGTCACGCCTCGGTGGCACTTCCCTGTGGTGCGGTGCAACGGCCCTCCCTGTGCATCAATACAGCCAGACATAAAACTGAATGAAACTCTAACTTCCCCCCCCACTCTCACTCGGGGTCTGGGGACCTGTCCCCCAGGAGTTCGGATCCTTGGGTGATTTCTCAAGGGGAGCGCACAGTGCCCAAGCTGCAACTGGTCAGCGCTGACTCTGAGACATGCGGGCTAGGAGAAAGCACTCTACTGAGGGGGAGTCACGCCTCGGCGGCACTTCCCTGCGGATTAGGTGCAGCAGCCCTCCTTGGGCAACATTACTGGGCCGGGCACAAAACTGAATAAAACTCTAGCTTCCCCGCTGAGAGCTGAGAGCCCCTACTCTCACTCGGGGTCTGGAGGCCTATCTCCCAGGAGTTCAGATCCTTGGGTGATTTCTCGAGGGGAGTGCACAGTGCCCGAGCTATGTCAGGTCAGCACTGACTCTAAGACACGTGAGCAAGGAGAAGGCACTCTGCTGAGGGGAAATCAAGCCTTGGTGGCACTTCCCTGTGGTGCGGTGCAACAGCCCTCCCCGGGCGGGCGTAAAACTGAATGAAACTCTAGCTTCCCCCCCACTCCCAATCGGGGTCTGGGGGCCTATCCCCCAAGAGTTCGGATTCTTGGGGGATCTCTTGAGGGGTGTGGACCCAGCATAAACTGCGGCCGCTCAGTGCTGACTCTGGGGTGCGAGACAGAGGAGAAAAGGGTCGGCTGAGTGCCCACACCAGAGCAGCAGTTCCCTGGAGGTAGATCAACAGCCGTTTTTTCTTTAACGGAAGAATGCTCACTTCTGGATATTCTGAGGCCACACCTCCTGTCTCCCTGGGCAAGCAGAGGAGGCCACCGGTAAGCGGGGGATTTCCTGACACTGCTCACAAACCTGGGAAGCTTCCAGGGAGGCTGGAAGAGAGGTGATCGGCAAACCTCCAGTAGCAAAGAGGACACAAACCTCCAGCAGCAAAGACGTTTGAACTCAGAACAGCCCGTCTTCTGTAGGCGATTTCGGCAGGAACAGAGACAGAACCCCGCAAAGTTGTCTGTTCTGTTCTGTTCTGTTAGCAGCATCCATCAGGGACGGGGCTAAGCCTGAGTGAACACCTCCTTCCCATCACCTGCATCAAGCACTCAAAGATGTCAGGCCCCATCTCCTCCTGCTAGATAGCGGCAGTCTGCGGGGGCCTGGCAGACTTCCTTGCGATTCAGGCAGGTGCAAACCCCTGGAGTGTCTGTTCACTGCAGACAACTGGGTTAGCCATCTGCAGAGATACCAGTGACTGCGTCCGACGGAGGGGCAAAGTGGGGAAGGAGACGTCAACCTTCCCAGACTGCTCTGTTTGCTGGGTGGCTCCTCCTGACTCCACGCTGCACTGGGGTGAGCCGTGTCAGAGGAGTCACCAGGCTCCTGTGATCCAGTTCCCAGAGACCTCTTGAACTCTCCCACCCAAGACAGGTGCCAATTGAGAAAGTTGATTTGGACCTTTTGAACTGGGCTAATAGACTGAGGACTTTTCAGGCGGTGCCCTGGATGTGCGGTTGTAGGAAGGTTTGATTCTCCTTTTCCAACTGGGGCCAGAGGTGGGCGGGCGGGGTGACTTAATTGCTGATTTTTCCACACAGCTGAGACTTCAAGCCAGAGTAGAAGTTGCAATAGGATCGAACAGAAACCAGCTGAAAACAAGACAGAACCACTTTGCTCTACCACACCAGACAGGGCCCCAGTTTCTCAGGCCACAACACTGTACGGCCCCTCGATAAAGCCCCGGGGAAAAACCGAAGGGAATAAAATAACCATGGGGCGGAATCAGTGGAAAAACTCTGGTAACATGAATAACCAGAATAGATCAACCCCCCCAAGAAAAGATATGGCAGATGTGATTGAAGATCCCATTCATAAACAACTGGCTGAGATGTCAGAAATCGAATTCAGAATTTGGATTGCAGACAAGATTAATAAAATGGAATTAGGAATTCGAGGAGAAATTCAAAAGTTGTCTCAAGAATTTAACGAATTTAAAGACAAAACCACCAAAGACTTAGACACACTGAAGCAAGAATTTGCAGCCCTCAAAGATATGAAAAATACAGTAGAATCCCTCAGCAACAGAATGGAGCAAGCAGAAGAAAGGATTTCTGACATTGAAGATAAAGTCTTCAAACGCTCCCAATCTCTCAAAGAGGAAGAGAAATGGAGAGCAAAAACGGATCACTCACTCAGAGAGCTCTCAAATAATTCGAAAAAAAGCAATAAAAGAATTATAGGGATTTCTGAGAACGATGAGGTGGCCTCAAGGGCACAGAGGCCCTTCTGCATGAAATTATGAAAGAAAATTTTCCAGACATGCCTAGAGAATCTGAAATTCAGATAGCAGACAGCTTCAGAACCCCAGCACGATTCAACCCCAATAAGTCATCCCCCAGAGATATCATAATTAGCTTCACTAAAGTTAACATGAAAGAGAAGATTCTCAAAGCAGTCCAGCGAAAGAAAACTATTACGTACAAAGGTAAGAATATTAGAATAACTGCAGATCTCTCTGCTGAAACTTTTCAAGCCAGAAGAGGGTGGTCATCAACTTTTAATCTCCTAAAGCAAAATAACTTTCAACCCAGGATCTTGTATCCAGCCAAACTGAGTTTCATCTATGATGGAGAAATTAAATACTTCAATGACATTCATATGTTGAAAAAATTTGCCATAAGTAAACCAGCTCTTCAGGATATTCTCAGACCTATTCTCCACAATGACCAACCCAATCCTATACCACAAAAGTAAACTCACTCAGAAACTTCGGATAAAACTCCAACTTCCACACTGGCGAAAGGATTAAAAATGTCCACTGGACCTTTGAAAAACTCGATACCCAAAATTCCACCAGACTTATCAATACTCTCCATCAATGTGAATGGCTTAAACTGTCCTCTAAAGAGGCATAGGTTAGCTACTGGATACAAAAACTCAAGCCAGATATTTGTTGCATAAAAGAGTCACATCTCAACTTAAAAGACAAATACAGACTCAGGGTGAAAGGATGGTCATCCATATTTCAGGCAAATGGTAATCAGAAAAAAGCAGGTGTTGCAATTTTATTTGCAGATACAGTAGGCTTTAAACCATCAAAAGTAAGGAAGGACAAGAATGGTCACTTCATATTTGTTAAGGGTAATACTCAATATGATGAGATCTCAATTATTAGTATCTATGCACCCAACCAGAATGCACCTCAATTTATAAGAGAAACTCTAACAGACATGAGTAACTTGATTTCCTCCAGCTCCATAATAGTCGGAGATTTCAACACTCCTTTGGCAGTGTTGGATCGATCCTCCAGCAAGAAGCTGAGCAAAGAAATCTTAGATTTAAACCTAACCATCCAATATTTAGATTTAGCAGACATCTACAGAACATTTCATCCCAACAAAACTGAATACACATACTTCTCACCAGCCCACGGAACTTACTCCAAAATTGACCACATTTTAGGTCACAAGTCTAACCTCAGTAAATTTAAAGGAATAGAAATTATTCCATGCATCTTCTCGGACCATCATGGAATAAAACTTGAATTGAGTAACAACAGGAATCTGCATACTCATACAAAAACATGGAAGTTAAATAACCTTATGCTGAATGATAGCTGGGTCAGAGATGAGATTAAGAAAGAAATCGCCAATTTTTTGGAACAAAACAACAATGAAGACACAAACTATCAGAACCTCTGGGACACCGCAAAGGCAGTTCTAAGAGGGAAATTTATAGCACTGCAAGCCTTCCTCAAGAGAACGGAAAGAGAGGAAGTTAACAACTTAATGGGACATCTCACGCAACTGGAAAAGGAAGAACATTCCAACCCCAAACCCAGTAGAAGAAAAGAAATAACCAAAATTAGAGCAGAATTAAATGAAATTGAAAACAAAAGAATAATACAACAGATCAATAAATTAAAAAGTTGGTTTTTTGAAAAGGTCAATAAAATAGATAAACCTCTGGCCAACCTAATCAGGAAAAAAAGAGTAAAATCTCTAATCTCATCAATCGGAAACAACAAAGATGAAATAACAACAGACTCATCAGAAATCCAAAAAATCCTTAATGAATATTACAAGAAACTTTATTCTCAGAAATATGAAAATCTGAAGGAAATTGACCAATACTTGGAAGCACGTCACCTTCCAAGACTTAGCCAGAATCAAGTGGAAATGTTGAACAGGCTCATATCAAGTTCAGAAATAGCATCAACTATACAAAACCTCCCTAAAAAGAAAAGCCCGGGACCAGATGGTTTCATGTCAGAATTCTATCAAACCTTTAAAGAGTAATTAGTACCTATATTACTCAACCTGTTCCAAAATGTAGGAAAAGAAGGAAGACTACCCAACACGTTCTATGAAGCAAACATCACCCTGATCCCCAAACCAGGAAAAGACCCAACAAGAAAAGAAAATTATAGACCAATATCACTAATGAATATAGATGCAAAAATCTTCAACAAGATCCTACCAAACAGAATCCAGCAACACATCAAACAAATTATACATCATGACCAAGTTGGTTTTATCCCAGGGTGTCAAGGCTGGTTCAATATACGTAAATCTATAAATGTAATTCAGCACATAAACAAATTAAAAAAACAAAGACCATATGATTCTCTCAATTGATGCAGAAAAAGCTTTTGATAATATCCAGCATCCCTTCATGATCAGAACACTCAAGAAAATTGGTCTAGAAGGGACTTTCCTTAAACTGATAGAGGCCATCTACAGCAAACCCACAGCCAATATCATATTGAATGGAGTTAAATTGGAATCATTTCCACTCAGATCAGGAACCAGACAAGGCTGCCCATTGTCTCCATTGCTTTTCAACATTGTAATGGAAGTTTTAGCCACTGCAATTAGAGAAGAAAAGGCAATCAAGGGTATCCATATAGGGTCAGAAGAGATCAAACTTTCGCTCTTCGCAGATGATATGATTGTGTATCTGGAAAACACTAGGGACTCTACTACAAAACTCCTAGAAGTGATCAAGGAATACAGCAGCGTCTCAGGTTACAAAATCAACATCCATAAATCGGTAGCCTTTATATACACCAACAACAGTCAAGTTGAAAAAGCAGTTAAGGACTCTATCCCATTCACAGTAGTGCCAAAGAAGATGAAATATTTGGGAATTTACCTAACAAAAGACATGAAAGATCTCTATAAAGAGAACTATGAAACTCTAAGAAAAGAAATAGCTGAAAATGTTAACAAATGGAAAAACATACCATGCTCATGGCTAGGAAGAATCAACATTATCAAAATGTCCATACTACCCAAAGCAATATATAATTTCAACGCACTCCCCATTAAAGCTCCACTGTCATATTTTAAAGATCTTGAAAAAACATTACTTCGTTTTATATGGAATCAGAAAAAACCTCGAATAGCCAAGACATTACTCAGAAATAAAAACAAAACAGGAGGAATCACACTACCAGACCTCAGACTTTACTACAAATCGATAGTGATCAAAACAGCATGGTATTGGCACAAAAACAGGGAAGTAGATATCTGGAACAGAATAGAGAACCAAGAGATGAATCCAGCTACTTACCGCTATTTGATTTTTGACAAGCCAATTAAAAACATTCAGTGGGGAAAAGATTCCCTATTTAACAAATGGTGCTGGGTGAACTGGCTGGCAACCTGCAGAAGACTGAAAGTGGACCCACACCTTTCACCATTAACTAAGATAGACTCTCACTGGATCAAAGATTTAAACTTAAGACATGAAACTATAAAAATACTAGAGGAGAATGCAGGGAAAACCCTTGAAAAAATTGGTCTGGGTGAGTATTTCATGAGGAGAACCCCCCGGGCAATTGAAGCAGCTTCAAAAATACACTACTGGGACTTGATCAAACTAAAAAGCTTCTGCACAGCTAAGAACACAGTAAGCAAAGCAAGCAGACAGCCCTCAGAATGGGAGAAGATATTTGCAGGGTATATCTCTGACAAAGGTTTAATAACCAGAATCCACAGAGAACTCAAACGCATCAGCAAGAAAAAAACAAGGGATCCCATCGCAGACTGGGCAAGGGATTTGAAGAGAAACTTCTCTGAAGAAGACAGGCGCACGGCCTTCAGACATCTGAAAAAATGCTCATCATCTTTAATCATCAGAGAAATGCAAATCAAAACTACTTTGAGATATCATCTAACTCCAATAAGACTAGCCTATATCACAAAATCTCAAGACCAGAGATGTTGGCGTGGATGCGGAGAAAAGGGAACACTTCTGCACTGCTGGTGGGAATGCAAATTAATACATTCCTTTTGGAAAGATATATGGAGAACACTCAGAGATCTAAAAATAGATCTGCCATTCAATCCTGTAATTCCTCTGCTGGGCATATACCCAGAAGACCAAAAATCACAACATAACAAAGATATTTGTACCAGAATGTTTATTGCAGCCCAATTCATAATAGCTAAGTCATGGAAAAAGCCCAAGTGCCCATCGATCCACGAATGGATTAATAAATTGTGGTATATGTATACCACGGAATACTATGCAACCTTAAAGAAAGATGGAGACTTTACCTCTTTCATGTTTACATGGATGGAGCTGGAACATATTCTTCTTAGTAAAGTATCTCAAGAATGGAAGAAAAAGTACCCAATGTACTCAGCCCTACTATGAAACTAATTTGGGGCTCTCATATGAAAGCTATAACCCAGTTACAACTTAACAATAGGGGGAAGTGGGAAAGGGGGGGGTAGAGGGAGGGGGATCGGTGGGATCACACCTGTGGTGCATCTTACAGGGGTATTTGCGAAACTTGGTAAATGTAGAATGTAAAGGTTTTGGCACAGTAACTGAGATAACGCCGGAAAGGCTATGTTAACCACTGTGATAAAAATGTGTCAAATGGTCTATGAAGCGAGTGTATGATGCCCCATGATCATATCAATGTATACAGTTATGATTTAATAAAAAAAATAATAATAAAAAAAAATGTTCATTCACACAAAAATCTGCACACAGATTGTAACAGTTTTATTCGTAATAGCCAAAACTTGGAAGCAACCAAAAGTCCTGGGAGCAAGATCACCATGGTGAAGGATCATCTCAGTAGAACATTCATCTGGAAACTAAATTTTATGTGGAAAATTTACCCTCTCTTGACTGGTCCTAGATGCAATAGGAAATCAGACCTCATGTTTTTTAACACACCATACAGACAGCTGTCTACACTAAAGAGAAGGGCTCAAAGTGAATGGATTCCCAAACAAACTTACCTGGAATTGCTCAGAACTACACTAAAGAAACCTCTGAGATGTTGCTATAGCTCTGAGAGTATTTCACCAAAGGAACAAATATTTTCTGCACTTTTTTATTTGTACTTTTTTTTTTTCAAATTAGTTTTACCACCCTGTGGAGAACACTAAACTTACCAAGGTACCTGAGAACTCCTTTTGGTGGCTGAAGAAGTGATTTGCTCACAGCAGCTCCCATTTTGAGTATAGTGTAAAATACAAAGGTTTAGAGACCTGTGCTCTCTGACAAGTGACTTTGCACCTCAGAGCTGGTGTCATTAATCTGTTGCACATGCATCTTGAACTATTTTGCTATCATAAAGTAGAGATTTAAATATATTAGAGAAAGCTATTCACAGAATTGAATTTGAGAGAGTCCATAAATAGCTCCTTGGTTTAAAGTAGGATGTAGCACCATTCTGAGAGTGGCCAGTACCACTTCGCACCCGCCAGAAAAATTGAATTACCTGATCTATAACAGAAAGGCCTCTGAATGTGACTGTGAAGCTTTTAAACAGTTACTACCCCCAGACTTCCATGTTTTAAGTAAAATTTTAACATATTCTAGTCATGTCACAAATGCTTTAAGGTCCTCTCTGAATGGGAGCTTCCTGGCTAAGTCTGAGGCTGCCTGCCAGAGTCAATTTCATCTAACATCCTCAGGATACACTTGGACCTCTTAATAATGCAGCCTCTGCAAGAAGAGAATGTTTTGTGGGCTTCCAGGAAGTTCAGAAGAGAAATTGCTCTTTTGTCCATCTCTGTTATACCCAGTCAGGTAAGCAGCTGAAGCTTTCTTAAATTGGGTTTAAAAAGCCAGAGTTATTCTTTAGGGTTTTGTTTTGTTTTTGTTTTTGTTTTTGTTTTTCCTATATCTTAGCAGCTTGGTGTATTCCTTCAAACGCAAAGATTACTATCATTTTCTATGGAAACAAAAGAAAAATACATCTTTTTTTTTTTCTTTCTTTTTTCTTTTTTTGCAGTTTTTGGCCAGGTTTGAACCCACCACTCCAGTATATGGGGCTGGCGCCCTACTCCTTTGAGCCACAGGCACCGCCCAGAAAATACATCTTTACATTTTGTCTGTGCTCCCAACCATGCCAACTCAGAACATTTCCTATCATGAGTAGGACGGCAGAACCAGCCACGTTCCAATTCCTTATTACTCCTAACTGTCATTGAGCTGATTTGGTGTGGAGCCTTTTTCATGTACCTGGCAGGTGGGACAAGATTGCAAGGGAAAGCCTTATTTATTTTATAAAAGGGAGAGGGAAAAAGTACATGAAGGAATGAAAGAGAATAAAATTTATACAATAAGCACTGAATTACTATTCTCATGTATATAATCACGAGCAGTCAAGCCCCTCCTTCCCATCAGTTTGACATTAAACCATGTTCCTGGAGTATAAACAGATTTATTTTCCCCAAAACTCAATAGAGCTATAGATTATTCAGAAAAAAATAAAGGTAAGCTGCTTTAGATAAGTAAAGATTACAATCATAAATTATTTTTTAAGAGCAATTGGTAGAATGATTTCCTTAGAGTTTTCTGTCACTTCCTTTTATGCCATTACTTAGAGGAACTGCTTATAATTTCAATAAACCTGGAGCCAATACCTTCCCATGGTCAATATCCAACTTCAAGGTTTCTGGTGACCACACAAAAGCAATACTGCTTACCGTTCCCATTTCAGGCTTCCCTCCCAGGCCACACTCACAGGCAAAGGTTCTATCATCAAAGCCTTGGGATATGGCTTCTACTATCTATTCTTCTCATTTCTTAGTTGTTGAGAACATCAGTTAATGAAACAGATTAGAAATCAAGTCTAATCTTTGATGGGATCAGATGTCCTCATTATGTTCATTAGCCATAGCTTGCTAAATCAGAAATGCTATCCCAAATAAGAAGCTAGGAATGGTTGCATAAAACCCTCCACTCTCGGGAAAAGCTGCAGGACATGCCCACACGGGCAGATCAGCAAATGCAACTTTGAGAAAGGAGGAAAGAGGCCTGTGAAAACTTATCTACTGAGAATACAATCTATAGTAAAACCACCAGAGAAATCACCTACATTTTAAGGCTAACTACAAGGGATAAGATTTTAGCTATCTTTTTTTCTAAGTGACCACAGAAAAGATTGCCTGCTGTGAAATATGTGGTAAATCATAGGTAAGAGAAACATCAACTAAATCCCTAATTCAACTCTCCTCTACAGTTCCAAAAGGCATTTTGTAAAAAAATCCCTTGCTTTGCTACTGCAAGTACAACCACTATTGTAACTCATTCTGTATTTATACATACCCTGCATACTATGAGATATGAGGACATAGCAGCACCATATTTAGCCATAACCTAAAACATTGCTTTATTTCTCACAGGGATAAAGGATTCCTTCATTGTGGCTTTTTCGTAACCCAAAAGATGAAAGCTCCTATAAGTGACTTTCCAACAGCTCTCCAATTTTAAACCTGAGTTAGCTCCAAAAGGTGAAATAAATTAAAGTACCCTGGAAGAAAAGATTATTTGCCTTTTCAAAGATTCATTCTACCAGCAAGTGTTCTGCCATAACTTGATAGCCACCCATTCCAAATCAAAGTCCACTGAACTTGACAGTGCTATGAAGCTCTAGCTTCTTTTCCTTTCCTGCTGACAGGAGGCTTTTGGCCTTGGAGTTTGGACAACTGTCACATCCTCTACTCTGAAATACGATTTTATCAACTCTTCCACAAGAAAATCGCTATTTTATTTATATGGCCAAAATATTCACTATATTCTATCACCTACAAGAATTGTTCTCTATTCAGATTATGTTCTTGATTCTTGTTCATGCAACATTTACCATGTAGTTATTGAGGCCCTAGGTGTCCTGTCAGTCACTGTGTTGTGTGAAACCATAATGAACAATAACAGAATCTTCTCCTCCCAATAGATATCCAAGAAGACAGGTGGAGAGGGAGTTACAATGTAGCAGACCCTATTTCACTCTATAATTCAGGCGCGGCTGACTAGCATGCTCTGTGCAGTAATTATTCTTAAAACCATTTGTCTTCTCCATGGTTCAATGCTGTCCAATAGAAACTTCTGTGATGATGGAAATGTTCTAGGCTTCACTGCTGAATACAGTGGCCATGAGGCTCTTAAGCACTTAAAATGGGGTTAGTATGACAGAGAAATTAATTCTTTATTTTACTTAATTTTAATTGATTTAAATTTTAATTTAAATGCCTCCTGTGGCAAGTGACTACTATGTTAGACCATGCATATATAGGCAGTCATCCTTGGTGCTACAGCCACATTAATTGATTAAGCTATAAATTAGCCTTTGAATTGTAGAAATCCCAGGGAACTAATTATTACAAGCACTGTGTAATGCCAGGGGAGAAAATGTACCCGATGGTTCAGATGGATCGAAAACATACTCCAGATGAACTGAATCTGTAATGTCTTATGGTAGCAATCCATCAGTGTGCTGCAGAGCATCAAAGCCATTATTCTTTCAGCTAGATTCAGCTATGTCAGGGAAAAGGAACCTAGAACATCAAAAATTAAATTAATAGTCTTTTTTATATTTATAGATAATTCCTGCCATTTCATCTCAAATCCAATAGTAATTTGATACAAGCCTAAATTCACTCAAAGTTATTGAGCAGAGAAATGTTAAATGTGTTATGAAAATAAAAACACAGGCTTTTGGCCCAGGATTTCAACATCTAAACTACTCATATCCAAAGCAATGATAAGATGGTCCCAAGGGGAAAAGATTAGAGAGACTTCAATAAAGGCAGTGAGTCAGTATAGGAAAGACAAAGTAAAGATGTATTACTCTGAGGACAAGGTGGTGAAGAGGCAGTGACATGACAGGGATACAGGCATTGCAGGTAAGCCTTGATTTGACTCCTAGCTCTGACATGGATAGTTTAGTGACCTTGAGAAATTTGCTTTAGTTTTCTCATCTGCAAAATGATAACATCTACCTTGCAGATTGTTTACAAGTTCATAAATAATATGTTCCAAATACCTGGTGCATCTCAATAAATGGTTGTTAATATTATTATGACAGAGTTATAGCCACAGTAGCCAGTAAAGTTGAACTCCATCAAGCCATCCTTTAAATTTAGGAAGTAAGAACCTCTTTTTTATAAGTGAACACCTATAAATAAAATGAAGTTCTGTCCCAAGTCAATAGGAGATTCAAAAACTGAAGAGTTAAATGGAATAAGAAGAAATAGCTTCCTTGTCCACAATTTTTACCTGTTATGGTCAAGATTCCTTTCCTCTACATTAATATTTTCTAAAATTAAATACAAAATTAGGAAGACATTAAAGAAAGAAATGTGACTTGCTACCCAAAGAACTGAAACAGAAGTTGTTTTACTGGACACCCAAGTCACATGTGAACTTTGGAGAATGGAATTTGACCTCAGAGAAGAATCCAGGAAGAGAATAATCTAGAGTCAACATTTGAACTCTTCCCACCACTGGCCCAGTATCCCTACCCATTTTTATGTATTTGATTCTAGTACCACAGCCTGCCTTTTAAATTTGTTATCAGAACCAAACAGGAAGACACAATACTGGATGAACAGTTAACAGAATGCAATGGCTTGAATGTAGCCCCCAAAATTCATGTGTTGAAAACTTAATCCCCATGCTGTTGCATGGAGATTAGACCTAAACAAGTGGTTGGGTAATGAGGGCAGCTCCCTCCTGAACAGATTAACGCTGCTATCATGGGAGTGGGTTAGTAATCACCAGAGTGAGTTGATGGAAAGTGAGTCTGGCCCTTGGTTCCTTTCTCTTTCACATGTGCTCACTTGCTCTTCTGTCCTTCTGCCATGGGATGACCCTTGTAAGATGCCAGCGTATACTCTTGGACTTCCCAGCCTCCAAAAGCATAAGAAATCAATGTCTTTTCTTTGGAAAATACCCAGCCTGCAGCATTTTGTTCTAGGGACACGTGGAAGACAAATGCATACTCCTATTGACAAAGACAGAGAGGCCTACCATCCTGCCCACAGCTCTTAGTTAGCAATCTTTCTTCTCTCAAATGTGGATCATACATTTGTTTTGCTAATAATGAGATTATTTCAGCAGTAACCAGGGGATGACAGTTTGCAGGGGACAAGAAGAATGAACAAAGAGTGCCTCTAAGCCATTTCATCTGACAGCCATTCTCCTAACAGGCATTGTAGTTATCACCATAATTTGCCAAATTATTAAATTATGATCAAAGTAATTTGCATGAAAATTGTCTCTTAGTCACCATCCCCCAAATTTAAATATGAGTAATTATGTGCCTTTTTTAGTGATAAGTAAATAAAATTTCTTCCTAAACAACAAATTACTACACTAAAGCACATGTGTTAAGAGTACCCATCAAATGAATAGAACAAGTGTGTGGTGATTCAAACATAATGAGAGATAAAAGGCAATGGAATGAGAAATATCCTGAGCTAAGCAATATGGGTTAGATGATGCCTCAGCTCCTCCATTTCTTAGCTAAGTGATCTTGAGCAAGTTATGCCAGTGTTTTAAACGTTCATCTCCTGAAAAATGGAAATAGCAATAGTGTTTATTTCATAAAGTTGTTATAATGGTTGAAGAAATAATGCATGTAAAAAGTCTTTGCCTAGAGCCTCATAAACTAAGAATCAATAAATTATAGATATCACTTCTAAATAGGTATATTCATTATTTCCTGCATGTTAAATAACCAAATATTTAGAATCATCTGTGCAGGTTAATATATCTGGCAGTATTATAGCCAAGCCACATCAGGTTGTATTTTTCCAATGTTTAAGATAAAGAGTGCCAAAAGGATTGATAAAGAACATTCACATCTAAACGCATTATCATAAATTACAAGATCATCAAAAGCAAAGCAAAAATTCTGTAAGCTATCTGCTAGAGAGAAAGAGCAAATGATCTAAAAAACAATGATAATTAAATTGACATTGCAGGCCTCAACAAGAGGAAGCAAGAAGACCATGAAGTAATATTTTCTTCACACTGTGAAACAATAGAAAATTAGAACTTAGGATATATCCTGCTACATAAAGATGTGCTCATAGAAGTCTTCAGGGCATTCACTATACAAGTGCTATCTTTTCAAACATTAGTAATAAAGGAAGCACTCCTGAAGTTAAAAAAACCAATCTAAAAATAATTCATAAGATTTATGGGAAGTAAGCATGATAAAACAAGTGAAAACCTTTTGGGGGTGTGATATATATAGGCAATTACCAAGTAAGAAGCAGAAGACCAAAAGAAAAACAAAATAGAGGAACCCAGAAATCCAAAGTCTAAATGATACCAATATCAAAAACTGTCTAACGTGCAAAATGTGAGGGTGTTCAGCAAACTACATCTTGAACATTACCTTAGAAATGAAAACAACGCCACCTAAACATTTGTATCCTCTTACTAAGTAATCTGAAATTTAAAAAAAAAATTATATCTGGGTGTGAAAGTAGAACAATACTTCCTTTAGGGAAAAGAATAAGCCTACGTATTATCCATAATACCTTAGGAACAATCACTAAAAGAATAAACACAGAAGACACAACTTCTAACTAGAGTAAGAAAACATGACCTGTTAAATGAAATGTAGAAAACAGTGTTAAATATACAAATATCAAAAAGATGTCCAAAGGAAGAACCAAGGCAATAATTAAGTTAATGGAAGTGACGTTAAGTTCACAAATTAAAATAGCAGCACTTGAATTAGACTTGAAGAAAAGGAGCAGTAATATGCTATTGGTAAGACATATTTAAAAATAAAAAGAAACAGAAAGGTTTAAAATGGGGGGGCCCATGAATGAAGATACTTCAGGCAAATTTGAACCAAAAGATAGCTAACGTAATAATATTAAAAACAGACACGAGATACAAAAAGTATATAGCATCAGAAAGACTGTCCTATATCTGAAGTAGTAAGAGGACATTTAAAATATTATCTGTGGCACATGATGGATAGGTATGGATGCAGACGAGTGTAAAATAGTGTGTGGGTGTGTGATGTGCACATATCTAGGAAACAAGACAACAGCAGACAGAACTATGTGAGAAACAGATTAATTGATATCACTCAGGCAATCCTCCTTCTGTCTAAAGTTAGAATTTTTTCCCTACTTATTAGAACATGAAATGTTAGGCGGTGCCTGTAGCTCAAGGAGTAGGGCGCCGGTCCCATGTGCCGGAGGTGGCGGGTTCAATCCCAGCCCCCGCCAAATACCACCAAAAAAAAAAAAAAGCACATGAAATATTTTGATGCCTCTTCCCCTCCTTCTCTCTGCTCCATTTACTGCAGAACTCCTCAAAAGGATCTAAACTCCTTGCTTTTCATGCTCCTTTTTCCATCTCTCTTGAACCCTTCTTTTCCAATCTGGTTTTAGCCCCCTCTCCTCTACCAAAACAGCTCCTTTCAAGGTCGCCGATTACTGCCACAGTGCTAAGTCAAATGATCTAGTTTGAATTCTCGTATTTGGCCCAAGTTAATCATTCCTCCCTTCCACTCTTGCTCTTAGCTTTCCACCGCCTTGGCCATTCCTCTTAATATTCTCTGCTGGTTCGTCCCCTTCATTGTGTCATATAAACACTGGAGATTCTAGATCCCAGTTCTTATTTTGTTGAAAACTTCAAGGACCTACTTCCCCCTGGACCTCTCCTTGGACCCCCAGGCTCATATATCTGATTCCTCTATGACATCCTTCCTTGCAAATCTAAAAGTCACCTCATTTAACATGTCCTAAATCAAACTTCTTACTAGACCCACAAATCTTGCTCCTCCGAGAGGCTTCCCTTTCCACTATCTGTCAACTCTATTCTTCTGTTAGCCATTAGCTCAGGCCAAATCTCTTCCTGCTTCCTTGCCCCTTCTCTTTTTCCCACACCACGGTCCATATATCAGCAAAATCTGTTTGTCTTACATTCAAAATATGTACACATATGCTGATTCTACCCACTTATTACCACCTTCATAACTCTCACCTTCTTTCAAGAAACTATCATATTATCTCTCAGCTAAAATATTGCACTAGCATCCCAACTTGCTCTCCTACAATCTATACAAGAGCCATTGTTTTTAACATCCAAGTTTAATATGTCACCCCTTTTCTCAAAACCCACCAATAGATTCCCGCATCTCTGACAGTAAAGTTCAAAGTTCTTATAATTTCTCCGTGTCTGAATTCTCCCATCTCTGCCCTGGCATCATGCTATTCCATACACAGCCCTCCTGCCTCAGGGCCTTTTTACCTGCTATTTCCTCTGCCTGGAACAAGTTTCCATTGGATATCCATAGATCTTTATTCTGACCTTTGCTCAAGCGCCATCTTCTCAACACAAGTACCTTCAGGAAATTCCTACAGACCAATTTATTAGAGAAAATATTTTACTTATCTAAACAAACAGAGTTCTCATAAAATGACAGTTTACTTATCAAGACTCACTTGAAGGCCCCTGTTGTGCTATATCCACAAAACCTAAACTAACTCACAACCTTGCCCGATCCCAATCAGTTTCCTTCCATGAAAGATCCATCTTAAACCACTTCAGCCCAGACCCTGGACCCTATAAATATTCCACTTTTCACTTCTCCTTCTGAGACACTCAGCCTTTGTCAAAATAGCATTCTCTCTTGCTATGGTAAGTTAAAATGAGCTTAATTTTCTTTATTAACAAGTCATCAGGTGATACTGTGGAAAATTCAATGAAGAACTAGATAAGTCTTATTTCATCCAAATTGTTCCAAGAAGGAAAAGAGGGAAAGTTGTCCATACATTTAAGAGGTGAGTTCAACCTTGATTCCATAACCAAGTAAGAGTTTATGTAAGAAAAGAAATATAAACCCAAACCAATTATTAACATTTGATATAACATTTCTAGATAAAATATTACCTAGATACATCCAACTTTAGGAAAAAGGAAAGCTCTATCTATGATCAAATAGACTCTATTCCAACCCCCTTGGTTTCTATCTGCATATAAAATCATGCATAAATACAATTTAACAGAAACCTACCAATACAGTCATTACATCTCCCAAAGAGAAAAATCACCTAATTAACTTAATTGCTCAGAAAAGTTATTATGATTTACAAGAAAACAAAATATAAAACCAGAAATAGAACCTTAACTTGTTTAGTCCTGTTCAAAATATCATGTAATGTATCTTTTGAGATTTATTCACTTTAATTTTGGAATACAAGATAAAACCACTTACTATCATCTCCAGTGTTCAAAATTGGTCCCCCAAAAAGTGAAAAGAACTATTAGAATTGAAAAGGAAGAGACAAAACTATCATTGTTTGCAGATGATATTATAATCGATAAGGAAAAACAGAGTCTAACATTATTAGATGTAATTAAGATTGATCACCAAGATTATTAGGTATACGACCAAGTTTAAAAAATTAATGATTCGGCTGGGCGTGGTGGCTCATGCCTGTAATCCTAGCACTATGGGAGGCCAAGGCTAATGGATTGCTTGAGCTCATGAGTTTGAGACCAGCCTGAGCAAAAGCTAGACCCTGTCTGTACTAAAAATAGAAAAACTGACACAAGAGAATCGCTTGAGCCCAAGAGTTGGAAGTTGCTATGAGCTATGATGCCACGGCACTCTACCCAGGGTGACAGCTTGAGACTCTGTCTCAAAAAAAAAAAAAAAAAAAAAACATTAATGATTCTTCACATTCCTTTCACTAAAGTATCACAAGGATGGAAAAAACAGTATCCAATGTACTCAACACTAGTAATAAACCAATATATAAACAACTACACACCCACCCAAAAGAAAAACACAGTATAGTCTAGCAAGGTGGAGGGGAGAGGAGGGTGAACACCTTATGTAACCTAAACATTTGTACCATTATCTCAATCTGAAATTAAAAAAAACAATGTTTCTTTACATGAGCTATAACAAAACAGGAAACAAAACCAGAATAAAACATCATTCAACAAATATAAAAGGCTGGGCGGGCTCTTGCCTGTAATCCCAGCAGTCTGGGAGGCCGAGGCGGGTAGAGCAGGAATTCCGTACCAGCCTGAGCAAGAGCAAGACCCTGTCTCTACTAAAAACAGAAGAACTAGCTGGGCATTGTGGGGCACCTGTAGTCCCAGCTACTCGGGAGGCTGAGGCAGGAGGATTGCCTGAGCCCAGGAGTTTGAGGTTGCTACAAGCTATGACACCACAGCACTCTACCCAGGTGAGAGAGTGAGACTCTGCCTCAAAAATAAATACATACGTACGTACATACATACATACATACATAGCAACCAGAAATTAATCTGGTAAAGGGTATACATGGCTTTTATGAAGAAAAAGCAAATAGCTTTATTAAGTAGTATAAAAGGACATCTGAATAAATGAAGAGCTACTCCCTCTTTCTTAGATGAAAATTATTATTGTTTGGATATCATATTACCCAAATTAATCTTCAAGGCCTAGCATTGCCATCTCTAAGAAAGCTTGCTTCCATCGCCGCTTACAGTAGGATATGTGAACTTGTCTGATAGAAACCAGTGCAGAAGGAAACGTCGTGATGACACTTTCTCCAACTTTGTTTACAAAGGTCTTTCTCTATCAGACACTTTCTTTCACTGAAAAAGAACAGCTTATGATACATCTTTAAGAAAGCATGCTTACATTTCCCTATTAAAACCAGAAATGTAAACCCACACAAGAGGAACAAAGATGTTAATAGAAAGAAACATGTAATAAAATATTCTGAAATTTTGCTTACAAAAAAAATAAGGCATTGTCAAAATTCCACCAGAATATTCTGTACAAATAGAAACATTTATTATCAGAGTTATTGGGAATAATCAAGTTCCATGAAGAGCAGAAATGATGTTGAAAATGAAAAGCGAAGAAAAAGGACTCATGAGTTTAAGAGAGAGAACACGAGATTTTGACAGCTGGCTCTGCTTCCCTAGTATCTCCTGACAAATTGCTTCACCTCCTTCAGGCTTGTTTCTCTCATATAAATGATGAGGGTGAAAATTTTACCTTCCACAGAACACTATTGTGAGAATTGAATAAAATAATGCATGTAAGGTGCACTCAGTAGATTTAAGCTATTATTGTTGTTGTTATTGTTGTCTTAATATATAGTTATTTGTATATCTTATCTTCCTGGTAACATCAGAATTTCTTTAGCAAGAGGTTTGACTGTGGGGCGGCTCCTGTGGCTCAAAGGAGTAGGGCGCTGCCAGCCCCATATGCTGGAGGTGGCAGGTTCATACCCAGCCCCTGCCAAAAACTACAAAAAAAAAAAAAAAAAAAAGACTTTGTTAAAAAAAAAAAAAAAAAGAGTGTTGACTGTTATTCATTTGTTTCTCTGTAATGGATAGACTTTACATATGGGCTATGTTTGTTGGTTTGTTTTGTAATTTGTATACATATAAAAAATAAAAAAAAGAGAGAGAGAGAGAAACTGTTATTTAAGATAAAGGAAGTAGAGCTGGAAACAGTCTATTCTTTTCCAGCTGTTAGAAAATAACCTCCAAAAAAAAAATAAATAAAGCTTGCAAATAATGGGCTTTATTCGGATTGGATAATGTAGGGCAGAAATATTGTAACTGAAACTCTCAATGTCCCTTCTTAGAATTGGGTATGCTTATTTGTAAAGACACAGCACAACCCAGTCAACAGGAAATTGACTAAGCTTAGCAACAAACTGGAAGCTTTAAGGCTTAATAATATTGAAGTATTTATAAATAGTTATTTCCCATCTGTCTTTCATTTTCCCTATCTATAAAATGGGAATAACAATTCTTGCCTTCCTGGCCCAACTCTTGAAGTCCTTGATGAAAATAGTGCTATATAAATGTTTACTTTAAAATAGAGGCAAAGGAGAGCGTAACCAAGTTCTGCAGAATTCCCAGTGCACTTGGAGTTAAATGGATTGCATATAAAAAGTTATCAACTGTGTTTCAAAGAGTATCACCATGAGCAATCAATATGAAAACATCATGGATTTTTGTTCTTTTCTCATCAGTGAATTTGATCCTTTCTGCCTATAGCCATAGGCTGAAAGGATAACATTTCTATTTTTGCAAATTCTCCTAGGAGAAAATAGAATGTGCCTCTTAGAAATTACATTGAAACAACTGGAACCCATGTGGTAAAAAGTAAACATCATGAAGAAAACTGTACTTATTTGAATAGCCACTGGGCATCATGGAAATTAAGCAATATAATTCAGCCTGGTCTTGTTTAGTGATTTCTTTAACAGCCCATATTTCATGATGTTTCCTGGGTTTCTGTAAAATGTATAATTAGAGAGTGGGGACAGAGGGTGGAAGCAAGCGCTGAAAACTGCGATGAGGGCAGTGCCAAGAATCCAGATCACTGTTAACCCTGATGTTGACATTCAAGCAGCACTAAGATTAGGCGTTAAGGGTTCTCAGAGTCAGTTATTCCCATTTTTGCTCTTGAGAATAAGTAATAACCCAGAGAAGCACGGATACAAGGAGTAGAGCAAGCCAGAGGCAGAATCAAAGGGCAGCAACTGGGAAGGAAACGCTTTTAAGGAAGGATGGAGTATTAGCCTTTTGCGTGGGCAATTCCGGTACTAGGGAGGGTGAGGAGATCCACCAAGGCAAATGATCTCATAACCTGCAACTACAAAGAAAGACCACATTACAGATAAAGAAATCGTTCCGGACCTCAAGCTTGTCCTAACTCCCCAGCAGAACACATAAAGCCTTTTTTTTTTTTTCTGTCTCTCTCAGATAGAGTCTTACTCAATTCCCCTGGATAGAGAGCCATGGTAGTGGCAACATTTTAGCTCAGAGCAACCTCAAACTCTTGGGCTCCATTGATCCTCTTGCCTCATCCTCCCAAGTGGCTGGGGCTACAGGCACCTGCCACCATGGTTGGCTAGTTTTCTGTTTTTGCTAGAGATGTGGTCTCACTCTTGCTTAGGCTGGTCTCAAACTTGGCCTCTCAGAATGCTGGGATTACAGAAGTGAGCCACATTGCCCAGCAGTGTAAAGCCTTCTTGATCTAGTCCCACAGATCCTTCTGAGCCCCAGCCCCAGCCCAGCTACCCAGAGCCATCTGCACTTCTCTTACATCTAGACCTCTGAGCTTGCTCTTATTCCTGCTTGAAATAGTCCTTCTCTCTCTGTTTCCCAACCCTTCCATCTTCTGGCCAACTTCTGCTACTTATTTTACAGATGTTGCCAGACAGGCTTTCCTGCCACCATCCACCTGCTATGAACAGAGCCATTCAGTGCACCTCACGGCTCCCCGTGCTGCCTCCTCACATCAGAACCGGCACTTGGCTACCTATTCATGCCCCCACCCCCCAATTACCAGTATGCTCCAAAAGCTCAAGGGCAGAGCTGTTCTCCCCAATGTATCTCCCTAGCATCCTACACATAGTAAACACTCAACATTGTGGGCTAATAGAAGGCAGCTAGCTCAGGTTCTGGAATTGAATAACTTCATCTTGTAATCCTCACTCTGGCCCTTAAAAATTGTGTGACCTCAGTCAAGACAATCCTCTTTTCTGTAAAATGGGGCATCAACAAAGATGATGCACTGATTGTGGTGGGCATTACTACAAGGAAGCATAGCAAAAGCATTGAGCCCACACATGGTAGAGTGAGCGGTGGTTATTTTGATAATAATATTAACAATGGCTTAAAATTGCTTTAAGTACATTTCTCTGCTTTGTAATCAACATTTACTTAAGTCTTAAATTACCATAAATAGATGGACCTGCTTAAAATTTTTCTAAAGGAGTTCTTCCACCAGATTGATGCTTTTATATTCCATAACTGCAATCTGCACTCTGATTTCAATCAACAACAAGGAGTCTTAGTTACAGGAAAGCAGGGGTAGAGGCAGGGTGAACAGAGTAATAGAATCATTCTTAGGGAGAGAAACAAACAAAAGATACAGACTTTGAAGTGTATGTCCATGCCAACAGTACCAGAAATCTTCAAACTCCTTTTTCAAGGTTTAAAGACATCTTTTTTTAATCATGTGATAAAGTGGCAGTTTCTTAACCTAGAATTTGAGCATAAATTCAGAAACGAGTAGAAGAATGTAATGAAAACAGCAATTTAAAATGACAGCCTCAAGGGAGGTCAAAGTGGAATTCTCATAACATTTTCTCCCCAAGTTAGAATAATTACCACCTGACTTACGACACTTCTCTCTTGATATTCAAGGAAGGAAAACATACTTTTCAAGGACAAGTTTAGTGATCAGTAGTTTTAAATGTTATATGTTGGGAGTTGCAGTTTAAAAATGCTTTTGAGGAGAGTTTTGCTTAAATCTATTCAAGTGTTTATTGTTATATTTCTGTTAAGTCAAAGCTATCTACTCCTGTTCTTGTCTTGTCCATAGTAAGTTATATTCCATCAAAAAGTCTGTAATCGTATCAGTGATATCATGCCAGGCTCAATGGCAGTAAAATGAATAGAGTACTACTTAATGGGTATGCTTTTTCCATTAAGATGCTTACAAATGATAGGCTTGACAAATAGAAATAAGAACTACAAACATATACAGGGATTTGTCCTCGTGTGTAGACATTCCATACAAAGGAGATTTGAACCATCCTGATTCATTAGATCCAAGAGGCCATGTTTGCCTGTGCCCTGCTGAACTCCATGTTCATATCACAGCGCCTGGTGCTGAGCTTTTGCTCAATGCCCATTTGTAAAACTGACTTGAAGTGAATTATACTGATTGATCTGGTTCATCCGAGCTCAGAGGCTATGCCCAAGTTACGCAACTTCTCTGAGCCTCCATTTCTTTATGAGTAAAATTAAAATAATAACATCTACTCTACAGCATCTCAGTGGGGATTAAAATGAGATGGCCTGAGAAGCACGTAGGGCAGTGTCTGGTGTTCAGCATGTTGTGCTGTTTTCATTTTGTTCTTCCTGATGTCAGGAATTGCTCAGGGACCTTTGGGGCCTTATTTCTAAATCATCACAAGTAGCCGAATGAAACATATTAGTAGGTACAGATATGCAATTATGGCCACTACAGTCATCTGAAACAGACAATCCTAGAACAAAATAAGAAGTGTGAAAGTCGCTCTACTTTATTTGATAATCCCAGCTCCTCTCCAAGTCTTATTTGGAAATGAACCATAACCTCAACTCTAGAAGATCTACTTTGCACAGTTTCATCTGTGCAGCCTACAGTTTAGAGAAAGGTTCCCAATGCATTCATAAACATCTTTTTTTGTAGAATAATACTTTACTGGTAAAATCCCTCAGGAAGAAAAATATTGATAATAAACACATCCTGTAAACTACAGCACAGATGATGAGATTGTGAGCTTTGAAACAACAGACCAGTGTCCAAATCCTAACTCTACTGCTCAACTTCTGAGTACCATTTGTTTGTTTTGTTTTGTTTTTTTTTTCTATTTGGAAGAATGATTTTATTACCATTGTAGATAAGTAAAATGACATCAGAATGAATAAAAAGTAAGTCTGTTGTCAAAAGAAATTACAATATACATGAACATTTCCAATCTACTGATTTCAACAATAACATTACACACAACCACTAACCAGTAATTGAAATAAAATATACACTTACGAAGAACTAATCACAGTTGTGCAGTGTAATTTGTAACGAATATACCTACTAATAAGTATGCTGATTATTTTCTTTCCAATTCCAAAGCTACTAAAAACACATTTTTTAAAAGTGTTGTGACTAGGATGGGGCACAAGAAACTATATGGGTGACAGAAATGTCTTACATTGTCTTTAGATGGTGGTCATACACAGTATATAGTTTTTCAAACCTTAGGTGTTCATGTTTAAGTTAGAATTAATCGTTATCCCCCTAGACTGTTTAAAGCAGTAAATAAAATAATGTATATACTGCATATGGATAGTAGATTGGCCTTTGCACTTGCCAGCTAGTAAGTTCTCATTTCATATTTCCTATCATCAAAAACATCAAGGAAATTGGGCATATTGTGATTGGTGAGATACTTTGATGTCATTCATATTTATATCTCACTGAATCTAGACTAAATTTAAATTACTCATATTAATTTAGTTGGTATTAAAAAAAAAGACAGGAGGGGAGAAAGTGTGAGGGTATCCAGATCTTGTTTTATCTAGTTAATTTTTCCTGACAACCTTAAAATCCACAAGTAGAATGGAGCCTGCCAGAAGTTGTCCTGTGCCCAAGAGGTCTCTTCTAGAATTGTCCAGAAGTGTCCAAGCCACACTAAACATCAAAGCTTGTACTTAGACGTATCAACTTGCATATACATGAGAGCAAATCCAGCCTATTAACAATTGTCTATTGTTTTTAAACTGAAAATGTTTTTGAAATTATAAAATAGTCACAAAATCAAGCTACTACCACCTCAAAATGAAAATGGTAAAACACAGGGAAAAGGCAAATAGCAAAAACAATGGACTCCTTCTGCGTCCTACCCTTCCGTTTCCATAGAACGATGCTTCCTCCGCATGGCTCCCCCTTTCAAAACAGAAAGGGGGAAAAATGGAAACAGAGACAGTGAGAAGAAAAGATGATGGGATGAGCGCCACGAAGTTGACAATACAGAGATAAGGGGCAGTGCAGGGTTAATTGAGTATATCAGGGGCAAAAGTTCAAAGTCATGAGTTGTCATCTAAAAAGGCAAATCACAGGGGAGACAACTGGCAGTTCACTTCCTATAGCCTTTGGTTGGAAAAGTTCAAAGCCATTTGTTGCCATTGTTGCTGTGTTTTTCCAAAGTCATTTCCTATTGATTCAGCACACCAGGAAACCATGGCTGAGTTTGCCTTGCCAAATAGATTTCTACTCTGCTGACTGGCTAGTATCCAAGAGCAGCATTATACTGGAGACAATAAGCACCTTGCCTTTGAAAGAAACCATTTGTGGAGGCCAGTGCAGAATGTCTCACAAATTTCTCATCAGTTCTGGGATTGAATTATTACTTCCCAGCTGACCCTGCAATTTAGACTATTGGTTGTGGTTTGCACTACCTTGGAGACAAGCTCTCCCCTTTGGGATGGGATGACCCACTGTTGCTTACTTCGCTTCCCTACAGGTTCACCCAAGGGATCTCCATACCTTGGCAAACATGTTTGTAAAAATATACCTATTTCAGAAGCAGATCATGGATGGGAAAATAACACAGAGGTAGATGGAATATTTAAACATTCCTTTTGTACAATAGTTTGTCTGATAGCATGGTATGGCAGGAGATTAATAGAATAGAGGAACTGAGTATGAACTTAAAATAAGTTCTGAGTTTCAGAATATTTATCTGTAAATTGAGGCTAACAATGCTTGTCCTCTACACACCACAGGGTTGCTGTGAAAAGGAAAGGAAAATGCACACAAAATCACCATGCAAAGTAAACAGATGGAGATTATTTTGTCAGCCTGACAAGTACAGCAAGGCTTGATTTTGCCCACAGGAATTGTGTTCCTATTTAGGAACTGAATATTAGAGAGTCAGCATCTTGTTCAAGTACATTTCCCCAGCTGGCTGCTTGCACAGGTAGAAACGGGAATGGCATAACTGTTTTTATTTTACTTTACTTTTATGAAACCAGGTAGATTGAGCTGAGTGGACACTTCATTATCCCACTGGGAAGCGCAGCAGAGCCATATCCATCATGTAGAGGCTCTCGGATGACAAGGCCAGACTTATGATTCAACCACTTAACAACTGGCAAATGACAGACTTGCCAAAATCGAGAGTTTGAAACATCAGAGAGGGTCCAAAGTAAATCTTCAAGACAGCTCCAAATCCAATTCCCATTACCAACCACACCTGCCTGCAGTCTTATGCTCTTGTTGTTGCCTGGAGCACTATGCTAGGAAACAAAGGACAAGATACAGAGAAGGTGTTGCTGGAATGAAGCAGACTGGTTGATGTTTTCCAAAGCACGTTTGTTAGTAAAGGCACTTCAGGACTCTCCAGTAGTTAACCTCACAACCCTGCTTCACTCAGGTCTCTAGAAAAGCACTTGCATTTCCATTTGGAGTTGACAGTAAAGTATGTAATCTCCACTCAGCAAACTTCATTTAGAAAAAATGATGTGCTGTACACACACAGGATTACAAAGATGACTTAGCAGCCTAGTGATGGGGTAGACCTTTATTGATCTATATCAGAATATATATAGTGGTATTATGCACAAGGCACTTTAGGAGCCAAAACTCTAGAATTTATTTCTCCCAGGGTATGAAAAAAAGTTGAGGAAAAGATTCTTAAGGGGGGAGGTGCCATGAACTACTTTTTTGAAAAAAAAAAACATTTTTTGAAATGCTGGATGTGGTTGTGGTAGGAATGGTGGGAGCCAGGGGGAGGTGAATGATAGACGTGGGACAAACATCAAAGAATAATTCTACTCAGTTTTTCTAAAAGTGAAGTTCTTCTGTAAACGGCCTGTAGTGGCTGTTAGAAATGTGATATTAGCCCCATGGTGGAAGAATACAGACCAAACTATGGAACTTACCCTGGAAATACTTTGTTTTTGTTTTGTTTTGTTTTTGTTTTTGTTTTTTATTGCAGTTCGGCCGGGGCTGGGTTTGAACCCACCACCCTCGGTATATGGGGCCGGCGCCCTGCTCACTGAGCCACAGGCGCCGCCCTGGAAATACTTTGTTTAACTGACACTTGCATGAAATAGTCTCTCCTGGGCGGCGCCTGTGGCTCAGTCGGTAAGGCGCCGGCCCCATATGCCGAGGGTGGTGGGTTCAAACCCGGCCCCGGCCAAACTGCAACCAAAAAATAGCCGGGCATTGTGGCGGGCGCCTGTAGTCCCAGCTACTCGGGAGGCTGAGGCAAGAGAATCGCTTAAGCCCAGGAGTTGGAGGTTGCTGTGAACTGTGTGAGGCCACGGCACTCTACCGAGGGCCATAAAGTGAGACTCTGTCTCTACAAAAAAAAAAAAAAAAAGAAATAGTCTCTCCTGTGACACTCCTTGCACTCTGGCTTCCAGCTGCCCGCTCCCACACTGGAGGCAGGTTCCCCTTACAGTTATGCTCCTCTTCTGACAGCACTGTCTGTATGAAAAGCAATGGACAGGTAAGGCCATGCGACCTATGTCTGCTGGGTTGTGAGTTGAACAGTCTGTCTCCTGTATTTTCCAGGTCTATGGAATATTGACACAGCAGTAACATTAAACCCAGAAATATCCCTTAGAAAAAAAACTTAAATTGTAGTAAAAAGTTTTTAAATACAGTTCAGTCACACGTTTACACTGCTAGGGGGACTGCAAACTAATACAACCTCTCTGGAAGGAAGTATGGAGAACCCTCAAAAAACTCAAGCTAGACCTCCCCTTTGATCCTGCAATCCCATTGCTGGGCATCTTCCCAGAAGGAAAAAATGCTTTTATCATAAGGACACTTGCGCTAGACTGTTTATTGCAGCTCAATTTACAATTGTCAAAACGGTAAAACAGTCTAAAAGCCCACCAACCCAGGAATGAATTAACGAGCTGTGGTATATGTACACCATGGAATACTATTCAGCCACTAAAAAAGATGGAGACTTTACAACTTTGGTATTATCCTGGATGGATGTGGAAGACATTATTGTTAGTAAAGCATCACAAGAATGGACAAGCAAGAATCCTATGTACTCAATCTGATATGAGAATAAGTAATGTCCTAGTACACGGTGGGGGTGGGGGATGGGGAGAGCTGAGAAAGGAAACGCAGGAGGGGATGGGGGCACAAGGGGTGTGATACCCCCTTTGGGAGGGGACACAATTATAAGAGGGTCCTTATCTAACAAATGCAGTCAATGTAACCTGGTTCTGTGTACCCTCAATGAATCCCCAACAACAAATAAGTAAATAAATATTTATTACATGGAAATATTTTTTCCACAGAATAGAAAATAAAAAAACACAGTTCCATCATTGTGTGAGACTTTTATTCTGCCACATCTTTGGTGAAATAGTGAGATGGTTTATAAAGCAAAAACCAGTTTCTCCATGTAAGCCACTGTGGTCTTCTTTCCAAGTTTTGAAAACATGAAATTACCAAACACAGTGGCAAAATGATTTATTTATAAATGAAATAAATAAAAATGAGATAGTATGACAGCTATTCATGTCAAAGGAACACTAAAGGTGTAATGACATTTACTGGCCCCTTATAACCTATCATTTGCCTAAGTCTTTCCTTTGCATGTGCTCAAAACCTTTCAAATGTTTCTAGGAAAATCAACTTCTAATTCAAAAATATCATTCTTGGAATTTGAAAATAACAGCGTAATGCTGTTCCTATGTTCAGAAAGGACTGGAGACACTTAAAAGAGTTCATTATTATTCCCAAAGGTGACCTTTATCATGTCCAAAAAAACAAAGCCAACCACACCATTTATGGTAACTTGGAATGCGAAATGATAACTGCAGATTCGTAGACTATTGAGTTGAAAGGGATTATAAGGCTTTTATCTAGACAGAGAAATGATTGCCAGGGGTTGGGGGACGGCCATGGGGACACATTTGCCATCCCTGAGTAAAATTTTCCCCTCTCTGAACTGTCTTTTGTTTCCCCCCATATGTTCGTCCTCCAATTAATCCACTCTTTAGCTTCTTTCTGAGTTTTGCTGCTCATCAAATAGTTAAGTCAACACCATCCAGTCAGGTAACTCCACAAAGAAAGTGAAAGCTAATAAGGTCACATCTTAGGGAAGTACAGAATATGCCATTTGGTGGCAGGAAAGAAAAATTTACTTTTTGCCAAAAGTCAACCATCTAACACAGGAATATTATAGTAAGAATGGTACCATAGCATAACAATTACAATCGGGAACAGACCAAAATGCAGATGCCAGTAATTTATGATACGGATGTAAAGTTACAAAAATCCGCACTAAAAGGAAAAAAAAAAGATTTAAATGCAGGAAACATTTTGATAAAGATTAAAGAAGTGAAGAAAAGGGACTGATGGTTATTGGGTATTTTCAGGAATTTTACATAAATGATTCACATAATCCTTGCATTTATCTTATGAGTAAAAATAGGCGAAATGTACGGAGAGCTAACTGTGTACACATGACTGTCCCAAAGTGCTGTATAGTCATTATGTCCTTTAACGGTCACTTAGATTTACAACTCTGTGCGGTAATTCTATTGTTATCCTATTTTATGTTATTTTATTTTTCTGAGACAGAGTCTCAAAAGCTGTTGCCCTGGCATCATATCTCACAGCAATCTCCAACTCGGGCTCAAGCCATCTTCTTGGCTCAGTTTTTCTATTTTTTAGTAGAGATGGAGTCTTGCTTTTGCTCAGGCTGGTCTGGAACTTGTGAACTCAAGCAATCACCCGCCTCGGCCCCCCAGAGTGCTAGGATTACAGCATGAGCCACCACGTGCTGGGATTACAGCATGAGCCACCACACCCAGCCTTTTGTTATCCCATTTTAAAAGTACATCACATCCTGCAAACCCATCACTGGGCATCTACCCAGAAGAAAAAATATTCCTTTTATCATAAAGACATTGGCACTAGACCGTGTATTGCAGCTCAATTTACAATCGCCAAAATGTGGAAACAACCTAAATGCCCACCAACCCAGGAATGGATTAACAAGCTGTGGTATATGTACACCATGGACTACTATTCAGCTATTAAAAAAAATGGAGACTTTACATCCTTCGTATTAACCTGGATGGAGCTAGAACACATTCTTTTTAATAAAGCATCACAAGAATGGAGAAGCAAGAAGCCAATGTACTCATTTCTAACATGAAGACAGTAGATGACCTAATACAAGGGGTGGGGTAGGGGAATGAGAGAGCAGGGAGAGGGGAGGAGGAAGAGGAGTGCGGGTCCTGGTGTGTACCACACCTCTTGGGGGCGGGATACAATGATAAGAGGAACTTTACCTAACACATGCAATCAGTGTAACCTAATTCTTTGTACCCTCAACAAATAGCAAAAAATAAAATAAATAAATAAAAAACTGCATTACAGAATAACTAAATAACTTGTCCGTGCTTGGTCAGCTAAGTGACAGAATTGGGATATGAACACAGGCAATCCAAGATCAGAGCCCGCACACTCAAGCAGCCCACAGCACTTGTTTTTCAGAAGAGAAAACTGAGGCTTGGAACAGAAAAGTAACCTAGACACCTACTGAGAAGTGTGCCCAATTTTCAAACTCATGTCTGCCTAACTCCAACGTTCAAAGTCAATGTGCCACTGCACCCTGCCAAGCACAGAAATTAAATTTTTTTAAGTATTAAATTATATTATGCTTAAGAGAGGATGAAACTACCAAACCCTTATATTAAATTTTTTTCTTAGTAAGCTCAGTTTTATAGCTAATAGTTCTTTTATTAGCTGGAGGCCAAACTCTCAGTGGCTTTCTTTAAGACTTGGGTCAAAGAGCAAACTGAGCAGAGGAGGCGGGGAGAGGGAAAGAGGCACCGAGGAGACCTCTGTAGCTATTAAACTTCAATGCCCAGGTAGGGAGTGGGAAAGGCGTAAGGATGTTTTCAACTCAGCCTTCCAAAGGCCAGTAAACACCAGGCAACCAGAATCTGCAAATGCATGAAAGCAACAAGCAGAACAAACTAGAAGCAAGCAGGCAAAATTGGACAGAATTAGTGGAATTAGAGAAAGAAACATACAGGTGAATTGAATGTGTTTCTGTTCACGTAATGCTATTCTGATGTATAAATTTCCTTATTCAGAGGTGTTTGCACAATAGCACAATACAAAGAAAAGTGTACTATTATTTTAATACCAACTGGGCCCAAGCCTCTATCAAGTTAAATCCTTCCTCACTGGGCCTGGGTCATCAGGAATCCTGTAGCAAGGTCATGTTCATACGCACAAAGGGTCATTTCTTGACTGTGTAATCCGTAGCTCTTCCAAAATTTCAGTTCCATAAACAGTTGACACACCGATAACTACATAACCACCAGTAGTCAACCCGGAATTGCTAACTACTGCAATTCTAGATTTTGTTAATCCTGTGCTGTGAGTGCAGAAATCAAGATTGTGTCAATACTTAAGAATTATTTATAACAGCAAAAGTGTCAACACCAGGCAGTAAAGACTTGTGTAATAACTACCAGCACTTCACTGTCTGTCAGGATTCAGAAATAGCCATGATCAGTTATTAAAAAATAATGACTAAAAAAATAAGAATTCATCCCAAAGAATACCACTGAACATGACCAGTCATTCTTCCCTTGTATTTTAAGATGAAGATGTTGTAGAATCCAACGCATTGCTTCTTGTTTCTAGGCTGCATGGAATTGGTCTGAACGGAGTAAAACTGATTTATTCTGCTCCTCTTCATACTTGGTCTACGACACCTTGTAAGAGCCTGTAAGGCTTCCGAGCTCCCAGTCCCACTTTTCCCTCCTCGTAAGGCAGATTTTGTTGCCCATCCTCCTTCCCATTTGCTGGGGACTGTCACGTGCTATTACCAACCTGGGAGGTAGGTCAGTGACAATAGTCATTTCTGACATTCAGTGAGGGATTTGCATAGGCCCGAAACAATCTCAGCTGCTCTCTATGCATTATTAATTCATTTATTCCTAATATAAACATTCAGGTAGGCTATTAACGTTATTCTCATTTTACAAATGAAGATGTACAGGTCAGCAATATGGCTAGGGACACAAAAATCACAAGTGACCGTCCGGTTTCAGAGCAACCCTCTCACTTCAAAAGTACTCTTTTAACCACTGTGCTATGATGCTATTCTGGTGATATCTCTCACACAGAAGCACGGTCTGCACTAAACACTTGTTGGCATTAGACAGAAAAATAATCCGCTATTTACAGAAGGAGTTCTGCTAAGGTTAGGTATGGACCAGGATCCTCCAGGAAGCCCATGGCTCTGGACTGAATGGCCATTCTCTCTCTCTCTCTTCCTCTCTGTATCTGTCTCTCTCTATTTTATCCTCCCTTTCCTCTCTTTTGTCCCCCACATGCGGAGGAATCCTTACTGTAAAGGTAATGACATTCAGGCTACAGTGCCGCTCGCGGCACTTCGAGCTGTCCATATTTGTGGTTCCTTCAGTAAGATCTTTGCTCAGGCCACACTGTGCCCCAGTGTCCTGGTCAGTGTCCCCTGCCCACTCCCTCGGTGGGCTCCTGGGTCATTTCAGCACACATGCCCTGCAGTGACTGCACTGGCCGGAGCCCCACTGCCTCTGACTCTCTCCGTGTCTCTTAGCTCAGATTACTGAGTGACAGAAAATAATGGATTAGACAACACCACTGCCAGCCCTGTGTGCTGCTTCTGGAAATGACAAGGATACAGCCTCTTTTTAATAGAACAGTTTCATCCTTTCTTTCTTCACTGCTGACATCAAGAACTGAAAAACAACATATCTTATTCCTGCCTCAGCATCTATTAAACTCGGCAAAATATTGAAGGCCTAGATTATGAGCTCAGAAAAACAATGGTGAATTCCCACATTGAAAATTTGTGTTCTTTTACCAAAATGTTCTGTGCTGAAGCTAATCCAGCACAGACTGAGATAATTTAGCTAAAATGCTCTGGTGTGGTTCATGGATTGACAATAGGAAGAGAGGCATGTTTGCGGACACTTGGAAATACATGTTATTGAAAGATATATATTTAGTAATATTTTCATTACTAAATATTCATTTAATCCTTTCTAAGTGCCATCCACTGTTCTAATTATAGTACTATTGGCCAAAACAGACAAATTCCCTGGCCTGGTGAAGCTTCATTCTACTTGTAGAAGACAGAATAACGTGATAAATAAATAAAAGCTATAGTATGCTACAGTGCTATAATTTCTAAAGAAAATAATAAAACAGAGAAAGGAAGATGGAATATGGGGAGAAATTCGTAAATAGGAGGATGTGTTCTGTTAAACGTTCACTAATTACATACATTTATAGCATGATGTTTATTTTGAAATCTTCTAACGAGGTGGTCATGGGTTCTTTCTCTCTCCATGACATATTCTATGCAAAGCTTTAAAGTACCACAGAGAACACAGCTGCAAAGTAACTCTAAG
The DNA here is from genome assembly GCF_027406575.1 of Nycticebus coucang. Taxonomy (NCBI): domain Eukaryota; kingdom Metazoa; phylum Chordata; class Mammalia; order Primates; family Lorisidae; genus Nycticebus; species Nycticebus coucang. The sequence goes on from NC_069780.1 coordinate 30,143,760, forward strand.
GTTGTAAACTTGAAGTTTCTAGGAAGAAAGTCATGTGTTCCATGCTACTCAGGTATCATGAGAGACTACTGAAAAAATTAAGTTTTTCTTACTTTGTTGGTCCTGGGATACCACCAGAAGACAATCTGTTGACACCACACAAAGTATCGGTTTTCAAGGGATGAACAAATTGGGCCTACCTTCTAAAGGAACTTTCAGACTTCTGGTTAATTTTATCTGCTTAAGAAATTTCACCACTAAATATGAAACTGTACGTGCCTTTGATAGCTAAAACTATGATCTGAGTTGCATTTTTTTTTTTTTTTATGTAGTGAAAAACTCTGAAGAAACTCTAAATCTAGCCAGATTTTTTTTCTTTTTAGGCTGCATTGTAAAATATGACTTTTTTTCTAGTGCATTTTATTTACTTTATTTTGTTTTTCATTAAGGGTTACCATAAAGGTACATACAATTAGGTTACAGTATTTATGTTTGTAGAGTCCAAAGTCTGGTTGCAGCTGAGACCTTCATCCAGGAAGTTGCCACCTCTCAGGTACAATGTGGGGGATATGGCACACACTTGGTGACACACTGTGTTAATGCAAGTGTTGTAGCAGGATGTCGACTGGCACTTTCCATTTAGTCCTTGAATTGCATCTGAGTCCTAGAACTAAAACTAGGGTGCTTTGTGCCACATTTTCCAAAGAGAAGCACCACTGTTGGAGAGCAGAGAGCTCCCACAGGACTTCCTTAAATGACAGCACACTGCTGAATACAATCACCCAACTCCTGAGCCCTCCACGTTCAAGTCTGGGAAAGAGAAGAAAGTGCTGTGAGGTCATCAAGGCCTGCAAGTTTTCTTGTGCAGGAAGAAACAATGCCTTCCTTCCCCATGAGCATCCTTCTCCTCCCCCAAATCAAAGCAGTGAAGACCATGATCCATGAGAGTGAACCTGTCATCTTGTTCCTGTTAGCTGTCTGCAAAAGTAGCATCAGACTCACTGATCTGCCCCTGAACCTATGCTTTGAAAAGAAAAGAGAGCTGCAGAGCATCAGAGCAGCCTGCAAGTCTACCTGGAAAAGGTAGCTCTTCTTCAGAAGGCTTGCTGGTTCTTCAAGCCAGAGGCACCTGTGCAGTGAGGCGACCTCAGCAGAAGGTGTGGGGTGAACCACTGAGGGCAGGAATTGAGAGAGAGTGGGGAAGTTGACTAAAATTGCATTTGCCACGCCTAAAACTGTGCTTAGGGAAAACCCTGCAGGATCCTCCAGAGCCTCCATCTGTGCCCATGCATGAGCCAGTCTTTGGGTCCTTGCCCACGGAGGGCAGCAAACCTCAGGCTGTGTTAATCACGGGAGAGACAGGCAAGCTGGAGAAGCTGAGTAACAAGCGCTGGCCCTGTTGCCTCCCCTTCTCCATTCCTAGCACAAGACAGCCTAGGAGCAGCAGAAGCAAAGAATTCTCTTCAGTTTACAGTATCACTACCGCCTGATCCTTCTTCCCACAATTCCAATAAATTATGAATGCAGGCTGGGAAATCACAGCTTTCTTTTCAATTGATGAAATTGGTTTTTAAAGCACCTCTCTAAATTAGGGGATTAGAAACTGGAAGAATGCAATCCTTTCTCATCAACCCTCCAATCATAATTGGTCATTCTTCTTCTATCAAACCTGTTTTTTCCAGTTGAGTGCAGTGTGCCCCTTTATTAGTATGAGAACTGAGTGAGCCCTCTGAATTTTCTGAAATACTCTCTTTTAAATCCCTCTCCAGTGTTTAGTAGCGTCATTTGCAACTTCCTCCCACAACATTCTCTACCAAGGATGTCAGATTAGGTATAATCTAACCCTACACTTAGTATTTTATAATATAATCCCAACCCCGAGACACTTACATATCAGTGATTTGCCCAAGATCATACAGCTGGGCAGCGATAAACTGGGACTAAATTATACCAAGTCATCACCCCTTTTTTACCATGCCACTGCCTGCAACTCAGACCAGTTCATGACAATATATGCCCTGCCAGCATAAACTTGCTAAGTAAAATAACTTGCGTTAAAGCTGCTAGACAAATTCCTACCTTGTTGGGTCTCTTTAAACTTGTTTACCTTACACATTATTACAGCTTTCTCGAGAAATATTAATAAAAGATTTCATATAGATTAAATGTTATGAAAAAGGATTGATTTCCTAAAATCTCCAATTTCATTCAAAACAAAGTGTAGATGTTTTGTAAGCAAGGATCACATGCGCCTCTCTTTAGTTTTCACTCCCTGATCCTTCCCAGGATGAAAGATGTTTTCCCCCCAATTTAAATTATTATAAGTTGTTTTTAACTGCAACACAAACAAGTTATTGAAGGAACTGTGCCTTTTTCAAGGGTGCAGAGAAGGTTTAGGGAGTGGGTAGTTTTGGAAGCTATTTATCATGCTCCCATTACTGTACTGATTAGCAAAATAAAAAAGCCCAGCATGGAGCCATTATTCTGGCTTTTCATACACAAAATCATTGGGTTGCTTTAACCTTCTTCTCCTAAGGCTTTAAACATCAGATTGGATCAAGCTGTTCACAGTTCCAAATCCTTTGCAACAGACACCAACATAGGTAAATAAACTCCTGCAGATACTCACAGCTAAAGAGGAAGAAGGTTTGAATAAGGGTTCTGCCTTCAGTCAAAGGCTTCCTTGTAATTACCGCCACAACTGAGGTAAGAAAGTACATCGACACCTCTGCTAATGTGCATTCTGTATTTCCTCTGCTAGGTAATGCTCTTGTGTTATTTCTCATAAATTAACACTGCTCTCTGTTTTTGTGCAAAAGATTTGAAGCAACTGTGGTGATCACGTTCATAGTACCATAGACTTCATCAACCGTAAAACCCTAGCCAAATAAGAGCAGCAGAGGACACTGGAATCAGAAATATGAAATTGTAATTAATACATACACCCTATGTATAGATAAGAATCTTTAGGAAAGAGCTTTGTAGAAGAAAGAAATATTTTATGAAGTGTGGTTGCTGTAACCACCAGCCCAACAAGGTTTACTTTCCAGCATAGGATTTAACAGTTTAATAAGCTTGGAAATTACCTTTAGACTCTGAGGTTCAAGGTTAAGTTCAGAAGAGATTAAAAGTTAATACTACTGAGGGCCTTAATAAAAATTTACTCAGAAATTTTTTTTTTTTTAGCAGTTTATGGCCAGGGCTGGGTTTGAACTCACCACCTCTGGCATATGGGGCTGGCAGCCCTACTCCTTTAAGCCACAGGTGCCACCTTACTCAGAAATCTTTTTAAGACCAATGTCAACCTTGAAATGGAAGCCAGAACAGTAAGAACCCCAAGGCAAGAAGACAGGTGCAGCTGGGAAGGCACCAGCAGCCTGACAAAGTCTTCAACTTTCTGTAAACTCTATGAAGTACAGCCTGTGCAAATTAAATATGAAAGAGGAAACTGAAGCACGGAAAAGGCTGAGGCACAATTCCATAGAGTTGTAATACCTTTGTTCAATGTAAAGTTGAAGCAGTAAACACTCATCACCATCAACATGGATTTCCTAAGCTTACGTAGATTCAATAGGCACTGGGAAGATTGCAATGGAATTTTTAAAGTCATTTCCCTAAGAAAATTTTTAGTTAATGGGTTGGGAAATAAGGGAAGTATGTAATATATGCCCACACATATGAACTTAGGTACGCAAGTGCTAGACATATGTATGAGCATGTAAACATACTTCTATTATGTCCTAAGTTGATAACAACTAAAGATATCACACTAGAGAAATATGTTACAGTTGCTAGTGACTGGATAGGGTTCCACAGTGTACCCAGAGACTAGACCGGGAGAGGTGCAGGTCAAGTTTAATGAAAGGGACAGAGACCCACCTAGGCAAAGATGGTGTCCACACCAAGAGTGGTTGGAGGCTTGTTTTTATACTGGGCACAGGGGGGAGGAAGATTCCACAGCTTGCTGGAAGGTCTGGTGGGCTGGAATCTCTTCAGGGGAACTCTTGAGGTGGGGCCAGGTAGGCCTTTTATTCTACAAGGAGACAAGGAATTGGGGAGGGAAGGTTTAGGCCCCAACAGTAACATGAACATAAAAATAGCTGCTAATCATTCAGTACCTCCTGTACTTTAAACCCAATACTCAATTGATTTTTCACAACAGTGTATCCAAACAAGTACACTGCAGAAATTAAATGTATCCCATCTCACATATGGTTAAAAGGGAAATTAAAATATTAACCAGTTCTTTCTGACTCCAAGATTGTCATCGTTTCCCCTATACAATGTTACCTCTCTAACTCAGAAGTGATTTCCACAAGTGAAAATGGTGTAAACCTTATTTGTTGAGTTGCTTCCTTGTTTTTGCAGAACATTACTGTGGTACAAACATTTTTGTTTATAGGGGGTTGCTGTAATGCCTGAGTCAGGGCTATAAGTCAATGCCCATCACCCAGTGTGTTCATTGTACCCATTAGGGATGTTTTTGCCCATCCCCACCTCCCCTCTCCCCACACTTGATTTCCAAAGAGTTTTAGTTCCCTCTGGGCAAATATGTGCTCATTGGTTAGCTCTAGTTTAACAGTAAGTACATGCGGTGTTTGTTATTCCATTCTTGAGATACTTCACTTAGAATAATGGTCTCCATTTCCATCCAATTGCTGCAAAAGGCATTAATTCATCCTTCTTTGTGCCTGAATAGTATTCCATGATATATTTTGTTAATCCACCCAGGCATTTACCCTTTGACCCATTAAATTCTGAAAAGTGGTGGTCCAAGAATGATATAGGTCTTCTAAATTTATATTCCTTCCAGATCTTCCAGCAGCACAAGTCCCGGGGACTGTTCATTCTCTTGATTTTCGATCAAGAAATTTTGTAATTAAGCACAAGAAATTTTGTACTTAAAATAAGAACAATAAGTATACACACACATTCACACGTCTTAAAGACAAGCATTAATTCTGGGAGACAGAATGAATAAACCACAAGGATGCTAGAAATGTTTGTTCTAAAGACTTTATAATTTAGAAAGACAAATTCTCACAGTATAGTAAGTATATTAGGTTAATATGCAAAACAGTCTTTATTCCTTTCCTTCACCCCCTCCTCTAACTTATCCACCCCTCTGTCCCAGTCAAAACTAATAACAAAGCCCGTTATTTAATGAACTCTCTCAAAACTATAAAATAACATGTTCTTTGACTATGAAATTCCAACTTATTTAATTTTAACCATGATTCATTCTCAGCCTCAGTCCCTGACAGGTGAGAAAATGGGGAGATATTTCTATTTGGCCTGAGAAAAGACAGTAAATTCAATATTGTTGTGAATACCATTTGAGTGAATGAAATAATACTTCTTTGTATACATGTAAATGCTTAAGAGGCCACTGTGTCTCTGTTATACAATTCTGGTCTTTTAATTATGCTGCTTGTATTTTATCAAGTGTGAAAACCTGCCTGCATGCTCAAATGTCAGCAGCGTATTTAAAGAAGTAGCTATGGGTCATTGGGAAAGAGTTTCTTTCTCTGCATTTTTATGAAGCTTAAACACTTATTTTGATGGAGATTAATGTTCACTCTATAATTAAATACAAACCAAGTATTCAATCACTGTACCTTCCCAATTATCAGGCCATACTTGACTCATCACCAACCTTAGATGAGCATGTTGATAAAGTGTCTTCTGAATTAAGGTTTCACTTTCGTGGTGTTCTTAACTTTATGGCTACCCTGTATTTTATTTTTCTAATCCTTGCATATAGAATGTCTTTCCATTTTTTGGTGTCCTCTTCAAGTTCTTTCATCAGTATTTTATAGTTTTCATCATAGAGATCCTTCACTTCTTTGGCTAAATCTATTCCTAGGTATTTTTGTAGCTATTATAAATGAAATTATTTTCTTGATTTCTTTTCAGATGACTTACTGTTGACCTATAGAAATGCTTCTGATTTTTATATGGTGATTGTGTATCCTGCAGCTTTATTGTACTTGCTTATCAGTTCTAATAGTTTTATTATGGAGTCTTTAGGTTTTTCCTGAAATAAGTTAGTATTATCTGCAAAAAGGGATAATTGGATTTCTTCCTTTCCAATTTAGATGTGCTTTATTTCTTTCTCTTGTATGACCGCTCGCTCTAGAGCTGTCAGTACTCTGGAGAATGACAGTAGAGGAGTTGAGCATCTTGGTCATATTTCAGATTCTAAAGGAAAAGGCCTTTAGCTTTTCCCTATTCAGTATGATAGAAGCTGTAGGTCTGTGATATATGCCTTTTATCATGTTGAGGTAAGTCCTTTCTATACCCAACTTTTTGAGAGTTTTTATCCTGAAGGGATGTTGAATTTTACCGAATACTGTTTTAGCATTAATTGAAATGATCATATGGTTTTTGTCCTTTATTCTGTTGGTATAATGTATCCACATTAATTGGTCTGCATATATTGAGTCATTCTTGCATCCTTGGGATGAATCTGACTTGACCTTGGTGATTCATTTTTTTAATGTGTTGCTAAATTTGGCTTGCTAGTATTTTGTTGATTTTTTCATCTCTGTTCATCAGAGATATTGGCCCATAGTTTTCTGTTTTTGTTGTGATTTTGTCTGTTTGGGGTATCAGTTTGATAAAGGCCTTATAGAATGAGTTTGCCATCATTCTCTCTTCCCTGATTTTTTGGAACACTTTAGGTAGGGTTGGTATTAGTTCTTCTTTGAATGCTTGACAGAATTCGGCAGTGAAGCCATTGGATCCTGGGCTTTTCTTGGTGGCAAAATTTTTATTATTGCTTCTATCTCATTACTTATTATTAATTTATTCATGTTTTGGATTTCTTCCTGATTTAATCTTGGTAGGTTGTATGTGTCTAGGAATTTATATATTTCTTCTAGTTTTTCCAATTTATTGGCATATAGTTGTTCATAGAATCTCTAATTATCCTTTGGATTTCTGCAGTATCAGTTGTGATATCTCCTTTCTTCATCTCTGATTTTATTTATTTTGGATCTTTTCTCTTTTTTTCCTTTGGCTAGAGGATTTTGTTTACAGTTTGCTTATATTTTCAAAAAAATTTTGAAGTTTTGAAATTTCAAATTTCTTTTCAAAATTTGAAATTTTGAAATTTTCATTTATATTTTTTAAAAATTGAAATTTTATTTGTATTTTCAAAAAAAACTTTCCCCTTTGTTAATAGTTTTTAATTCTGTTTCAATTTCATTTATTTCTGCTCTTATCTTTATTATTTCTTTTATTCTCCTAATTTTGAGTTTGTTTTGCTCTTCTTTTTCTAGTTCTTTGTGATGCATCATTGGGTTGTTTATTCAAAACTTTTCTACTCTTTTGATGTAAGCATTTATTGCTATAAACTTTTCTCTTATTACCACCTTTTATGTATCTCCTAGGTTTCAATGTGTTGTCTTCTAATTTTCATTTCTTTCAAGAAATGTTTAGTTTCCATTTTAATCTCTTCATTGGCCCACTGGTGGTTCAAAAGCAAATTGTTTAATTTCCATGTGTTTGTATATTTTCTAGTGTTCCTCTTGCTGATCTTCGGTTTTATTCTATTATGATGTGAGAAAACTCTTGGTATAATTTCAATTTATTTGAATTTTTTAAGACTTGTTTTGTGGCCTAATATATGATTTATCATTGAGAGTTATCCATGAGCTGAGGAGAAGATTGTGCATTCAGCAGCTGTTGGAGAAAACATTTCATAAACATCAATTAGTCCATTTCATATATAGTACAGATCAGGTCCATTTTTTGTTGTTGTTGTTGTTGATATTCTGCCTGGATGATCTACCCAATGATGAAAACAAAGAGAAATCTACCAAATTCTACACTTTAACTCAATCCTCCTCCCCCCTCATTTTAGCATTTTGTTTTTTCAACCATATCTTTTAATATCAACTATCTCTCAAAAAGTTTCTGTAGTTATTTTCAATAGGTTTGTCTTTTAGTTTTCCAATTGAGGTTATGACTAGTTTATATGCTGCAATGGCAGCAATAAAGTATTCCCGATCTGTGTGCTTACTGTTATCAGTGAGGTGTACACCTTCAGATGATTTCTTATTGTTCATTAACATCTTTTCTTTCAGATTAAATAACTTCTTTTAGCATTCTCTTGTTGGACAGGTCTGGTGCTGATGAAATCCTTCAGCTTTTGTCTGTCTGGGAAAGCCTTTATTTTTCCTTTATGTTTGAAGGATATTTTTGTAGGATATAGTATTATAAGGTTAAGGCTTTTTTCCTCCATCACTTGAATATGTCATGTCACTACCTCCTGGCCTGTGAGGTTTCCATGAGAAGCCTGCTGCCAGAGGCATTGGAGCTCCTTTATATGCTGTGTTTTTCCTTATTCTTTGCTTAGCACCTTTTCTTTATCCGTGACTTTTGGAAGCTTGGTTAGTAAATGCCTTGAGGTAGTCTTGTTTAGGTGGGGTGTAATTTGCTTGGCGTTCTATCTTCTTGTATTTGAATATTGATATATTTCTCTAGGCCTGGAAATTATTATTTCTTTGAATAAACTTTCTACCCCAAACTCTCTCTCCACCTCTCTTTGAGTCCAATAACTCTTAGATTTGCTCTTTTGAGACTATTATCTAGATGTCGTAGGTATGCTTTATTCTTTTTCTTTTTCTCTTCTGATTGTGTGTTTTCAAATAGCCTATCTTCAAGCTCACTATTCCTCTACTTGGTCAATTCTGCTATTGAGAGGCTCTAATACATTTCTGAGGTTATCAATTGAATTCCTTAGCTCCAGACTTTCTATTTGATTTTTTTCTATTATTTCAATCTCTTTGTTCAACTTCCTTGATAGGCTTCTGAATTCCTTCTCTGTTCTCTTGAAGTTTGATGAGCTTCTGCAGGACAGCTATTTTGAATTCTTTGTTTAAAAGGTTACATACTTCTATCTCTCCAAGATTAGTCACTGGTACCTTATTTAGTTAATTTGGTGAGGTCATGTTTCCCTGGATGTTCTTGATGACTGTGGATGTTCATCAATGTCAGAGCATTAAAGAGTAAGGTATTTATTTTAATCCTCATAGTCTGGGCTCGTTTAATGCCACCCTTCTTGAGAAGGATTTCCAGATATTCAAAGAGAATTGAGTGGAGTGATCTAACTCTTTGGTCACTGCAGCCATATCAGCACTGCATATACCCCAAGCTCAATAATTCCATGACTCTTACAGACTCCCTGTGGTACCACCTTGGTGGACTTTGGTAAGATACGTGAGGATTCTCTGAATTACCAGGCAACATCTCTCACTCTCTGTTCTGGGCTGCTGGCGTTGAGGAAGGAGGGATGTGTGTGCTCCCTCATGGCCTCCAGCACCAGGTCACACCTGAACCCAGCCCAGTGTTACCCAAAACCCATGGTGACTATTGCCTGGCTACCTCTGACGTCTATTCAAAGCCCAAGGGCTCTTTAATGAGCAGGTGGTCCATTCTGCCAGGACTGGGTCCTTCTCCCCAGGACAGTATTTTTTTCTTCTGGCCCAGAATAGTTCCAGAAATGCCATCTAGGAACTAAGGGCAGGGCTGAGGGGCTTCAGAAATCTGCTGGAAGACTGCAGCTCAGCTGGTACCCAAGTCGCAAAACCAAGTCTCCTGAACTCTTCCCTTTACTTTACTCAGTAGAAGTAGAAGGAGACTCTCTGCAAGCTGCACTGCCTGGAGTTCAGGGAGGGTCACAGAGGCACAGTGGCTTGACCACTGCTGCTGATGCCGTGTGCACCCCAAGTCCACTGTCTGTGAGCCAGCACACCTGCAGGAATTTCCCTTTATGACTTTGTCCAACTGCCCTGTGAACTTAGTCCAAGCTCCAGGCTGCTTTTTGTCAGCTGGTGATAAGGCTTGCAGGAACTCAAGTTTTGTGGTAGAAGATTTCCTCTGGCCAGGCTAATCTAAATATTCCCTCTGTGGGCACCAGCAAAATTCTGCTCTGTTCTGTGTTTCCCTGTGATGGTGGCCCCGAGTTTCAGTGTAAATTCCCACAATCACTTCACTGTCCCTCTCCCTGGCGCAGTTTCCCTCTTCACTAAGCATAGCACTGAGGGGGTATTGGGAGGGGGAGGCATAGGCAATGTAAAATTATCTTCTCTTCCCTTTTCAGTGCCCTCTTTCCTTGATATAATGTTAAAAACCAGATAATGATTGCTCACCTGAGTTCCAGTTCTTCTGTACATGGTTACTTGCCTGAATAGTTCTTGAATTTTGTGTTCATGTGAAGGGATGATCGCTAGACAGTTCTATTCAACCCTCTTGCTTTGCCACCCACTGAGCCTCTTCTACAAATCCCAAGAGACCTCTACTCTAATAACATGGGTCTTCTTCTGAGATCCCACTTGCTTCCACCAAACCTTACCACATGGTTACATATTTCAATTTTGTCTTCCTCCACCTATTTATTTGGCTATCTATGTGTCTATCATTATTGAGTGAGCAAAACTATAGATCCTCTAGAACAGTGGTTCTCAACCTATGAGTCACAACCCTTTGTAACAATGAAAATACATCGCGGCACTAGGAAGGTTGAGAACCACTGTTCTAGAAGAAAAGGAACAAGCTTGAAGGTAACCTGTAGAAAACTGAAACTGGACCCACACCTTTCACCATTAACTAAGATAGACTCTCACTGGATTAAAGATTTAAACTTAAGATATGAAACTATAAAAATACTAGAAGAGAGTGCAGGGAAAACCCTTGAATAAATCGGTCTGGGCGAGTATTTTATGAGGAGGACCCCCCAGGCAATTGAAGCAGCTTCAAAAATACACTACTGGGACCTGATCAAACTAAAAAGCTTCTGCACAGCCAAGAACACAGTAAGTAAAGCAAGCAAACAGCCCTCAGAATGGGAGAAGATATTTGCAGGTTATGTCTCCGACAAAGGTTTAATAACCAGAATCCACAGAGAACTCAAACGTGTAAGCAAGAAAAGAACAAGTGATGCCATCGCAGGCTGGGCAAGAGACTTGAAGAGAAACTTCTCTGAAGAAGACAGGCACATGGCCTACAGACATATGAAAAAATGCTCATCATCTTTAATCATCAGAGAAATGCAAATCAAAACTACTTTGAGATATCATCTAACTGCCAATTTTTCAAAGAAATACTTTGACCATTGTCATGGTCTTATTTTGAAGCACACTGCATACCAGAGAGAGACAGTCCTACCAATTCAATAGCTAAATGAAGCTGCTGGAAGAGATTTCTGTATTTTGTGCAGGAGAGTGAGGCAGGGAAAACCATGCTTCAGTAAGATGCATCTGGTAAAGTCTTATAGAGTAGATTAAAGAAGGGAGAGATTGTAGGTGGCAAGATCGATCAGGAAGCCTTTGCAATGGCTCAAGCAACGGCAAATGAGGGCTGAACAAAGTGGGCGGTGGGCACAGACAGGCAGGGAGCAATGAGATCAGGGAGTTGAGAGCTGCGGAGGAGGGTGCAAGCAAAGACCTTTCTCCCTCCACCCACCGCCCAGACCGAGACGTGCAACAGGGAGGAAAAACAGCACAGTTTTCCAGAAACAGGTGCGGGTGGCCTGGGAACAATATACCCAGACACGGAAATTATTTTCCTCCCATAATTTTCATTTTTTTCCAGCCTAGACAAAGCATTTACGCATTTATTTTTGTTGTTTACTATCATATACATTTCGGTAACAGCTAGGGAACATTGACATTACATGCCCTGCAAATCCTGCTTTGGTAAATTAGGTTCTAATAGAATCGGCTACCTTCAACAAGGTTCTTATTTTCCGGTTGGCCTCTTTCAGTAATTCCACCTCCCCCCTCTAATTTTGTCTGATTATTTTTACATATGCCTTTTGCATTACTGATAAAGCAGATGACTTTTTTCCCCTTTTGTTCTTTTTTTCTTGTTAGCCATATTTTATAGAAGATTTATAAAATTTAACTTCCACTATAATTCACATGTGAAGGGAAGATAAAAATTCTTTATAGTTCTGTACTTAATCCAGCCTTTTGCCTTAGTTCAGTCTCTAATAGTTAAGAGAAAAACAACTATATTAAGTTAAAACTCAGTCTCATTCTGTTAGGTACTATGTTAGGAAAGGCTCTCCTGGGCAAGGAGGACAAGGACAGGGTCCCATCTCAGTGCCACCCACCTTAATTTTTTTTTAATTAAATCATAGCTGTGTACATCCATGCGATCATGGGGTACAATGTGCTGGTTTTGTACACAATTTGAAATATTTTCATCAAACTAGTTAACATAGCCTTCACAGCATTTTCTTAGTTATTATGTTAAGATATTTATATTCTACATTTAGTAAGTTTCACATGTACCCTTGTAAGATGCACCGTAGGTGTAGTCCCACCAATCACCCTCCCTCCACCCGTCCCCCATCCACCTTAATTTCGTTCCTAGCAATTGCTCACACCTAGGGAGGATTGACCACCCTACCAATCTACCAATCAGAATTTAGCATGCCACCTGCAAAAGGATGTGGCGGCCTCTCTAGCCTAACAACAGGTATGGTAGAGTCTTGAAGGTGACCTTGAACAGCCTTAATACTGATTATCATGTACCCCCCCACCTCCACCCAGGGGTTCTCAGAGAGGCTCTTGGAGGCCCACATGCACAGTAAGACTCTGGTCCCAAGGTAACCTCTGAACCACAAAGTAGGCCTGACCCCGGCAGTATAAAAGATAACTGCCAGCCATAACCCTTGCCTCTTTACCTTTTTACCTATTTGCCCTGGCCATGGAGACCCCTTCACTGACTATGATGAAAGTATTTTACTGTGCAAGACTATATCTTGCTCTTACTCTGGAAACCTATCTTTCTCTTCAATAAACTTTATTTTACATTTGCCATACTTTAGGGCGCTGGTCATATTTTGGCCAAAAGCATTCCAAGAACCGACGACCCAGGCAGCTGCCTGAAACCCCAACATTTTAGGAGACATGCAGTTGGCCTTGAAACCCAACAATTCAACAGTGCTGACCTCCTCTGAGGAAACAGACTTTCCAAAACAACTCATTTGGTCCCTTAGCTAGCCCTGCTCTCCTACACTTCCGACAGTGACATAAAGTATGTTGGGGTAGGGGTGGAGAAAAAGGCTTTTGAGTCCTCCCAGAAAAGGAAGGTCTTCAGTACAATGCAGTCTGTTCCTTGGTCTCCATGGTGATGCCTGTGGCTGCAGGGTGCTGTTTGCCCTGCTGCTATGCTGCAGGCTTCGCTCCTCTCAGGGGGACTCATGTTTTGTCCCTCTTGGCTTGGTCAGCCTCCAGTGCTATATCCTGATTAACCCTGTCTCATGCTTTCCCCAGTGGCCACCCATGTCTGCATAACAGCCACGAGCCTGGCAGTGCACCAACCCCTGCCCCAGAGGCAGGATTACTGCCTAGCGGGCCCCCTGCTCTCAGTCCAAACTCTCCCCGTGCGCTCCTGAGGGCAGCTCAGGAAAGCCATTCTGTAAGAGCTTCTTCTGTTCACACAGGTAGAGCTACGCAGTGCCAGAAGCTGGTGTGACATAAAGCGCCTAGTCCTAAATAGGTTATCCGTGATAAAAGCCTCCCTCCTCCCTACGTGTTGTCCTCACTAGCCCTTCCCTTTTTTTTTTTTTAATTAAATCATAGCTGTGTACATTAATGCGATCATGGGGCACCATACACTGGTTTTATAGACTGTTTGACACATTTTTACTACCCAAAGCGATATTAGCCCTTCCCTTTAGGAGCTGGTGGAGCTAGACAGACCAGTTTGGCTCTGCTGTTCCTCAGATGCATGATTTCAGATGACTTATTTACTGGCTCTATGTCCCAATTTCCTCAGCTCTAACATAAGAATAAAATAATAATTTACCTTGTGGTGTCATTGTGAGGATTGAGTGAACTGATTGATACATATCAGTATTTATATGTACTGACAAGCCATAATACAGAGAAGTTACTCAAACGTTAACTCTTTTTCTTTTCCTAATCAGAAACTTCTTGGGATAGAATAAAGGGAGAGTTTTTAGTCCATTCTTTATTGACGTCCTTTGCTGGACTCCAGCCCATCCTTGCTGGCAGGTTGCTACTCTCCTCTGTACCACAGGAGAGCTCAGTCAGCAGAACCTGCTGCACTTGGTTTGGGGTGCGCTGAGGAAGACCAGAGAGATTGGAAAAGTCTCTCCCGAGGCCAAATCCTAGCACTGTAATCCTCTGTGTGATCTTATAATGGGGTAATGCGGGCTGAACATTTTCTTGGTCTGCTCTTGCTATCCCTTTCCTAACGTATTACAATCTCTTCCCACCACAACCCTATGGGTAGTTAGCCGTTCAGAGCAAATTAGATCAGAGGCCATGGGAAAGCAAAAGAAAATACACATTGGAAATTTAAATGTTATTTTCTTTCCTTTATATTCCCAGCTTTGCTCTCTATATTAAGAGCTAACCAAATAATCAGAATTATGTTCATATTTCTGTTTTATCCAGCTTGGTATTTGCATAGCATGCCCTCCAGTTTAGAATCTGGCAAACTGCAATTTCATCTGTTGCCAATAATATGGCACCAAAATATGCATATATTAGAAATGTCCTCTTGCTTTTCCCCCCAAGATATTGTCTTTGTACAATTAAACGCTACATTAAAAGTGACCTATTCTAAACAAATTATCAAAGAATAGTAAAACATCTCAACAGATACCGTACAAGATGGCCATTTGCTAAAAGAGGTGAGGCTAATGACTTGTCATATTAAATAGAAGAGAAACCGTACAAAATTCCCAAATCCGTAATGTCACTCAAAACTCAAGAGTAAATTGTAATGGACAGTGACCATCACCACAGATTGACCACCACTATTAATTTGCAATAGTACGGATTGACCATATGTGACAAGCATCAAAAGTGAATTATGTGTGTTTAGAGCACTGAAGGTTGAACTGCAATGTGTGAGTGCTAAATGTTAAATTATTACACAATGTGCATTATTGAAGTAAAGCATTGTCAGTATCTCTTCTGGACGAGACTGGCCATAAATGTAGTTGGCCTCCTTCAGGGCGATTTATCCATCCATGAGCCCTCAGGGTGCATTAAGCTACATCATAACAGCCTGTGCCAACCCCAGCCAACATCTCATGTTCCATTTACTCAGAGTCAATAGACCCAATCAGAGTAGCTTGACATATGGTGACAGTAATTGTCACTATGGAACAAGTTTGGGTTTATCTATTCAACATTGCATAGAGAAGAGACATGGTGGGGGTCGGGGAAGAGTCAGGAAAGCCATATATTTATTTGATCAAAGGCTTAGAGAATAAAGGTTTAAAAAGAGCTGTTATTCAGTACAGAGAACAGGATTGTAAGGGGATTTTTTATCCGTTGTGAATTTCAGAGTAAGTGCCAGCATAGGCTTTGGAACCACAAACATGAACTTAAAATATGACACCTACTTACCAGTTCTATTGCTTGAAGAAAATTATATAAATATGCTAAGGGTCAATGTTCTTATCTGCAACATGGAAATACCTATCCTGTTGGACAATAGAATTAAATAAATTTGCTAGGTGTAACAGCACTGCTAATGCCTGCATTGTCCCAGCTCGGGGAGTTCCTTTCAGCACCCTGTTGGATATGTGAGGTTTTATCTCATCATCCTTGGGAGCCCAGAGGTGATTAACCTCGCGGCAGAGCTAAGTGGTAAGCGATGGAGGCTAGTCTCACTGGCCAAGAGCTATATTCCCTGTTCCTCAGAGTTAGCTGTGAAAGGCTCTTACATTAGGGAAATGCAAATATAAAGCACTGTGAGATACCAATCCATGCTCACTAGACTGGTAAAAATTTAAAAATATATATATTCAACTACTGACAATACCAAGTAATATCAAGAATGCAAAGCTACTAGAATTTTCATACACTGCTGGTGAGAGTACAGAAACGTATTCTTTTTGGAAAAGAATTTGCCAGTTTCTTATGGAATTAAACTTACCCTTAGTATATGATGCAAAAATTCTGTTTGTGTGTATTTATCTAAGTAAGATGACTTAAAACACATGTCCACAAAGGACCTATATGCTAACATTATAGTAGTTTGTCCATCAATTGGTGAAATGATGAAAACATTGTGGTGTGTCCATACAGTCTAATTACTTGGCAATAAAAACAAAGTAGCTCTTGATACATGCAATAATATACATGAATCTTGAAAACATTATGAAGACATGCAGACACACAAAAAGTACACACTATATGATCCCACTCATATGACATTCATAAAAATGCAAAGTTATAGGCACAGAAGTCAGGCAAGTGGTGGTCACCGTCTGGGGGACGGGGAAAGGAATTGACTGCAAAAAGCATCATTTAGCAGTGATGGAAATGTTCTGGGTCATGATTGTGGTGGGTAAATGAATGCATTAATATTCCTTCCTCACAATGCACCAAATTCCACATTTTTAAATGTACAGTTCTGCCATATATAGCTTAGGTCTCTACAAATCTGACTTTTTAAAAAGTCTCAGACCAAAAGAAAGCAAGTAAAAGAAGCACGGGAGAGAGAAATCAACACGTTATAAATTTAAACTTAAATGTTTGTAAAATTTAGTGATGTGGTGTTCACAAAAGACATACCTAAAACATAATCATATAGAATCTTGCAAACAGAAAGGAGAAAAAAAGATATATCATGTAAACGTGAAAAAAAGGCACAAATGTAAAGAAAGTTTCAAAAGTCAACATAGCCAACAATTGATCCTTAGAAAAGAATAATAAAACTCATAAACTTTTGGCAAGACTGATCAAGGGAAAGTGGTACAAGAAGGCACAGAAAAGCAATGTCGGAAATGAAAAAGTGAACATCAACATCACTATATCCCACAATCAGGATCAAAAGAGGATATTATAAACAGATGTAGGCAAATAAATTTAAACACATGACGGAAAGGTCAAGAACTTTGAAAAGCAGTATTCATCAGCACTGACAAGAAAGTGTAATGATTTAACTATTAAAGAAATAGAACCTCAAACTTTCCCACAATTAAAAAAAAAAGTAAAAATTAGATTGTCTTTTTACCAAGTAACTTGAAATTCATAAGAAGTGGTTCAAATTGTACATAAAATTTCTTTTTTTTTTTTTTGTGGTTTTTGGCCAGGGCTGGGTTTGAACCCGCCACCTCTGGCATATGGGACTGGCGCCCTACTCCTTGAGCCACAGGCACCGCCCATAAAATTTCTTAGAGAGTGGAAAAGAGATGTGTTGGGAGGCCCTTGGAATGACTCTCACTGACCTCTACCTCCTGGCGTTCCTGCCTTTGTGGAATCTCCTTCCCCTGAGGGTGGACTAGACCTAGTGACTTGCTTCTTAGAAACAAAAGGCAGGCAAATGAAGGGATATCACTTACAACATTAGGTTGCAAAAGACAGTGACTTCTTTTTTGCCAGAAGTCTTTCTCACTTTGATGAAGCCGGTCTTGTGAGCAGGCCAATGGAGAGGCGCAAGTGACAAGGGACTGAGAGTGGCCTCGTACCAATAGGTCATTGGAAACTGAGGTCTTAATCCAACAACCCCTGACATACTGCACATTGCCACAACCTTGCCAGGGAACCTGAAGATCTCCCCAGTCAGACCTGGAAAGCCTGCAGACTTGTCAGTCTGATAGCCCCAGGGCCCACAGACGCTGTAAGGTAATCAATGTTGTTTTAAAGCGCTGAGTTTTAGGATAGCTTGTGACACAGTAAAAGATGACTCATACAGAAAGAAACATCCACAATGTATTTCTATTACCAACATAACCTTGATACTAAAATAAAGTAATATGATGATAAGCCAAGCTCACTCATGCACATAGATTTAAAAAATGCTAAGCAAAAAATCAACCAAACAAGTCGACTTTTATATTTAAAAAATGAAGCAAAACTACTGATATGGGTTATTCAACAGTAATACAAGCTTGTTTTAACATGTGAAAATCGATTTATTTCACTCCTTTAAGAGAATAAGGGAGTAAAATATTATGATTTCAAAAAATACAAAAAATTTTTATAATATTAAATTCCCACTCATTAAAAAAATCTCTTACAAACTAGGGACAAAAGGAATTCTTCCTTAAGGATCTTTAATTCCAATAGGTTATTAAAAGTAAAATCTCTCTGAAATTTTACTTAATGCTGATGCATTAAAAGTTTTCCCCAAAATTCAAAATGAGACAAACCCACCATCACCACGTCTACTGAAATTATACTGGAGGTCTAGATTTTTCAGTATGGCAAAATAAGCAAGTAAAACATATGATGACTGGAAAGGAAGAAAAAAAATGCCATGACTCAGAAATAATGTGCTTGCATGTGTAGACAATCAAAACTACAAAAGCAAGCGTGATGTAGTGGCTTACACCTGTAGTCTCAGCTGAAGCAGGAGGAGGCTGAGGCAAGAGGATCACTGGAGCCCAGGAGTTTGGGGCTGTAGTGCCCTACAATCATGCTTACAAGTAGCCACTTCATTCCAGCCTGGACAACAAAGCAAGATCCCATCTCTCAAAAAATCTATACAGATAAAACTTGAAGATATATTACTAAGGTAGTAATTTGTACAAAATATATTTGTATAAATATAAACTCATTGTACAAAATCCAATTGCATTGCCACAAATCAGGAAAAAATTAAAATTGCATAAAAAGACTGCCACTATTTAAGTTCTCTGAGAAGCAGATTCTGAGATAAATATTTCCATAGTTTACTGGGAAGTATTCTCAAAATCAAGACTTGTGGGGAGTAAAGAAAGAACTGAGCAAGGGGAAAATTTTGATTTCAGTGCAGTGGCAATAAGGACTCAGCCAATTCTACAGGGGGCTCTGAGGTTGAGATGGCCCTGCAAAGGTATCCCAAATGACAAGGGGGCTTTACCAAGCTGTTATACTCTTACATCAAACAAGCATTGAATGCTCTCTGGGAAAGAATATGACTTTAAGTCAAATAGCTCTCTTCAACTGAAGGGAAGCTCCGGGGAGGGAGCCTCAGCTAAGCACTGTTATCACCTCACACGCCCAGCAACTGAGAAGTGAGCGCTTCACTCACTCAGAGGGAAGGTTTTGGTGGTGCACCACACCCTCCACTACAGATGACACACACATTAGCATTTTAAATCGAGCACAATATGTGGAAAATTTCAACGCAGAAAATTGTAAACTGTTATCGAAAGAAATCAAAGATCTCAGTAAGTGAGAACATGTATCAAGAACATGAATGAAAGGCGCAATATCATGAAGATGTCAAATCTCTGCAGTTTGATCTATAGAAATAATTCAATTCTAATAAAAAGTTCACTGTTATACATGTGTGTATAACTTGACAAACTACTACTAAAAAATAAATGGGAGTGTAGGTACATAACAGGTTATGTCTAGCCAAGATATTCTTAAAAAAAAATGAGTGGGAGGATTTGAGCCACTGAATATTAGATCTTATTATAAAGCTACGGTTATTAAAACAATAAAGTACTAGCATAAGAACAGGAAAAATAGGTCAGAAGAATATAATAGACATTCTAGCAGTAAATTTATGTACATATAAACATACAATTTACTGCAATTAAGGCACTGCAGAACAGTGGGGAAAAATACTTTTTCCCAAAAGTACTCCTAGCTAGAGGGATACCTATATATAGGGGCAAGATGAAACTGGTTCTTTACTGAATGTCAAACACAAAAATTGGCATCAAATAGATTACACAGCTAAATGTGAAAGACAAAACAACAAAATTTCTAGAAGTTAAAAAGAGAGAATATTTTAATAACTTAATGTTAGGAAAGACCTTTTTTTTTTTTTTGAGACAGTCTCACTATGTCACCCTCAGTAGAGTGCTGTGGCATCACAGCTCACAGCAACCTCAATTCTTGGGCTTAAGCGATTCTCTTGCCTCAGCCTCCCAAGTAGCTGGGACTACAGGCGCCCACCACAACGCCCGGCTATTTTTTTGTTGCAGTTGTCATTGTTTAGCAGACCTGGGCCAGGTTCCAACCCACCTGCCTCGGTGTATGTGTCTGGCGCCCTCACCACTGAGTTACAGCACCGAGCCAGGAAAGACGTCTTAAACAGGACACATAAATCACAGAGAATCATAGAGAAAATGCTGGTAAACCTGACGAAATTGGAGTTCTTTGTCAAAAGCTATCATTAACTGAGTAAAAAGGCAATCCACATGTGGGAGGAAGTATTTGCAATGTATCAAGTGAAAAGAGGACTCGTTTTTTGAATTTAATTTTTAAAAAACTTGTAAAAAATATAAAGTCAAACAATTCAGTAGGAAAAATGCTCTTGAGATTGAAACAGACAATTCACCAGAGGTTATCCAAATAGCCAATAAACAGTTTCACTAAGAATGGCAGAAATACAAATCAAAACCAGAAGGAGATATCCTTCTATGCCCATTAATATAGCTGGAAAACTATAATGACAGTATCAAGTATTAGAAAAGCTACAGAACAAAAGGGACTCTCCTGTTGGTGGCAGTGAAACAGTTTGTCATCATGTACATAAGACAAAGCAACACATACCCAGTTACTCATCTGTTCTACCACTAGAAATACACAATACTCAGCAGGAGTGCACGCACATGGGCACCCAGGTCTGTGTACATGACGCTCCTAGGCAGTATCCATTGCAGTTCAAATTGTAAGTCAGTCCATCCGCAGCTGGACAGACAAATGGATTGTGCATATTCTATACAGAACAGTACGTACAAATGAAAATAAACTGCTGTCCCCTGAATTCGGATGGATTTCATGTATATAGTAAGGAAATCCTCACAACAGAATGCAGGACTATTCTACAGTGTGCAACAATGTTTAGGGTTTAATCTATGTCTACTTCATGGTTTGTGCACTTTTTAAAATCTATGTTACATTTTACAAGAAAAAAATGTTAAAAAAATTGTGTGGCTTTGAAAAGAAGTGAAAGTCTCACTTTACCTAACAGTTTTGTCAACTCCAAAGTCTGAAAATTTGGTTGATTTCATATTCTCCTATGTACCATCCGATCTCTAAGAGTATTATATATTTTAAATTTTTTAAATAAATTTCACTGTTTATATTAACATACAACAATCTCTCACTTATTAACACATTGTAAACAAATTTCCTACTTGGTGTATATCAAATAGCCTTGTTTAGTAAGAAGGCATAGCATCTCCTTACATGGGGTTGCCACAATTTATTTAATCATTCATTTATTGAAAAATATTTAGGTTGGTTCCTTTTTTTGCTCTTCCAGACAAGACTTTATTGAATGCTCTTGGGTATATACACATATCATTGATTATTTTTAACTGAATCATTCTATTCCTCTCATGAGTCCTGGAACAAAGTAGTTTCTGGCTCTCCGTTTCTCTCTCCAGGACAACTGAGCCATAATTTTTGGAGATTGCAAAATCAGTGCATGTGATTCTTCCAGTGCCCCGCCTTGCCCCTCAGCATCTCCGTCCTCCTGTGCTGCAGTGACCATACCTTCCTGGCTCGCCGTTCTCTCCCAGTGTCCTGCTGGAGAATCTACAGCTCATCATGGCCAATGCCCAGCACTGGACTCTCAGACTGTTGTGCCTTCAATGCACCAACAATTCCCAACTTCAGCAAGATACACAATTCTAAAAATGCATCTTACGTACTGCCCCTCACTTTCATATCCCCACTTCCTTACTTGTCCTTTCAAAATTCTGCAACCCATCATACAGTGCTCCCCTGCGGACGCCTGCTTCTCTCTCAATCCCCTCTCACTGCGTCCTATTTCTGTAGCAAAACCCTACACCTGATAACATCCATATTTCTGTCTACATTGCACCTGCTCCTGTGCACTTAATGTGAGCTGAGGAAACCTAAAACAATGCTTACTTGCTTTGCTTTAAAACAGCTAATAGAACTGGTGAAACAGATCTTCCATGTGACAGGTTAAGGAATATCAACTAAGTAGTTAGCTCTTAGTGCAGAGCACTTAATCCTATTTGTTGTTGTTGTTCATTAACTATTGAGGCCTTCTAGACATCTGTGTCTTGTCTTCTCCCTCCTCAAACCTCTACTTCTTCTCCCATCTCCCCATCCTCAATCTCAGCTGAAGACTATGTTTTGTATTTCACTGAGAAAATCAGAAAAGAATTTCCAGAGGTGCCTACAACACATTAATTCACATCCCGGCATCTGCGCCCACACAGTCTGCCTTCCCACCTGCTACTGTAGATGGATTATACCTGCTCAGGTCTAAATGCAATCCCTCGCGTGTACTGGAACCCACTGCCTCCCGCCTACACAAACACATCACGTCAGCAATTCTTCCCATCACCTTTCCATTATTAATGTTCTTCTTTACACATTAAAGAAGTAGAAACAGTGTAGAAACAAAAACTGCTATAATTTCTACAATCTACAAAACATGAAGAAAAATAACCTCTCCTAGACCTCACATCCTCTTCCGGTAATTCCCCACGTATTGGCTCCTCTTTGTCGCAAAGCTCCTTTAAATTTTTCCTATATGTGATACCTCGAACTTCCCATTTTTTCTGGAACCCTGTGTAATAAGGTTTTCACTCTACACCATGTGTGCACTTCAAACTACCTTATCAAGGACACCAAAGAACTTCTCTTTGGCCAAATCACTTGTCAGTTCTTTGACCAGTCAACCATGCTCTGCTGGAAAAGTTCCATAATTTGATTTCTGGAATAATACACTCTCCTGATTTTCCTCCAACTTCACTGCCCACTTCCTATCTCCTTTGCTGGTTCGTGCATACTCCCCCAACTAACTGGGGTCCCTTAGGATTCAATCTTTACCCCTGCTTACTTCTTAGAATTTGTGAGAGTGTGAGTGTGTATGTTTGTATGTGTTGTACCCAAATTTACATTTGTAATCCAGATCTCTCTCCAGAAATCTAGATTCATATATCAACTTCCCACCAGACAGATCCACATGAATATCTGTAAGTTTACTTCTTAAACTTAACACATTCAAGGCAGAACTTCCTTTTAACATCCAACAGCCTGCTCCTTTTCAGTGAAGAATACTTCCTCATCAGTCTAGCGACTCAGACCAAAAGCCTTAGAGTGATTTTTGAACCCTCTCTTTTTCTCCTACTCCAAACACATTGCATTAGCAAATATTATTGGATCTTTCTTTAAAGTGTATCCTCTTCACACCACCCCAACCACTCCCACCCTTCTCAAGAGCCATCATTGCCTTTCCCCTGGATTATTACTATGGCCTCTAGACAATCTTCTCCATCCCTCAACCCAGAAATCACAGTGACTTTTTCAAGACTACAGTCAAGCTCTGTCACGCTCTACTCAAACCCTTCAGTGGCATTCATCCCACTCAGAGGAAAATCTTGTCCCTTGCCACAGCCTGGGAGGTCCCATGTCACCTGTGTCCCTACAGCCTTCGTCCTCATCTGTCTCTGCTCTCCCAATCTCTCCTCCAGCCTTTTCTTTCTTTTTTTTTTTTTTTCTTAGAGACAGAGTCTCACTTTATGGCCCTTGGTAGAGTGCCGTGGCCTCACACAGCTCACAGCAACCTCCAACTCCTGGGCTTAAGCGATTCTCTTGCCTCAGCCTCCCGAGTAGCTGGGACTACAGGCGCCCGCCACAACGCCCGGCTGATTTTTTTGTTGCAGTTCGGCCGGGGCCGGGTTTGAACCCGCCACCCTCGGTATATGGGGCCTGCACCTTACCGACTGAGCCACAGGCGCCGCCCCCCTCCAGCCTTTTCTATCAACCAAGAACGTGCGCTTGCTGCTCCCTCTGCCTGCTGCACCAAACTCCCTCCCTGCCTTCATATGTTTACTCATTGCCTAAGCGATAAGGAATTCCGAGACCCCCCTATTTAAAGTACCTTCTCCCTCTTTTCCTTCTCTCCACTTCCTGGGTGATATGAGCTCCATAGAACTTATGAATAAAGTTATAGAGATGGGGACCTGTATGTGTGAGGTGGGACTATGACGTTTACAGACTGATCCTACAAAAAGTGCTACAGGCCTCACTGCTGAATAGCACAACAGTCGCCTTTAAGGGACTCCCTTGGGAAGCTATGTGCGATACCAGAGCCTAGTAAGAACAACTTTAGAGCTCATTTCTGGACTGGCCATCAGAACTGTTGTCGTGTGAGGTCCAACATTTAAGTTCACAAACTCATCCTAGAAAAAGTGCTAAGTACCTCATTGCTGGGTATCGGTCACTGTGGTTACCTTTGAAGTATTCCGCTGGGCCATCTGATGACCGTAGTGACATTCAGCAATGGGGTATATAGATGTACTACAATACAAATACACAAAATTTACTTTATTTGTGTCTGTCCCTGCACTCTAGAATGTAAACTACATGAACATGGGACTTTTCGTACATTTTGTTTGTTATTGGATTCCCAGCATCTACAGCAGCACCTGGCAAATAAATGGGGCTATAAAATTATTAGTTGCATGAATTAATAATTCATAATTTTAACAGATATAAAGTGCTCATTATTTAAAGATTGATTCTCCTTTGCCTTGACATTGTAGCAAGGCCTCCTCTTGCACTTTGGCCCCTAACACTTAGATTTAAGAATATTTTTATATTATTTCCTCCAGTTGGTGGCTCAATGTACGTCCTCTGTGCAGTTGGTTCATTTTAAAGACATGTTATTTCCTTGTCTAATCGTTGGTGGGGGCAGGAAGTGGAATTAATGGCTAATCTTTCAGAAGGATTCCCCTGAAGCACCACTGCATGAGCAACAATAGAGGTTTTTCCCTACGAGGACAGATTCTCGTGTCCTGGTATATATTTAGACACTGAATCCCTTTAAAACTAATGGGAGGTCTGTGGGCCAAACACATTTGCAGGAAAGAAAAGGAAACGGCACAGTAAAAGCAAGCTGCGAAGAAAGATCTTCAAGCTTGCTGTTACCTAATCTGTCACAGGAAAGAATTATTTTAACAGTTTATTAGATAAAATGAGCAGAAAAATACCACGTACAGTACTCCTTCAGTATGCTCCCTCTCGTTTCAATAAATACCTCCTCCTCTTTTGACTCATGTGTTGAGGTGGGGGGACAGTATAGAATGTGATTTTTTTACTTATCTCAAATCAGAAATGCCATGCTGTATCTGAGGAATAATAAAAAAAATTAAAATGCAATGCAATTTTGGAAAAGTGGAAGCTGTAAATTTTCAGTACATAATGAACAAAATTATCCTTATTTTCAATAAAAAAAATTGCTTGTAGTTTGGCTCTCTTTTTTTTTTTTTTGCCTTATTTTTTAAGAAACCTAGAGATTTTTTCTTTCTTTCTTTGATATCTTGATAAACTTGATTTATTCAATTTCAAAAGTTTCTTTATTCTGAGGTTGTCTTTGTATAAAATGAAAGCAAATGTTGGGGGATGTTCTTAACTTCAAATTGCACGTAGTAGCATCTAGTACTTTAAATTGCAGCCATAGCCACATTTTTATTCTTCTCTACCTTTAACACATTCTTATCTATATCGCACTTTACCAAAAGGAGTGAAGTTCATTAGTTTTTTTCTCCAGCCATTTCTGACCAATTTTCTCTGTTACAAACTCTCTTCACAGTTCCAAGATAACATCCCAGGCATAACCAATGCCTCTCTGGGTCTCTTTCTGTGACAGGAACAATTTCATTGAAGTGACTGTGATTCACTCTCAGATGCTAAAAAATCTCATTTCGCCTAAATTAGAACTTCAATCTAACTTTCATTCCAAACCTTCCCTCTCCCCCAAGGCTGAAACTTGATTTTTGGATGAGGTAATGGCAATGGTGATGCAAGCTTAGTCTGTCGCTCCCCTTCCTTCCTCCACCTATAAGTATCTCTTGCTACAAGTGTCCCAAGGTCAAGGCAGTAGATGGGATAGATTAGGAAAATAAGTATCTCTTACATGACGGATACAATTCACCATAGCAGATGCCCAAATGCCAGCACTTTCATGAGAGACACTGGCACGCTTTTTGGTGGTTCCCTTTTGCCTTTTGCTTGTCCTGCCATTACAGGTTGTTCCAGCCAGATTCGTAGCTTGAGAATTCTCCAAACTAGACACAGGAGGGAAGCAGGCACCAGTTTCTCTGTTAATGTATGTCTCTGCTCTACCAGACCTTTCAAGGTCTCTAATGAATTTTCCCACCAATCTCCAGTCTGGTGAGAGGATCAGGCCAACTTAAGTTTCTGCAGCTGCATTACCATAAAGCCAGGAAGTAAGATCCTAGTCTTTCCTACTTCCTGGCATCTCTGTTCTCCATGACTTATCCTTTGGAGACCCTTCAATTGGCTTGAGGTGAGTGCCAGCACCCCATTCTCTACTCCCTGGGTTGGGGAGAGAAAATGCCATGGTACACCAAATTAATTCAGAGACACACTTATAATAACTACCCTCTCTCTGATCACACTTTAAAATGTGAGTGTACTCAGCACTCTCGTCCTCAGGCTTCGGTTGTCTCAGTTCCCACTCTAAGATCAGAGAGAGAGTGGCAGTCTGCCTCCTACGTCACCTACCCCGCCACTGCCGAATCTCGGTCCTGCTGCATTGAAGGCAAAAGTATTGCCTAGAAGGCTGAAAAAATGACCACCAAAGATTCCAAATCCTAATCCCTAGACCCTGTGGATATGTAACCTCACAAAACCTTACATAACAAAAAGGGTGTTTCAGCTGGGACTAAGTGGAGGACCTTGAGATGGGATGACTATCCTGCATTATCCAGGAGCCCCTAAATGTAACCATAATGCCATTGTAAGAGAGAGACAGAGGAGGTTTGATTTCAGAGGCAGGAGCTGTGACAACAGAAGCACAAATTGTAGTAATTCAAGGAAGAGGTTGTGAGCCAAGAAACACAGGAGACCTCCAGAACCAAGGAAATGCAAGGAATTTTCCCCTAGAGTCTCCAGAAGGAACTAGCCTTGTCAATATGTTAACTATAGTCCATTAAAACCGATTTCAGACTTTGGAACTTCAGAACTATAAGAGAATAATGTTTCTGTTGTTTTAAGCCACAAGTTATAATGAGTTGTTCTAGTAACCACAAGAAATGACTGTACATTATCTCATTTAAGATCATTTCATTAAAAAATGACAAAAGTTCAAGACTCAAATAGACTTATACTGTAAGAAAATGTATCATTTCACACCTCAAGAAATACAGAGTTGGGGGCCCATTTTAGGTGTGGTACAAGGGAAGTTCCAGTTTCTTTCCGTATCTCCACTTAGGGCCACTCTGTGTGCGGCTTTATTCCTGAGTTTTCCTAAATGAGGCTGACAATATGGTGAGCAGCAACAGTGATGCAATATGTCATTCACTGGAAAAAAGACACGGTCAGCTATCTATGATCTATAATCATGCCCTTTAATCTCATTTGGCCAGATTAGGATATGTACTCACTCTAGGCCAATCACAACTCAGAAATCCTCTGCTCTGGTTGACTTGAGCAGGTGTTGTTGAATGAGTTACAAACAAGGAATGAAATAAGCATAATTGACATTGAAAAATGAGGATCCTGCGCTGAAGCTGAGTGGACACCTAGACAAAATTGGCTTTAGGCAGGGGCAAAGGACAGAAAGATCATATATCTAATTTATCATCCAACTGGGATGCTATTGGGAATAAAAATAAAAAGGAGCACTATTAACAATTCTACCAACAACAGATAGAAAGTGGTACTGTCCCACTCACCCAAGACTTAGGGTCACCCTATTGGTAGGAGGCCAATAGTCTTACCTACCAGCATTTGGATCAGAGCTGATTAGAATACTCTGGGTTTAAGACAAGTTCCTGAGAACAAAGGATTACAAAAATAAGGAACCACTTGATCTGTAAGATTACAGGACTTTCCAAAGGTCATATAAATGAAAAGTGGGAAATCCAGGTATATAAATAGCCAGCCCTTCTTATGCCAACTTCAGCACTTTTCATACCACTTCATGGGACGTAGTGTCAAGCATGGCCCCACCTGCATTAGCTTGCGAGGGCGGGCAGAGCAGACTGGGTGCCTTAACCAACAAAAATTTATTACCTCCATTTCTGGGGGCTGGAAGTTCCAAATTAAGGTGTTGTCTGAGCTGATCCCTTTTTAGGCCCCAGGTCCTTCTCTTTTGCTTATAGATGGCCATCCTTTCCCCACGTCTCTTCACATCATCTTTCCTGAAGGTGTGTCTCTGAACCAAAATCTCCCATTTTGTGGCAGTGCCCATAGCTCAGTGTGTAGGGCGCCAGCCATATACACCCAGGCTGACAGCTTCAAACCCAGCCTGGGCCAACTAAACAACAATGACAACTGCAACAAAAAAAATAGCTGGGCATTGTGGTGGATGCCTGTAATCCCAGCTACTTGGAAGGCTGAGGCAAGAGAATTGCTTAAGCCCAAGAGTTGGAGGTTGCTGTGAGCTGTGACATCACGGCACTCTACCAAGGGTGACAGCTTGAGAGTCTGTCTCAAAAAAAAAAAAAAAACCTCCCACTTTTTGTAAAGAAACCAGTCATTTTGATTTGAGTCCACTCTGATGAACTCACTTCAATTTGATTATCTCTATTAAAACTCTACTACCAAATGAAGTCACATTATGAAGTAGTGGGGGTTAAAATGTCAACATACGAATTGGGGGAGTGGGTAGGGCCAGTTAAACCCATAACATCCTCAGGGAAAATCCATACTGAAGCAGCCAGACAGGGGACTATATAGATAGGACGTATATGCACGCATGTGTATGTGTAAAGTCCAATCCTTGGTTTTTATTTTGAAGTATCATATTCTTATTTTACAATTGAAATTTTCCTGTGAAGAAATGAATAATACTAGAATCTCAAATAAACATCAAAATACTAAGTGGTACTTCCATTATAATAATGTAGACACTGGGGTGCATTTCTGCCAGTAGAAATCAATTAAATTAGAACTGAGGTCAAACGATCTCATATCACAGTTTTTTTTTATTTTTGTTGTTCCCCAATACTCTGTAACCACATAAAGCAGAATCCCAAGAGTATGACTGCCAGGAAAGGTTTATTATCAACCTTTCCTGATGCCTCCTTGTTAAATAGCTTCTAAAGTGAAGTTCTTATTCATTATCGAGATTCTATTTTATTAAAGATTGATTTTAAAAAAGGTTTCACTTTCTTGGTAACATTCCATCTTTGGTAATTTCCCCTGCATTTGACATTTTATTAAAAAGAAACCAATTTTGCTTCTTGATGATTCACTGAGTTCCTCCTATGAAAAATTCTCTTGTAGAGATTGGTTTATTATATGAACTCATGGCCCCACACCACCACCCACATCTGAGCACACATAAAAATTTCATAAATAAGTTGGTGAACTGAGCCCTCCCCTCTGTCACATGCCACCACGCCTTCTACGGGCAAGGGTGGAAAGGCAAAACTCTACAACCCCCACCAGGCTCGCGTGACCAGTGTTCTTTGCTCCTACATAATTTTCTCCTGTTCTACCCTCCCACATCCCTGATCTACTTTGACTTGTACCAGACCACCTCGTCTTCCTGTGCACCTCTCTGCTCAGCTGAATGAGCTACCCACCTCTCCAAAGTTACGTCACAGGGATTCCTAGCATTACTGGCATTTGGATTGGGAGCGCTTAAAGAATAAAAAAAAAAATCAAAACCCAAGATTATTAGAACAGCAAATGTCTCTCTTAGGCAGTGCTGAAAACATTGCAAAGCCCTTAAGTTACTGGTGTAGAGCTCTACCTTTCCACTTACTCATGAAGTTGCCTCTTCCTGTCATACTTAGTGAGGACAGTGGAGCACAACAGCGTGGCCAGGACCCAACTTCCCAATATTCAATGTACTCAATACTTATATGAACCCAGTAAATGATGTAATACATGCCCACATAAGAGAAAAAACTCAATTCAATTCAAGAAGGGAGGAGGTTGGAGGAGGGGATTGGTGTGCTCCCACCTAATGGGCACAACATAAGGGTATAGGCTACACCTTCTGGGTGCAGAACGCAACTACAGCAGGGACTTAACCTAACAAATGCAAACACTGCAACCTAATCGTTTGGACCCTCACATTTTAATCCAATTGAACAAAAAACAAAGATTACTTCCATGACCTTTCCTAAAGATGCATGATTTAGATCAGCAGCCTTAAAAAGGCACATATAATAATAAGAATGCACAATCATGAAGAGAGCAGAGATAAGTTTCTCCTCCACTTTTTCAACATTTGATAAAAGACCACAGCCTGGCAAAAGTATACATCGTGGTAATTTTTGAAAACATTTGGCAGCAACACTAGGTTTTGCTTGGAATTGCAAAATTGATTCAAGAGATATTGCAAAGGCAAAACAAAATTTAAGTTTTGACCCAGTAAGGGCTGATTTAACACATTTTAACACAAAACTTGTGGGACTATCACCTTAGCAGCCTGTAACACTAGCAAAACTTTCTACATAATGGAAGCAGGATGTTTAGGGGAAACAGTAAATGACTCCATCAGTTTTTAATGTATATGAATCTAGATTTCATTAGAAATGATACCTTTCCTGATGATTTATATCCTCTATTAGAAATACAGTAGACCCTCCATAGCTGACCACCTCCCTACATAGACCACATCCTTAAGTTGGTCTAATTTTCATAGACCGGACATGCACCACCTGTACATCTCAGTACAGGAGGCCTAGTTCCTTACGTTGGCCACCTCTGTATATTGATCGGTCTGTTAAAGTCCCTGCAAACAGTTCTACGTATAGCTGTTCTACTTTATGTATTTATTTAGCTTTTCACTATTTTTTCCATTATTCTATATTTATTTTTTAAAAGGGTGTTGGAAGCCTAACAACACAGATTTGCCCCAGATCATACTTGCAAAAGAAGTACCGAAGTACTAGAAATATTCTCTAAGATGGAACCAAGGGGATAGAGCTTCTAATCACTTCAAAAACTAGCCATTCCACTGGGCCTGAGACTCCAAACGATCTCTAAGCATTCTCATAGACTGCGTAACATTTACATACTATTGCTATTTCACAGATGTATGCAGCAGGATCATTTACAGACATCCTGTCACCAGCACTTCACCCCATTTTTAGAAGGCTTTGCCCCCTGGCTTATTTTCTCTTTCCCCATCTTTATTTTCTGTACACATCTGTAGTTCTCAACCTTGGCTGCAAATTGAATCTCATGAGTTTTTTTTTATTTTTTTTATTTTTTTGCAGTTTTTGGCTGAGGCTGGGTTTGAACCCACCACCTCCAGCATATGGGGCCAGCACCCTATTCCATTGAGCCACAGGCACCGCCCATCTCATGAAATTTTAAAAAGTGACCACAGGTCTACTCTCAGAAATTCTCATTTAATTTGTCTGAAATGGAGACTAAACCTCGGTATTTTTTAAATATTCAAAAGGTAATTATTATTATTTTTTTTTTTTGAGACAGAGTCTCACTCTGTTGCCCAGGCTTGAGTGCCATAGTCTCAGCCTAGCTTACAGCAACCTTATATGCCCCAGGCTCGAGCAATCCTCCTGCCCCAGCCTCCCCAGTAGGTGGGGGACAATAGGAGCCCACCACAATGTCTGGCTAATTTTTCTATTTTCAATAGATACGGGTGTTGCTCTTGCTCAGGTTGATCTTGAACTCCTGAACACAAGTGATCTTCCTATCTTGGCTTCCCAAGAGTGCTAGGATTACAGGCATGATTGTGACCCACCAAACTTTTGTGGAGATAAGATCTGGCTATGTTGGCCAAATTGGTCTGGAATTCCTGTCCTCAAGCAGTCTCCTGCCTTAGCCTCCCAGAGTGCTGGGATTACAGATGTGAGCCCCCACACCTGGCTTCTCTGGGGTTTCTGTTAGAAGAGTTGGACCTTATAATGTTCATCACATTGCTAGACTACTCTTTCATACGTCCTATCTTTTTAACCTTTTGCTTTGCCTTCTAGCTAATTCCCTTGGATCTCTTTTCTGTTTACTAGCTCACTCTTCAGCTGTGTTTTTATAACCTCTCCATTAAGAGACTTTTTTCTCATTTCTAGAGTTCAGCATACATTTTATTCCTAACATTCTCTTTTGTTATGATTTGTTTATATCTCCAATTATCTTAAACATACACATTTCCCAGAACCCACAAACAATTCTTACATCTGAAGTAATTATACATCTAATCCCACTTTTTATTCGTCTGTTGACTTTAAACACTCAATTTTCCCTTAGGTCTTTGAATTTCAGATTGTGAAGGGCCCTACTTGTGACAATCTTGTGTGGCCTAATATTGGGGGGGGGGAGGCAATTCAGAAACTTTGTATTTGCATCTACCAGACTCCCTGTGCATCTTTTCTATGTTAAACTATTTCAGCTTGGAACTTCTATAGAAGTTTGACATAAATTCAAACTCAAAATCATTTAGTAGAAACATTGTTATAAGTTAGTGAGTTTTTTTTCTTCACAAAGAATTAAATAGAAACATATATGTTTCCTTATTATTGCCTATCCTTATCAGGGGATCTTTTTCTTGTTCACACTTTCAGGTTTTGAAGAAGTCTCAGTTCCTACTTCTTGTTGAGGTCAAAACTCTAATTCTCTGCCTCAGATGGCCATTAAATACAAGATTTTTAGTCACTTTTGCATTGCAGCATTAGTTTAATATTAATTCGCTATTTGCGCATATGAATGTCAGTAAATTTCATGCTAATTCAACTATGCACTTAAAAAGATGGTTATTATATATTAATCAGAACTTCTAGTTGCTTTCCACTAAAAGTACTTTCAAGTTACCCATTCATCCTATTGAAAATAAAATCAATGATTATACATATAAATCATGCTAAATGATAAGACTCTTACTTCCAACCTCCTCAAATATCCTTTAATGTTTAGACTTTGAAGATGATGCTCTATGTCTTGTACATTATTTTTTTGAAGGGGTTTGTGAGAGTTTGTGTTAGTTAAATGTGATTACTTTTAGTTTTTACTGTGATTCAAGAAAGAATAATCAAAGCACTTTTCAATCATAATTCCATCTATTAGAATGAATGATGGGTATAAAGGTGCTTTTCTAAGTATATCTGCATGTCGTTATATTAATACCTTCAATCCTCATAGTTTTGAGCTAAGTACTATTGTCAATTTCCATTTTCCATACAAGAAAACTGACATACAAAATGGTTAGATGACCTGTTCAAAGCTACACATAAAGTGTTATAGCCAAAGATTTTATCCAATAGTAGCTCTGATTTCAGATACTAACCTAATAGCAACTGTTCTATCTTATAAATTAAGTTAACTACAACTGAGGCCCTAAGGAATGTGTTCAGTGAGGAGCTCATGAAGTTCTTTGGGATTTCAGAGGTGGGAGGGATCACTTTTAAATTTTCAATTTCCATTTAATACAAAAACAACAGACTATCTCAGGTTCACTAACATCCATAGTCAGGTAGACAGCATTATTACAGGACCAAACACACCATGTTACATGCTACATGGACTGTTGGTTACCAATGGGCAGCTCTAAATGTTTATTAATGATTGTATTTGCCTCTTTATTTGTCTTTCCATGATTTTTTCTTCTTAGTCTTTGCCATCTGATATTATTCTACTTTGTATACAGTAGGTGCATAAGAATCTTTTGAAGTGAATTGAATGGAACTGAGCTAAGCTTCAGTTTGCTCTCCTTGGGAACAGGTGTCCTGTGGGCACAGAGCTCAGCATGGACTAGAAACAAAGTATCCAGGGAAGCTCATGGAAATACTGCTAATTGCTTGATGTATTTAACTGCTATGAACAATGAAAAAGTCCTATAATATAATGTTCCATGTTTGCTGATTTTATGGCTGTCAGCAATGTGATATTTTGTAACAAATATACACATCTCTCTCAAATACAAATTAGCAATAGGAATATGAATTCAATATAGCATCTGCTTTTTTGATGGTACATAGCAATTAAAAATTTCAAGCCCTTTATCATGTACTTTAAAAAAAGGGAGGGGGGCGGAGACAAGATGGCTGACTCAAGCCAGCTATCCACAGAGACTCCTGTCCAGAAGGTGAGTTAAAAGATAGAAATTTAGCAAGTAACCTGGTGGATAGGACCTGCACCAAAAGAGAAGGTTGAAGAACAGACATCAACCCCGCTGAGGTGAGCTGTGACCACAAGGATACAAACAAAAGGTACAAAATCCATCACCAAGCGGACGGGAGTCCCCTCCCCCATGAGAACAGCTCAGAGTGCCCCAAAAACAAACGAGCAGAGTTCAAAGATCCTCCCATTATACTCCATGGGAGAGATGATCTAAAAACTGGACCTACCTCTCCTACTAGGGTGCCATGGTGCTCTCCTGCCAGGCATAAAACTGTATAAAACTGTATATATTCTCTACCTGCAATTCTGAGCTTCCAGTACTCCTCTCCACTCTCACTCTGAGGTCTGGAGGCCTGTGCACCAGGAGTAGGGGCCTGTGCCCCAGATTTCTCGAGGGGTGTGGACAGGGCCTGGACTGCAGCTGGTCAGTGCTGATTCTGCAGGATGGGAGTGAGGAGAGGACGGTCAGCTGAGAGGGAACCATGTCTGAGCAGCAATGCCCCGAGGCGCAGAACAGCAGCCATTTTTGGCAACAATAGGGCTCACTCCCAGATATTCCGAAGCCACACCCCCTGTCTCTCTGGGCAACCAGAGGAGGCTGGGTATCTTCTCAGGTGGCAAGCACCACTGAACAGATCTGGAACTGAAACGCAGGCCCTGTGAGTAAAGGGTTTGCCTGAGGCAGTACCGGCCTGGGTAGAGCATGGGGACTAGAAAACGCACGTGCAGAGCCAGGAGATTCCCAGGGAGGGGCTGACCCAGAAGACCGCTTTATTGAGCCTAAGATGCACTAGGCCCCCAGGGGACAATCAGCTTAAACCAAGGAGGGCAGGCAGAGGCTAGATCTGACAGGTAACCATGCTGCGAATACAAACAGCTGAGACTGTACAGCAGCACAGACAGGGCCTGAGGCACAGGTTCTGGGAACTCAAAACGGTTTCTCTTCTGCAAGGGAATTTAGCAGGGACAGAAACAAATTCCCACAAAGTTGTTCTGTTCTGTCAGTAACATCAATCAGGGGTGGGGCTGGAACTGAGTGAACATACCCCACCCTCCATCAAACACCCAATGTTGTCAGGCCTCACCTCCCCCTGCTGGATAGAGGCAGAGAGCAGCGGCCTGGATGAGCAGACATAGATTTCCTTGTAATTCAGGCAGGAGAAAACCCCTGGATTATCTGCTCATTGGAGGCAACTGGGTCACAGCCCTGTGGGGTTATCAGTGACTGGGTGTGACAGAGGTGCACAGTGGGGGAGAAGGCATCAAACTTCCCAGGCTAATCTATTTGCTGTGTGGGTCCTCCAGACTTCACAGAGCACCGAAGCTCTGTTGTTAGAGTTGTCAGCAGACCCCTGCGATCTAGTTGCCAGAGACCTTTTAAACTCTCCCACCTGAGACAGATGCTGACTGAGACAATTGATTTGGACCTTTTGAACTGAGCCAATCACCAGAGGACTATCCAAGTGGTGCCCTGGGTGTGTGGTAGTAGGAAGGTTTGATTTTCCTTTTCCAATGGTTACCTGTGGGGGGTGGGGTGACTTAATTGCTGGTATTTCTCTATAGCTGAGAATTCAACCCAGAGTAACTGTTTCACTAGGGTTGGACAGAGACCAGCCGAAAATAAGACAGAGCCATTTAGCCCCACCACACCAAACAGGTCCCCAGTTTCTCAGGCCGTAGCACTGTATGGGTCCTCACAAAGCTCCAGGGGAAAAGTCAAACAATGTAAAACAATCATGGGGTGGAATCGACAGGAAAACTCTGGTAACATTAATAACCACAATAGATCAACCCCCCCAAGGAAAGATATGGCAGATGTAACTGAAGATCCCATTCATAAACAGCTGGCCAAGATGTCAGAAATTGAATTCAGAATTTGGATTGCAAACAAGGTTAATAGAATGGAGGAAAATTTGGAATTAAAAATTTGAGGAGCAATTCAAAAGTCGGAATTAGAAATTCAAGGAGAAATTCAAAAGTTGTCTCAAAATTCAATGAATTTAAAGACAAAAACACCAAAGATTTTGACACACTGAAGCAAGAATTTGCAGTCCTCAAAGATCTGAAAAATACAGTAGAATCCCTCAATAACAGAGTGGAGCAAGCAGAAGAAAGGATTTCTGACATTGAAGACAAAGCTTTTGAACGCTCCCAAACTCTCAAAGAGGAAGAGAAATGGAGAGCAAAAATGGATCATTCTCTCAGAAGGTTCTGGGAGAATTCAAAGAAGGCAATATCTGCCTCATTAGAATCCCTGAGCGATGAAGTGGCTTCGCAAGGCACAGAGGCTCTTGTCCATGAAATTATGAAAGAGAAGGTTCCAGACATGCCAAGAGATTCTGAAATTTAGATAGCAGACAGTTTCAGAACCCCAGCACGACTCAATCCCAATAAGAAATCCCCCAGGCATATCATAACTGACTTCGCTAAAGTTAATATGAAGGAGAAAATTCTGAAAGCAGCTAGATGTGAGAAATCCATTACTTACAAAGGGAAGAATATTAGAATGACTACAGATCTCTCTGCTGAAACGTTTCAAGCCAGAAGAGGGTGGTCATTGACTTTTAATCTCCTAAAACAAAATAACTTTCAACCCCAGATACTGTATCCAGCTAAACTGAGTTTCATTTATGATGGAGAAATTAAATACTTTAATGGCATTTATATGTTGAAGAAATTTGACATAACTAAACCAGGTCTTCAGGATATTTTCAGAGCTATCCTCCATAATGACCAACCCAATCCTCCACCACAAAAGTAAACTCACTCAGAAACATTTGATCAAACTCCAACTTCCACACTGGTGAAAGGATTAAAAATATCCACTGAACTCTCGAAAAATTTGATACCCACAATTTTACCAGACTTATCATATTCTCCATTAATGTGTACACCTTAAACTGTCCTCTAAAGAGGCACAAGTTGGCTGACTGGATACCAAAACTCAGGCCAGATATTTGCTGCATGCAAGAATCTTACCTTAACATAAAAATAGAATCAGGGTGAAAGGATGGTCGTCCATATTTCAGGCAAATGGAAATCAGAAAAAGCAGGTGTTGCAATTTTATTTGCAGATACAATAGGCTTTAAACCAACACAAGTAAGGAAGGATAAGAATGGTCACTTCATATTTGTTAAGGGTAATACTCAATATGATGAGATTTCAACTATTAATATTTATGCACCCAACCAGAATGCACCTCAATTTATAAGAGAAACTCTAACAGACATGAGCAACTTGATTTCCTCCAGCTCCATAGTAGTCGGAGATTTCAACACTCCTTTGGCAGTGTTGGATCGATCCTCCAATAAGAAGCTGAGCAAAGAAATTTTAGATTTAAACCTAACCATACAACATTTGGATTTAGCAGACATCTACAGAACATTTCATCCCAACAAAACTGAATATACATACTTCTCATCAGCCCACGGAACATACCCCAAAATCAATCACATCTTAGGTCACAAGTCTAACCTCAGTAAATTTAAAGGAATAGAAATTATTCCTTGAATCTTCTCGAACCACCATAGAATAAAAGTTGAACTTAGTAACAATAGGAATCTGCATACTCATACAAAAACATGGAAGTTAAATAACCTTATGCTGAATGATAGCTGGGTCAGAGATGAGATTAACAAGGAAATTGCCAAATTTTTGGAACAAAACTACAATGAAGACACAAACTATCAGAACATCTGGGATATTGCAAAGGCAGTCCTAGGAGGGAAGTTTATAGCACTGCAAGCCTTCCTCAAGAGAATGAAAAGAGAGGAAGTTAACAACTTAATGGGACATCTCAAGCAACTGGAAAAGGAAGAACATCACAACCCCAAACCCAGTAGAAGAAAAGAAATAACCAAAATTAGAGCAGAATTAAATGAAATTGCAAACAAAAGAATTATACAACAGATCAACAAACCAAAAAGCTGGTTTTGTTCAAGGTCAATAAAATAGATAAACCTTTGGCTAACCTAACCAGGAAAAAAAGAGTAAAATCTCTACTCTCATCAGTCAGAAATGACAAAGATGAAATAACAACAGACTCCTCAGAAATTCAAAAAATCCTTAATGAATATTACAAGAAACTTTATTCTCAGAAATATGAAAATCTGAAGGAAATTGACCAATACTTGGAAGCACATCACCTTCCAAGACTTAGCCAGAATCAAGTGGAAATGTTGAACAGGCCCATATCAAGTTCGGAAATAGCATCAACCATACAAAACCTCCCTAAAAAGAAAAGCCCGGGACCAGATGGTTTCACGTCTGAATTCTACCAAACCTTTAAAGAGGAATTAGTACCTATATTACTCAACCTGTTCCGAAAGGTAGAAAAAGAAGGAAGACTACCCAACATGTTCTATGAAGCAAACATCACCCTGATCCCCAAACCAGAAAAAGACCCAACAAGAAAAGAAAATTATAGACCAATATCACTAATGAATATAAATGCAAAAATATTCAACAAGATCCTAACAAACAGAATCCAGCAACACATCAAACAAATTATACATCATGACCAAGTCGGTTTTATCCCAGTGTCTCAAGGCTGGTTCAATATACGTAAATCTATAAGTATAATTCAGCACATAAACAAATTAAAAAACAAAGACCATATGATTCTCTCAATTGATGCAGAAAAAGCTTTTGATAATATACAGCATCCCTTCATGATCAGAACACTAAGAAAATTGGTATAGAAGGGACATTTCTTAAACTGATAGAGGCCATCTGTCTCAAACCCACAGCCAATATCGTATTGAATGGAGTTAAATTGAAATCATTTCCACTCACATCAGGAACCAGACAAGGCTGCCCATTGTCTCCACTGCTCTTTAACATTGTAATGGAAGTTTTAGCCACCGCAATTAGGGAAGGAAAGGCAATCAAGGATATCCATATAGAGTCAGAAGAGATCAAACTTTCACTCTTCGCAGATGATACGACTGTATATCTGGAAAACACAAGGGATTCTATTACAAAATTCTTAGAAGTGATCAAGGAATACAGCAGTGTCTCGGGTTACAAAATCAACAGTCATAATTCAGTAGCCTTTATATATGCCAACAGTAGTCAAGCTGAAAAAACAGGTAAGGACTCTATTCCATTCACAGTAGTACCAAAGATAATGAAATATTTGGGAGTTTATCTAACAAAGGACATGAAAGATCTCTATAAGGAGAACTATGAAACTCTAAGAAAAGAAATAGCTGAAAATGTTAACAAATGGAAAAACATACCATGCTCATGGCTGGGAAGAATCAACATTGTTAAAATGTCTATACTACCCCAAACAAGATACAATTTTAATGCAATACCTATTAAAGTTCCACTGTCATACTTTAAAGATCTTGAAAAAATAATACTTCATTTTATATGGAACCAGAAAAAACTTTGAATAGCCAAGACATTACTCAGAAATTAAAAACAAAGCAGAAGGAAACACACTACCGGACCTCAGACTATACTATAGATCGATAGTGATCAAAACAGCATGGTACTGGCACAAAAAGAGAGAGACAGATGTATGGAACAGAATAGACAACCAAGAGATTAATCCAGCTAGTTACCATTATTTGATCTTTGACAAGCCAATTAAAAACACTCAGTGGGGAAAAGATTCCCTATTTAACAAATGGTGCTGGGTGAACTGGCTGGCAACCTGTAGAAGACTGAAACTGGACCCACATCTTTCACCATTAACTAAGATAGACTCTCACTGGATTAAAGATTTAAACTTAAGATATGAAAATATAAAAATAGTAGAAGAGAGTGCAGGGAAAACCCTTGAAGAAATCGGTCTGGGCAAGTATTTTATGAGGAGGACCCCCCAGCAATTGAAGCAGCTTCCAAAATACACTACTGGGACCTGATCAAACTAAAAAGCTTCTGCACAGCCAAGAACACAGTAAGTAAAGCAAGCAAACAGCCCTCAGAATGGGAGAAGATATTTGTAGGTTATGTCTCCAACAAAGGTTTAATAACAGGAATCCACAGAGAACTCAAATGTATAAGCAAGAAAAGAACAAGTGATCTCATCGCAGGCTGGGCAAGAGACTTGAAGAGAAACTTCTCTGAAGAAGACAGGTGCATGGCCTACAGACATATGAAAAAATGCTCATCATCTTTAATCATCAGAGAAATGCAAATCCAAACTACTTAGAGATATCATCTAACTCCAGTAAGATTAGCCCATATCACAAAATCCCAAGACCAGAGATGTTGGCGTGGATGTGGAGAAAAGGGAACACTTCTACACTGCTGGTGGGAATGCAAATTAATACATTTTTTGGAAAGATGTTTGGAGAACACTTAGAGATCTGAAAATAGATCTGCCGTTCAATCCTATAATTCCTCTACTAGGTATATACCCAGAAGACCAAAAATCACATCATAACAAAGATATTTGTACCAGAATGTTTATTGCAGCCCTATTCATAATTGCTAAGTCATGGAAAAAGCCCAAGTGCCCATCGATCCACAAATGGATTAATAAATTGTGGTATGTGTACACCATGGAATATTATGCAGCCTTAAAGAAAGATGGAGACTTTACCTCTTTCATGTTTACATGGATGGAGCTGGAACATATTCTTAGTAAAGTATCTCAAGAATGGAAGAAAAAGTATTCAATGTACTCAGCCCTACTATGAAACTAATTTATGGCTTTCACATGAAAGCTATAACCCAGTTACAACCTAAGAATACAGGGAAGGGGTAAAGGGAGGGGACGGAAGGAGAAGGATGGGCAGAGGGAGGGTGATTGGTGGGATTACACCTGTGGTGCATCTTACAAGGGTATATGTGAAACTTAGTAAATGTAGAATGTAAATGTCTTAGCACAATAACTAAGAAAATGCCAGGAAGGCTATGTTAACCAGAACGATGAAAATGTGTCAAACGGTCTATAAAACCAGTGTATGGTGCCCCATGATCGTATTAATGTGCACAGCTATGATTTAATTAAAAAAAAAAAAAGAGGCTTGGCTCTGTTAGCCAGGATACAGCATGGTAGCATCATCATAGCTTACAGCAAACTCAATCTCCTGGCCTCCAGCTATCCTCCTGCCTCAGCCTCTCAAGTGCTGAAACTATTCTGAGTTTCAGTGATAAAATCCTCTAAGAACCAAAACAAGGAGATTTCTGCTCATTCTGTTTCAGTTCTCAGAGAATTTCATCAGTAAAACTCAGACTCAGATAATGCACATGAACAACTCTGTATTATGTAGATTTATACAAACTAATCTTTCTTCCTGTGTGTGCTTCAGAATTTACTCTTCCAGGTGAAAATGCCGTGAGTGCTGCCCCTAACTCCTGAGCACCTGTTTCTGATCATCAGTTTCATCTCACAACATACTTTCCTTCAAAGGTGGCAAAAGTTCTCAATCCAGTGTTCTCTAGAACTCTGAGTATTAAAATAGACTGCCTCCCTACTAATGTCAAATTCTTATTTTGAAGTATACTATCTATCTTCAACCTTCATTTGAAATTTTTTTTGCTAAAATTTGGACCCTTTATCCCAATGACAATGGTCAACATTTACTTGAGGGTATTAATTTAAACCTCTAAATCATCTTAAGAAGGAAATTATCATCACCATCATCACTCTTACATTATAAATTTTAAAAAAGGAAACTGAGAAACAAGGAAGTTAACTAATGTGTAACAGGGCCACCCACACGGCAGCCTTCCCATAGCAGCCATATGAGTAATGTGGACTACAGTTAATTAGGACTTGTACATTCACTACTTTAAAAGATGGGCTGAGAGTAACTATGGAAAATTTCTTTTAAAAACACTACCAACCACTTAGTTCAAGTATTTAGGGAATTATTTTTCTTTGTCGCCCTTGGTAGAGTGCTGTGTTGTCACAGCTCATGGCAACCTCCAGCTCTTGGCCTTAGGCAATTCTCTTGCCTCAGCCCTCTGAGTAGCTGGGACTACAGGTGCCCGCCACAATGCCTTGCTATTTTTGTTGTTGTTGTTGTTGCAGTGTGGTGGGGGCCGGGTTTGAACCCTCCACCCTCGGTATATAGGGCCAGCACCCTACCCACTGAGCCATAGGCACCACACCTATTTAGGAAATTATTTTCACCTATTTTGTGGAGATGCTGAACATCACTGAGCAATTGATCTGCCCCTGATTTCACACAAGCTTCCCGAAGGTGCTCTTGAGGTAAAGAATCAGATCCCAACTGGAACAGGGACATGGAAGCCCACGCAGCCCAAGCAGGATAGCCGCTGGGATGCAGAAACACAAGAGCAGAGATCATAATTCCTGCCTTTCCTGGGAATCCAGCAGACCCATATGGCTTAATGCATGGAATGTCCAAAAACAAGTAATAGTAATTGATGTATCTAAAAAGTGGCATTTTCTCTCTCTTCTAGGTTTTCATTCAAATTCAATCTTCCTAAATGTTACGACATTAAACTACTTCACTTTTATTTATTTATTATTGTTATTCCTGAAAGTTTTCCAAGTGCTAGGTTATTTTGGAGGTTCTAAGCCATCTTCTTTCTCTCCTTCAATGACTCTCTTTGAAGAAGAGATTTAAAAAATAATGTAGTGCTATCACTGGGGGCGGAAAGTGAGTTCTCATCAGTGTTTTGAACAACATTAGGGCAGGTGTGGGAAGTTACAGTGTGCAAGCTGCTATAATAATTATTTTTTAAAATGTCTCTTTAAAAACACCATAAAGGAAGCTTTGCAAAAAAGGGCTTAACAAAAGCAAAGAAAATTTTTTTCTAGAAGAGTTATTTCAATAAATCCTCCTAAGAGGACGCAGTAGGGGGAAGGAGTTTAGTCAGAACCAATGACTAGAAATACAAAGCTTTGGGGTAGTAAAGAAGACCTCAAGATATAATTTAATTCAAAATCTTATCAAATGAAGCAGGACGTTTGGCATGAAATAATCTCTACCTGATCTGCAAATTTCATTTGTTTAACCTTCATCTTCACAGGAGATCAAATTAATAATGAAATTGAAAGCAGTCTCCTCTATAATTCAAAATCATTTCAGCGTATTACATTTAGCCTAATGCTATTAGGCTCTGATTGGGAATTAGTCATATACCTACCACAGGGATATAGGAGTGCATAAAAGTATGGTGTGTTGGTGCCTCCCTCCCTGGATAATCTGTATCTAGTTTGAATTTCTTATTCTAACCACTAAATGTAAGTGTTTAAATGGTCATTACCTTTTTAATAAAAGTAAAACTAAATATGATCTAAATCCAAGTATATCATCACCTACATTGTCTCAAAACACATCCAGGACATTTCTGGATTTGGACAGTCATGAAAAGCAATTAGAGTCCTCTATAATTTTCAAAGTTACATGACTTTCCTCTCTTCTTAAACAATGAAATATCTCAGAAATTAGAACTGAATACAGTTTGTTCTTCATAGTACATTTGCCCAGAACTCTGTCAGGTGTTTAAAGGTTATCAGAAAGACATTAAGACTTTCCCTCCATGAAAAATAGCAAATTCTTCCAATTTTTAATATATAGTAATTCTGAGTTTTTTTAGCAGCTAACCAACTTTCAGCAATGTTGTCTGGATTGTGAAGTCCTAGAAATAATTTACAGACCAGGTGACAGCAGTCAATGTGCCGAGGAGCAATGCATTGTAGATATATTGTAACGGCAAAGCTACAGTCTTTCCTAACAGAAGGACTATGAGGTCTGAAGAGAAGAAAGAATTCAAAAGCAACTACAAGATTTCTGTGCTAAGAACCTAGAAGGATGGGTCAACTGAAACAGCGAATGTCACAAATTGAACTGCCTTAGACGGGAAGAGCAGGAGCTCAGTTATGAACACAGTGACTTGTCTAGTGGACGTCCAAGTGGAGAGGGGGAGGAGGCAGTTGAATAATGTATCAGCCTGGAATGTGAGAAGTTGAGGAATAGAGATACAATTTAGACACTTTTCAGCCTATGAATGGATGATTTTGAAAGCCATGAGATTATAGGAAGTCACAAAGGAAGTGAGTAGGGATGTTGGAAAGGACAACAAAGAACTAATGTTTGGCCACTCTCAGCGCTTGGGGGAAAGAGGTGTGCCCAGCCAGGAGAATGGGGAGCAACAGCACGGGAGCCAGACAGAAAGCCACATGAGCAGGATGTCTGGCGAGCCAGGTGAAGAACGCATATTATAAAGAAGTGAGTCAAAGAACTAAAAACTCTACGGTGTACTTTGAAATGTGGGAGTTATTGATGACTTTGATGAGATGAAGTCAGAAAAGCAGAAGAAAACCTTTTATTTAAAGTGCTGATCATGGGATTTCGTATGTGTGGTAAGCAGAAAAATAGCTTATAGAGTATGACAAAGGAGGTGCAATCTGGTCAGCTAACTGTGAACAAAAGAGACTGGCTTGGATTTTCAGAGTGGTTCAATGTATTCAGAAGGTGCTAAGCAGAAGAGAAAGGAAGAAAAGAAAGTCAGGGTAACATAATAAGGGGAAGGACTCAACCACTCTTGGTGGTTTGAATGGAGAAAGGGGACTCTGAATCAAGGCATGTAAGCAGCCTACAGAAGCTGAAAAAGTGAAAAAATGGATCTTTTCTAGAGCCTTTGAGAAAAGAACACAATCCTGCCCACACCTTGACTTTACCTTAACTAAAACACTCATCAGACTTCTGACCTACATTACCATTAATAATAAATGTACATTGTTGTAAGCCACTAAGATCATGATGATTTTTATAATAGCAACAGAAAACGAATACAATAAGAAACATGTTCATTGCAGGTCATCTATTTACCTTAGTCTTCAAGGTCGCAGGATCGTCACAGTGAAACTGTTAATGTAGTTGTGGCTCAATGTCGCTGAAGATAACCTTTCATAATCGACCCCAAAATAAGTTACAAATTTCCAAGCAACTGGCGCATAATGACAATAAAAATCCCAGAGTGAAGGCGATTATAGCTAAACAGCTCAAAGTGTAA
Source organism: Nycticebus coucang (assembly GCF_027406575.1). Classification (NCBI taxonomy): domain Eukaryota; kingdom Metazoa; phylum Chordata; class Mammalia; order Primates; family Lorisidae; genus Nycticebus; species Nycticebus coucang. Next base: position 30,188,685 of record NC_069780.1, read on the forward strand.
AATGGATAGGAAATGTAGATCCAAAGAAGAGATTTGAGGGAGAAAGAGAGGGAAATGGGGTAGGAGTACGAAAATAATGTATATTTTGACAAGAAATATTGTTTAGTAAAGCACAAACAAAATGCATCAAGAGAGAAACAAAATAGAGGCAGATAATGGCAGGAAGTCTTAAAATGTGCTCCAAACTGTGGAACACAAGAAGGGTTAGAGTCTGGGACTCAGAAGGCAGTGCAGGCACAATGGCAAATACACAATTCTACTCAAAAATGGTCCTAGACCATCATCTCCCTTCCCTTCTCCCTGTCTCAGAAAGTATCATCATCATCCACCAGCTGGCAAATCTAAATGTTAGTGTTAGTGTTAACTTCGCCCTCTGGTCCAACCAATCGCTAACCCCATCACTCCTACGCCCTAGTATCCCTCCATCCTTCCAGCTGTGACTGAGTTTAGACTACCAGAGTCTCTTACCAGGTTTCTTTCAAAGCTTCCTAAATTATCTCATGGCTCCTGGTCTTCTCCTTTCCACGTTTTATTTATAAAACCTCTTCTAAGACGACCTTCTTAAAGCACAAATCAAAGCATATATCCCTCGTTAAATCCTTCAGTGGCTTCCAAGGCCTTGTCATGAAATTCAGACTCCTCAGCACGGATTATAATGTAATTCCTAATAGTCTAATTTCTTTCGTCCCTTCCCCCAACACAGTATGTTATTCTTGAACTGTAATGAACTTCTTGTATCTCCCTGGACACACCACGATTTTTCTAGCCACCGAGCCTGCACACGCAGTTTTCTGTCCCTGAAACACCCCCTCCACCTGCCTTCCTTGGCTTTCACAGGGCTAATCTTATGTGCGCTTTAAATCTCAGCTGAAAATAGCACTTTTTTCAGGAATTCTTTGATTTCCAAAATTGAGTCAAGTGACACTCCTACAGGCTCCTGTAACATTTCATCACCATATACTATAGTGCAATTGCCTATTTATTTCTCTGTCTTCACTATAAAACGTTACCTCCTTGAAGGCACCAACTTCATCCTGAACAGTAAACAAATGATTACACTCAGCAAAATGCATGGCATACAGTAGATTCTCAATCAACATTTTTTAAATGACAAGCAAAAATCTGTTAACAGATAGCTCCAGAGAGAAGACACAGACCTCACGCTGCTTCCAACTCTGACTAAACGCTGATATGATTCTCTAGAAGGAGTGCCTTAGCCTGCTGGGGCTATTGCAGCAAAATTCCACAGGCTCATGGCTCAGAAATTAATCCCTTCAAATCAAGGTGCTAACAGAGTTGGCATCTGTTGAGGAACCATTTTCTGGCTCATGAGCAGCCATCATCTCACTGTGTCCTCTGGTGGCAAAAGGAACAATGGAGTCGCTGGGGTCTCTTTCATAAGGGCACTAATCTCATTCTTAAGAGTTTCTCGGATAAAAAGTAATTCCCTCCCAAAGGTCACACCTCCTAATACCCTCACATAGGGGTCAGGATTTCAAAATACCGATTTGGGGAAAGGGGCACATAAACTTTCAGTCTAGGGCAGTGGTTCTCAACCTCCCTAATGCCGCAACCCTTTAATACACTTCCTCATGTTGTGGTGACCTCCAAGCATAAAATTATTTTCGTTGCTACTACATAACTGTAATTTTGCTACTGTTATGAATCGTAATGTAAATATCTGATATGCAGGATGTATTTTCATTGTTACAAAGGGGTCGCCACCCATAGGTTGAGAACCACTGGTCTGTAGTCATGAGGTAACCAAAATTTAGCTTAAGAAACTAGCACTAAGAAATTTTATAGCTATTTATTCTCAGCTGAACGCCAGGTAAATGTGTGGCACTTAAAGTTAGCTTTTTTTCAAATGAGCCTCAGTAATCACAAGATTCCCTGCAGCTCTCTCAGGAAGCAGTGCTAAAATGCTGGTCATGTAACAAAGAGGGCTTCATTCTTTTTCCTCTCTTCATTCTCCTGTGCTGTCTTCACACAACAGATGCTTCTCCTTCAGCGGCCCATTTCCCTCTCCCAGCCTGCACTTCCTGGGCTTAATCTGGCTCATTATTAGATGCAAGGTGTCAACTTCACAGCTAAGTCTAACATAGATTTCACTTCCTAATTCTTCTAAGAAATCTACAGATAACATCTTTTCCTTTGTCATTTTTATGATATTCACTAATGTCTATAGGAATAGCTTGAGCCAGTTTCTTGCTACAGATCTTTTGAAGTCACAAGCCCAGGTTTCTCGTTTTGCTAGCTATAAATGTTCATAACATTAAGAATGTTTGGGTGGTGCCTGTGGCTCAGTGAGTAAGGCGCCAGCCCCATATACCGAGGGTGACGGGTTCAAACCCAGCCCCGGCTGAACTGCAACCAAAAAATAGCCGGGCGTTGTGGCGGGCACCTGTAATCCCAGCTGCTTGGGAGGCTGAGGCAGGAGAATCGCGGAAGCCCAAGAGCTAGAGGTTGCTGTGAGTCCTGTGTACATCATGGCACTCTACTGAAGGCGGTAAGGTGAGACTCTGTCTCTACAAAAAATAAAAATAAAAAAAATAAAAGAATGTTTGCAGGCTTAACTATTTGGTTATGGAAGCCAGTGCAGATGAACAGGATACTGAAATGGTTACTATTATACTAAATATTAATGCGACTATTCCCAGAATGTCATCTTTCTTTTCCATTACCAGCGCAGAGGCAGCAAAGTAGAGGAAATTTTGCATTTCTGCAGTATAACCATTCTCAGGCATCAAGCAACACTGAAAAGGGCCAAGGTGGTGATCAATCTCAGTAAATACTTTCTAGAATGGCTTTTGTTTCACAAGGTCCAAAGAACAGAATGTGAGCTCTGTATGGATTCCTATGTTGGCACTGAGATACATTACTAGAAGTAAGTGCTTATTGTTATCAGAAATTAGAAATCATTCTCCAGTATGGAAAAAAGGCATTTGTGATTAAAAAGAGAAGAAGAAAAGAAAAGAAAGAAATTATTCTCCAATCACCTCCTTCCCATTGTATGTTTTCATGTTTTATTAACGATTTTATATAAAAATAGGGAAAGTGTTCAGTTTTTGCCTTCTATTGAAAACTAGATCAACCTAATGAGAAAAAGTTAAGTAGAACAGAAAAATCTACCAATACTTTAATATAAGCAGTCAGATATGAAAGGCCTCATTGGATTATAGTTTATCTGTGCTTCATAATTAACTAATCAACTTACAGGCAAAATATGTGAGACTGAATATCTCTGTGTTTCTGCACCCAATTTTATCATCTTTGTATTGTAATTCGCAGCTCTTTTATGACAAATTTGGTTCTGAACAAGTTGATCAAAATTTCATTCCCAAAATCATTGATATTATGTGTGGTTTCATTAAGATTTATTTTTAGTGAAGCAGAATTTCTTTTCCATATAAGAGAATATAAAAGACTCTTAAAAGTTATCCCCCCCCAAAAAAAAAAGTTATCCCAGGAGTTTTCTCTCATTCACTAGTCATGTTAAGAATCTGCTAAGCAAAGTCACCACTTGAACAGATCATTAACTGGGAAGTAAAACCGTAGGTTGCCCAAATCTGACTCCAGGATATGGGACATTACTTTGATTCTGAATAATTAACTCTATGCAGAAAAAAGAAATACAGTAATAACTGTCGCTTGACAACTCCCATATCATGTCTGTGTTTCCATGGAGATGCAATTATTTGATTCCTTTGCCTAACCTATCACCATTTTTAAATCTAATCTGAACATCTGTCTTTGGGTCAATTAGTTTATGCATTTATAATTATTATAATTACCGTTACATTTGGATTTATTTCTGACAGACTATTTTACATTTTTATTTACCAGGTTTTCTTTTTTTTCTCCCCTTTCCTTTTTTGTCTTCCACGGAAGAGTTATTCTTCTGCTGCTCCATTTGGATACATCTAATAGTCACCCCTAATTTACTGGGAGCACACATCTGTTCATTTTCCTCTATCATTTTAAAGCCTAGCCATAGCTAAATTGTCTGTTTTTTAAATGGTAGCTACTATCTCAGAGGGCAAACATGTGTGACTTGAAGAAAGACAACCCTTTAAAAAAAATAATTTTGAATGTGTCTGGAAGGTTTTCCGGAGCCCTGGTAGACACAGTCCTACCCACTACGTGTCCACACTTTCTCCCACAGCTGCTCAGGCATCACGTGGGGGAAGCACAAAAGGTTCCACCCCCTGCCCTGGCCTCACCAGGCCACAAACCAGGCAGAGCTCGGGCCTCCGTTAGCTCTCTAAGATGTACCTGCAATGTGAACGGTGCCTCCTGAGTCGTGACACTATTGTTCAGCACAAACCCAGTGGCCCATAGGCCACAGTGATGCCTGAACTAGCCAAATACTTAGAATAAACTCCCCTGCTTTGCTGTTTCTTCCCATTCATGTGGTTATCATGAAAAATACTTTAATTCTGATTCTTTTGTGTATATTTTAGCTTATTTTGGTCCACTATTACTTTACCACAAACTTAATCAAATTATTTACATCCTAACATCCGTAATTTCAAAGTAGCGTACGTGTATCACTTTCCTTGCTTAAGTTTTTGTCCTATGTCAGGAGCTCACAAACTTTTTGTAAGGGGGCAAAGAGCAAATAGTTCAGGCCTGTGGACCTCTACAGTTCTGTTGCAACTATTCAACTCTGCCATTGCGGCAGGAAAGAAGCCACAGACAATATAGAAATGAGTAAGTAGAGGGCGGCGCCTGTGGCTCAAAGGAGTAGGGCACCGGCCCCATATACCGGAGGTGGTGGGATCAAACCCGGCCCTGGCCCAAAACTGCAAAAAAAAAAAAAAAAGAAGAAGAAGAAATGAATAAGTAGAATTGGTGCCAATTAAACTTTACCTTCAAAAACGTGGGTGGACGGATTTTGCCCCACTGTCCAAAGTTTTCTGACCATTGTCCTAAAGTACTTCCAAAAAGAATCACTGTGTCATGAGTCTTCTGAAGCACTGTGCATGTGAAGATGTTTTCCACGTAGTCAAGTGATAATCCTGCTGGGAAAAAAAATCTCTAGACTCAAATATCTTTTTATTTAACACTCTAAAAATAATATTCCATTATCCAACATTGCTATTGAGCAAGCCGATAACAAGACAGTTCTTGTTAGGTTGACAGGATCTGCTTTTAACTTATGGAAGCTATTCAAATCTATTTCTTAGACTCAAATCTTTTTATATTTCACCAAAATAGGCATAGGGGTAAGTTTTCACTGATTTTTTTTTCAGAAGACATGATATTTTTCAATTAATTGCATGAATACCTTTCCTTAATTTGATGAAATCAAATCTCATTTTTTTCCAATTATTTTCTTCTCTGTTGTTTGTCTTCTCATCTAAAATGCCTCTTAATCAGATATGGATGCTACTACTTCTATTTTCCAAATTCTTGATTTTGTGATGTTTCCATCATTTCATCCCTTTCTGATGTTCTGGACCTCACCTTCCAACTCTTTAATCTACCTCCCCCTGTGTCCAGTCAGCTACTTTACCCCTCTATTGAGCTCTTTACTTAGCTATCTTATTTTTCAGTTGAATTCTATAAATGATTATTTTCTGCTTCATATGCCCAGTTTCCTATCTGTGTCAGTTAGGAATTACTTATCCTTTGACTATCGGAAAATCTGATTAAGTAGTGGCTTAATCAAATTAGTCTGTTTACTTTTCATAAATAGCAAAAGGTTTGGGAGTGGTTGCTGGCATCAAATCAGTAGATCAAAGCACTAGGGCAAACATGGCTTTTTCCCATGAACTTTTCCTTACGGGGGCTGCATGGTGATCGCCCTCCAGCAATCTTACAGCAGACACCAGGAAAAAGGGAGGGCAAAGAGGAGGCAGAAGGCCAGAAACAGTGCTTTTTTGCAGGCAAGCAAAGGCTTTCCCAGAAATCCTCAGTAGACTTCAGCTTACGTCTATCTCATTATCTACTCACCTCAAGCCGCAAGGCTGTCTTGATGATCTATTTTTGGTCCTCCTGACTCTGTAGTAAGCAGGCCAACAGGCAGGGCGAGCAGAGACAGTGCCCTAACAGAGCTGAAAACCAACAAACTCACAAGTGGGAAGCTAGAAAGAGAAGGATGGTGGGCAAACTAAAATCCACAAAGCTCACCATCCTTACCAAGTTTCAGTTGAATAAATGACCCTCAGATGGTTGCAATCCTTTAGTTGATTTTCAGAATTCTGAAAAAGTTGATTTTTATATTTTTTTTATTGGCCAATGTTCTTATTACTCTTATGCAGAAATGGGGTTTTGCTAAGAAAATTTCAGGAAGGCTATGTTAACCAGTGTGATAATATGTCAAATTGTATATAAAACCAGTGTATGGTGCCCCATGATTGCATTAATGTACACAGCTATGATTTAATTAAAAAATAAAAATAAAAATAAAAATAAATGGGGTTTTGGAGGTCCTTTCTCCATCCTTCTGGAAGTACTTCTCAGTATACTATTTTCTGAATTTCTTTATATAAAAGCAAATTTAAGTATTACAGGTAGGCTATTTTTCTTCATGCCAAAGATTATTAGCTTCATGATTTAAAAAACCTAAAGATAGGCTGGGTGTGATAGTGCACACCTGTATTCCCAGCCACTCAGGAGGCTGAGGCAGGTGTCTGAGGCTTCAGTGAGCTATGATCAAGCCACAGCACTCCACCTGGGCAACAGAGTGAGCCCTTGCCTCTAAATAAAATCATTCTGCCAGTAATTAAAAATATTAAGATAAAATAATTTACCTATGTGTAATAGTAGCATAAAAGAAAAGAAAAAAAGAAGATCTATACACCTATATCTATCTATGTATAAAATCTGGAGTGCAAGGCCATCTTTTGATTTTTATTCTTTTAGAATCTTTCATACTTGTTTTACTATTACACAAATAATTTTGGAATTATTCAGACTTCATTTGAAATTATTACATCTTTGAGGCAAAAATAAAGTTCATATGTGATTCTAAACCATACGCTAGCCGGCATCCTTCCCTTCTTGCTTTGGGATGTTAGAAGTTCTCTCGCTTCCTTGCCCCTGCCCATCTTCCCTCCTCACACCCCTGCTCTCTGCTCTCTCTCTTTCTAAGCTCCACCCCACCACCACTCTCTTCCCTTTCTCCAATGTAAAATGAACTTATCCTTTTCCCATCCCGGGAGCAGCACCGACTGAGCAACTGAGCCTTTCTAAAGCTATCATTTGGTGGCCTGATGGGAACTTCAAAAAATCACTTCTCTACCTCTCCTGGGAGGAGTCACTTTCCTCCCTGTAGGAGAAATGTCTCTTTCTCCTCCAGACAGGGAGTAGCATCGGCTTGGAAAATGTTCCCTCCTCTGTTAAATAAATAAATTAAATAAATAGTATGTGAAGCTAGTTAATGATGCCCCATGATCATATCAATGATCAACACAACTATGATTCAATAAAAAAATAAATAAATAAATAACGATATACAGAGAGTACATTTGTAAAAGCACTTTACGTCCCTAAAAAGTATGAAATTTTTCTAAAATGTCTCTGCCGCCTTCAGCCAAAAAGAGAGGTAGTTATTGTACCTATTAGCGCTTTTCTGAGTCCAAGTGTTATTAAATTGTTAAATTATTTTATCTTAAAAGTGAGCAGATTAAGATACAGAAAAATCAGATGAATTCGCATTTCGAACACATAAGATAAAAAAACTAAGACCAAAGCAACAACCACACAGCAAACCTTTTGAAAAAATAAGCTTGAGTGGTAAATGTTAGTTGGAAATATAAGTTTCCACTCTAGGGAAGGGGAATGGCATCAACTTTGGCAGGAACAGAATAAGTTAAATTAGTAAACTAGTTCAGGTGAATTATGCTAAGCCTTGTTAGAACAGCACCAGGGTTTGTATTATATTCTTCATGTCTGAGAATGAGGAAGGACAAGGACGTAGATGGAATCTCATCAAGAGCAGGTGATGGTCTCAGCCAAGACTGTCGCACAGACGCCATGTCTAGTCCTGGAACAGGGGGAAACCCTCCCTTCTGACAACTTCATGACAATGAGAAAAGACAAATAAACGTGGCGAGCAGTAAATGGGTGCTGAGTGTTTGGTGGTCTACTTCACTCTCCTTTACTGAAAAATCTGGGGAGGAAGTAGAGAGATTTGTGCCCCGGCCTACAAAGCTAATAATCTTTGACATGAAGAAAAATAGGTTACCTGTTTCTAAGAAGAAGAAAAAAAATGTGATTTGGATGTAACCTGATCATATGTCCTGGCTTGCCTACCACAGTCCTGACTGAAGTCTGTTGTTTAGGCTCCACCATTAATAGTTTCTCTTTTCACTCTCAAGTTGTCACAGTTGGGACAGTAAATCCTGTTAGCCAAGTCTACAATCGCTCTGCTTCCATCAGCTTGGGAGAGAACTCCCTGGCCCTGTTACTTCTCTTATTGAAACTCAGCGTGGCTGAAAAGTTGTAGGGTTACTCACGTTCACCGTCATTCAGGTCTAATCCAGACCCCTAGGAAGGAAATCCAGATGCCCCGGACACCCAGCCTGAGAGAAGACACACGGGACCTCCTTCAGGCTCCTAGCAATCGCAGCTCCTTGCTCCCTGGCCTTGCTTTCTCTCCCCCGCATTCCCATGACCCTGAATAAAGCCACCAAGAGTGCTGAGTTGGGCAGCGAGGAGCCCACAGAAAGCCCATCAACGCACTTTCTGGAAGGCAGCGTTTTACCTTTTCCAACTTCGGAAAGGTAAACAGGCACACATTTCATCCCAAGACAGAACACTGCAGAAGTCAGTGTATTACACGGACTGAATGCTGATTAAATGATTTGATATTCCCCTCCACTTAGTCCTCCCTCGGGACCTCTCAAATTCTTTTGTCTTTTTCTCTTTGACCTGCTGTTAAAAACCTGTCTGTACACTGTCTCACAGAAACATCGATTAAGGTCTGTAATTTTCAATAAGTCACCAGCAGTTGTCTGTACTTACCCAGCAAATTGATACACTATCTCACCCCCGTTTGCCCGGCTGGTGGCATCTGTCAAAGTTACTTTGTTCTCCTTTCTGGGTGCCTGTCAGAATGCAGCACAGAACACCCTGCGTTATCACAGTTCAACTCTAATTCTGTCATTACTTCCAGTAATGAGATTATTGATTGACGGGTCAACAAAATCAAGCTTTGCGTTTGAAATGTACCGAACACCTTAGAAAAGTAGAAACTTGGAGGACCCAAGGGTCCTATAAGACGAGCACAGGCATTTTTTCATAGAAAACGTGCCACATTATTGTTAATTGTACCTATGAAATAACAAATATTAACATTATTATGGGGTTTTTTTCCAAATTTACAGTCATTCTACTTATAATTTGTGATAACGTGGGCCTGGTACACAGCTGTAGTTTGATAGGTACAGTAAGTCATTATAATTGTGAAGGTGAGTAGGATTTCTTTAATGGAGGAAATGTCATTCGGGTTCCCCTTTCAAAAAAGGACTTTAGGGAAATGGTCAACCAAAAGATCTATATCATAGAAATCAATTGTTTCTTCAAGCATTGAATTGATTCTGGCCAATTTGGAAGAGAAGCTACGATAGAAATTCAGAGCTCCCTACAGTGAAAAGCAAAGGAATGACTAAAGAAAGGGAGTTCATGAATTGATGAACAAAAAAACAGAAATTCTAGTACAAGGGAAGGAAGTGGACTGTTTTTTTAATTTTTGGCAGGTTAGTGTTGTGAAGATCAATATTTTCATCATTTTTTACAACATGTAAAATTTTCCTTTCTCAAGGTCTGTAAAGTGAAGCTAAATTATCTTCTTTCTGGAATAGTTTCCAAGAAGCAAATAAATCAACCCAATGAATTATCACAATTTCTTTTGGTTCTATGAGAGGTTTTTTCACACAAGGTAATTCAATTTTTTAAAGCAGAATAATGCTGTGGCAGATTGTAGCCAAAAGGGGGGAATTGTGAGCTAAAATAAAATCTTAAGTTTCTCCCCTCAGCAACCAACTGGCTGGACCCTTCCGCCCCCTTAGCCAAGAGGGTCCCTAAAACTGAATTACTAGCCCTGAGAAAGGAGATCAGACACACCCATCATGCCCCCTCCTTTCTCAGAGACTTCCTTTGTGACTCACTAACTGGCCCAAGGCTAAGCCAGACCTACCTGCAGGTCCTCCATATACACAACAAACCACTTTAATCTATCTGGTACTTTGTCTCAAATTAACAGACCCTTCATCTTAACCATTCCTTTTCTCTGACTCCAGGTCTTTTAGCCTAACTCTTTCAGCCAATTGTCAGCTAAAGAATCTTTAAACCCACCTATAAACTGTAAACTCCCCATTTCCAGATATCCTACCCTTTGGGGCCAAACCAGTGGCTATTTTCCACATATTGATTTATGACCCCACCTGTAATCCCTGTTTCCCTAAAACCAAACTGTAACCCCACCACCTCAAGTCCACATGCTCAAGATTTCATGGGTATGACTCTGGGTCATGGTCCTCAAATTTGGCTCAGATTAAACCTCCTTAAATTAAAAAATAAAAAAATTAAATGTGCTCATAGTAACACCAAATGTAATGCCTGTAGCACCTACATGAGCAAAACACAAGCCATGGAAGTTCAGATAGTTTAATAAATATCTTGTCCAATCTACTATCAGAGCAATCAAAAAATCAATGACATACGTTCTGGAGCAAATTTGGAAAAGTCTCATAGGCTTAAATTAGAATAGAGCCAATCAAGTCTTCATATATCACTTTTATTTTGAAGCAAAGCCTGTGATTCAGAATAAAATGCTGTCTGTTAAAAGTCAAGGCTAAGAAAGGTCACATTCAAGCTAAAGGAAAGCAATTGACCTCATGCCCGCAAATGTCTGTAGTACACTCTCTATGTACTATCCACCTAGGCCATCCTTGAGAGTGCAAATGTGTGCAGCAGATGACCCTGCCTTCCAGAAACCTTCTGTGAGAGAAACAAAGTCGTGTATAAAACTGCACATATAAAATGTTGAAAAAATATTATGAGTATCCAAAGAAGGAAATGTTCTTTTGAGGAGTTCTAGAAAAGGTCCCCAGAAGCGGTGGTATTCAAAGTAAAGCTTGAAGGATCAGCCAGGTGTCAGCAATTAACCAGGAGCCCTGACTTTCAAATGAAACACAGGCTGCAGGCAATGCTGAGATGTGCTGGTGTTTTCAAGCAGAAACTTCTTGAGGCAGAAGTTTCTTAACACCTCGTCCAATTCAATGCATGGATAGAACTTAAGAAGTTACTTGGTGATGGTCATTTTCAGTTATTTTGATCAAACAACCCCACTTCCTATTTTATACTTTCAAGTAGTAGCTAAAAGCAAATGGAAAGTATTTTAAAGAATAAACCCCAAGGGTGAAGTAATCTCGTAGAATGATTAACTCCACAGGGTTTGGAGTTCAAATATAATTCAGTAATTTCAACCCATTTCTATAACACCAGCTATTTGGCCTTTGAAAGATAACTAAACATTCTTTACCTCTCAATTCTCTCTTCTATTAAAAAAAGGATAATAGTGTCTGTTTCATGGCATTGCTACAAATATAAAAGGACAGATACAAATAATTTTATCATCCCTATTTCACAATTAAGAATTTGTTATATTTCTCCAAATACATATATTTATTAAAATTTTTACCAAGTTACCTTTGTTTATACTGACAATATGTTCTATTTACCTTCCAGTTTAAAACTTCTTTCTTTTTTATTTTTTATTTATTTTTTATTTTACGCTCTGTTGTCCAGGCTAGAATGAAGTGGCCTGGCTCATTCTTACCTCAAACTCCTGGGTTCAAGCAACACTCCCACCTCAGCCTCCCAAGTAGGTAGGACAATGATGCTACCAATGTGCTACCAAGTCCAATTAATTTTATTTAATTTTCTTTTTAGAAAAAGGGTCTCACTATGTTGCCCAGATTGGTCTTGAACTCCTGGACTTAAGTGATGCTCCTTCTTCAGCAGCCTGAGTAGATGGACCAACAGGTACATACCACCATGCTCAGCTAATTTTTTTTAATTATTTTATAGAAATGGGGTTTTACTATGTTGCCCAGGGTGGGTCTTGAGCTCCTAGCCTCAAGCAATCCTCCTGCCTCAGCCTTTCAAAGCACTGGGATTACAGGTGTGAGCCACCCCATGCCTGCCCCGGGATTCTTAATAAAAGGGAATTATACACACGACACTGCAGAATATAGTAGAGTGCATTCCTGGGAAGAAGGGTCATAAAAAGAGGGAGCTGATGTAAAACTGCTTTATAAGGAGTCTGTGTGACAGAAGGAAAAATGAAAATAAAACCCCAGGCAATGGGCCAAGAAGACAATGGTGCCATTCCACCCAATCAAGAGGTGTGTGGAGCTATGGGGACATCTGGCAGCAGTGAATTCTTATGAATCCAACTGGTCATTTCTTAGCCATGACTCATAAAACTCCTGCTCAGAATCAGGCCCCAAGCATATCTTTTTGCAATAGCCCTGCAATAGCCCTAGACTCCTTTCCTCCCCACTTTATTTATTTATTTATTTATTTATTTATTTATTTATTTATTTTTAGAGACAGAGTCTCACTTTGTCACCCTCAGTAGAGTGCTGTGGTGTCATAGCTCACAGCAACCTTCAACTCTTGGGCTCAAGCGATCTTCTTGCCTCAGCCTCCTGAGTAGCTGGGACTACAAGCACCCACCACAACGCCTGGCTATTTTTAGAGATGGGGTCTTGCTCTGGCTCAGGCTGGTCTCAAACCAGCAAGCTCAAACAATCTACCCATCTTGGCCTCCCAGAGTGCTAGGATTACAGACGTGAGCCACAGGACCTGGCCTTTGCTCCCTTGCCCTTGATCATAAATCCTTAGGCCTTCTCCCTTATACCCAGTCACCAGAGTTACTCTTCCCAAAAAGAGAGGATAGTGAAGTGTGTGAAATTTTAAAAGGAAAATAAATACTCAAACAAAACTAAAATAATATGACCTTGGCATCCAAGTTTGAAAACCTTGAGTATTACACAACCTGCCTGGCCAGCCAGTATCACTGTCCCCTTCTGTTTGTCTTTAGGCACAGGCTTGTGATAGTTAATTTACTCTTCAAGGACATTTTGCAATGACTTTAAACCTAGCTGAAAGGAATTAAGAGACAACAAGGAAGTATATTGCAAAGTGAATAGGAGCGTCCCCTGTTAAAGAGGGGTTGGTTTTTCTTTAAACTCCTTTGAGTTAAGCTAGAACAACACATAGTTCATTCTCATATGTAGGATGGCACCCCCAAAGACAAACTTCTTTTGCTCTTCTTCCTTCTCCTTGGCATCTCCAGAGAACACCCTGGGTCTGAGTATTCATCATGGAATATGGGTTATTGTGGTGACAGAGAGTGGGAGGTTTCATAGGTTGTTCACACACTAGCTTTTCTAGCCCCCTTCCACTTAGGAGAGGCCCTGAATGTGTGTGCATATGGCCCAAGCCTGGCGCATAGAGAAAAACCAAGCATTCCTCCTCATTCCTTCCCTCTCTGGCTCACTGAAATGGAGACACCTTCTGGGTGAAGGCGGAAGCCACTCCTTAAAGAAGGCAGGGGCTTCATCACCTCAAATCTGAGTGTGAGTGGAGAGCCACATCTCTACCTATTGTTGACCCTTGAAGGACAATTACATGGGTCAGCATTATTCTTCTACTGTACTTAAGCCATTAGTCATTTGGGATCATATTTGTTACAGCCATTAGCTTACCCTAAGTACAGAGAAGGACCAAACTCGGAAAGCATGGGGAAGTATATTGCAAAGTGAATAGGAGCGTCCCCTGTTAAAGAGGGGTTGGTTTTTCTTTAAACTCCTTTGAGTTAAGCTAGAACAACACATAGTTCATTCTCATATGTAGGAAGACGTGCTCAAAACAGTAAAATATCCTAAGATTCTAGCAGTCAAATTTGTTTCTGAATTTACTATGTTAGCATAGAAAAATCAGCAAGTCTGTACAATTGGAAAGGAACTCTGGTACTATTAATAACTCATTCTTGCTTCTGTTAAGACTTTAGGTGGGTCATAAAACTTAATATCATACTTTAGCAGACTTTAAATCTGACAAAACTTACTATTACATTTCCATACACACCAAAATCCAAGCAAGCTCTCATATGGGAGGTGCAGCAAAGCATCCAACCATCACTTGATAAATCTAAACATTTAATTTGTGTCCAATATTACCAGAATCAGGGGAGAAACAAAGGGCTCACAACATAAGTTTATAACTTTTGCCTTCAGAGAACTTATAATCTAGTTGAAAAGGCAAGATTCTCATACATGAAATAGCACAAAAACTGTCATTTAAATACCATGTGGGTTGTTCTGAGAATTAAATGATGTGGGAATTCAAGAAAGAGATATATATAGGTACAGGTTAACTTCAGAAAGGTTTCATGGAAGAAATGCCCTGCAGAAAAAGGAATTTGAGGTTTAGATAAGGGCAGAAATGGAGGACAGCCTGGAGGTGGGTGGACCCAGGAACAGCACCTTAGCACCTCAGCTCCCAACACCTCCATCAGATTTCTTTTAGGTTCCAGAGGAACTGACACTCAGCTCCTTCATCCTCCTCCAGGATAAGTCTTGGCTGTGCCTCAGAGAAAGAGAAAAGTTTCACAGTGACATGAATCTATTCTCATTTTAATTACCTATTATTTGTGTCACCTTGAACAAATCACCCTGGGCTTCAGTGCTCTCTGCTGTGATGCTAGGATAATACAAATTCAAGGCTGTCTGTCTTACAGGATCACATGGGCCAAGGAACATAGAATGCCTTGGAAATGTAGGGAGAGCAATTCGCATGTAAATCATTATTTTTACCTTCCTCCCCACCCTGACACCACAGAGAGGGGTATGCAAGATAAGTTTTTGTTTTTTGTTTTTTTTTCACTGTCACCTGATTTGGGGTTTCACAGTGGGCACAGAGCCCCAGCTATGTTTATGCAGTCACTTATACAGTCAAATGGCCTTCGGGGGCAATTTGACGACTTCCTGGATGAACACTATCTCTTCACTGATTGGTTGTCCCTACTGTTTCCATAGCAACCCTAGATCCAGTCCATGCTCACTGCCTTTCTCTTCTTTCCTGTTCACTGTAACATCTCTTGAACAGCAAGAGATATGAAGTTTAATAAAGTAGAAGCATTTTAATAAGTGGAGAGGTATAATTTAAATAGACGCTTTTGGCTTTTTTGGAGGCCCCAGAGTTCTCTACCTGTTATAGTAGATTCATAGTTTTTTACTTTAAGGAGAATTGAAGAAAGCAGATATTTTTAATAAAATTCTTTATAAGAATATGAAAGAAACATTGCCCAATTGCCCAGCAAAGTCTCTACCACATTCATATGAACAGAGATCTCTAACCACCACTTAGTTCACCTTATTCCTCCCAAAGAGAAAGTGCGTCCTCTGAGCGCTCTTTTGCCTGCCCACATCATGACTTCCACACACCGCTTTTTCCTGAATTAGTTCCCCCCAACCTCTGGTCAAGGGGATGTCCAGAGGCAGGGCAAGGATCATGGCCACAGCCACACAAAGACTGAATGTCACGGTTCTGGGAGAGCTCAAAACATTCCCATGAGATAGCGTTTTCCCCATTTTTCAATTTCAGGTTCTTAGGCTCAGAGCATTTGAGCAGGTGGCAGTGTGGTCTGGTCTGTGGTCTGGTCCCAACAGGTGCAGGATCCCAACACAAGTGTTCCCTGACCGCATGGAACTGACCAGTGCATCATTAATACACTTTTCAATGATGACAAATGACTCTGGCTCTTAGCTTGGAGTCCCCTCAAAAGCAGAGTCTCAGACAAGACCTGGGAACAGGTAATGTATTTAGGAGCTGATCTCAGGATTCGGGAGCAAATAAGCAGAGAGGGTATGACAAGAATGAGGAAAAAACACTTTAAGGTGTGTTATTGACATCTCTGATGGAGTTCTGTAGGACAGATTCTCCCAAGTCCTCTGAGAAATACATAGAATTCCTTCTAGAATCGTCAAGCTGACAACAGGAGGCCGGAGCACTGAGATACTAGTTTCACCCACCGCATCCTCTGACCGAGTGTTACTCCTGGGTATTTTAACTCTCCCACACTTCCTCACTACCCCTGTGTATAGGATAGGAGCTGCCAAAGTATCGCAGAGGACCCTGGGGTAAAAGATGGAAAAACCCACAATTGAGTTCCAAGGGGGAGGTTAGCTGTGTTGAGTTCAGACTAAATTATAACAGAAGTGCCCATGGCTACTGCTGAAATTGGAGCTGTACCTAGAGGCTCATGTGCCGACACCAAAAGAGTCTACTGCATCCTATTTTGCAACTTGCTGAAACAACTATTGGTTCAGACTTGTGCCCTGCACATTTACATCTGACATGAATGTGACCTTAACCCTGGTTATAGAGAAGCGTTGTTATGATACACACAGCTGATTCAGCAGGAGCTTGTCTAGAGCAGCGATCATAGACCACTGTGGGCTCTGGTTGTGCTCTGAGCTTCATGACTGGTAAGTTGAAGAGCACAAGTCATTTAAACACAATGTGTTCCAGTTTCCTCATCTGTAAAATGGCCATGGGAGAGCCCACCCCATGGTGTGATTAGGATTAAATGAGATAATACGTGCAAGACGCTCAGAAAAGCACCTGGACATAGTAAGTATTCAAAAGGATCGAAAGAATTGTATCAATAATTTGCAATCACTGACATATTAATTTTCTCCTCTCATAGCAGACGGTGAGAGGACTCTCCATGTCCTACCACTCATGATTAGGAGATGCTGATCAAAGGCTTGAAACAAAATAACTACAAGCCCAGAAACCAAACATCACATTGATGGGAAATTTCACCACCTGAAAGCCAACATTTTCTCAGCATTTTATCTCAGAATAATGAAACGCATTTAGTAGCTTTACTCTCTCATAAAGCTAGAACTAAAGAGAAAATTTTTAAAGGTTCATATTTTCCCTTGGTAAAAATTCTTTACTCTGATAGAATAACAGCTGGTTAGAGGGGGGGAAAAAAAACTAGCACAGGAGCTGAGTAGCTTCTGGTCTCCATGGTAACAGTGTGCCATATTCTGACCCCTTTAATCATCTGATTCTCTTAGGATAAAGAAAGGAGCAAGGAAGAAAAAATTCTAAAATAAAAAATACATAGCCATTTGTAGAGTAGATGATAAGTCAGCAAATGTGGCCCAGAGGTGGTTCTAACTACCTATAGTTCCTTGACATTTTCTTAGAATTATTTTTTCAGTAAGAGTGATGGGTTAATATTGACCATGCAGAGCTTAGCTCAGATTACTCATTGCCCCCTTGTAAGTCACAGCGCATATGCAAGATGGCACCCTGGGGATAATGGACCGTTTGCAGCCAAGCCACAATTGGTAGCAAGATAATTGGTCTCCATGGGAACGAAACTTATGACACTTCCCTCTTTACCATAAGCCTTTGCTTGATTTCTAGGAAAGATACTGAATATCTTTTGAAATATCAGAGCAGCTCTTCTCAAAGGGAGGTCCAAAGGGAGGTCTGCTGCAGCAAAATCCCTGAGGGCGTTGTTAAAAGTTCACAGTCTCTGGGTCCATCTTCAGTAGACTCTAGACAAGCAAGCCTGGACCGGGGCCAAGGCAGCTGTATTTAACAAGAAGCTCCAAGGGGTTCTCATGTGCCCCATAGTGGGGAAACCACTCATTTAGAGCTTGGGAGTTCCTCTAAAATCTAACGTTACCCAACTTTTCTCCACTTTATTTGTGAATGTGACAGATTTCACTTTTCTACAGATGACCCACGGAGATAATCCATTTTGGAGACTAAAAGTATAGGGAAGCATTTACAACATTTACAGCATTTACAACAGCATTTACACTGAAGTGAAAGGAAACAAAATCTATTTTGAAAAAATCAGCCATAGACTAACAGCAAAAAACATAACCTTGGCTAATTTTATTTAATTATTTGTATTGTGTCAACAGTTATAACAATGTCTATGTGATAAACATTATATAATTTATTTGGGTTTTTTTGTTGAGACAAGTTCTGGCTCTGATGCCCCATGCAGTGACATCATCATAGACACAGCAACCTCAGACTCCTGGGCTCAAGCAATGCTACTGCCTAAGCCTCCCAGATAGCTGGGACTACAAGTGTGCACCACCACACCCAGCTAATGTGCCATTTTATTTTATTTTATTTTATTTTATTTTATTTTATTTTATTTTTGTAGAGATGAGTCTCACCATGTTTCTCAGACTTCTTTTACTTTTTATAAGATAGAATTCTTACATTAAAAGACAAAAGCCTAATACTATAAAGCACTAATTTATTTCATACCTCCTATAAAATTACACATTTAGAGGCCATCTGATTCATTCATTCATTCATTCACATATTAAAATATTGACTAAGTTTTTGCCATCCACAAGGCAGAGCTCTCTGTGCTGCAAAGATATGAGGAAACTCCTGCCATCACAGAGTTCACCTCCTAAGAGAAAAGATAGATAATAACAACTAAGTAAAAATATCTACCATGTCAGATGGCAAAAACAACTAGAGAAAAATGGAAAGCAATGAATGAAGTGGTTGCCGTTTTAAATAACCGGTATGGGATGGACCTCCCCACCACCAAAAAAAAGAAGATGACATTTGATTAAAAACCTGAACATGTTGAGGGAGCAAGTCTTCCACATGTCTGATGAAAGTGTTCAAGGCAGGAGAAAGATAAAAAAAACTTTGAGGTAGGGTGGCGCCTGTGGCTCAAAGTGGTAGGGCGCCAGTCCCATATGCCGGAGGTGGCGGGTTCAAACCCAGCCTGGCCAAAACCCACAAAAAAAAAAAACTTCGAGGTAGAACTTCCCCGAGGTTAGTGTGGCTGGAACAGAGTGAGTGAAAGAAAGAAGTAGACAGGGTGAGACGTAACACTTTGGGGAGAAAAGGCAGCTATCATGACCATTGACTTTTACTTCAAATAAGACCAGAAGAAGCCATGGGGAAGTTCTGAACAGAGAAATTACAGCAACTGACTTTTGTTGGTAAGGATAATTCTGCACTGAATTGTGACTAAACTGCAAGAGAGACAAGGACAGAGAAAGGGAAACCAGGTAAAAGGCATTCTCTAGGACTTCAGATGCAAAGCCATGTTGGCTTGGCTATGTTGGCAGTCGTGGTGGTAGTGAGAAATGGTAAGAGTCTGAAAAAGTTTTGAAGGCACAGTGAAAAAGGTTAATGAATTAATCAGATGTTGGATCAAGAAAGAAAAGAATTGTGGTGCTTTTATCTGAGCAATTGGAAAGATGGAGCTGCCTTTTCCTAGATCTGGAAGACTGGGGGAGAAGCAGGGCGGCATGCCAAAACTTAAATATCTATTAGACATGTGGGTAGTAATGTCAAGTAGACAGCTGGATTTATGAATCTGAAGTTCATGAAAGACGAGTGGCCTGGATATACAAATTTGTGAATCACCAGCCTGAATGATACTTCCTGAAGGAGTAAGTGTAAATGGAAAGAGAGAAGTTCAATGTGTAAGTACTGGGGAACTTGGACATTGAAAGGTCAAAGAGAACAATAGCAACCATCAAAGGGACTGAGAAAGATCAGCCAGTGAGGTAGGAGGAAAAAACACTTAAATGGAATATCCTAGAAGTTATGAACATATTTCAAAAGGTAGGGGTAATCAAAAACATCAAATGCTTGAAGGTCAGTAAAATGAGGGTGGGGAATTGACCACTGGATTAAGCAAAGTGGAGGTGAATGATGATCTTCACTAGAGCACTGAGATCTACTGATGGGATTAGAATTCTGATTTTATTGCATTCAAGAAAGAGAAAAGGAAATGAACTAATATAAAAATTCATTTCGAGATCTTAGCTCTAAAAAGGAAGTGAGAAATGAGGTGATAATGAATGGAGGGAAAGAAGATGCCAAGAAAAGTGAGTTTTTCTCTTTCCTCTTTTCTTCTTTCTTTCTTCCTCCCCCTACCTCACCACCCCAGGGTGGAGTACAGTGGCGATACCTCACCATAACCCTGACTTCCTTGGATAGTGCAATCCTCCCACCTTTGCCTCCCAAGTAATTATGACTACAGGTGTGAGCTACTATGCTTGGCCTCCTTCCCTTTTAAAAAAAAAAATATGTGAATTGACAGAATATTTGTGGTCTAAGAGAATATTCAAGTAGAAAGAGGCAATTTGATTACAAAGCCCTGGAAGGAAGACCTGTGGGGGCACTGCTCATTAAGAGAGAGGAGTGAGCAGATATGTAGAGGGGTTAGTTCCAGAATCTCTCTCTCTCTCTTTCTTTTAGATGGAGCCTCACTTTGTCACCCTCAGTAAAGTGCCATGGCATCATAACTCACAGCAACCTCAAACTCTTGGGGATAAGCGGTCGTCTTGCCTCAGCCTCTCAAGAAGCAGGGATCACAGTCACCCAACACAATGCTGGCTATTTTTTAGAAATGGGGTCTCACTCCTGCTCAGGCTGGTCTTGAACTCCTGAGCTCAAGCAATCTACCCACCTCAGCCTCCCAGAGTGCTAGAGTTACAGGTGTGAGCCACTGCCCCCTGTTTTTCTTTAGCAATAAATTGTTCAACTATGACATCAGAGGACAAAGTAGTGGTGGCAGCTTATGGAAGTCCTCATCTCTATGCTTTTTCTCTCAGTGAAAAAGGAAACAAATTTATTGAAAAAAGGAGGAATGGTGAAAAAGTTTGGGGAGTTTGAGATGGGAGATGAAAGTGAGAACTGTCCCCATGCAGGAGACTGGGCAGTGAATGGATTTGGGAAATGTGGTGTGGTTGCCATCAGCATAAAGGGTCTTCTGGCTGAATGTAAGACGAGACTACGCAGCAATGTTGGCCTGAAAGTCTAGGGAAATGCATAATTGTGAGTTCACACACAAAAAAAATCTTGATTTAGCCATCAAACAGGTTTTCCAAATCACTGCAGAAATTTTTCCTCTTAATTTTGTCAAAGATCATTTTAAGTATTTCTTAGTGTCACTTAGAAGTGCTGAGTCATGGTTATTACCCCTGCCTGCCAGAGATGAATTCTGAAGACTTAGTTACTGAATCTATAAGTCTTTTACTTTATAAGAAAGTGAAGTATGTTTTTAAAATACCTTCCTCTTCCCAACCCCTATTTTCTACTCTCTGGCAAAGGAATGTCTGGGACATAATTTATGCTCACATGCTTCTAAAGTTTATTCCTACCAATCCGATAGTACTAATAAATTCTACTCTAACGAACTTATTCTCATTCTTGAGCTTTTGAGGTCCTGGGTATTTATACCAAAGACTGATAAAAATTTCTCAACGCAGAAGTAACCTTTGTACGAAACCACATGGCATGTTACATGTCATTTAGTAATGGCAAGAGAGATAAAATTCAAATTAACTAAGAAAGGATTTCATAATGGGGATATTTTATATGAACCTCAGAAATTCTTGTAGTCTGTGCTACTTCTGAGCTCTTCACATACGTGAGTTTTTATTCCTTGCTAGCTAATTAACACCTTGCTTTACATCTTTTTGCATTTCCCACGGAGCCATTGGTTTCTGGGCAGTAAGGATTGAATACACTAATTCATGTAGGGTGTCTAGAACACAATACCTGACAATAGGTTCGTTTTTACTGAATTTATAATGTATTATAAATGTATTTTATCCAAGCTGTCTACTATGTGGGAAGTGTTGAGAGTGGGTCGGTTCCCAATTCTTCTGCTTAGAAGTTGTTTAACCTCTCTGAAATTCAGGTTCTCAGGTTTTAAAAAGAGCTATTTCCTGTCTCCAGTCAGGGTTCAGAAAGGACTTCTAACACAGCCCCCAACACTTTGTAAGTATGCTTTAAAAAGATGCCATACATGGGCAGCGCCTGTGGCTCAGTGAGCAGGGCGCCGGCCCCATATGCCGAGGGTGGCGGGTTCAAACCCAGCCCCGGCCAAACTGCAACCAAAAAATAGCCGGGCGTTGTGGTGGGCGCCTGTAGTCCCAGCTACTTGGGAGGCTGAGGCAAGAGAATCGCTTAAGCCCAGGAGTTGGAGGTTGCTGTGAGTGTGTGAGGCCACGGCACTCTACCGAGGGCCATAAAGTGAGACTCTGTCTCCACAAAAAAAAAAAAAAAAAAAAGATGCCATACACTGTAGGTACTTCCCCAGTTGCCTTTCTTTCTTCAACCTATTACATAAGCATCTGGGTGTGGCCTCGTCTTCCTGTCTTCGTTTTCCTTTTGGGGCTTGTGTCCTGTTAATCTGTCTCCTGTCAGTTTAATTCTCAGGCCCAGCTGGTGACCCTAAAAGGACAGAAATAAAGTTTTGCCTCCCCTGCAAGCAGAGAGGCTCCAAAATCAGAGACTAATTGTGTGCAATACAGGAATTAATTTAAAAGATTGCTAAAAGAGCAACAGCCTGGATCACTTGGATACTCAGCTAGATGAGGTCAAAAACACATTGCAGGGGGAACATTATACTTCCAGACCGCAATTCTCAAAGAGTTCATGAAAAAAAACATTTGCATTAGTTCAGATTGTTCTCAGTTCTTTTAAAAGGCATTATCTTCCAAAAATATTCTAAAAATATGCTATTTTTAAATTAAATAAATGCACTGAATTGGAAAATTTACTGCTTAAAAAAAAAGAAAACGCAGGCAATGAGCCATCATCTATAACCTCAGACAAAATCAGCAAAAAGAATTAGCCCTGATGTCGTCAGCATTGGGCACCACTTCCTGAGAATTGAAATTCCAGTTAAAATATTTTTAATGTTTAAAAAAAGAGAGCACAATTATCCAAGTGGCATTTCCTCTGTGGCCTGAATCAGTGTGACATTGGGGTATTTTAAATCTATGAATATTGATTCATAAATTTCATATAGTCAGAAAAGTCTGTTCTTTACACTGCCCTCTCCCCTTCATTTTCAGGGCCACTGTGATTCCATGTCTATGTAGGTGAGGGCTGGGAGAGTTAGGAAAGATTCCAAGATACTTAGCATCCTTCCAGGAAACTCTAGGTTCCATGAGAACAGAGATTGGGGCTGCTCTGCTGCTCAACTCTGCGTATCCATTGCCTAGGGAGCTCAATGAATGTCTGTTAAATGAATGGGTGCATGACCTGGAACTAAAAAGAAATCAGAACCACCATTACAAGGTATGCTAATTTCCACCTACCCACCCCCACCCTGATGACTGTACTGAACTGTATATTACCCCTCACAGATTGTTGCCTACTCCAAGATGATTCAGAGTCAATAATGACTAGTAAATTTCCAATAAAACTTAAATTTATATTTATAATCACTTTAATCACCCAGCATTTCAGAATTGTTTATGAGCCTCCTGTAATGGCTTTACATGAACTTATCTATCTGCGATCTGGCATCCTCAAAGCAGGTCATTTTAACTATATCCAATAAATAAAACTACAGTTCTTCACAACTCTCAAGAAAGATGAATTTGCCCACATTCTGTTTTCAAGGAGCTTGGAACAGAAGATGTGGCAAAACAGGTCAGGAAAAAAAAAAAAAAACCCTGATCTCGTTGACTGTATGTTGTAACCAGTAATCACACAGACTAAAATGGCGAGGTGATCACAAACCTTTGGAGACAGGACTCATCATCTGAAAGAGCAATTTAGCAAGACACAGCAGTTCATGTTGTTCAGTGAATGGAAAATGTTGGAGCTTAATAGCCATCCCTTTTACAGCATCTGTAGCCTAACATACAGGGCAAAAAAATTATGAAGTTTAAATCCAGGTGACAATTTATTTGTGGACACATAATTGTGTAAACACTTAAGAATTTAATTGGAGTACATTAACACCGCCTCCTGAACCAATGCTGTCCCTTTTCACCTTTGAGGGGGTGGGGTAAGGGAGAGGGGGTGTTGGGGACAGTGGGAAAGGGAGATGAAGTTTCTGCTCCCACTTACTGTACTGATTCCACAAAGTTCTTAGAATTAGCTGATCTCTTGAAGCAAAGAAATTTACCTGAAAAGTATGGAAGGTTGTTCTTCCTCTTGGAAAGAAACAAATTTCTCTTGGCTGGGTTGTAGGCTTCAGGACAACTGGGATACCCAGGCTTGCAGCAGACTACAGTAATGATTTCCGCCTTGCAAGCCTTATTGGAAGCCCCTTGAGCCAGTGGAGAGTGTAGGCAGATGGGCGTCCCTAGAAACAGCAATAAAGAATGATTAAATCTGCTCCATGACAATTCAGTGTCTTAAATGTGCTTACACCCAGTGTTCTCATTTTTAATTCTGGGGAAAAAATATTCACAAGTATTTCAGAGCAAAATTAGAAATACAAATTAGCTTAAGGAAAGTAAGAGAGTCAGTATGGTGAGAGACAGCAGTACAAATTCTGAAATCAGACACATCTGAGTTCAAAATTCAGAACCCCCATTTCTAACTGTGACAACTGGGGAAGCTACTTCACTTCGATGTCCTCGATGTCCCTGTTATTAGAGGAGAGAAGTAAATCTATTTCATAGAATT
Organism: Nycticebus coucang; assembly: GCF_027406575.1. Classification (NCBI taxonomy): domain Eukaryota; kingdom Metazoa; phylum Chordata; class Mammalia; order Primates; family Lorisidae; genus Nycticebus; species Nycticebus coucang. Next base: position 30,213,165 of record NC_069780.1, read on the forward strand.
GATTTAAAGATAACATAGGATTAATTATGCAAAGCATTTCTCCAAGTGCCTGCAGCTACTAAACCAAAGCGTTTATTACTATGCTACTAATAATAATGGTCTATATTCCCATCCCATAAATAAAGCACTGCTAACATTTTAGCACGTAGTCTTTCATTTTGTTTTCTATGAGTGTGCTCACATGGATTTTTTAGATAGTAATGGAACTATACCATGCATAATGTCTGCAGCTTGCTTTTTTAAAGCAATTAACAATATATTGTGACCATCTTTCCATGTCAATAAATCAAGTCCCATAATATAATTTGTAGTGGCTGAACAGTAATCTCTTTTATGTCTCCACAATAATTTATTTCACTGATGTCCTGATTGCCATGCATTTAGGATGTGCCTAAAGTTTCTCTATGATAAACCGTGCCACGATGAATAACCTTGCTCATACTTTGTTTGACGTAAACATTGTAGGGTTAAATTCTAGAAGTGAACGCACTGAATTAAACAAAGTGCATGCACACTTGTTTAGGTTTCTTGACAAAGTTTGACCAATTCTCTTCCACAAAAGACTCCCACAGAAAATGTGAGATTCTCATCCACATTGGGGGTTGGAATCCCACCTTCAAGGGAAAAATCATTGCCAATTCTATTGAGGGGGTGTTTCCTTGCTGTGACTGTAAGACAAACAAGCCTTAAAAGCTAATTGAAATCTCCTAATTGCTGTTTTCTAGTTGAAGATTATTCTAGAACAGGGATCCACAAACCATGGCCCAGAAACCAAATCCTACCTGCAGTCCATTTTGGTACATCTTAGAAGTTAATAATCAGTTTCATAGGTGATCATTTGTAATCAATTTTTTTATAGGGAACACTAACTTTTACCCCAATTTAGCAAAATCTTTCTTTTAAAAAGAATTCCATTCTTCTCATTAACCAACTTGTATCAAAAAAACTTGTATGCAGTGATTATTATTATATTTTGAATCTTGTCCAAAAAGTTATAGAAATGTATTTAGTCTAATTGCATAAATATCTATATAATATTCTTTGTGATTTTGCATCTTGGCCTACTAAGCCTAAAACATATATTGTCTGTTTACAGGAAAAAGTTTGCCAACCACTCTTTAAGAGTATTAGTTACACTCTGGGAGGCCAAGGCAGGTGGATCCCTTGAGCTCAGGAGTTTGAGACCAGCCTGAGAAAGAGTGAGACTCCCGTCTCTACTAAAAATAGAAAAACTACCCCAACATCATGGCAGGTGCCTGTAGTCCCAGCTACTCAGGAGGATGAGGCAAGAGGATCGCTGAAACCCAGGAATTTGAGTTTGCAGTGAGCTAGGATGCCATAGCACTCTACACTCTATCTCATAAAAGAAGAGTATTAATTAAAAATATAAAAAATATTTTAAGAACTTCACCTAACATATTAGAGTGACACATTTAACAAAGCTATTCCTTTATTCTGTGAATCAGTGATTTTCAAACATGGAGTTCTCAGGTTTCCCAAAGATAATAATTGGGGGCGGGGAATGAAGAGAGAAAGAACCCAGCAAATCTTCACATTACAGCAATTTTTATAGTCCCTTCTTTCAGAGTTAGTTCCAAACAAGGTTTATGTAAATAATTGGTTCCAGTATTTTTAAAAAAGGGGGGAGGGTGCCTAGAAACTGCTCGCCTTGCAGGACAGGGCAGCCATGAAGTCAGGGATTTCTTCTGCGTATCCTCACCCAGTGGCTGTTGACAAGAAAGTTCACAGCAGGCCTCTGCCCACCTGCTTTCCGATCAAACTGTTCTACTTTTTAAAAGGTCATACATCCAGCTGATGAAACTTAGTTAATGACCCATCTTAATAAATCTAAATTGGAATCAGTCATTTTTTTCCTGCTGCCAGGAGAAAACTAATCTTGATTCATATAAACTATTTCACATTTAAAACTGTTCAGCAAGTATTCCCACAGTAAGGGAGAAATGATAGAATTTAAAAGCAACGGGTAAGTATAGAAAAGAAAGATATAATCCTAACTTTTCTTCATTTTTCTGAGTAGTTCATTTAGGTTGTGAGAGTAAACTTACCATGGAGCTATTCCTTCACTCCGTAGCAAAATGTAATGAAATGTTTAGTAGCAAAAAAAACATAAAACAAACAAACAAAAAACCACAGGAATAAGAATTGGTCTGTCTTTCCATTAACTGTGGCTTTCTTGATGATTGTACATTTGTTTCCAGAAGGTTTAACATGATTGCCTCTTCTCCCTTCCTGGAGCTCATTTAGATCCACCCTGACACATTCCTGCACACAAAGCTCTTCTACCCTCAGGTTCAGCTTGGCAGGGAAATTCTTTCAATTAAGCAAGCAAGAAAATAGTCAGCTCTTTACTGGGTATGGGCTATTTAAAAATCAACAACACAATAATACATCAATTCCATACCAGGACCCGCAGGCACTAGAATGAAAATGTCTAGAAATAGATTGTATCAAAGTTATCCTCCTTCTAGAATCAGCTAAATCAAATCAATAGAAGTATCAAAAGAGTAATAGTAATAATAGCAACACCCAATGTTTGGAGGCTTGCTGTGTAGCAGGGCCAGTGAGTCATGAGAATCAGACTGAATTGATGTTCAGGAGCAATCAAACATGTATTGTGAACCAGACCCTGTTCCAATTCAGTGATGAGTGTTAACTGCTTCCAGTCAGTGGCACCTGTGAGGTAGCCACCATTATTATCAACATTTTCCAAATGCAGTTTAGCAAACTGTGCCTAGGGCGGACACCGTACACCATGGACCTGGCACGTGAGCTATGGCCTCTGGCCCCAGAGCCCTGTGCTAGCCCATGACATCCTTCTGTCTGTCAAACCTGCCTGATGATGGAAGCGGGGGAAGATTCTACCAGGATAAGCTCTAATCTCAATTGTCACTGTGATAGTGAATAAAAAAATTTTTTAAGCACAACAATTGAAATGCTGAGAGTGAGAAAGGAGGTAACTACTGCCCAGCTGTGTGGGATCCCCAGCCACTCCTGCAAACGCTGGTAGAGTGAAAAGCACAGCAATGAGCTCCAGATGGACCCCAAAGCATTGAGCCTCTAGACGGAACAAGCCTCCAGGCCTCACGTCTGGCCCAGGGAAAGTGGAAACCACAAGTGGAGACAAAGACCTCGTCGGCCCAGACTCCCCAGATGGTGATGCAACCACAGTGCTGTCAGCAGCTACCAGGATGAAGGGCAGAGGTGCTCAAAATCACAAAAATTGAATCAAACTGGCACCATTTCCAAAACTGCCTTCTGGGTGCTGCTCATAAGAATTCTCCCAATTGGGGGGACAGGGATGCATAAGACTATAATAACATGGAAAGAGGCTGGGTCAAAAACAGCGACAGGGCTTCTTTCCTGCAGGACTTCTAGAGTCTTTGATATGCGAACGCTCATTTCCATTATAATATGTAGCAGCTCCTAAACTTACCTAAACACTGAATTTTCTCTTAGAAAAAAGATGTCAACATTTTGTAGGTTATCTGTTTTCCATGTAGCACACTTTGAATGGGATAATCAACCTTTATTCTTCCTCTGTGGCAAAGACTATCAGGGGTGTTGGGGACAGGGTTTGCCCTGTAAGAGCTGGTGTTCATATCTGCACACACTTACAGGTACGAGAGGATCAGAAACCAGCAAACCATGATGTTCCACTGGGTGAATTGTAATGTGGGCCATGGCAGGACTACTACACTGAAGTCCACTTAACTAGGTGAGTTGGGGAAGGATGAACTGCACACAAATGTGTGTCCGTGTGTTATTTCTGCTGTTACACAGGGTGTCCATAAAGTTCGTGAGCAACTTTAAATAGTTGCCTATTTTTTATTGCACACGAGCTTTATGGACACCCTGTGTAGACAGAGACACCATCATGTTCTTCAGAGATTCAAAGAATTCCAGGGTCCGAAAAAAGCTTAAGAACCAATGGTACTTTACAGACTAAAAATAATCCTGCAAAGGTGATATTGACACTGAATTCCAGAGGCTGCCCGTGATTTCAGACAAATCCCAGTTTCACTGGAGCTTAGTTTCCTCATCTAAATTATGAAGACAGCCTTCTTTGTCCTAGGTACCCTGCAGAGCTAAGATGAATATGAAATTATGTATGTAGTAGCAGATAAAAAGAAGTCTTAATTAACTGAAAGGGCTAAGCAAATATTAGAAATATTATTATTACAGTAAAATTAAATCATATTTCCTTCAAGAAATGAAATATAGGAAAAGGAATAAAATCTGCCACATTTTGAGATTAGTAATGTGTGTCTGAAAACCACCACAAATTCCTCCCTTCTCCCCTGTTCCCCTAATCCCCACCTCTTTTCTTGAATTTAATTGTGTTTTCCTCTCGAGTGGGCATGTGTTGGTTTCATATTAGTATTAAGTACACGGGATGCTTGCTTTTCCATTCTTGTGATACTTTACTCAAGAGGATGTTCTCCAAATCCATCCAGGTAAATACGAAAGACATGAAGCCTCTATCTTTCTTTATGGCTGAAAGTATGAATTTTTAATAACAAAATATTTCTAGAGTTATCCCAAAAGTTATTTTTATAATGACATTCGTAGAAAAAATTTCAAAAGGAAAATTACTTTGAACCGAAATAATCCTTCTTTAGTAAGTGGCAGTGTAAGTGGTAAATGAGCAAACTAATATAATTTAAAATAGTAGAAACACTCAGTGGCTAATACTTATTGATTGATTGACAGTAGGCCAGCACTGAAAGAATATAAGTGTTACATTTAATAAAATGCTCTTTGCTCAATCATTACCTATTTTTATACTGACCTGGAAATAGCAAGTTCTATATTTTATAACCAGGTTAAAGGATGATCTAGTTTCTTTGCACCCTCTGAGTCCTTTTAAGAAAGTTTTTTACTTTCACAAATTCTGTGGCATACCTCACATATTGTTAATTTCAGCTCTGGTGAACAAGGCATCAAACAGGGAAGATATTTCCAATTCTTTTGTCAACAACAGGAATACAACACCAGCTTCAAAATACCTTTCTCCGAATACCTATTCACTACCATTTCTTCAAGTAATGAGTAAATAAGATTAGAGCCTAAACCAGCATTCTGGGTAAAAACTCCAAAGTTTCTCAGTGGATCCCCCAAGCCCATGACACATGATACAAATGGAAGGAGGATAGTTAGTTACACTTGTGCCTGGAAATCAGGGCCTAGATAGCTTATGTGAATATAAAGAGCCTTCTCCAAAACCCATATGCAATTCCTCTATGGAAGCATCAGTCAGTTTAACAGCTGAAAAGACAGAGAAGCCACATAAAAATGAGAAAGTTATAGGAATCCCATTATGTCAGCCAAAGGAAAATTTCTTTAGTGGCCCAGCCCCAAGCTCAACAGCAGCAGCTGAAATGTTGAGGAACAGAAAGCTCCAGAGGGTCAGGTTGAGATGCAGCACCCACATAGAAGCCTGGGAGACCTCTTTTTTGAGTTCCCAGGCCTGGGGACCTAAGCACCTTTCTCTTGTAGAGGTGGCAAAACTCCACCTGTATCTTTTTAGGATCCCAGATGAGCCCAAGAATTAAATTGACATAAAACAGATTAACAAGAAAAAAGCATACAAATATATTTAAAACAAATTTTACAGGCCAGAGAGCCCTCATAAGGAAATAAAGACTAAAGGAAATAGTTAAAGTCAATCGCTTCTCTATGAGTTGGACAAAGAATAGTCAGTTATGGAAAAGTAACTAAATTATGTGGAGAAGCTTAAAACATAGAGTCATTTTAACAAGGTCTGTACAGAATACTCTTGGCTTCAATTTCCTGTCCTTGAAGATAAGACTGCTATTCCTCCGGTGATAGGGAGGACACCTTTCACATAGGAATTTCATCTCCTGCCTCTAAGAAACAGAATGAAGGTCAGAGTGGTCTCCTTGTGCCTGCTGTTTTATTAAGTGCCTTTAATTCAGAATAGTCAAAATGCCAGAGGAGCATATGTTGGTGGAATATTCTTAACTCCTTTGTTCTCTTCCTCTTAGAGATTACTTGCAACCTCCAAAGTTCATGAAGTTTCTCTCCACCACAAGCAGAATATAAAAATGGCTTCCTTTCTCGTTCTCAGAGACTCCAGAACCCAAGACTAACTTTAAAAAGTGAGGCGCTAAAGCATAGGCCTAAATTGCTTCTTTTCCGTTGACCCTGCCATAATCAGGTGCTCCCTGAAGCACCATCAAGGGAAGAATGTAGGATGATGAGAGAACTCAGGCTCTAACTCATAAACGTGACCACTGAATGCCCTCACAGGGGCCATGGGTGGGCCTAACTTCTACCAATGAGAGAGGAGTTAGGTAACACTCTTCCCTCTGATTTCCACGGAAGCAGAAAGATCTCCTGGGAGAAAAAGGACTTACCCTTATTTTTCCTCTTTGTACCTACAAAGAGGCATCAGGGCATGGTAGAGAAGGGAGGCCAAGGGCAGAGCTGAGCACCAGAATTTGGATTGCAAAAGGAAACATTGGAAGAAGCTGAATCAGTTAGTTTGCTTTAATTACTGGCAAAAAAAAAAAAAAAAAAAAGCAACTCAAAATAGTTGGTACAACTAAGGATAGTGATTATTATACATACCAAGGAGTCTCAAGGAAGTGGAACTCCTGGAAAGAGGTGAATTCAGCTGTGAAGGGCACCGCCCCGGACCCCTTCACACTCTCTGCCTCACATCCTCCGCACGTCACCTTCACCTCATGCTGTCTCCTCTGAACACAGCTGCTAACAAAGTGCCACAACCCAGGTGGGCTACACAACAGACGACTGTCTAGTCTCACAGTTGGGGAGGGCAGAAGTCCACGATCAAGTGTACACAGGACTGGTTTATTTTGAGGGCTGTAGGAGAGAGAATCTGTCCTGTGGTTCTCTCCCGGCTTCTGCTGGTTTGCTGGCAATCACTGGCACTTCTTGGCTGATAGACACATCACCGTGATTTCTGCCTTAACCTTCACATGACATTGTCCCTATGTGTCAGTTTCCCCTTTTTAGAAGAACAGCAGTCGAACCAGATCAGGAATGAACCCACTGTACTCCAGTATGACCTCACCTTAATTAATTACATCTATAATAACTCTATTTCCAAACAAGCTCACATTCTGAGGTACTGGGAGTTAGGAATCCATCAGATCTTTTTTGTGGGACCTTATTCAACATAAAACAATAGCAGAAGAGCTGCTCCAGATATCACATCTACAAACAGTGTCCCCAGAAAGAAAGGCTATGTAGTCCTTACTCCCTTTAAGAAACTTTGCAGTAGGGCGGCGCTTGTGGCTCAGTGAGTAGGGCACCAGCCCCATATGCCGAGGGTGGCGGGTTCAAACCCAGCCCCGGCCAAACTGCAACCAAAAAATAGCCGGGCGTTGTGGCGGGTGCCTGTAGTCCCAGCTACTCGGGAGGCTGAGGCAAGAAAATCGCGTAAGCCCAGGAGCTGGAGGTTGCTGTGAGCTGTGTGAGGCCACGGCACTCTACCGAGGGCGGTACAGTGAGACTCTGTCTCTACAAAAAAAAAAAAAAGAAACTTTGCAGCACATGTACTGTCCTGTCTCAGTGGTCCGGTCTCTGTGATATGCCTGCCTCTAACCAACCACTGGTGATGGGGCTGGGATTGCAGACATCTGCAGGCAAGCTGCTCCAGACAATGCAATGGCTGTCCTGACTGACAGAGAAGGAACATGGTAAGATGACAAGCATGTGAACTACCATGTTCCCTTAGTCTTTCAGTCCTTTAAGTCGTTAGCTTTTCTCTTTTTTTTTTATTTTAATCACACCTCTTAGCTTTTTTAGAGTACATGTTCATTGAAGAAAATTGTGAAGTATTAAGGTGAACAGACTTTGAATGATTAAAAAATCCCACCAACTGAGATTTATTCTTCTAATTTCTTCTTCTAATTTATTGATGTGCACATATGCACATCAGTAAAAAATGCTTATTGAAAAAGATTGAGAAAATATTAATATTTTACAAGGAACTAATTTAAAATGATTCATAATCCATCAGAGATATTCCCTACACTAATAGAAAATAATGTCCCCTATTATATATTATACGTATTATTTATACATATATTAATAGAGCAAAATGCGGGATTACAGTCTGCTTACTGTGGGCAACCTGCCTTTGTTCAATTAGGATTAATTTAAATGTTTGCATTTCCTTTCTCCTTGTAGCAAGGCCAGTCATCACATGATCTGGAGCACCTCACTCCCAACACATATTCATACTGCACAGTTCTCTTTGTTATCATTAATTGCAAAAGTGTTCCAGCTCAGGTTAAGTCACAAAATAAGGCTTTTTTGATTCCAGCTGTGGCAGGAGAGAAGGGCTCAGAATGAAATTCGACATTATTCCTGAGAACCAAAGTCAAAGAGTCAAATGCTACCTCCTCTGCGAAATATTTCTGATTCCCGACCTACAAAGAATTCCTCCTTTGTGCCCCCAAACCGTTTGTCTGTTTCTGTCTGTCTGACAGGGTTCTCTATCATAATGCAATGAGTTGTGGTATCACTGGGTTTTTTAACATGAAATGCTACCCCTGAGAGCACAGATGAGCCCTGATTCATCTCTGTATCCTCCAGGCCTGGCATCAGTAGATACTGAATATATGTTTCACTGAGTAAATGAATCCATTCATTCACAGAAGAACATGCTCAGAACTTTTTTCTCATCCTGCAATGATTTATCTTGTTTAAAAAAGAGGCAAAGTTCGAACAACTAATTTTTACAGTATCATGTGGAAGAAAGTGAAATGTAATTATTTCAACACTAACGTGGTTATCGTGCTTAAATAACAGCGAAGCGTGTGCCTAAAAAATCCAGGTGTCTATAAAAATCAAGTAATAACTTGACAACCAGATGATAGTTGCTAAGAAACTGCATTTTTCTGTGAACACATGGTGTATGGAGTATGGCCTAGATTCATATCCTACATTAAACATCTTCCTTGGAGTTATCTACAAAGTGTGATTTTGCATAGCTTGTCAAGGTAAATAAGTTACTCAGTGATCCTGCTTCTGCTATTTAAAAAAAAAAAAAAGGTTTCTATACATAGAATATTATTCCAATGCCATTATCTATTCTGAACTCAAGATTCACTAGGTTTATAGACCGAAAACCCCCCTGCCTCCAAAATACTTCAGAAGCATCAAATGTTAACTACCCTCTCCTGTAGTTACCACTGAGGAACAATCATTGCTTTTGATGTACTAACCATGCTAAATGCAAAAATTAAAATACCTACCATGTGCCTATATATTCCAAAGTGAAATAAAAAATGAACTGGAAATGACATGGTATCTGCAAACGAAAGACTTTTGCTCATCACTACTGAACATAATGGAGAATTTGCTATGTTCTGCATAAAATAGGAAGTTGACCCCAGACCTTGACGTAGAAGTCCAAATATTGCTGGGGGCGGGGGAAATTGTGCTAAATTCAAAAGCGAGGAATTGTTTGAAATAAATATCTCAATTTTTAACTGCTATATTAGGAAAATTGTATTGCAAATAACAGAAACCCAAATCAAATTAGCTAAAGCTGGGGAGAAAAGGGACTTATTAAGATACTAGAACAGTTTGGGTAACTCATAAAGTTGAAGAGACTGCAGGGAAAAACAACCATCAAAGTACTGCGGGTATCATGGGCTCAACCAAGTGCTTTCTCTCCTCTGCACTGCAGTCCCCAGCATCCTACTTCTCTCTGCGTGTCTGTTTTCTCAGCTTTCTCCTCCTGGGGAGGAGCTTTAGCAGCAGCTCTAAAGTCACGTATAAGAGGCAAGAGCTTTGGCTCTCCTCGTCCTTGGAAATTTCTCTGCAAGGACTATGCATGTCTCAGCTTGGGGGATCTGCCTAACTTGCCACTGGGCATGGGCTAGGTGCCGTCGTTGACTATTCCCCCTCTTTGGAGGAGAGTGGGAGCAACCAGTTTCTAAGAAGAAAGAGTGAAGCTTGACAAGAAGGCAGAATTCAGGGCAGGAAAATCAATAGGGATTCACAACTACAAAGATGTTTGGCAATGATTTTAATATCCCTTTCACCAGTTTTGCCACCACAACGTTACCGGACAACCCAACCCCTATCTTGCACAATGTCACCTCTGTTCTAGAACGCTTTTGACTTTTTCCACCTTGAAACACTAAAGGATCTCTGTGACAGTGCAGTTGACAGTTTCTTGCATCCTTCTGTAAAACGCTCACACACTGAAATTCTGAGGTTTCGTTTTCACAGATTACAGGGCTCCTTTTAAATGAAATTCAAAAGTAAAGATGGAAAAAGTAGAAAGATGCATGTGAAGTGCTTTCCTCCACAATTTCTAAGGTTTCTAAAATCAATGTCTCCACTCCATTAAGCAGCTCTTATGTAATTATAAGTGCAGCGACGTTCAGGTTAACATACACAATGACGGCCAGGGGAAAACATCACCTATTCACAAGTATGAACAGGCAGGCTCCTCAGCTCCATGGCCATAAGGATCAGTCCCTGCTCTTCCCACTCAGACATGGTCTCAGAACAATTCCTAGTATATTATAAAGCCTGGGACTGTGACCTGTAGATACATACACCTGAGAAAATTCCCATAAGGCACAATCTGTTTATTCAACAAATGATAGAAATATAGTCACTTTCCTTCACCTAGAAATCTGTGTCTTTATTTGAAAATCAGTGATGCTTAATGCTTAAGGAAGTGTTGCCAGGTAGCTGGAGACTTTTATCTATTCAAAAGATCCTTGCCCGCCACAAGTGTGGTAAGTCCCCTACGGCTAGTCTTATGAAATATCCTAGACCTTCTAGTTTAAGTAGTTAATCAAACAAATTAATCCCGCCCAGTTTTTCTACCCCTTGACCTTGACCTTCTGCACATTCAATGCATGGCATCTTACCATCTTTTCCCTCCCTCCATTTTCACTGTGCTTTCACATAGTACCAACATCACTCCCATTTACCCACTTTATTATTTTACTCCCACCAAATTTACACAGGCATCTCCTCTTCCAGGATAATCCACATATTTACTGCTCATTAGTCACAATGGGAAAAAACAGCATGCTCAAATGAGGGTAAGGGGAGGCAGGTTGATTTGTTTATAAAAAAACGAGTTATGAACATGCAAGTGGGATGTAGGGAAACCACAAGTGCTGTTGCATGACCCTGGGGCTGAAGAGAGCAGAGATTTTCCCATCCCCAGTCTGAAGGGACAAAGAGACAGGGAATACCAGAAGCAAAGGAGGGGACCCCGACGTGCTGGTCCCACAGTTGTTTGTCATTGAGCTGGGCACAGAACTGTGAGCGAGGGGCAGACATTCAGAATAAGCATTTGTAACTTTCAATAGCAATGGAATGATTGTGTGTCCCTTATATCTAAATAAAAACAGGGTTTAGATTGTCTGTATTTTTTAATTGTATTTCATTTTTCTAGTAATTCCTCTGCATTCTATTTATAAAAGTACTAGCTGCTGATAAATTGAAAATAAGAAAAACCAGTTAGCCTTCACCACAGATGGCGTAAGAGTCTCTCCTGTGGAGAAGGCCTTCGGGAGCAACACAGGCAGCCCAAGAATTCCCAGTGGGAAGACAGTGAAGGGAAGCGAAGCTCCAGCCCATCTCCTCTGTCCCTGCAATCTCTCATGGAAGGTCTCCTTTTGGCATGCCCACTGAGGGCCACACAACATCAGTCTTTGGAGCAAAAAGCAGGATATAGAAGGATAGAAAGCAGATGTCCATTCTGTACAGTTGAAAAATTTATGTTCTCAACACAGCAGGTGCAGAGTCCCATCATCCCTGGGTCATGTCATTTTGGTCACATTTCTTATCAATTTACTGCCTCTGAGCTCCTGATCCATCCTTCAGTATGTGCTCTGAACAGAATTGAAGAACAGAATTCCTTGAAGAACAGAATTCCTTGAAGCACCCATGCTTTGCAGTGAGTGCCACATTGAGCTCCATTAAGAGAGGGCACTGGAGGGGTGCTTAGGAGGAAGGGGCTCTCCCACTGTTCACAGCTGCTGTGCGGGGAGAGGGCTTCACTCACACTCTGCCCCAGACACACACTCAGAACTAGGGGTCCTTTGCCACTTCTAAGCTCCAGCCTGGCCTGGTATTAAACATAGAACCCATTTCGCAGGGTTGTTTTAAGTACTAAGATTAATACAATATAATATAATATAGTATAGTACAGTATAACTGCACATTAACATGCAGTTCTCACAGGTGAACCTAAACACAACTTTGATTTTACTCCTTACTGTCCTTTTAAGTTTGGTGCAGGCACAGGGACTGAATCACCCTTCTCCTACCCCTGGATGAAAGTTGCAGTGGTGCAGTGAGTGTTCTGGGGGAATATAAAACCCTACAGACACTTTAAGTCACAAAGTGACTCAAGTCTGTCAATGGCAGTGTCCAATCGGATACATCCAGCTTTCCCTCCATCTGTGTCCAAAGGTAAGACTTCTCAGAAGGAAAGCTCTTCTTTCATCTCCTTACTCTCTCTGTTTGCTTACTGGTTTTTGCCCTTCCAGACTTAGGGGCTTAGACAGAGAACAGAAAAGAAAGGACAAAAAAGTTCTTACATAATGCAAAGGTACATGTCGGATCTATTAAGTATAGAGTATAAATGTCTTAACACAATAATTAAGTAAATGAGATGAGGTATATATTAACCAGTGTGATGTAAGCGTTCCTAATTCTATATGAAATCAGCACATTGTACCCCATAAATGCATTAATGTATACATGATCTACGTGTTTATGATGTAATAAAAAAATATAATAATAATAATTTTAAAAAATATGGTTCCATGCCATCGGACAGGTCCTTAAAGCCAACTTTTCTCGAACGGGCGCCTCTTCATGGGGGCTCCTCCCCAGCGATGTATTCCAGTTCTCCAATTGCCCCACCCAACTATGGAGGGAAACGCATGCCTTGGAAATCATGAAAACAGGTGTCTGGAGTTTCAGTTTATGTAGCTGCCTTAGCGCACCTCACATCTTCCTGGTAAAGTCATTGATTCTGGGGTCATACAGACGTTGGAGGCCTTCACTGTGGGAAGCAAAATGGCCACAAGCGAATGCTTTGTACACAACCAGCACAAAAAAAGAAGCCAATGGGGAAAAAAATCTAACACAGTCATTACAACCCACAGCTAGGTGGAAGGCAAAGTATCAGTGAGAGAGCAGCTGCTGTAACAGCAGTGTGAGATAATTTATTGGTTAAAGGGTTAAGAACCTCTTGTACTGTAATAATAAACAGCACTTAAATAAACACAGAAGGAGTGTGGAAATCCTGGGGGTAACCTCGTGATGAAACCAAAATGAGACCTAAAGGAAGTAATGCCAACCAGAGCATGGAAGACGGACGGCTGGCAGCAGATGTCCCCGGGAGTGGACCATCAGTAATCAGCGGTGTTGATTCGCCTACACCAACTGTCTGGTAAACTCATGCTGCTATTTTGGTTCTTCTCAACTAGTTCACTTTTTTAAAAATTTAAGCTCCTAAAGAAACTCTTTTAAATGGGATAAATCAGAAACATCCAATTCAACAGGGCCTTTCCAAGCATCTTCAGACCATTATAATACCACCATTCAGGGACTGTTAACCTCGCAGACTCCCACGTTGGCCATGCTAAGCAACCACTCTAGAAAAGAATAAACCATGGCAGGGCTCAATTTACAGTCTGAACAGATCACCGTTTCCTATTTAGATCTCTCCCCCATAATACGAGGTACGTAGTAGGGACTCAAAAGAGATACACGTGAAAAGAATAACGAATGACACGGTACATGGTTTCAAAGGTGTTTACTATTTGGTCAAACAATAATTTTTTAATTGTAAGACATAAAGTGAAGTATACGTTAACATACGTGTTAAATACTCATCAAATCTGTACTACTGCTATATGAAAACATTCTCTGATGTATGGGGAAAACGTAATTCCTGAGATCATGGTTGGCTTTCGTCAATCATTTTCCTTGCTGTTGAATCATCTTTCCTTAAGTGACTTGGGAGTGTGAATTGGGGTTAGGACATTCGATTTTAGACCAAATCTCTATATCTGCTAAATGAGTAAATAGGTTTTATAAAAGGTAGAAAAAAACCATGGTGTGCTAATATTTTCCTAAGGTATACTATATGGAAAAATGTAGACAGAACACAAAAGTCTCTTCTGAATGACTCTCAATCACGCACAAGGAACATATGTTTTCTGGTTAGTCAGTCCTTGACAAACAGCAGTCCAGCTGTTGTTTTGCATTTTTGCATTTATTAAAACATTCTCTGCTAAATAATTATGTTCGATCTTCAAAAGTAAATTGCTTAAAATTACATTCAGTTTCTTCCTCTGAATCAGCACATTGTTCACCTTCACAAAGCAAACACATGGCCCACTGGAGCAGCCTGGTCACCAGCTTTGCCCACTGTTCTTTGCATGGAAGCTGGCAGAGTTCATGAGGAGAAATTCACCTGAAATTAGTAGGGCTAACCAATCCTTATTCATTTCCCAATTCATATTACTTTCAAGCAGTTTTCAAAACAATCCTACAAGTCCCTTAATTGAAATATAATTGAAACAGAACAAAAAATTATGAGAAATCTTCCTTTCTTGGGCTGCTTAGAGCTCGGACTCTTTCATTTTAGTGTTGCATCCATTTCGATTCTTGTCCACATTTTGATAGACCTCCTCTGCAAAACACTGGAACAAATTGATCGAAAGAAAACCACCTGAAGCTTTGAGCCTATCATAGAGTTTTAAAAGCTTTCACGACAGACCTTATATTTCTCTCTAGGCCCAGGTGTCTCTGTGATTAGAGAAAGCATGGCTCATGCTTTACGATGATATTAAATACGCACAAACTTTGAAAATGGATATTTACCTGAGGCTCTCATATATTAAGCATTTGAGACTGACACCAAAAACCTTTTGAAGCATTTTTAACAACAAATAATGGCCTATTTCATAGACTTTAAACCAATAATTAGTTTTTTGACCTACAGTTGAAAACAAAATTTCTTTTAACTAAATGGGATCTGCTTAAAATCCTTGGAGATGTTTTTATTTATTAAATGCCTTTATTAACAATACCATTTTCCATTTCTTATTACTCCAGATCGATTTCTCCTGCATACAAGGTAATTAGCAGAATGGTCGTGAATCCAGTTAACATTCCAGCATTCTGAATCATGAAGAATGTGAAATCGGTTTTTCTTCCAGTTATCTTTTCTCTCAGCATATCATTTATCTCTGGAAACTAGAAAACAAATATATTGTTAGATAACTGTTGCCATCTTGTGGTAAAATATAAAACAGTCATTGTCAGGCATATACCTAGGAGAGACTGCAGGTTTGGTCCCAGACCATGGCAAGAAAAGTGAAGATTGCAATAAAGTGAATCACACCAATATTTTTGGTTTCCCGGTATATAGGAAAGATATGTTTATACTATTCTGTAGTTTGTTAAGTGTGTGGTAGTATTATATCAAAAAAATAATGTACTACCTTAATTTAAAAAATGTTCACAGTGCTAAAAAGTGTTAACGATCATCTGAAAGTTCAATAACTCATACTCCTTTTGCTGGTGGAGGGTCTTGCCTTGATGTTGATGGCTGATCAAAGGAGTGGTTGCTGAAGATTGAAGTGGCTCTATCAATTTTCTTAAAATAAGACAGCAACAAAGTTTGCCACATCAACAGACTTCCTTTCATAAAATATTTCTCTGTAGCATGTGATTCTGTTTGCCAGCATTTTACCCACATTAGAAATTCTTCCCACATTGGAGACAATTTTCTCAAACCCTTCTGCTGCTTTATCAACTAAGTTTATGTAATATTCTAAATCCTGGTTGTCGTTCCCACAATCTTCACAATGTTTTCACTGGGAGTAGATTCCATCTTAGGAAATCACTTTCTTTGTTCATCCATAAGAAGCAAGTTTTACCATCAGATGACAGCAATTCAGTCCCATCTTCAAGCTTTGCTTCTAATTCTAGTTCTCTTGCTATTTCCACCACATCTGTAGTTACTTCCTCTGCAGAAGTCTTGAATCCCTCAAAATCATCCATGAGGATTGGAATCAAACTTCTTCCAAACTCCTATTAATGTTGATATTTAGACCTCCTCCAATGAAACACGAACGTCCTGAATAGAATCTAGAATGGTAAATCCTTTCCAGAAGGTTTTCAACTTACTTTGCTCAAATTCATCAGAGGAATCACTACCTATGGTAACTATAGCCTCACGAGATGTACTTTTTAAGGAATAATTCTTCAAAGTCAAAACTACTTCTTGATCCATGGGCTGCAGAATGGATGTTGTGTTAGCAGGGAAGAAGACAGCCTCAATCTCTGTACGTCTCCATCATAGCTCTTGGGTAGCCAGGTGCCTCGTTAGTGAGCAGTGCTATTTTGAAAGGAATCTTCTTTTTCTGAGCAGTAAGTCTCAAAAGTGGGCTTAAAATATTCACTAAACCTTATGGTAAACAGATGTGCTGTCATCCGGGTTTTGTTGTTCCATTTCTAGAGCACAAGCAGAGTAGATTTAGCATATACTTTAAGGTCCTAGGATTTTTGAAACAGTGAGTGAGCACTGACCTCAATTTAAAAGTCACCAGCTGCATTTGCCCCTCCAAAGAGGGTCAGTCTGCCTTTTAAGATTTAAAGCCAGGCATGGACTTCACCTTATTACTAGGACAGTCCTAGATGGCATCTTTTTCATAGAGAGGTTTCATGTTGCATTGAAAATCTGTTGTTTCCTGTAGTCACCTTCATCAGTGATCTCAGCTAGAGCTTCTGGATAACTTGCAGCCTCTCTATCAGCACTTGCTACTTCATCTTGCACTTTGCTATCATGGAGACAGCTTCCTTCCTTAACCCTATGAACTGACCTCTGGTAGCTTCCAACTTTTCTTCTGCAGCGTTCTTTCCTATCTCAGCCTTCATACAACTAAAGAGCCTTGCTCTGGGTTAGGCTTTAGCATAGAGGAATGTTGTGACTGGTTCTGCTTTCTATCTAGACCACTAAAATTTACTCCAAATCAGCAATAAGGCTGTTTCGCTTTCCTATCATTTGTGTGTTCACTGGAGTGGTGGCACTTTTAATACTCTTCAAGCACTTTGCCTTTGCATTTTCACAACTTGCCTGACTGTTTGGTACAAGAGACCGCGCTAAGAGACCTCGCTTTCAGGCTATTTCGGCTTTCAACATGCCTTCCTCAATAAGTTGAGTCATTTCTGGCTTTGGATTTAAAATGAGAGGTGCCTGACTCTCCCTTTCATTTGAACAGTTAGAGGCCATTATAGGGCCTAACTGGGCCTAACTTCAATATCGTTGTGCCTCAGAGAATAGGAAAGGGGGAGGGAGACAGCGGCGGCTGATGGAACAGTCAGGTACACACAATATCCATTGATAAAGTCTGCCCTATCATAAGGGTGCAGTTCATGGTGCCCCAAAACACAGAAGTATAATGATATTAAAATCATTGATCACCATAACAGATATAATAACAAGAATGAAAAGATTTGAAATATTCCCAAAATTACCAAAACATATCCCACAGGCATTAAGTAAGCACATGCTATTGGAAAAATTGTGCAATAACCACAAACCTTTAAAAAAACAAACATTAAAGCAAAGTATACTAAAACAAGGTATGGCTGTGGTAGATGTGTGGGAGGGGAAGCACGTTCATTTATTTTGGATGATTAAAGGACTTTAGCACAGACAGCTTAATAGAAATACCCAGCCCTTTCAGGCATCAGTAGAAGTGCTGAAACAGCGCTGTTCTCCAATAGCACCAGCCAGAGGAATGGCGTTTCCCTCCGTTCACTCTCCCAATCCCGTCCTCTCCGGGCCCTGTCCACACCATTCCTCCAGACCTTAAATGCATCCTGCTCCTTTCCTTCCTCAAAATACTCACCCCTGCCACGACCTCTACCTGAACTCTTTTCATTCCAGTTTTCAGTGGACTAAATCCTTCAGGTTTCACCCTAAACCACACTTTCCTGAAACACGTCCCTCTGTCCCTCCTAATTCACCCAGAGTCCTCATCATCATCTCTTATCACGCATACTGTTTCTCCTTTTATTTCACAGCATTTTTTATTTGAAATTATTTAGTCATCTGTGTGATTTTTTGTTAGTTTAATTCTAGGTTCCCCTCTATCTAGATGGAAAGCTCCATGATTGCAAAAACTGTGTCTATTTTGTTCACTGCAGAGTCCCCAGACCATACAGATTTCTAGGTCTAGCATAGAAAATATATCAATAGAGCCTGGTTAAATGCATTTTTATAAATAACTATACATTTCTTTCATGATTTCTTGTTTCCTTCCACTTGCTCTACCCTCACAAAATCACCAGGTTCTTAAACAAATTATGCACTATTCTAGGACGGAGACTATAAGAGGCTCATTTCAGTGAAAGCAATTAAAACTCTAAGTATTTTACTCAAAATCTACCTTCTCTTAGCAGCGTTTTCACCTGAAAGGGCTACATAAGATAACAGTAAATTGCAGATTTTCAAAATATATTCCAAAATAATTATATATATAACTACACAGGGTGGCCATAAAGTTCATGTGCAATTTAAATACCTGTAACTATGATGGCCACCCTGTATATGCTATGATACATTGTCCCAAAGCATGCCAGAGGGATTCAGAACCCACAGTCAACCTATGTGCCTAACTCAAGGTAACTGTTGCTAGAATAAAATAAATGAAACTGCACACCATTCTGAAAAAAGCTAGCATTATTTCTTTAAACTAAACAACTCTAATACTCTAGAGTCTGCTATTACACCAGAGAAAGGGGAAGAGTCTGCTATTACACCACCTAGAATAAAGATGGTGTGAGATATTAATTCTATAAAGAAAAATATAAACATGGTGTTTATAACAGATGGAATCCTTGCTCTTCTAAGAGTCTTCACAGAACAATAAACAGAGCCACACAATTATAACTTGGAGCTAAGAAGACAGATGAAGGGAATTAAATTAATTATGTATGTAAGACATTCAGTTCCAAATGCAGAAGAAATATTTCTTGACTTTCGTACACTATCACATTCTCAGTATCTAGAAAGCTGTGATTAATTTAAAAATGTGCAGAATGTTCTCCCTCTAACACACTCATGCACACTCGCACACATATCCATGTGAGTGTGCACACACATAAATATATCATTATAAATAAAGACGTAAACACCATACACATATAAATATAAATACATGCTGACTGAATAAATATTGTCATATTGCAATTTTATTGATTTTAGTGTATGGTTTTGTTTAACCCAAAAGGCTTTTGCTGGTTAAAGCTTTGAAATAACAAAATGCTATTTGCCCTACCAAGTTATTCCTCTTCCAAATGTGACATCCCCACCAAAGGGAAAAGACCTAGGGTGACATACTATAATAAAAGACGAGGTTTACTAACCACAAAGCGAAAAGAAACCTAGGGGTTGGGCACAGTGGTTATGCTTATAATCCCACACTTGGGGGCCAAAGAGGGAGGATTCCTTAAGCCCAGGAGTTCGCAACAGAGACTTTGTGTCTACCAAAACAGTTTTTATTTTTTTAATTAAAAATAAATAAATTAGGAAACTATCTCTAGCAAAAACAAATCATTTCACCCTCTATCAAAAATGTCTTAAAGAATCCATGAGAATCACTTTCAGATTATCATTTAAAACATGCAGCAATGTTTTAAATTACCATAGAAATGTCTTCTACATGGGAAAGCAGAAAGCTGCCCTTAGTCAATTCAGAACCCATATGCTCATTTCTAAATTTTAAATAAAAATAAAATAAAAGTTTTAAATTTCTTACCATATCTGCCAGAGAAATATAGAGAAACATGCCTCCAGCAAGTGCAAATATGATATTTGGAGCAAAATTGTTGCCCACCAAAATGCCAAAAGCGAGCCCAACATAGCAGGAACATGCAGAAAGGAAGTTGAACAGCAAGGCTTGGCGAGTGCTCATCCCTGCACTGAGTAGGATCACAAAGTCCCCTGGAAGAAGAAAATACCAAGTTAATAGATATTTTTTGATATAATAGATTTTCTGTTTTTAGATGAAATCAAAGATGATCGTCCATGTCCAACAGGGGCTCCTTCACTGTGCTACATCAACAGGATCTCAACTGCATGTCCCCTGAAATGTCTCATTCTGCTGAAACTGAGAAGTAACCTGACTCGTACAAGACAAGCAAAGCCCCTCACCTAACTCGTGAGGAAACTCCTCACACAGGATTGCTATCGAAGTGCTGAGTCCCTGGAGCAGAGACAAGGTGCAGGAAGCCCCAATGGCCAAGCCGTCGATGAAGTTGTGGAGGGCATCACTGAGCGTTATCATCCAGGCAATGGTCCCTATTTCTGACAGTTTGGGCCCCTTCAGACAGGTACATGAACTTGACTCCCTTTTTCCATCCTATAAAACAGCAGAATATCAATTAACATGATTGCCATCATTTCTGGAAAGCCTAAGAAATATAGAACAGTAGGAAATGGGTCAATAATTTGGGGAGAGAGAAATTCTTCCAACAGAAAGTCTTTCATAGTACATTGGAAACTCTAATAATATGACAGAGCAAAGAAAACTTATGGTAGAGAGAAAGGAAATTAATCAATTGGCACCCCGTGGGCAAGCCACTGACAAGCATTTGACTTTAGTTTACCCTTAAAACAATCCTTTAGACTTGTATGAACGACTTCTGAGGACAACCTTCCTAAAACATAAGATAGGAGCCCAAGAATTTGATTTATACACGCACTTTAAAATAAAGAATTCAGTGAAAAAAAGGTATAGTCTTTTCCATGTTACAATTTAAAGATTAAATCTACAAGGAAAGCATAATGACATGAGAAACATTTATTCTGATCTTTCCCTCCTGTGCCACTGTGTGACCATAGGCAAATGATCAGTCAGCTCCTTCACCCAGGAAATGAAAAGAATGCGGTAAACGATCCATTTACTTTCAACAACGTATTGACTTCCCTCTGTTTCGGGTACTGTGTCCAGTGTTTATGATGTTACAACACGGTCTCCATCAGTTTTAAATCTCAATGATTCTCTGAACCAATTTCACGAACTATACTTGGAGCAGGCTTGCCTTTACACTAACACTTCCGTTTTGAAACAAATAATAAAAATAGGAAATCCTAAAGCATTTTCCAGAGGTTGTAGAGTAAGAAAATAAAATCAAAATTCATTTCTAAGTAGGAAAGCAATTTGCAATTGACGGGAGAACGTTTTATTTCTAATTCTCTTCCTCTCACGGCTTCCTAAGCAGCTAATCAACATATTTATTGAAGATCTGTAATTTGTAAAAACACTGTGTTGAATGCTACGGAAAACACACGGAAGTGGAAAAGAGAGCTCTCCTCTTCAAGGGATGTATTTGCATTAGACAAACAAGACGTAAAGCATACAGCTGACTTTTTTTTTTTTTTTTTTGATACAGAGTCTCACTCTGTCACCGTAGGTAGAGGGCCATGGCATCATATCTCACAGCAACCACAAACTCTCGGACTAAGGCAATCCTCTGGCCTCAGCCTCCTGAGCAGCTGGGACTACAGGCACCCGCCACAACGCCTGGCTATTTTTAGAGACAAGAAGGGGTCTTTCTCTTGTTCAGGCTGGTCATGAACCCCTGAGCTCAGCAGATCCACCCACCTTGGCCTTTCAGACTGCTAGGAGGCCTCTCAGAGTGCTGGTTACAGGTGTGAGCCACTGTGCCCGGCCCAAGGCTGACTTTTTGGCGCCTGTGGCTCAGTCGGTAAGGCGCCGGCCCCATATACCGAGGGTGGCGGGTTCAAACCCAGCCCCGACCAAACTGCAACCAAAAAATAGCTGGGTGTTGTGGCGGGCGCCTGTAGTCCGGGCTACTCGGGAGGCTGAGGCAAGAGAATTGCTTAAGCCCAGGAGTTGGAGGTTGCTGTGAGCTGTGTGACGCCACGGCACTCTACCGAGGGCCATAAAGTGAGACTCTGTCTCTACAAAAAAAAAAAAAAAAAAAAGCATGTAATATGTATTCAACAAAGAGGGGCTTCCTTCAGAGAAATCATCTAATAGTATGTTACATTTATTAATCCAACAGCGCTTCATTTCTCAGAACACTGTGGGGACCGATAGTTTCAGATCTGACTTTAGATCTTGGAATACATCTTTTCACTGCTTCATTAGTGGTAAATCTGAACATCTTTTGGGATGTTTCTTGTTTGTAGGAACAGCCAAAAATCATTTGGAGCAAATAAATGTTCAAATTTAACATGAAAGAAGTGAGAAACTGTTAGCAGGAGTCATCATCTCTATCATCAATAGAGTTGTAGCAGAAATAGCAACAGCAAAGGCATATAGTCTTTATGATACGCTAGGCACTGCACTATGCCTGTCAGATATTTGATTCATTTATAATCATTCTACTACTATTATCAACATTTTATTGTTGAGGATATTAAAGCACAAAAAGATCAGTGAACTTACCAGGGATGCAAAGGAAACAAGTGGGCTTTTTCATTAACAGTATTTTGCAAATGTCTTAGCACAATAACTAAGAAAATGCCAGGAAGGCTATGTTAACCAGTATGATGAAAATGTGTCAAATGCTCTATGAAACTAGTGTATAGTGCCCCATGATCACATTAATGTACACAGCTATGATTTAATAAAATAAAAAAAATAAACAGTATTTTGCTACTGAGCACTTACAGGGAAAGGGGATTCTTGTTCATAATCGGATCTGAAAGCAATACACAAGGAAGACTCCCTTTACTGTCAAAAATATCTTCTAAATATTTTAAGTAATGTTGGAATAAGTGTCTAATCCTTTTTATTTTAAGAAGCAAATCTCATCTGCATAAAAAGAATTCTAAATTGTTTACAATCTAGTCTTTTTTACTTTATAGATATATCTTAAGTGCACAATGCTATAAATAATCATACTTTATTATGTAACACATCACATATCAAATGTGTGGCTTGGGTACCAAATGCCCCAGAGCAGGAAACAAGTACTGAAGCTGAAGGAAAACTAAAGGTGCCATTGAGGAAGTGACCTTTATAAAACTTACTGTGAAGATACACTTAATGAGACGATTTTGAATTAAAGCAGTTGTTTTCATCTTCCAATTGGTTTACCTAATCACATATTCATAATTTCCTTATTTACTTGTGATGGCTTAGGGAAAAAGACTGGGGGAAAAGACCAAGCCTGACTACCTGCTATGACATACAGAATCTCTATACAAACACCCTTAATTCTGCAAAAGAAATTAAATTAATATATCAAGTGTGATTCTCTTACCTCTCTCTAAGTAACAGATAATATTGACTCTATTTATTATGTCTCCTATTAGCTCTATGAGCGTAGGTCCCCAAAGACAACATTGGGCAGGTTAAAAGTTATACATTTTTAACAGTTTTGGAAAAAACCAAAGTAGGCAAACATTCACAGAGACTTATAATTCACTGGAACTAAATTACTCTGAGAGAGAGAGCACTAAATTCAGGTTTCACTAGTTGAGTCAGTGAGTATTCCTCTCTCACTTTTTTTATTTTTGTTAGCTATTGCAATTGTCATTTGCTTGCTTGCTTCCCTGTTTGACTTTTGCTCAAATCTGAGGCCATTTCTATCCTCAACCATCTTGAGGGACTCACCCCAGTGAAAAGCCAGTAAGCCTGACATCCAAACCTTAGTTCCAGCTTGGCTCTGACAAGACCCACTGTGCGATCCTCAGCAAGGCTCTTAACGCCTCCAATCTTAATTACTGATGGAAACGAAAGTCAAGCAAAGTGTAGTGTAATCAGAACGGGGAGAATAAACATCATGCACCAAAGTTATAAAAGTAGAGGGGAGAATAAGTAGAATCCCAACATAAATGGAGGGGAGAAAACAAATAATTGAAAGAAAAAAGTGCTAAGAAACTAAAAGGGAAGAAGCAAGTGAGTTTAGTGCAAAACAGTTCAACTTCAAGCAAAAACAAGGAATTTGAAAACAAAGAAGTAGCATGAAGAGAGAGGACAAGTAGAGGGAAGAGTAACCTGAGGGGGATGAGAAGGAGGGGAAAAAACAGGAGGACAGAGAAGAAGAGGAGAGGTGAGCAGGGAGGAGTCAGAGGAGGAGGGGAGCAGGGAGGTGTCAGAGGAGGAGGGGAGCAGGGCGGAGTCAGAGGAGGAGGGGAGCAGGGAGGAGTCAGAGGAGGAGGGGAGCAGGGCAGAGTCAGAGGAGGAGGGGAGCAGGGAGGAGTCAGAGGAGGAGGGGAGCAGGGCGGAGTCAGAGGAGGAGGGGAGCAGGGCGGAGTCAGAGGAGGAGGGGAGCAGGGCGGAGTCAGAGGAGGAGGGGAGCAGGGAGGAGTCAGAGGAGGAGGGGAGCAGGGCGGAGTCAGAGGAGGAGGGGAGCAGGGAGCAAAGATGAGGAGGTGAGCAGAGAGGAGGAGTGGGGAGAGAAAAGGCAGAGGAAGGCATGAAGGACAAAGACCAAGGCAAAAGGAGGAGGCGGCGAAGAATATAAGCATAAGCGTCTTTTAACAGGTGCAGGGTGTGAATCTGATTCTATTCCACTGAATCTCTAAAGAGCCTATCACAGAAGACAGCCTCAACAAGAACACAAACAAGAAGATGTGATTATAAATGTCACTCGGAATCTTTCTTCAGCCAGCCGAATGTTTGCTTAATGGGCCCACATATAAAGTGCCAGAATGGAGAGGAGGGAGGCTTTTTAAGAGTTCAGCATTCTTTTTCTCTACCCAGGAGAACGTGGCTTTCCAGCAGGGAAGTAGTCCCAACATGTCAAAAGCCAAGGCTAAGGCTGAGCGCCCAAAAGGATAACATCGTCCAACAGGGCCAGACGGCCTCATGTGGCAGTAGCATCGCTTCCATCATAACCAGTACTCTTTAGCCTCACAAAGACAGACATATACAATACACGCCTTCCTGCCTTCGGGGCTTCTGCAGACGTCATCATTCATGGATTTATAATATGCTTAACACGAAGCCTAAACTACTGCAAAAACTACCTCCTAATCATTTGTTTAGGAAAGGAAGTGAGACAATGGGCTCAATCCATAAAATTTATGCATCATATTGCTCCTCACAGAAGCGACAGAACTGTAAAATGCCCTGACAAAGCCAGCCAGCTTGCAAGGCAAGAGATAGCACTCTGAGAGGTTGGAGTTCTGTCGATGGGTTGTCAATATCCGCCTTATACCAGCAGCCAAATGTATGGTGCCAGCTCCATGTGTGCTGTAGAAAATATGTGGAGGTAAAAGTAGAGTGTCCCATATTTTTTTCGATTCAGAGTCTTGTTCTGTCAGTCTGTCACCCAGGCTGGAGTGCAGTTTCAAGTTGCAATGAAGTGATCATAGCTCACCACAGCCTGAAACTCCTGGGAGCAGCAATACTATTGCCTCAGCCTCCAGAGTAGCTAGGACTACCGATACACACCACCACACCCAGCTAGGATTTTGTTTTTCGTAGAGACAAGGTCTCACTATGTTGCCTATCCTAGTCTCAAACTCCTGGCCTAAAGCAATCCTCCTATTTCAACCACCAAAGTACAGGGATTACAGGAACAAGCCACCATACCTGGCCACCATCTTATCTTTATACCTAATAATCCACCTAATAATTCTTGTTTCCTGGTCCCCCAAACCTTGGGCTTGGTGGGTTTGAAGGCCCTAACATCCAAGGGAGTGATGCTTCCACCAGAAAACATGGTCATTTTCTGACTCGTTGGAAATGGAGTGGGCAGTGCCTGTGACTCAAAGGAGTAGGGCGCCAGCCCCATATGCCGGAGGTGGCAGGTTTAAGCCCAGCCCCGGGCCAAAAAACAGAAACAAAAAAAAACTGGAAATGGAGACTAAACTCTGGCAACTTGAGGTTCTTTATGCCCTAAACCAACAAATAGATAAGGAAGACACTACACGGGCTAGGATAATGGCACCAAATATTCAGGGGAAATTGATCTTCTACTACAGAATGAGGACAAGGACAAAGCTTGGAATTCAGCTGGATATCTCTTAGTATTCCCTTCTCAAGAGTCCTGGTCAACAACTACCAACAAAAACAGGAGCACCAAGGACTCAGGTCTTAGAGAAATGAAGGCTTGGTTGTCCTAGGTTAAAAAAAGACCCATGCAGTCAAGACGGTGCCAGACAATGAGGTCTATGTAGAACGCATGGTGTATAAGATGCCCTATAACAACCAGCTTAGGCCTTATAAGCCACAGCGTGTCTCAACCTGTGGGTCACAGCCCCTTTGGGGATCAAACGACCCTTTCCTCTTTCACAGGGGTCGCCTAAGACCATTGGAAAACACATACTTCCAATGGTCTTAGGAACCAAGACACCGCTCCTCACCACAACATGAGGAACTGTATTAAAGGGTCGCGGCATTAGGAAGGTTGAGAACCACTGAGCTAGAAGTCAGGAGCGGCTATAATTAGTATGTCTAAACTGCATCTTTTCTCCCTCACCCATCTCCCAGTATTTTATATGAAGAATACTAATATTTTAGTTTTAAGTTACAATGCTACTGAAAAGACATCACACACAACATAGTAGTTGATGGGATTTTGTGCCTCTCCTATGTTGGGAACACACATTTGTCACTCACATGAAGGACATAAGTGGAGGTAGATAGAAAAAAAGGAGTAGAATATTTCGTATATCTTCCATTTCTCCCTCCAGACTCACTTTCTACACTGCTTTTCCCAGGTCTCCACTCCATAAGACCTGTATGAACTCTGTCAAATAGGCCGCATGCCCCTGTATTAAAGATAGTTCCAGACAAAGAGTACTAATTAACTGAAGAAAGGAGGAGAGAAAGATCAGGGTATTTATTCCCTTGGTTCCTTCTTTGATGAGAAACTTAGGCTATCTATGTCCCAGGTAAAGATCTACACAAAGCATACCCTGGAGAAAGCATACACCTATTCAATAAATGGTGAAGAATGAAACTGGACCCCTGTCTTTCACTACGTACAAAAATTAAGATGGATTAAAGCCTTAAATCTAAGATCTGAAACCATAAAAATTTCAGAAGAAAACCTAGGAAAATTTATTTTGGACATTGGCCTAGGCAAAGAATTTATGACTAAAATCCCAAAAAGCAAATGCAACAAAAACAAAAGTAAATAAATGGGACTTAATTAAACAAAAAAGCTTCTGCACATCCAAAGAAATAATCAATGGGGGCGGCGCCTGTGGCTCAATGAGTAGAGCGCCGGCCCCATATACTGAAGGTGGTGGGTTCAAATCCAGCCCTGGCCGAAAACTTCAAAAAAAAAAAAAATGTTGTAAGAAATAATCAATGAACAACCTTCAGAATAGGAGGAAATATTTGCAAACTATGAATCTGACACAGGGCTAACATCCAGAATCTACACAGAATTCAAACAACTCATCAAGAAAAAAACAAGCAATCCCATTAAAAAGTGAGCAAAGGCCATCAACAGGCATTTTTCAAAAAAATATATACAAATGAATAGCACACATATGAAAAAATGCTCAACATCACTAAGCATCAGCGAAATGCAAATTAAAACCACAATGAGATACAACCTTACTCCAGCCAGAATGGTTGTTATTAAAAAGTCAAAAAATAAGATATTGGTGCAGATGTGGTAAACAGGGGATGCTTATACACTGTTGGTGGGAATATAAATTAGCACAACATCTATGAAAAAACACAGTATGGAGATTTCCTCAAAGAATTAAAAATAGATCTGCCTTTTGATCCAGCAATTCCACAACTAGAGACCTGCCCAAAGGGAAATTAAGTCATTACATCAAAAAGATACCTACATTCATATGTTTATCACAGCACAATCCATAATAGCAAAGACACAGAATCAACCTAAGTGCCCATCAACCAGTGAGCATACAAAGAAAATGTAGTATATATATATACACCATTGACTACTACTATTCAGTCATAAAAAAAGAATGGAATAATGTCTTTTGCAGAAACATGGATGGAACTGGAGGCCATTATCCTAAGTGAAGTAACTCAGGAATGAAAAATAAAACACAACTGCATGCCTTCATTTATAACTAGGAGCTAAGCTACGGGTACATATGGTCATACAGAGTGGAATAATAGTCACTAGAGATTCCAAGTTTGGGGGATTGGAAGAAGGTAAGGGTGAAAAATTACCTAATAGGTACAATGTACACTATTCAGGTGATGGCTACAGTAAAAGCCCAGACTTCACCACTATACAATATATACATGCAGTGAAATTGCACCTATGCTCACAAATCTATTGAAATTTAAAAAGAAAATTGTTTAGTGCAAATGTCTATATGGTAAAATAATTTTTTTCTTGTAGGTAGATACCTAGTAACGAGATTGCAGGATCAAATGGAAGGTCTGCCTTTAGCTATTTGAGAATTCTCCATACTTCTTTCTACAGGGGCTTTCTATAGTCTGCAATCCCACCAGCAGTGTAAGAGGTTCTCTTCTCTCCACAGGCATTTCACCATCTGCAGCACTGGGGCTATTTTTACTGGAGTTAGGCAATATCTCAGGGGGATTGATTTGCATTTCTCTGATGACTAGGGATGATGAGAATTTTTTCATGTTTCATCAACACATGAATGGATCAATAAACAGAGGTCCATGTGTACCATGGAATACTATTCAGCCATAAAAAGACAGAGACTTTGTATCTTTTGAATTTACCTGGATGGAGTTGAAGAACATTATTTTTAGTAAGTATTACAAGACTAGAAAAGCAAGTATCTAACATACTCAGTACTACTATGAGACCAAGAGATAATCCCCCACGAGAAAAAAACACAATTAAATTCAAGTGGGGAAGGAGAGAATGAAAAGAAGGGGGAGGTGGGAGGGGATTAGTAAGCGCTGACCTAATGGGCACAATGGTAGGCTACACAGGATTTGAATCCCTATCACAACAAGCTAATCTTGTCCTCGCTTGGAGATGTAGGATTTTATTTTCTGTATTGCTCACTCTTGTCCACCCAAAATCTAGCACTGCAGGCACTCAGTGACTCATATTTGTTGACTGAATAAATAAAGATGTAATAAAAGTACATTTTCCTCATGACACGTTCACAAATCACTGTCCGATAAGCATCTATTCTAATGTTTCCAAAAAGCAAACACACGGACATTTACACACAACGTGGAAAGAGCATGCACAAAAAAGTTCATTAGTCAATTCCAAATTGATTCATCAATAATATATAAAATTCAGCACACAGGTTGTCTTGTTGTCTGTCTGTTTACCATTTCTTTCTTTTTATTTTTTTGAGATAGAGTCTCAAGCTGTCGCCCTGGGTAGAGTGCCATGGCATCACAGCTCACAGCAACCTCAAACTCTTGGGCTTAAGCGATTCCCTTGCCTCAGTCTCCCAAGTAGCTGGGACTACAGATGCCCACCACAACGCCCAGCTATGTTTTTGTTGCAGTTGTCATTGTTGTTTTAGCAGGCCCGGGCCAG
Source organism: Nycticebus coucang (assembly GCF_027406575.1). Classification (NCBI taxonomy): domain Eukaryota; kingdom Metazoa; phylum Chordata; class Mammalia; order Primates; family Lorisidae; genus Nycticebus; species Nycticebus coucang. The sequence goes on from NC_069780.1 coordinate 30,242,646, forward strand.
GTTCAAACCCGCCAGCCTTGGGGTATATGGCCGGCACCCTACTCACTGAGCTATGAGTGCCACCTGTTTGCCATTTCTTAATGACTGAACATTGATAAGGTATATCCAAATCTCCCAGAAAGACCAGAATTTTTCCTTTCAACCAAGAGTTTAGCATTTAGTTGATGTTCAAAAATGTTTTGTTTTGTTTTGTTTTTAATTAACAGAGTGTTATGCTATACTAAATGGAGCAGTAGGAAACCAAAATCACATTCCAGTCACCAGATGCCAGAGGCTTCCCCACAGTCCTAGCCACTGGGCAGAAGCTTTTTATTGGCAGCCATCTTACCCCCAACTTGGTAAGATTTACACATTTTTCAGAAGACTGGAGAAGAATAAAAATAAAAATAGTAGCAAAATAAAAAAATACAGTAGCAACAAGGGCAAGTGAGCTTGGGATACTTACTGTTTTCAAAGTGCTTTCCTGCACACCACAAGACGGGTACAACTATCACTGTGACAACAAATGAAGGAGATGAGGACATTCGACAGAAGGAATGGAGTGACACCACCCAGCTCGAAAACAGAAAACCCGAGCAATAAAGGGCCAAGAAACTATTCGAGAGACTCAAGTTCATTGGATAAGAAACTTCCATGTTCAGTAACCTATTGCTATAATAATGGACTATGTTACGGCTCTGTGCCCGCCTGCACCCTGGAAGGCACCAGTCATCCAGTACCACGGGTTTTGAGCAGAACACACTAAGCTAACGTTTTGAGGTGTTCTGAGGATGGCTAACACTTCAGACACTCATAAAAGAACACCTCCCAGCATTGAGGAGAAAAAAACACCATCCTTGAGCTTTCGATAACAGGCTATGCCACCTAAAACTGTTATTTACAGACCACAAGCATGGGTAGAAAACTACAAGTTGTTGTCTTGACTTATCTGTTCTGAGTTTGTTACATTTAATAAAATATAATTCTGGAAGTGGAGGTTTATTTAGATTATCAATACTATATAAGTGTTAGAAAGTAGGAATGCTTACTTTGAAGAAAGATTTCTGTCTAGAATGTTCTCCAAAGCCATTTTATACCAGTGTCCACAGTACCCGAGCTACTCCAACCATCTTTCTGTTCCTAAACCCCACCAAACTCTTTTCTACCCTACAGGCTTTTCACCAGCTGTTTTCTCAGCCATAACATTCTTCTCCCCAATATTTGCATGGCTAATTCCTCTTACAATTCGGATTTTAGCTTAAATGTGTCCTCCTTAAAGAGGTCATTCTAGACCACCCAAACCAACACAGTGGTCCAAACATCACCTCATTGCTACTTTTTTATTGTTTTTGAGACAGTGTCTCACTCTACCACCCTGGGTTGAATGCTATAGGTGTCATCATAGCTCGCAGCAACTTCAAACTCCCAGGCTCAAGCAATCTTGCCTTAGGCTCCCAAGCAGTTGGGACTACAGGCACCCAACACAATGCCTGGCTAGTCTTTTCTGTTTTTAGTAAAGAGAGTGTCTTGCTATTACTCAGACTGGTCTCAAACTCCTGAGCTCAATCAATCCACCCGCCACAGCCTCTCACAGTACTACAATTAGAGGTGTGAGCCACCACACACACTACACATCACATTTAGTCCCCTACACAGCATTAGTAACCTTATGAGATCAGACTATATATCCCACTGAAATAAGAGTGCCAAAGACACCTGGGGATATCGTTCTTATTCGGTATTCGGTGTAAGTGAATTCTGTCCTATTCACTAAAATGATCTGTGAATTATTAGTAGTTATGAAGTGATATTTGTGATTTGGACATTTGCCTCAGACGTAAAACTGAGTAACTGTGATTACAGAGTCAAATGAGTATCTACTGGGGTGGGGGGTGAAAGGCAACCTGCTGACACTGCGACGTAACCCAGTGATGCCAAACTCACAAAGCACTTTGGCAAGACCACATTTCATTTGCAAGGTGCTTCAGCTTTGCAATCTCTCAAATGTAGAATCCTTACTTTGAATGTAAATATAATATGGAATCATAAAATACAGAATAAATTCTACCTCTCCAAATGTTTCTTTCAGGGAGCTACATTTCATTTGTCACAACAATAAAACACATCATGCTTTGGCAAAGTTTTCATAATACTCTCCAGGGAGTAAAAGTGACTTACCAGGTTCTAATGCAGTATTCCCAAGCTTCAGAACGCAGCATGCAAAGAAGAGAGTACAATACAAATATTTTAAATGAGCAAATTGCAGGAGCCATAGAAACAAAAGGGCCTATTTAGCAATCCAGTGATTATGAAATGGGCATCCTTTATAATGCAATTTTTAAAAAATCTTTTAAAAGCCGATGCTAAAGACCCACCAGCAATAAAAAATATATTATTTCATTGCTTATGCTGGTTTGCACCTGGGCTTTTTACATAGTAGAATTAAGCAACTCGTTCTGATGCCTAGAATAATTTACTTGGACTGCTCATATTTTTTACCTTAGTTTTCAAAACAAAAAATGTACTGGCACTTATTACCAACTTTTTTTATCAATCAGCATGCATAACAGAACAACACAGCAATTCTTCATTGTACTAATGGGGGAAAAATGAACTTGACATCAAGCCTAATTGAGTAAAACCTCACTAATTCTACTAAATAGGGATAAGTCTTGGTTGATTGGTGAAAGCAATTTAGTATAGAAGATGTTTGGATAAATGCAGTTTTACTGCTTTCCAGAGTTCCAGGGGTCCTCAAACTTTTTAAACAGGGGGCCAGTTCACTGTCCCTCAGACCGTTGGAGGGCCGGACTATAGTTTAAAAAAAAAAAAAACTATGAACAAATTCCTATGTACACTGCACATATCTTATTTTGAAGTAAAAAAACAAAACGGGAACAAATACAATCACACCGCCTCATGTGGTCTGTGGGCCGCAGTTTGAGGACCCCTGGTTTACACTAACCAACTGGGCTCTAGAAGCACACATAGGGGTGGTTTGGGTCATTAAGAAAACCTGCCACAGGGTACAAATAAGATGAATACAGAATATCAAATATACGACAAAAAATTAGTATTTCTCTAGATCATTTAAAAACAAAATTTTGCCAAAAAATTGTTTTAAAAGCCACTTTTATAGATGCTGCCAAGATAATCTACAGCCCAGCGTATCAGCAAAATAGAAGAAGTTGTGAGACAAGAACAAACTGTAACAAATCAACAATCAAAATTAAGGAGGTTTCACTACGCGGCAATGCTCAGCTCCCTGCAGGTCTGTATCACAAAGGTTTGATTGTCAGTTAACTGTGAGAAATCGGGGGTGCTGTAGGAACAAAACATAATAATGGGTAGAAAGTAGCCACAGTGCTCTCTACTCTTAGTCCTAGGCCGTTTTGTTCTTTTTTCAAGTATTTCCCCACAACACAAGGTATTAACTGGCAGGTCACAGAGGAGCTCCAGGGAGTTCACGAACCCCTGTTAGTTGTATGCGAGATGTGGTGGGTCTGTATTATTCTTCTTCTACAAAAGCTAATGCGCTTCATCAAACAGCTTTCCAGGGGAATGATTAAGAACCATTTTTCCATAAAGACACATTCTTAAATTTTTCAAAATTAGAAAAGGCTGTGTTTAAATACATTCATTGTAAATATTCTATGTACTAAGTACCAATCTGAAAATAGTAGATCAACAAGCACAAGCCCACATGAGAGAAACACGTGATTAAATTCAAGAAGGAGGGAGGTAGGGAGGGGACTTGATTAGTTTCCACCTACCCAGTACAATGTACACAGAGGTATATGGCACACTTCCAGGGTGAAGGACCCAACTACAGCTCAGACTTCGTACTTCACCTTACAAACAAAAATAATGTAACCTAATCATATGTGCCCTCAATACTAACATATATATGTATATCTACATACATACACATACATATATATTAATTGGAAGTATGTTTTGCACCCAGGTTACTGTTTTGCCCAATCTTCTTAACCCAGTAACTTTCTAAGCCATCCTCCAAAATGGATACAAGCATCATTTTTCTCACAGAAGTGCCCATGACCCCTTCATTAGCATCTCTTCCCATCTCAATGTGCTCCACACCTCTCCTCAGCGCAGTAACTTGTGAAAAATAATAAAAACAAAGTGAAAAGAGAAACCACAGACCTGGATTCAATACTGAGAAAAATGCTTGGCAAATTCTAAGTATGAGAGAACTTCCTTAATCAAATTAAGGCTATTTTTAAAAAAAAAGAAAACTAGGCATTAAACTACTGAACTAAAAGCATTCTCATCCAAGTCAGAAACAAGACAAAATGCCAGCTGTCACCACCTCTGTGAGGACTCGCTGTGAGTCCCTGCCAATGTAATGAGACAAGACAAATAGAACTCATAACAATTTGAATGAATGAAAAAAATGTGTTATTTGCTTTTTATATCTACAGAAAAGTATCCAAAAAGTAAACATACAAAACATAATACAGAATTCAGCAGTATTACAAAATACTGTGTCAGCATACCAATCAGTATATTCATAAACAGCAGTAACAATTAGAAAAGATAGTAGAAGAAAATATATTGCTTATGAAACCTTTAAATCTACAAAGTAATTAGGAAGAAATCTAACAGGACATTTTAAAGATATTTATGTAGTGAATTAAAAAAGAAAGAAAATCTGAAGTATTAAAGATGTCAGCAGTCTCTCGATTAATCTCTTAGTTCAATGCAATGTCAATAAAAGTCTTCAAAATGATATTGATATGGAATAATATAGAAAATTTTTAGTGAAAAAAAACAAGGCAAAGAGCCTTGTCTTGGGAGACCCAATACTTACTAAAAAAACAATAATTAACACAGTTTCATACTAGGAAAGGGAATTTTTTTAAAAGTAGACAAGTGAAAGAGAATCAGAAGCCTAGATTCAGACATATCGAGATAGAGAAAGTTGATACATGGCAGGGATAATATGATTTCTTCAACAAAAGAAGCTAGGATAACTGCTTAACTATACAGAAAAAAAAAACAGAATCCTTATACAAAAATAAATTGCACATATAAAAATTAAACTTATAATTTCAGAAGAAACATGGAAAAAGATCTTGCTTCACTTTTTTTTTTTTTTATTAAACCATAGCTGTGTACATTAGTATGATCATGGGGCACCATACACTTGGTTCATATATCGTTTGACACATTTTCATCACATTAGTTAACATAGCTTTTGTAGCATTTTCTTAGTTATTTTGCTAAGACCTTTACATTCCACATTTACTAGGATTCACATATACCCTTGTAAGATGCACCGCAGGTGTAATCCCATTGCTTCACTTTTTTTAAGAAATATTTCTTAAGTAAGTCTCCAAGAGTAGACATCTTCAAGCAACACATTAATAAAAGTTTACTACACTAAAATTAAAACTTTTTGTAAAATAATACAAAGTAAAAAGAGAAATCACAGACCTGGAGGGTGTATTTGTAACCCCTTTAATCTATGAAAATGAGCATGCAGAATCCATGTAAAACTCCTACAAATAACTAAGACTCTCTCCTTGACGCAACTTCAGTTAGGGTCCTCTGAGCCCTCTTCTCAATGAGACCTCCACACTGGGCTTCTATGTCCATCCTTACAGAGTCCATTTGTAGCAAGAATCCTGCCAAATTAGTTTTGTAACAATCTCCTCTCCTTTGATATCTGATCACCCTCAGTAGCCACCCAAATTTCTCATTTTCCACCATCCCCCAGATGACATTCTTCTTTCAGCAAGAATTCTGTCAAGGTGGTCTAGTAAGAATCCCTCTGCCTTTGATATCTCCTCTTAGTAATCTTCCATCCACTGATCCCCTCACTCCACTCATTAGCTATAAATGCCTACCTGTCTTTGCTGTATTTGGAGTTGAGCCCAATCTCTCTACCCTACTGCCGTAGAGTCAACCCTTATTGCAACAGTCCTAAATAAGATCTTGCTTATTATTTTAACAAGTGTGAGAATAATTTTTTCTTTAACACATATCATTAACAAAAAAAGACAACATTTTTTGTAAAAATATGTGAAACAGATGAACAAGAAGCATAAAAGTAAACGTATGACCAAAAAGCTTTAAGATGCTCAATTGCACTAGTAATCAGAAATGTACAAAAACAAATTGCAAAATGATTTTCAAATACACTACACTGGCAATAATTTTTAAGTCTGCAATTTCCAAGTATTGCTCATGTCATGAAGAAAAAGCATAATAGTTTGAAGAGCAACTTGTTATTCAGCAAAATTAAATATGTGCATATGCCATGACTCTTACACACCTACCTGTATAATCCTAATTTTTCTTGCAAAGGTTCAGCAAGAAAATTAAGCTCTAATGCGCAAAGGCATCCATTATGTACAATAAATTAATTTCTTCATGTGTCTGTAGAATGGTACCATGTACCATACTTAAGAGAAAAAAAAAATGCTTGCTATCCTACAATGCACAGAACACTTTCACACTAAGAATTGTTCTGCCAGAAATGCCATTAGTTCCCCTGACCTCAGCCCTAGACACTCTCACCCTCATGCCCAATGAGATATGCCTCAAGATGTACATTGAAGCATTTTTATGCAAAACCTGTAAAGAAAAAATTATTGTCAGGGAAATGGATGAATAAGTGGTAGTAAGATTATGCAGCTAGAACAAGTGAATTAGAACTAGAGTCTCTGTAAGTTGACCACCCAATGAACTATAACACACAGGTCAACATACAAAGGTGGTCAATGTAAAGAACTAGGCCTACTGTACTGATATTCCTAGTCTATGAAAATTAGGTCAACTTAAGGAGGTGGTCAATGTAGGAACTATGGAAGTTCTACTGCATAAGTACTAACACACAGGCAAAAGAAAACAAATTACACAACAAAAGAAGCCCAATATTACATCTTCTTTACATGGTTTTATAATGTATATAAAACAATATATTGTTTGTGGATGTACAACTATATAATAAAAATACAAAAGCATGAATAGATATGGTAAGATTGAATTCATGGTAATGATACAGATGGAATATGCACCTATGAAGAAACATCCTAACACCATGAAAATGAGTGAATTACTATTACAAGTAACAAAAATGAATTTCACAAATATAATACTAAGCAAATAAAGCAGATACAAAAGTTTACCTTCTCTATGAAAAACTATTTATTCCATAGCATCAGAAGCCAAGGTAGCAGTTTCCTTAGAGAAGGGCACAAAGGAGGCTTTTTAATTGCTGGTAATAATTGCCTTCATGGGATAAGTAGCGGTGATATGGATGAGTTCACCTTGCAAACATTTATGGTTTATATACAACGATGATTTGTGTACTTTTCCTTATGTATGCCTTGCCTCAATAAAAACCTTCATTGAGAGAAAATTTAATCGTCTTTCCTCCTCTGTCCACAAAGAAAGGAAAATGGCTGTTTTGGGAATGAAGGAGAAGTAGTTGGGGGTTCATTCTCTGAATGTTCCCCAGGCTGTGAGGGCTCTGCCTGACTGCTCCATTTCTGCTAACAACACCATGATTTTTTTCTCCAACCCAGGCTCATACACTCCGTTTTGGCCTTTCAACCCCAGAGACCAACTCCTGCCATGACTGATTGATACTGATTCAAACTTCTACCAAATTTGCCTTTTCTTCTTTCCCACCGACACCAAATAGATTCACTATCTTCTTTCTTTCTTTGCATTTTGTAAATCAGGTTGGAAACCAAGAAGTCTTTAGAGTCTTATCTCACCAAGGCTTCTGTCCACTTGAGTAATACGCTTTGAATGAAATTTTAGAGATTCTTAGGTAAACAATACGTGCCAAAGAAATTAATCAGAATATCCCTCACAATTTCTGGGGAAATAGAGATGAGGTCTCTTATTCTTGTCTTTGAACACTTTTCCTTTCTCTTCTTTTTTACTTCAAGGTATGTATTCAACAAAAATCTTACGTGGGTGTATACATACAAGTATATAATGACTATATACAAAAGGAAAAGAAAAACCTAAAAGTCGACAAGTTATGCCCAGAACTCCAAATCCATAAAATGTTAATTATGTCTGAATGGACCTGAAAGCATCTATCAATGGATTAAAAGTATAAACTCCATAGAGATACTAACCATTGAAATGTTTATCACAGGATTAACTAAAATGTTATCATTTCACATGGACAAAGCATTTCACAAAGCAGTCCCTGACCCTGACTGAGACCTGTAAGCTACTGTCTATCCTTCAAATAGATTAAATAATGCAGATTTTAGTACCTTTCAAAGCACTTTCTTATGCATAATGTTATCTGTTTGTACTAGCAGACCTAGGAGTTGCTAGTGCCAAAGCTTTCTTCATGAACTTTCTGTGTAAAGGGAGATACCATCAGCCTCCCTGTGCAAGAACAGGAATGGGAAGTCCTAGCTGGCCAAACGGTCAGCTAACATGAGAAATCACAATGTGTAACCTAAATCCCTCCTGAGGTTAAGTGTCAAATAAAATGCCTTTGCCAAATTCACATATCAAAGACATGCTTTATCTGGAAAGCAAAAGTAGTTCTTAAAGAGAATTCCCTCTCTTGGCAAGTTGCTCTAGCTGGTATTTCAAGGCTCTGACAGAGAATCTATGGTACAAAGCCTGAAAAATAACCATTCAAATGGGAAATTAAGTTGGACTTTGAAGTTCTGTTCCATTAAGTGAAAGTAAAAATTCCAATTTCTCTTAATCTGCCTGACAGGTCAGTGGCAGGCTGGCAGGCATTTGTATTCAGAAGGTTAACTTTGTTACTAAATGACCTGCAAGTTTTAAAACTCCAGCTTTACTTTCTAGGAAAAGTAATTAAACTTGTAATAAAGGTAAATAATAGAGATGAGAAAGTATGGAATTCTATAAATTCTATATATTTTATCTTTTCATTGTGTTACTCTACCCTAGAAGGAATATATACAAATACCTAAATGGTTTAGTGCAAGAAGCACTCTTATAATGATGATCTGTACATTATTAAGCATATATATTCCTAAGTTATTCCCAGAGGAGCAAAAGATGATGTGAGAACACTTGATGTGATTATGACAACTAAGAAAAGAAAAAAAATTGGTAAAGAGGGAGGAAGATGTGTATTTATCACATGTATGACGTGTCAGACACAATGTTACCTAGTTGATCCATAAGAAATTATTTAATTTTTACAAAAATTCAGTGAATTGTGAATTTTTTGCTCCTTGTTTAACAGATAAACAAACACATCCTCAGAAATGTCAATTTGTTTTCTTCAAATCACACAGCATATTTTATTGCTGCAATGAGAACACTGGTCTGTTCCAAACTCCAAAACTCTTGCTTCTCCTCCACAGAAATCACCAGGAACGCAGAAGCTAACCAGTAACGAAGCAAAGATAGGACTGTGTCACCAAGATCACGTAGTGAGGAAGTTCAACAGAGGTAACAAGCTACAGTGAAAAACAAATCTGCCTTTGTATTTCTAGCATTTAGCCAATATTAGATACTCACATCTGTGTTAAAGACTGGAGTTGGAAACAAAGAGAGGATGAAGATTAAGAATACAACGTGTTGCCTCAAAATCACTTGTTTTATTCCAAAAAGGTCAGAGACTAGGCAGTGAGTTTAAAAATTATGCATGATAGAGCATGTGAGGAAATTATAAAGAGAGAAGGGAACGTGTCAGACTAGTTAACAAATACAAAGATTAGTTAGTATAGTGTGAAGGAACAGTTAACTACAGAGACCAAGGAAATGGATAACCAGATAGAGTCTGGGGTTAAATTCTAACTCTGTACCCACATGACCTTGGGTGGGTAACTTGACTTCTCTGTACATCAGTTTCCACATATGTAAGATGAAAATAATAACTGCATTTACCTCCTAGGGTGGTTACTACAAGATTTAAATGAATGTCTGTAAAGCATTTAAGCAAACATCGGACACATAGTTTCATTTCAGAATTTGCCAGTCTTTCTGGAAGTTAAAAGGCATAGAGAAGGAGGTTTGCAGAAGCTTGGGGAAAAGTAGAACAGGAAAAAAGAATTTTTTCAGGTAGAAAAGATGGAGAATGTTTGTAGACACAGGGGGAAAAGAGAGACTCAGGAAAGATAAATGAAAACAGTAAGAAGCTGTGGAAAAGATGAGAACGGAGGAACTGGCCTTTTTAAAGGAAAGAAAACAAGAGTGACCAGGAGATGGGACCCCGAGAAGTTTCTAGGAAGTAAACAGACGAGGGGAGACAGCACAGTTCACAGAGATCCCACGTAATGATGTCTCCTCATTTAAATAAAAAGAGTTAAAGGTGAGAATTTTGTGCAGTTAGAAAAATATAGAATGGTTTTTCGGAAATATTTAAAGGTGTTAACTAGAGATGAATAAAAGTGTAGCTGATATCAATGCATTGTGGGCTAAATTCAATTCGCATGATTTTAGCAACATGCAGAGTAAAGCCAGATGAAATGGCTAGTGCAGGGCAAGGAAACAGATCTGGCCAGAGAGCAAATCGGAGCATCAGAGCCTCGGTAAGGACCGAGACCGACCGCAGAGCGCTGGAGGGACAAGCTGGAGGGTCCCTCTAGTGGCCTTTAGGAGCTAACGCAGGTCCCGAAGCACCTGACATCGCTCTGCAACAGAACCCGGTAAGAAAATCCCTTCCCAGGCTGTGGGCCCCCAGGAGAAAGCCCCTGCTGGCTGCCCAGACACGGACGTGACTCCTCTACGTGGATATACAGCAAAGTCAGAGGGAAAAAAAAGCGATGTCACAGAGTGAGATGTAACACGTTAGCCGGAAGCTCTGAGTGACTGAAGACAGGAATTTCTCCTTCTTCCCCCAACCCCACCGCCCGCCGTGTTCCCTTATTACCTCTCTGTGGCCCTCACCTCCCCCCTAACTTAGCGGCACGTCTGTGCACGCACGTGTAGGCCGCGGACGCTGCTGTGCTTCCGGCTTACCAGGTCTGGAGCAAGGTACTAAGGAAGACTTAAACCATTTTGTCTAAATATTTAAAGTCACAATTTAGCTACCTGCTGTACGAAATATATTCTATCCTCTTACTGTGGTAAATATGCTTCTATGACAACAAAATCGAAAATCGTGGAAAGCCATGGGGCTCTTTTATATAAATGAATAAAGGCAAAACACCAAAGTCTACTAAATTTAAATATTACTGCAGATCTGAGTATTCTAACAAAGGCCATAATTTGGCTGAATAATAAAGACATCCCTAAGTTATATGTTTTAATTATTCTACAAAATTTCTTTATCCTCCTTACATTTCTGAAAAATCTAGATACATGCTGTTAATAATCTATATTTTCACATAACTTGCATTCTATTGATAGCTATGCTAAATTAGCTAATTGGCCCCTCTTGACTCATTTGTCAGAGTTCATCCACAACTTCCCGCAATCCAGTATTTCCCAAACGTTTGCATAAGGCAACTAGAACTTAGACACACTGTGTAAGGAAAATTCTAACGATCATTCTCTGGGTTCTCCCTGCTGTGCTCTGCATTAAATTACATCTACGGAAAGCAGTAACCTTGGGCAAATGATCTGTCTCCTCCTATAAAAATTAATATTTGTTAGGAGTTAATGTCATCTTGTTTCTGGTAGAGTGGCAACTTGAGGAAGGAAGTACAGCAGAGTATGTAAGAATACAGGCTTCAGCATCAGACAAATCCAAGCTTTGCCATTTAGGAGCTGTGTCTCCTTGGGTTTGTTATTCAACTTCTCTAAGCCACTGTCTTCTCATTAGAACAGTACTTGTCCCCAAGGTTATTATGAGGATCAAACGAGGTAATTCATCTAACATTCTAGGCATAGTCCTTGAGAATTTCATAAAGATTACCTGTAATTATTATAAGAATTTGTCTATTTGAACAACTCCATAGTCTTTGCAAAATCTTGGGTTGAAAACATCATTCATTACATTGCATAAAATCATTTCCTCTTAGCTAACTGCTAACTCAAAACTGTCTCTTCAAATACACTTGAGAGTTTCCTTAATCAGGTAGAAAGAAGTATGTCATGTTCCTCCTATAGAGTGGCCGTTCCATTGGACATACCGGCATCTCTCTGATAAATTCTTCATACAGACATAATATGAGTTTGATTCCCATCACTTGAAATCAAAATAGTTCTAGAAAATAAACCCTATAATGGATAGTTATTATAATAATAAAATGAGATCAAATAATTAAGTACCTTGCATATTACCTGGTATGTAATACTTGCTCAAGACTTGGTATTTATTAATATTATCTAGAAGATGCAGGTGCAAATTCTAAGTCAGTTAATAAACACAATAAACACAATTTCAGTGGCTTACAAATCTTCTTTCTTCTTGCAGTTTCAGAATTAGTCAAAGAATTCTTTGGTTTTACATGTAGATATTAAAAAATGTTTAAAGTAAGAGAATGCTCTGAATTAATTGTGATACACATTATTGTAGAAACCGAGTGAGACACTCTTGTATGGTGACAATCTTACAGAATGAAGCCTCAGACCCAGTGATCCACCATTTCTTTCTGAATCCACTTGTTTAGAAGGAAAGTGGGAAAATAATGCATTTACCCGACACCTTATAGGAGTAAGTCCGGCATATTTAAGTGTACACAATAGTGACGTGGCCGCCTTCACAGCAATCTTTACATAGCATAAAGAGTGCAGAATAGTAAAGGAAAAATGAAATCAACATATACCTGTAGAGATACTACACTGACATTATCAAAATGGATGTGTCCGTTAGGCTCTGTGACAGCAGGATTTGCATAGCACGTTACCCCATTGATGGCAGGTAACGTTTTAGGTTGATGTGCTTTTTCTTGAGGACCAAAGTCATCATTATGAAAGTGGGTATGATCATTCTACATGGGGAAAAAAAAAAAAGGATGAAGAGGTTATAAGAAGAAAAACAAAAGATGGCTCATACAGACAAAAAATAGTGTTTACTGCTTTTCCCTTATAAAAGTTTTATGTCTATTTTTTCTGTAATGAAATCTTTTTAGAGTTATAAGTTTCTCTCTCTTTAAATGTATTTTCATTTATTAGATTCTGTTGCTTTGATTTTTTTCATGGTGCGGTACATGAACTTTTTTATTCTGATGAACATAAATTATGCACTCTAGCTATTCACCATTAAATTGTTAGTTCTTGTCCCAAATTCTGCAACACAAATCATGTATTTCTCTTACACTTGTCCATATAGTGACTCTTTGTTCTCTTCACATTCACAAGTCTAATAACTGTACTGCTCATATAATCCTAAGAATAAAATTTCTGCCTTTATTTGCCCATATAAAGTAGCTTTAGGAGGAAAGCATCAAATGCTTAAAATAAAGTCCATTTACCTGACCATATGTCTTTAATAGCATCTTAAGCGTTCTTTCAAAAAAGAAAAGCAAGTAAAATCCACCAAATATAGCAACAGCCTTCTCAACATAGTTGTCAACTTGGGGATTGAATCCAAATGCCTGAGGGAGGAAAAAAAACTATTTGGGTAAAAGCAAGTAATTTAACTTGATTTCTGGAAAATAATACAAATTCTTAGTATATAATTTTCACCAAAATTCTAAGTCCATCTTCACATACAGATAATATTGGAAATTTGCCTGCCAAAGTCACAAAACAAAACTTCTAAAATTTCAGTAACAAAATTATATGAGATGCCACAGAAATATTATAACCAGAAGTCCCATTAAATAAAGCTAACACAGGATATAATAATTTCCTATTACTAACACACTTACAGCAATATTTGCCTTGCAAGACTAAATATTCAGCAGTAAAGAAACAGCACTGATTCCCATCTTTAGAAGATAATTTCAGGTCTAGGTAATGAGATGATTACCTACTTTCTACTTTCTCTAAAGGTAATTACACATAAAAGGAAATATATTTGTCCATGATATCTAGAATCAAACTTTTAAGGCAAATATGACAGACCCCTTTTCCCAAGACAGATCCTCTTGTACTTAGGAAATCCTGGTAAGTCCTAAAAAGATAAATCAAAAACTAGGCCCAAGAATAAAAAACAAAAGAATTGAGTCATGCTGGGATTCGGAAATCATTTACTATCTGAATGTCTGCGTCTCTTGCAATGCTTGAGAAATTCTCCACCATGATGTCTTGAAGTAGAGCTTCACTGCTTTTAGGACCATCCTCTTCTCCTTTGGGAATCCCTGTAATTTGAATGTTTGATCTTTTGGAGCAATCCCATAACTTTCTCAGGGAATATTCTGTTTTTGTTCTCTTTTTTTCTGCCTCTTTGAATTGGGTTAGTTCAGAGGTCTTGCCTTTGATTTCTGAAATTTTTTCTTCTCCATATTCTAGTCCATTGCCAAGGCTCCCTACTGTGTTTTGAAGCTCCTTGAATATGCACAATGTGAGGGTGTTCAGCACCACCCCTGGGTGAAGGGCTCAGCTATAACTTGAACTTTACCTTGGAAATGAAAACCATGTAACCTAAACACTTACACTTTCATATTAATCTGAAATTTAAAGAAAAACAAAAGAAAGCATCACATTAAAAAAAAAAAAAGAATGAAAATTGCCACCAATATCTCACACACAACGATGAAAATGAAATAATGCTTTATCTAAAGCTGTGGTCCCGCAGAGCCAGGTTGCAGAACCCCATCCTCCTCCCACCCTCACCCAGTCCGTAGAAAAATAGTCTTCCACAAAACCCATCCTTGGTGACACAAGATTGGTTTAAAGAACTAAAAACAAGAGTCAGAGTTTGAAGTTACAAACCATCAGGTGTCCCTACCAGACAAGAAACAAACCTGAAAAAAAAGGAGGAAAGAGCAACATGTGAAAAGATACAACTTCTACACATGGTACATTTTTCCCCTTTGAAGCAAAATAGAGGACGTCCAGGTCCATGCCCTGCGTCTGCCTCTGGGGCGATCTCATAGCCACCTCTTCATTTAAGTGACTTCTCTGAAGAAGAAGAAGAAGAGAAGTCACTTAAATGACTTCTCAAGCATAGCATAAAAACATCAGAACCATTTACCCAACACAGAGGTTATAAAAATAAAATGAAATAACAAAAGAAAAAAATTGCTCCAAAAAAAAACTCTTCATGAAAATTCAAGGTATTATTCAAAGATAGATTCTTTATGTTGCTACATTTCCCATAAAATAGAAAATCTTAAAATCAGATGTAGAATCTCTAATCCACATGCCGTATCAGTTTGCTTAATTTCATTTGACCCACAAACCAGATGATAAAATAAATAGACATGCATATAATACAGTATTATATCAAATATATTATATACGTAATGTTTTTTAACCAGGAAATCTGTATTGTCATTCTAGCTTTGTTACTAGCCAACTCTATGGCTATAGTCAAGTCATTTTAATTTTTTTCATCTATACAATTGAGAGTTTGAAGTATTATACCTGCTTTCCTAAATCATTTTTAGATCAAATAATCTTCATCATCCACAACTCTAAGAATTTGTGTCCTCATTTTTGTACATAGTTTGAAAACTAAAAGGAAAGAAACTTTAGTTATAATTCTCTAAAAATTATAAGATAAGGGTGGCACCGCCCGAGAGTACTATCTTTTCTTTGGGAGTCATCACTCCCCTATGTGTGAGCACTGAGGATAGAGGGGTACAGGTTATATACACACATATTTCTTTAGTTCCTTTTCGTGACTCCTCCCACTAACATCTCTTTCTCTTTTCCCTGCTCTTCAACATCCCCTCTCTTTTCCTTTCACTTATTTTCCTTCCTCTATTTCTCTTCCACATATGGCTACAATATATATTTGCAAGAAAGCACGCGTATCATTTGTTGATTAATTGAACAGTTCACTGTAGTCAACGGCAGATCAATGATGCATTGTATCAAAGGGGAAAAAATAAGTTGCTATTTATTTATTGGCCCTCGATTGATTTTTTCCCACCGTCAACAAAAAAATGAAAAGGTTTCTCAATTACACTCTCATTTATCCTCTAGTCTTCTATAGCCGTAGTAAATACAGGAGGGAATTCAGTGCTATATCTCAAATAAATTATAAATTTACATTTGACATTTGCGGTTAAGTTTGACATTGCATGCTCTTTAGAAAAAATAAATAAATAATGAAACAGTGTGTAGAAAAATTAAATTTACCCAATGCAAGGCAGAATAAAGTTTTCAGGCCTTCAGAGGGCTCCCTGAGCTGTCTGAGCACGTCCTAGTGGCCGGCTTCCTAGAATATTAATGTTATCTCTGACCCTGGTATCCACTGCAGCTTGGCACAAGCCTTTACAATTGCTGGGGTTCAGCTTTCTCTTACCCAAAATGCTATAAACCAGATCATAAATGCTGTGAGAATTATAGAGGCTAAAAATGTACAAAGTGCTAAAACATTTTAAAAGAAAAACAATTATTCACAGAAAGAAAAGGCCAACATCCTTACCTCTGGAATAAGTTGGAAAATTGCATTTGAAAAAAGAGTCCCAATAGCCAATCCCACAAAATAGGTCAAAATCTTTGGGAAGTAAGATTTCTTTATCAATGGAGTCAAAACCAGTCCGAGGAGAGATGCCAAGTTAATGATTGTCACTGACAGGAATCCATATCCCCAAACTGCAGGTGAGACGGAAAAGAGAGAAGAAATCAATTAGAGGAAAGGAACCAAATGACATCTGGCTGCACATTAAGCTTGAAAGGAGCTGAAAAGCATCTTTATTTATTTTTTATTTACTTTTTTTTTTAAGTTTTGGATCAATATGAGGGTGCATATGATTAAGTTGCACTGTTTGCGTTTGTAAGGTAAAGTCCAAGTTGTAGCTGTGACCTTCACCCAGGAAGTGGGCCATTTACCCATAGAGCTTGAAACAGATACTAATCTTTAAAACAATAAAATCTTCTCAGTGAAAATTACATAGAGAACAGAAACACAGTAGAGTAAGCGTTAATAGTAATACTGCATGAATAGAACTATCAGCTATGTTTTAATCACTCCTAGCTCATCATTATGGGATTAAAGAGGTTCACAGATAACAGGGAATTTGGAGAACACCTAGAGTCGTGACAAACAGCCTGAGCTCCACAGGCCACCTAGATCCACCTGTGGCTCCAGGTACAGTGTAAAACTCAGGCTTTGGGAGGAGTAGAGAGGCCATGTGAGTTTTGGGGAAAAGCAGTGGGGGGATGGGCAGGGGTGGGGTGCAGATGAGTGGGGTGGATCAGCTTCAAGGTGACCGCGGTTGCTGATACTGAAGTTGCTGTATCACTTACAGCAACTGCGGATAGCACCCCCTGATGTTAAGCAGCACCTCAGCACCCCCAGCTGAGGAAGTGAGCACATGGGCACAGGAGGGAGAGGCTGCATAATACAACTAACCCTGCCAAGCACAGATTAAAAAGTCCTACATCACAGAAGGAGGTGGTATGTCTTCCTCTCTCTCTCTCTCTCTCTCTCTATATATATATATATATATATATATACCCAGGGCTTAACATCGAGCTACTTTTCTCACTGGCTCTACCAATGGGGTGTACTAGTCACACAATGCTCAGTGAATGTTTCCCATGTGCCAGGCACTGTGCTAAGCAATCAGTGTACATCAACACATCGATCCTCTCCTCACCAAACCCCTGAGATAAGCACCACTCTTACCTCCCTCATATAAACTGAAGAAACCAAAGCCCACGGTGTTCAAATAAGCTGCCCAAGTCCCATGAATAGAAAGCTGAATTCAAACCCCAACAGTCTGCTCCCAGGCCCACATTCTAAACAATGTGCTTCATTATTCTTGCACAAGTAGTCCCATAGGGCTCACAATACTCTGACAATTTTATCCTAAATTATACTTCCTTGGTACAAGATTGCTCAATATTATTCTTAGACCAAATAAACCAACTTATCAAATGTTCAATAAACCTAGGATATGGACCAAATCATGGTTACTGGGGAGCTGGGAAACGTGTGTGCGTGCACACACACACACACACACAGAATGAAACAAAGTATCTGTGCTAAATACCAAATGAAAAGGACGGATAATAAATAGTGCTATGCCACGAGAAAGAATCTCCATAGCACTGACCATGATGACATTACCTTGTCCAGGTGCATTCTTATCAGTCTCAGATCTGACCATGCCCTGTAAACTCATCCAACAGACCACCTCCCTCCCATTTATTACCTTATGGTCTAAAACAATACTACCTACTCCCCTCGGACTTCCCACTTGGAGAAAGTCCTCCATCCCACACCTTCCTTTATGGTGTACCTCCATAGATACTCACTTGACACAATCTCCACCCCATCGCTAACCTACATGCATTCATTCAACAAATATTGATAAGCTGGCTCCCGCACAATCCCTTCTCAATATGGCCTTCATACAAACACAAGGTTTTCCCAACTCAACATTATCTTTACACTTGGGGTTCTCTGTCTGCAAAAATCTTTCCAGTGACTGAAAAACTCCTACGTGGCTTTCCAGCTCAAGGATCTCATCCCTGAAGCTTCCCTGCCCCTCCAGACAGTAGTCCTTCACTCATCAAGAGTCCCATAGCTCTCGGTTTGAAGCTGATGGGTCTACTTATCACTTCTTGTATGCTACAGTAATTTTATCACTCATGTATTTGTCTACCTCAAATAAACTGTCAGATTCTCAATAAGCAACGCTATATTTTATTCATGTTCAAGGCCTAGAAAATTGCCCAACAAATAGCACACATTCCTTGCTGAATGAATTAATGAATGTCCTATTTCAAGATGCAGCTTTAGAACTCTGTAAAAAAAAAAAACAAAGAAGAAATACCAACCCATTTGCTTTTCTAATGTTTCTAACCTTCCTTATTTCATTTAGCTCATTGTTATACATGTATAGTTAAAAGAAAAATAAACTAGGAAGCAGGAGCCCGGAGTTTTCACCCTCCCTCCTGTATTATACCTACAAGAAACCCACATAATCTCTCAGGAACTTACATGTTTACTGCTGGTTGTGTTACAGCCTTGGACATGGTCTTCAAGAAGGCCTCAGGTAAAATTCTATTATTAACTGTTATTTGACATAAATGCTACTCTGTGCACTCATCAAAAAAAGGGATAATTTTAGACTATTAAATTATTATTAAAATGTAATTAATTTCTCCTCTAGAGAATTTAATTTACCATCAATGCATTGCACTTATCAATATGATTTTATAAAACACGTGAAAGGTAACTTCCAAATAACAAGGTTCTGAGCAATTATTTTATCTGCCCACTGAAACGTCAACATACCTGTTCATAAAATTCTTCTAGCCCCTTTGGATTGCTTTTTATTTTGTTTTGTTTTGTTTTATTACCTTGGATGAGTTACAACTTGACTCTGTATTAAGTGAGCAGTTTTATCAAGAATCAAATGCATGTAATAATTTTAAAAATCATTTTATTGTGGGAAAAGAATAGGATTATGCAGGGGCCAGGCAACAGGGTGAACTATGAACACATGTAATAGAACAGAGACATAGTCTTCTTAATCTATGCCAGGCCCAGTTCTAGGCATTTACGTACATTATCTCGTTTGATACAACAATTCTGTAAAGAAAGTACTCTTACTATATCCATTTTGCAGATGAGGTAACAGGGATAGAGACATTAAATAATCTTACAGCTGTGCTAAAATAAAACAATTAAGGCATCACATCAAAAAGGCAGTATCTTGCCAAATTAAACATCTCAATAGCAGTAACAAGTACTCCGCTATTTCCCCTAATTCCCCAGAAACATTTCCGTATCTTGTCCCACCTCATCCCATTTTATCCCAGCTCCATTTCAATCCCTAAGATAACAGGCACCCTAAGAGACGTGTCTCTTTCTATTAGGTCCTATGTCCAAATACTCAGTGCCTTTTTGATCCTTTAACTTAGACTTGTTGACTTTTCCATTTTATGACTTTGTACGGTTGACTCTGGAATTCTCTCTCTTGCTTCCTGCTTCTGACCTCCCTGTTCTGCAAGAGAGCTTCCTAGGCAAATGGAGTTAAAAACACTTCTGAGTATCAGTAATTGATCTGCACAGAGTGGAGGATTTGCTTTTTCTGAAGCTGCCCTTCCTGTACCTAGAATTATGTACATGGTTGATACATTTTATTTATCTAACAGTCCTAATAGATCTACTACAGCACCTGACTATGTGCCAGATAACGTTCTAAGTACTATACAAACATTAAGTCATTCAATCCTTAAAGAAAGATGGTGAGAAAAGTGCTATTTTAGCTGGGGACACTGAGGCAGAAGAGCTTAAAGTCATGTACCCAACATAGCTGGAAAACCGCAGAGGTGGGATTGAGCTCAGGTGAGCTGACTTCAGAGTCTGCACTTTTGCTGTGCTGTATTAGTAGTAAACGGCTCGCAGAGATATAAATATGCATACTCCGGCAGGAAGATTTGCTTGGACAACTAGCAGTTGTTCAAAGTGCTGTCATTTCAAAATCAAACCTGTTTTTAGGGCAGTGCCTGTGGCTCAAAGGAGTAGGGTGCCGGCCCCATATGCCAGAGGTGGCAGGTTCAAACCCAGCCCCGGCCAAAAACTGCAAAAAAAAAACCTTCTTATTCACAAAATTACTAATTAGAGTGATAAATTATACTTAATGATTTCTATTCTTTGTGTCTATAAATATAGAATATAAATGAGAATGTAGGTTCTGAAACCAGGAAAACCTGGGTACAATCCGGCTGTACCATCTTTACCAATTGATCATCGTACCATTCTCAGAATAATTCCTTATCCAATCTAAGTTAAAGGATCAGAAAGGCACTGAATATTGGGACAGTGCAAATTATATAACTCAGAGCAAATGACTTCAAACCTTCTGTACCTTGGTGTGCTGTAAATTGGGAATAATAGCACCTGCATCATACAACTGTATAAAGATTAGATGATTAATATACACAATGTACTTGGAACATAGCAAGTCCTACAGAAGAATTGGCTATTATCACTGGAATTTTTGTCATTGTTGTTATTCCTGTTATTCATATTTAGAGAAATCAAAGTGTATATACACAAAGGAGTCCTGAAGTAAGTATTAACAAAACGGCAGTCTCTTTGTTGAGACTCCCTTTTCTTCTCTCTCTTTCCTCTTTTTATCTATCTATATTCATGTTGGATGAGCCGTCAGACCAGCATCTTTAAATGTCATCTCCACTCTGGCAAATCTCCAGCCTTGACCTCTTTTCTGAAAGCAATCTCCTCTCCAAATGTCTGTGTGCCACTGCCTACAGGACACCCCCTCTCGTGGGTCTAGTGTCTCAGAGTGGCCTTGTGAAAAGTTACGGTCTCGATGCTCACCACTCCCCTTTTCCACAGCAAACAGTTCCCCCCAAGTCTTCTTCCTCCCAGGAAGAGACAACTATCCCTCCAGTTTCTCTGACTTAAACCTTGACTCATCTTTCCCTCTCCCACATCCAATGCAGAGGCAAACTCTTTTAGTGGGATCTCCAGAACCATCCTGAATCTGCCTGCTTCTCCCACTTCTACTCCCCACCTCCTAGTCCAAGTCCCCATCATCTTGAGCGTCAACCCTGGCAATAGCTCCTTGACCCTGACCCCTTCCTTATTCTTGCCCCCAATCTATTCTTCAAACTGCAGGTACAATACTCTTTCGTGGTTTTGAATAAATCCCGGCATAAAACACTGTAGTGGCTTCTCGCTGCCATCAGAATAAACCCCAATCCATTTACCACCCCAGAACAAGTCTTCCCCACCCAGTCTCCATCTCCCTCCAGGACTTCACCCCCCTCCACCCTCCCTCATGCCAAGGTCACTGCCACGCTCTGCTGGCTGTTCCCTCCACCAAGTACGCTCTTCCCCCAGAGAAGACCCTGCCATGGGCCTCTTCTTCTTCTCACTCAGATGGAATTTCATCAGAGAGGGCTCCCTTGACTTACCTGAAAGGATGCTCACCCATCATCATCTTCCACCCCTTACTTACTTTATTTCCTCCCTAGCACACTTCACTCTGAAATTATATTATTTATTTGTTTGTGTGCTGGTTTACATGTTTATTATCTCTCTTCTCAGTACATTATAAAGCCTATTAGGACAGAAAATGCTTATTCATCAATGACTCCTTAATACACAGAATAGTGATTGAGATGTTGTTTAAGAAAGATTTATTGAATAAATAAATGAAATTAAAATACCCAGGGGAGGCAAGATAACAATTTTAAGATACCAAGAAGTTGCACATAATTGACAAACAGAACCCCTGCACACCTGGTTTATCTGACTGGTGAAAGTTGTCCTCTACATGTTAAGGCATGTGAACTATATGTTAAGCACACACTTCTTTTCTTATATTTTAAAATGTCCTTACAGAAGATTATTCCTTTAAAACGCAGTGTAGATGGCAATACTATTATAGACATTTAAAAAGCTGGTGTCATTTTCTTTCACCTATAAAAATTAAAACAGCAAGACTTTGGCCCCTTAAAATTTAATCTAGAAACATGCCCCTTCCCTCATCCCTTCACTGGCTATTGCACATAAAGTGACAAGTTTTCAAATAATATGATAAGCAAAAGGTAACAGAAAGTAATCATATATTGTTTAATATTAAGAAGGAATTTTGTGAAGTTTTTAAGTTGTGGTAATTCTAACTTTGACTCTAAAAATAGAAGACCCTAACTTGAGAAGCTAAACGAGTTGTAATTCTTCTTATTCTTAAATACTTTCAGTATGTAAGTATTTTATCAAGAAGCTCGATGCAGATCAGATAGTAATAAAGTAGAAAAGGAGGCCTGTTAACTTCATTTCATGGCTGTTGAGTAAGTGACAGAAAATGCTTCCAACGTACCTTCTGAAAGACTTGGTTTTGTTTTGTGCTTGGGACGATCCCGGCAAGGGTGAAAGTTCAGTTGCTGTAAGACTGCTGGACAGATGACAGAGAAGTTGGAGCTGGTTAGCTGGGTGGCATTTGAAAAGCCATGAAGGGAAAAGATCTCTTCGCCGGATAAGCACTGAAATAGAATAAGCAAGAAACACACATGTGCGTGCCAGCCAAGGTGCAAGGGGCAGACGGCCTCATCCAGACACACAGCGCCAACTCTTCATACCAAAGCCTACTGCAGAAAGGTATGGACCTCTTAAATTGTAAAACAGTACACATCCCTTCAAACCTAAAAACAAAAATAGAAAAACAATCTTCTTGGGGCGGCGCCTGTGGCTCAAGGAGTAGGGCGCTGATCCCATATGCTGGAGGTGGCAGGTTCAAACCCAGCCCCGGCCAAAAATCACAAAAAAAAAAAAAAAAAGAAAAACAATCTTCTTAACAGGCTACCTGCAGCAGACAAAAGGATAAAAATTGGTTTCAGCATGTCCCAAAACTTGAAAAAGAATTTTTTTAAACACCAGTAGCATTCAACCGAAGTGGGGTAAGATTTTATTTTCTCAGTCTTCAGTTTACTTTTTTTAGTTTGCACAGGTATATCGTGTGGGCTATTGCAGTGGTTCCCTATACCCACTTGTAGACAAACACCAGTCTTCTCAAGTTTCATAGTTAAGAAATTAATCCCTCCCATATACTGTAATAATTCCAATATAAAAAAATTGTTTTAAAATGTCCTTAGCACAAATTGTTGTTTGCTAAAATATGCATTATTCTCTCTTTTTTTTTTCCCCCCACAGGCACCGCCCATATGCATTATTCTCAATGATAGTGGGTAGCTTTTCTATATTATGTAAGTTGGGCTGTTTACAAATTCATTAACTATTAGTAAGGAATCGAATCTGTATTAGAAATAATCTCTGTGAAAAGTAAATTTTTAAAGATGTCATTTTATTCTCAGGCACATTTTAACTGCAAACTACCTTCTACATACTACTTGAATTATGAGGGATATAAAATAAATGCTAATAAATGCCATATAAATAATAGAGTATGAAAAAGATTCATTTCAATATAAGTTTCTCTCTTCTTTAAGTGCAATTTAGAAAAGTTTTTTGCATGCCTCAACCAATACCTAAATTCCACTAAGACCCTAGCTATGTGCTATGGACTGAATTACATTCACCCCGCCCAATTCATATAGTGAACTCTAATCCCCATTGTGATGGTATTCGAATATGCACCCTTTGGGAAGTAATTAGGGTTAGATGAGCTCATGAAGATGAAACCCTGCTCCACTGAGATTAGTGCCCTCATAAGAAGAAACACCAACAAGCTTGCTCACTTGCTCCCTCTCTCTGCCATATGAGGACACAGCAAGAAGATGCCACCTGCAACCTGATGAGAGAGCCCTCAACAAACAGCAACACTTCTAGTACCTTGGTCTTGGAATTCTGGTCTTCAAAACTGTGAGACAATAAATTTCTGTTGCTAAGCCACTCAGGCTGTAGTATTTTGTTATGGCAGTTCAAGCTAACTAATACATTATGAATGGTATTGATATTGTTTGAACATAGGTGTTATAATTCCCTTCCCAACAGAGACAATGAAATTAAGTGTCAGATTTTGATATAAAATTTCTACTATTTAAGAGGGAAAAATTTTTTAAAACTATGAAATAGACCAAGATGTATGCTGCAATTAAAAGCTAACATTGCAATTACCTTACAGAAATTACACATTTAAATTTTTGTAATGTCTAAGCATGCACCTAAAGTTGCTCCTCATTCAAGCCACTCTCTCCTGTGGGTTCATGGTAATGACAATTGTGTGCCATGCCTAGCTGAGGGGATGCTGCTCTCAACTCTCTGCTAGAAGACCTTGGCTGAAAATAAGGGAAAATAAACCAATAGAGATAGAAAATAGCTTGCTGTCTAACTGAAGAAGGGAAAATGGGTATAGTTTATTCATCGCCATGAAAACATCCAAGAGCAGAATTGATAGACTCAAAAATTACGGAGCCAATGTGGCTCAACTGGCCACCACATGGTTCCAGGAATAAACAGGTGTGATAATACAGACACAAAACTGCGCTGTTTCTCTGCAAGGAAATCTTAACCTATTTGGGCATCAAGTACTTTCAACTGTAAAATAGTTGAATGGCTTCTCAGAAAAATTGTAATCCATTCTGGGACCAAGAAATCCACTTGCTAAGGCACACTCAGCATTTTTTAATGAAGCAAAATACAGAATAATTGAAAGTAGAGAGTATAGTATCACACAATCAGGTAAGTATTGCTTAGTCAAACTTCAGCTCTGGTTATGCATTACACACATCATACACATGTGCTCTGTACCACATGTAAGATGTATTGCTCACTGTGAAGGGTAGTCAAGAGTTTGAATGTCATGGCCCTTGAAGGCTGAATTTCTCAGTGTATATCATTAGAGATACTCTCCCAGAGTCTCCCAGTCAGAGAAAAAGAAAAAGCACAGCAAAAATGAATATATAATTAATAACATCAGATAGCTCAGAGTCTTGAGGATTTGTGCAACATTTTAATAACAATTTTAGCTGGACAGGTAGTCATTAACCACCAGGAAGAACTCGGAGATGTAGAGGTGATAAAACACAAAGCCTCACCTTGAGATAACAGAACAAGAACAGACTATTAACAATGAGATAAGACTGACTTGACAGGCCTGTTTTATGGACACCTATTTTATTTAAAATAGCTATCTACCAGGAAATAGAATGCACATAATTTTGGACAGCAGCCTATTCTGGCTTCAAACAATCTTGATATTTATTATACTTTGATTTAACAAAGTTGAACCCAAAACAAAAGAAAGCAGTTGTCTAAGAAAGGGTGGTGTCTCCCAGAACAGGGACAAACAGGATGAGAGGCTGAACAGTGGCACTAGCCATGCCAACGAAACCAGTTGAACCATTGGCCAGGAAGTTCAAACACTCTCAAGGACACCCTTTCACCTCCGAAACAATGAATAAATAAATTATGGAAATCATAGGATCGCCAAGAACTCCGTAGAAAACAGGGTAATTATATCGGATAATTGCACTGAATGGCGTGTGCCTTAATAAAACTCCACAAGTTTGCGCCATCTTCTTCACCTGTGTATACTGGCAGCTTCACTTCTTTCCACCTGCTTGTTTTGGTGACACTGCAGTTCTCAGGGGTGCCGGTCTCATGTTTGCTGTGACAAGGTCAATGGATGCCCTAAGGCTCATTGGGTTGATGTTTCTCTAAAGATGTTTCTTAAGTTTCGAGTTAAACTCCTACTTGAGAGCCCCTTGCCACATTACGCTGACCTCCAATGGGCCTTCTACGCGTACACAAGGAACACCAAAGTAAAGTAGCGGGTAGGACTAAGGGTTAGACACACATTACAAGCCAGACATCAAGTGTCCCCCAGAGTCACTTTGGCAAGCAGTTCCATGCATTTCTGCTCTGCTACCCATTCCTTTTTCCTCAGCAGTTGTGACAAGTTAGAACGTTCTCTGCTTCTTTCCCAAACATGTCTTTGTGGGAGAGCTGGGGGCTGTGCAGAGAAAGGACAAGAGAAGATAGAACAGAGGAAGGCGGAGAGGGCTGGGCAAATTCCTCCCCCAACATTCTATACAATTGGGCCATGCACAGTGGGTTATGCCTATAATCCTAGAACTCCGGCAGGCTAGGTGGATCCCCTGAGCTCAGGAGTTCGAGACCAACCTGGGCATAGCCCAGCATTGTGGCGGGCACCTGTAGTCCCAGCTACTCAGGAGGCTGAGGTGTGAGGATCACTTGAGCCCAAGAGTTTGAGGTTGCTGTGAGCTATGGCGTCACTGGCACTCTACTCAGGGCCATAGGGTGAGACTCTTTCTGAAGAAAGGAGAAGGACAGCAGAGGAGAGGGGAAGGGAGCCTGAGGGTGGGTGTCTGGGTCACGGGGGCTGAGCCCTCATGAACCATGAACAGCCTGGTGCCCTCCTGTCGATTTGGGGCCCTCCTGTTGTAATGAGTGAGGGCCCCAGTGTTAGTTAAACAACCCCTGAAAGCTGGGTTGAAAGGCACCACCTCCTCCCTTCTTGCTCCCTTTCCCTCCACGATGACGTGCCTGCTCCCCCACCCCTTCAGCCTTGATTGGAAGCTCCCCCGAGCCCTTATTCAGAAGCAGATGTTGGTACCACGCTTCTTGCACAGCCTGCAGAAATGTGAGCCAATAAACGTCTTTTCTTTATAAATTACCCAGCCTCAGGTATTTTCTTCATAGCAGCACAAAATAGACTGGCACACACCCCACTCCTGATATTTCCTCTTAGTAATTTTCCATTCACTGACCCCACTCTGACCATTGCCTATAAATCCCAACGCGTCCATGCTAGATTCAAAATTGAGCCCAGTTCTACACTGAGGTCTTTTTTCCCCTTGTGAGAATTAGTTTTATGTCGGCTTGTCTAGCCGCTGGGAGCCCAGATTAAACGTTATTTCTGGGGGTGTCTGTGACAGTGTTTCTTGATATGAGTAGCATTTGGATCAGTGGACTAGTAAAATCAATTGCTCTCTTCAATGGGAGGCCTGAAGAGAATGAAAAGACACAGGGAGGGAGCATTTGCCCCATTTTTCCTACCACACTGCTTGAACTGAGACATCGTGTTTCATTTTCTCCAGCCCTTGCTCTAAAATTTACACCACTGGATCGCTGGGTTCTCAGACCTTGAGACTAGAACTAAATTACACGACTGTCTTTCTTGAGTTTCCAGCTTGCAGACAACAGATCATGGGGCTTCTCTTGCTTCACAACTGCATGAGCCAATTCTTCATAATAAATATCTGCAACCAGGTCTGTTTCTCTGGGGATCTCTGACTAATAAACCCCTAAATCAATAGTTCCTGAATAAAGTCTGTTTTTAACCACTTTAACTGCTATCAGGCCCTGGTTTTCTTTAACAATATCGAATACAGTAGCCATGCAATTAATATAATGCACCTTGCACTAATAGTTTCCTTAATTCCACAGATATTTATTGAACCAGTCAAGTCAGGGTATAATATTGATGAGGAAATCCAGAGATTGACATCCTAGAAAGGAAGAATAGTATGAAGACAAATCAGTCATAGTCCCTTCCATCAGGAAACTTCAATAACCACAGCAGAAATAAATCAGATACACCAACATTTATAAAACCACAGAGAAAGTGATAAACTCACTAGAGACATAGTAATAAAGAACTAGGAAAGTTCCTATGAGGGAGAAATGATAAAGCAGAGGAAACAGTAAAAAAGGACTTTGAAGCTATCACTCTGGGAGATGAGGATGTTGCTACAGTGCAATTAGGGAACTTAGGAAGAGAAAGGCATTTGGGTTGGTTTTAGACATTTCAAGTTGCAATGCTGGAATGACTGGAGGACATTCTCTGAAAAAGGTGGAGGCCAGAGATAAAAAGGTGGCTTCTTATGCAAAGTGGGAAAGAAAGAGATGATCAAGAGGAAAGGGGGCAAAAGCCCTGGAAATACACATACCTTTATGCAAATGCAGGATAGGGAGCCAGAGAATGAATGAGACAAAGGGAGACAAGCCAAAAACATAAAAAAGAATCTAGGCCAGTAAAATGCCTCTGGTGTTTGCTTGCCTAGGATTCCTTCCTCATCATCCAGTAACAGACGGCCAAGGAAGCCCCCTTCCCTGTGACTTAGATGAACATATGACTCAGACCGGTCCACTCTCTGATAGAACTACTACTACAAAAGTCTTTCTCCACTGTGAGTCTGGCCGTTTGCACTACCATGTGAAAGAAGACAACCTAGAAGTGGAGAAAACCAGATTTTCAGCATCACCACTAATACGCTGGATACAGCTGTGCCTGAAGCTGATGTGCCTCATAACTCTTCAGTCATCTGGACAAATGATTTCCTTTTTTTTTTTTTTTTTTTTGGCTTAAGGTAGAGAAAGTTGTTTTTTCTTTCACTCTTACACATTAAGGAGTCCTGATTGATACATACTTATTCAAAAGTCATTTCATAAAGCTAGTGAAGGAATCATAACCATCTAACCTGCAGGAAAACAAATGATAAGCTTTCCACCCTTCAGAGCATCTCCATCTGTTCCTCCTTTTCTCAACACACAGGCCATTTTCTCTATTTGGCTGCATGTCCAGTGGCACCCATTAAATAACACAGCCTAATAGGACTATCTGATCTTCCATCCATTGTGCCAATGCCTTCACATCACACCAGAAGTGAAATATCATCCCATTCAATAGCCACCCCAGAGCTGGTTTCAGATTTTGTTTTGTCACGCACGGTGATTCTGTGGGAAGCTGAGCAGCTCAAGCTCCCAGTAAGGACCCTGCTAGGTGTACCTGAGTTCCCTCCGTGGGAGGCAAAGCTAGGGAGAAAAAGCACGTTGGAACGCATTTAGATTCTGTTGACAATCAAAATTGGAATGAAATGTCAAGTCCAGTCTGTTTTCCCAGGCCGTAAAGTAACTGAGCCATGCAAACTTCAAGCTCCATTGGAAACCCCAAAGGGAGCCAAAGGCAAACCAGGATTAGCATCCCAGTCTGAAAAGCCCTACCTTCTTTACTTTCATTGAGTTCTCTACCCTGACCTACTCTGCCACTGACTGCTGCAGCTATTGTTTTTCAGCAAGAACTACAGCTTCCTTCTGGAATTTGCCTTGTCAGCAGCTACGCAGCTGCGATGAAAGCCAGGTAACCCATCCTTCCCACACCCCAAGTGAATGGCAAGCTCCTGTTCTTCGAAGAGATGCCACAGTAAGAGGTTTCGTAAGAATGCACGTGCAATCTCTGTCGACTCCGCACTCGAAAAGCCCGGGCCACTTCTCTTTCATTCTCTGTCCTCTCTTCATTACCCGAACAGGCTGACGGCACCTTCTCTGGGGCAGGTATTCTGGTAGGTGCCGAGAAGCAGACGTGGTTCCCGTCTTCACTAAGCTCACCATTCAGCAGAGGAAATAGATACACTAGTAAGTACAACACAGACAGGCAGAAGGTATTGTCAGATCACAGGGAAGAGGTCAGGGGACGCTTTCTGGAGGAGGAGACACATGTGCTGAGTCTGAAATGTTGTTTTGGGGCATCTGATGACCGAGGACATCAGACACGAGCCACAAAAAATTAAGGGAGAGAACACTAACACAGATGAGGATGTGATTAGTTGGCAAATTAATTTTATAAATAATAGTTAGCACAAGAGTTCTGAGAAGCATGGAAGAGCTATAGTAATAGCAACCATAATACACGCTTAAGATGTAAATCTCTGTTAATCCCCACATTGACTAGTAAAGTAGATTTTAAGAGAAATCAGGTGAAGAAATCATGTCTTAGGAAGGTAAGCTGCATGAGAATAAACAACTTTTTCTTTTTTGGCAGAGACAGAGTCTCATTATGTCGCCCTCAGTAGAATGTCCTGGCATCACCCAGCTCACAGCAACTTCCAACTCCTGGGCTTAGGCGATTCTCCTGCCTCAGCCTCCCGAGTAGCTGGGACTACAGGCGCCCGCCACAACGCCCGGCTATTTTTTGGTTGCAGTTTGGTCAGGGCCGAGTTCAAACCCACCACCCTACGTATATGGGGCCGGCGCCCTACCCACTGAGCCATAGGCACCACCTGAGAATAAACAACTTTTAAGTGTTAAAGATAGAATTCAAACCTGTGTCTTTTGATTTCTAAGCCAAAACCATTGCTGCTATGTCTTGGTTGAACACCAAGAAGAACTCAAATGATGTAAGGGAGAATTATTTAGACCCTGCCAGAGTGTGTTTTTTGTAGTCCCCACTACCAAATTCAATCATAAAGTGAAATGAACTCTTAGATCATATTTAGGATCCTATCCAGAGAAAGACCTCAAAGGCAACACTGCAATTCAAACATCAGCTGTGATGAGAATCTCACCGTGGTGAGAATTAAGAAGAAAATGAAAGATGGCAGTGATTCTTTGTCCCCCAAGATTATCACTCAAACAGGAAAACTGAGCAGGCGCCCCAGCCACTCTCAGGCAGCAAAAGCTGACAGCCTGGAACCTGGCACCAAGGTCTCTGCTACAAGCCCATAGCTGCTGATATTGCCACAAAATACTCCTGCAACAAGATGGCCCACCCTAGACTGTCTGGGTGTATGACATCGCCAATGTTTTGTTTCCCTGTTATTATTTTAAACCCAGTGTTTTTGCAGCTCAGGTGGAGAAGCCAGTGTGTTGATTTATCCATCTGATCTACCATCACATAATCATATGACTGGCTGCAGATTACTAAGGATGCACTTAGAGGACAAAACGGTGGAGTTCAGCATGATGATTTAATGGGAAAGAAATCTCAGGGATTCCTGAGCTCAGATTGATGTTGGTATTTACTAATACTGATAATACCAATATCAGATACTGGACACGCAGTAGTGCTCTGTAAATAAAGGTTGACTGAATGAATGAGCAAATAAATGAACCTGTCATTCGTCTTCCTAGCATTTGGGGGAACCAATAGGAAAAATGGTTTAAGTTCATAGTAGCAACCAAAACAAAATTATGAAAAAAAATAAAAAGAAATCAAGTACAGAAAGTGACATATACATAAGGATATTTCAAATATGGCAATTGGGCAAAGATCCCAAGAGAACAATTTAAATGCATAAATTTTAAATGGCGATTTGTTTGAGTTTAACCGTTGAGAAGCAGTTTCTGACCTTTGAAGCAAATGAACAGCCCTAGTAATTTATCCCTTTCGGGGTCACTGACCAATGTCATGAAACGGATGACTTAATTGTGCCACACTCGCCGCAGGAGCATTCAAAGCAGGAGCAACTGAGAAAATCACTTCCAGATTTGTTCCTGCTGCAGTAAGGAGCAACCTGTGTAAGGAACTGAAGTTTCACTCCAAACCTCCTTGATGTTGCTCAGCACGCGTACACACTGAATCACCCTCTGTCAACCTTCTCTTGCCGTTTCTCCTCTTAAATTCCTCTTCAAAGTTTACTCGTTATTATTTATCAAGATAAAAGACTGAATTTTCTAAGATTTGAGCCAAGAATCCTCTATAAAAATAATCTCTAAGTTTAATAAGTGGCTAATCAAGTGATCCTAACTCTATTTCCCCAAGATCGATTTTTCCCTTTTTCTCTCTGGGTGTTCCTACACTTCTCACTGAAGCTGCTCTGGGACTGATGCAGTCTGACCCACTCACACACAGTCACATACACACCCTCACATTCACCCTCAAAACTAGTCCTGAAGAGGGGATGAAAGGCACATTTCCTAAAAGTATTATTTAAAAAAGAAAGATGGCTTGTTTTATAATACACTGTTAGAAAAAAGATGATTACAAAATGGTATGTTTAAATAACACCACTGCTATAAATAAGGTTAAATATAATCTGTGGATATAAACTCTATAAATGTTAACAGTGTTTATCTCCAGATGGCAAATTTACAAGTCATTTTTATTTTTTCCTTTCTGTTTCTCTATATCTGCCAAAGTATTAAGGAATGCACTTGTATTCCAGTTTCATTTAGAAAAATAAAACTAAATCATCATTCTGTTGGCTCCCCTAAACATAATTAAGACAGGTTGGAATTTGCTTATAAAGATTTTACTAAAGAAAAAGAAGTGTTAAAATCTACAAAATGCTTTTTAAAAGAGGTTTACAAAGTTTTCTGACTTTACCAAAACTACTAGTAAGTTTCCCCACCCTGTCCCCATTTCACAGTCAATTTCTCCAGGACTTTTCAACCCTAAAAGCCTCGTATGATGTCAGAGCACAAACAGGTGGCCTTCCCATTCTGGTGTGCCTACAGGTGGCAGGAGCCTCCCTACTTCCTATCACCTGCAGGAGAATCCCATGGGCCTTCTATTTGCTGCCAAAATCAAAAGGCTTTTCTACCTTGCCAAGGACCTCCCACTCAGTCCCCCTGGGGATAAAGTGTGGTAGGCCTGTCTCTTTAACACAGGACTGGAGAGATTCCAGGAGGAGGAATGAGCTCATCCTTCAAAGCCATCCCCTCCTTGCACACAAGGACGGGCCTAGTCCATGTGACAATCCATTAGCGTGATGGTTCTCAAAGCAGGGTCCAGAGACCCCTGGGAGGTGCCACGTCTCTGCCAAGAGAATATGAAAGGTCAAAATTACTTTCATAATATTACGCACACTGCCTTTTTCTTCTTCACTGCCGCGCTCTTTCATGTGTGAACCATGGAATTTCTAGAGGCTAAGGGACATACGACAAGCAAGTAAATGGATACATGCAAATCCAACTGTCTTCTATTGAATCAGACTTTAAAGTCTGCAAGAATGTAAAACAATACCATTCTCCTTACTAATTTTTTGGTCATGGAAAATGCGTTATTTTTCATCATGAAAAATGTTAGCATCGAACAGGTTCGTTATTATGTTTAATAAATTAAGAAAATATTTTATGTTTTCTCAACATTAATTTCTCTAATGGTAAGTAGTAATTAATAATAGATATAAATCACATACAAGAAGGCTGTTTGGTGTCCTCGAAAATTTTTAAGAGTGTAAAAGGGATCCTGAGGCCAAAAAGGTTGAGACCCTAACAGATAAGAATGGCCAAAAGACAAAGCCCTTATATACCCCTTCACCGAGGACTGAAGAGCTTCTAATCGATTATTTTTCTGTTTGTTTTTTGGGGCTTTTTTTTTCACTATTCATTTATTTATTTGTTTATTGTTTTTATTAAATCATAACTGTGTACACTGATGCATTTATGGGGTCTGATTTGATATACAATGTGAAATGCTTACATCGAACTGATTAACACATCCATCACAATTATACTCTTTTCTTAATAGTTTTGAAATGTACCATTGCATCGTGCACACTAGGTGAGGTCCCCCCAACCCTCTCTCTCCTCCTGCCTCCCCGCTACCCTTCCCTCTCTCTCCTCTTCCCTTCTACTTTCTGGACTATAGTTACATTTTACCATTCGTAGGAATGTGTAGGTGATTATATATTGATTTCATAGTAGCATTGAGTACTTTGGATACTTTTTTTTTCCATTCTTGAGATACTTAACACCATGGAATACTATGCAGCCATAAAAAGGATGGAGATTTCACATCTTCTATGTTTACCTGGATGGAGCTCAAACATATTCTAATTGATTCTTATCAAATATACTTCTCATCCTGTTTAACTCTGTAAGACTGTCTCTACTGAAGCATCTCTGTCAGGGTGGCCCTCCTCTACTCAGACCGGTCCCCAGTATACACCAAAAGAGCAAACAAAAATCCTTATGAAAATACATGTTTCTGCTAAGAGTCTAAAAGGCTAACACTTAAGAATCCCAACTATCTGCCCCTAATCTTCCTTTCCCCTTTTAGCAACCTCTAAAAGTACACAAATTTTCTCTTCCAACCAAATAGCTCTAATAAGCCTTGTATTTTACCTTCACTGTAATTCACATTCCCCATGAATCCACCTGGAATTATGATACACCTCCTCTGAAACTATCCAACTCCTATCTGTCCCTACCTCCTCTTCCTAATACTGCTAAACTCACTCCCTTTTCTCCAGAATCCAGACACCCATAGTATTTATTTGTTTAGCACATATTGGGTACTTCTTTATATTATTATCTGTTCACAAAAATAGATATTTCTTTAATAAGATCATAAACATATACAGAAGATGGACTTCTTCCTTTCTATAGCTTCCTCACCCCTAAGGCTTTGAACCTGTAAGAAATTAAATTCATAAACACTCACCAATTTCATAGAAGAAGCAAAAGGAGTAAATGAAAGGAGATTGGAAACTAGCACATGGTATCTAAATATAATTCAGAGAAATACAAATCACTACCTGAAAGTCATTTGCCAGGACCTCTGAAAAGCCAAATTGTGTCTAGTCACGAGTTTTCTGCTCATTCTGTGAAACTCCCAGAGTCAGCTCCATGTGGCTCTGATGCTACAAATAAGCTAATACTGACACCAGTGTTTCTAAGTAGCCCTAAAAGCCAGGCTATAGAGCAAGTCCAAGCCTGAATAAAGAGAAAGAAATCCTGGAAAGTTCATAAATTAAAAGTAATGAAAACTTTCTTATTTATTTCTACTCAAACAACCTATGGATTAAGTTTCAACAAACTGTTCTTGGATGCTTTTCTGCATATAATGGGACCACGAAAAAGTACACGTGCCTATTCCACTTCCTCACCTCCCCAGTCACTCCTCAACCCACTGTGATCTGGCTTCTGTCCCTCCCACTTCCTTGAAATTATTATACACAAGGTCACCCAGAACCTCCTTACTGCTAAATACAATGGGTGCTTCTCAGGCCTCACCTCTTTGTTAATCTATTTTTAATTCATTTGTCTGCATTTAAAAAACAGGAATTTCTGGTTTACCTTGAATTAAATGAGGCATCGAGGTTGACTGAACTAATGTAGAGAGTTATGTTGGAATAAAATTAACTGGTAAATATTTATCAGTTTAAAGCTTGAAGTTATTTATCACACATTCACTCATTCAAGAAATATTTCTTCAACACCCCCTATAAGTTAAGACACCAGGCTAGTTGCAGGAATAGAGAAAGTGATCAAGATAAACCCAGTCCCTCACCTCATAGCTCTTA
This sequence comes from Nycticebus coucang, assembly GCF_027406575.1. Classification (NCBI taxonomy): domain Eukaryota; kingdom Metazoa; phylum Chordata; class Mammalia; order Primates; family Lorisidae; genus Nycticebus; species Nycticebus coucang. The sequence goes on from NC_069780.1 coordinate 30,278,049, forward strand.
CAGACTATTTCGGTTCAGATAAAAACATCAATAATTGCAGCATGACCTGGTAAGTGCCATGGGGGAATCCATGAACGTGAAGAAGACAGGGTCATCAACCTACCCTAAAGTAATGGGATTGCCAAAGGCTTCATGGAGAAAGCCACATCTAAGATGAGATGTGAAGGAACAAGAAGGATGGAGATTGGAGAAACATGAGAGTGGGACAGATGAAACAAGGCCGTGAGTGCCAGGCAAGGAGGCCAGACGTAATTTGAATAGTAAGGGAAAGCTACGTGAGCATAGTGACATGCTCGGTTTCGCCTGTTAGCAATATGAGTCTGGCAGCAATGTGGAGAATGGAGAGAGCCACGGGACAGGACTGGATACAGAGGGTGCCAGCCGCAGCAAAACGGACGGTTAGTGAGTACTGACGCATGCCAGGCCCAGACAGAATGATTAGACACACCAACTAATTTCATCTCCGCTGCAATCCCATAAAGTAAATAAAATTTTCCCCATTCACAAAACACAGTGTGGGAGTTGAAAGAAATTAAATGAGAGATCTTTAGACGGGACTTATGTGCATTTAATATGGCAAGGCTAGAGCAAGAACAAGAGAGAAAGGAGCCAAAATAATATCCAGTTTCTCAGCTTAGTCCAGCGAGCATATGGTGATGCTTCTCACTGAGATGGGCGAAACAGGAGGACCAGAAGGTTTTCCAGAGAAAGAGATTGGGTTGATGAGTTGCATTGGGGAGAGGTTTAGAACTGTCGCGGTGGGGAAGGAGATAGAGTTAGACAACAATCGACATCTGGCTTGCCAGGCTGAATCTCAAGAGAGACATTTGAACCAAACCAACCCATCTGGAAAACATGTCCAGATAGCTAACCACAGCCATGGGAGTGATTGGGGCTGTACAGAAAGCACGCGTAAAGTCAAAAGACAGTGGGCTGAGACGGAATGTTGAGGAACACTAACGTGAGTATTTAAAGAATGAGCAAAGGAAATTGCAATTGAAACAAAGCATCCAGAGCGGTAAGAAAAATATGGCAGAAACGAGTTCAAACAAGAAAAGGAAGTGTTTCAAGTAGGATGTAATCAACACCCTCAAAATTAACGGAGAGGGAAAACCTGAGAAGCACCCATTGTATTTAGCAACAAGGAGGTTCTGGGTGACTTTGTGTAGAGGAATTCAAGGAAGCGGTGGGGACAACAGCCAGACCACAATGGGTTGAGCAGAGACTGGGAGCTGAGGAAGTGGAATAGGCATTCCTGCATGTCCACTGTCCAGTTGCACACAGAAAGTAGAGCACAAAGACCAGGGAATATTCGGGGGAGTCACAGCACAGTGGCCTCACTAATTGAGCATCTGATTAAAATCAACACATAGGAAAAGAACAGAAGATTCAAAACTAGAATATCTGATCTCCCAAACAAATTGGTCACTTGGCCTGACTTCCATCAGATGACTTATTTGTGTCTCCATTTCTAGGGAAACTGATACATCCTGATTCTCTCACAATGTTGTTTTTAGTATCAAATGTCAATAGATGGAAAACAACTTTGCAAGATTGAAAAATCGTTTATAGAGGAATTAGTAATAAGTTTTAGAGCTAGCCCTAATTGTTGCAGGGACAGCTTCAACAAGGAAAAAGAAAGATCTTTCTTTTTTTTTTTTTTTTTACTCAAATAGGACAGTCCCATCAGCAGGGAACACCTTCCTGCTTTAAATGATTGCATAGTTCCCAATGGCTTGCCAGTTTCTTGACCTCCAGGCACTTGGATGACATGGGAGTCACTCTCAGCTATTTGTAAAACATGGCAGCTCCTTCGTGGGATGATACTCTTCAGCATGAGCAGGAACAGTGGGGTAGAGCATTGATCTGAGGTCTGCTCACCCTGGAGTAGAATCCTGACTCTGCCACTTATGAGTTATCTGGCTTGGAGCAAGTTATTTAACCCGTCTAAAGCTGGATTTCTTCAAGGGAATAAGGAGAGTACTTGCCCCATCAGGAGAACTAAGGGGATGGTGTATAAAGACACACCTGGGCACAATGCCTGGCACCCAAGAAGTGCTCCACAAAGTGTAGCTACCATTCTCACCAGGGCAGGACCTGCTTCCTCTGCTATGGTAAAGGCCCTGCTCACAATAGTTACTGTAAATGGCATTCACTGTGAGTCTAAGGACAGAGCCAGTGTCTGGTTTTTCACTTTAAGATGCACAGGTGAAGTAATCAATGAATACACCTAAATTCTGATGACTGTGCTTCTACAGGAAACCATCTGGCTTAGAGCAAGTTATTTAACCTGTCTAAAGCTGGATTTCTTCAGTCAGTATTTACATATACAAACCCTATGACCTGTACCAGCAACAGCAAGTATCCCTTAACAAAAAGGTCTGTGTGTCCTATAGCACATGTGATCAATCTCTGTATAAGGTAGGACCTGTTTCCCAACTCAGCATCACTTACTGATCTAACTGTGCCATTTCTACTGAAGGTTGCATTAACATTCTCTTTCCCTTCCCTTAAAGAAACACCTCTCTCACTTTCCCAGTTAGACCCAAATGGCTTTTGTTCTCTTATTTGCTTTTCAAATAATAGGTTCAGCTAAACGCAGAAAGTCCTGGGGTTTTTTTTAACTTTCAAAACTCATATAGAGTTCCATATCGTCTGAGAAATAGATCTAAATTTAAAACTATCATTCTATCAATTTCTGGACATTTCATATGGCCTCTCAAGTAGTCACATTTCAGTAGTGAAGCCTATTTGGGGCAAATATGATAAAACAGAGACACATCCTAAATATAGTCTCAGAAATTGTCTGGAGGGGAGGGAATAATTTCACATTGAAATAATCAAATTATCTCTGCTCCTAAGGTTTACATTTTCAGGAATTTATTACCAGTATTTGGGGAAAGGTAAAGACAAAGCATTTCTCTGAGAGTCACTGAAAGCAAGAACTGGAGTTCAAGTCACTGCATTGACTTAGTTCACACTGAACTTTTTCCTTCATTAATCCTTATGTCTTTTTATAGCTGTGCTTTCCACTAAAAATTGACCCTTGGGTGCGCAGGTCTTCAATGAGATGATTTTGTTAAGAATACTATAGCTATATCAAGAAAAATAGTATGCTGATAATAACTATATACTTAGCACATAATTGAAGGGAGACATGATCCTCAGTATTTTACACGTACTGTCTTTTATTATTTTTTTTTATTAAATCATAACTGTATACATTGATATGATCATGGGGCATCATACACTCGCTTCATAGACCATTTGACACATTTTTATCACAGTGGTTAACATAGCCTTTCTGGCGTTATCTCAGTTACTGTGCCAAAACCTTTACATTCTACATTTACCAAGTTTCACAAATACCCCTGTAAGATGCACCACAGGTGTGATCCCACCGATCCCCCTCCCTCTATCCACCCCCCCCTTTCCCACTTCCCCCTATTGTTAAGTTGTAACTGGGTTATAGCTTTCATGTGAGAGCCCCAAATTGGTTTCATAGTATTATTATTTATTATTGAAGTAATATAGGTAATGAAAAAAACTTATATTTTTATTGTGTTAGTACATGTAACACACTAAGTAAGTGTGTGGGGCAGCACCTGTGGCTCAAAGGGGTAGGGCGCCGGCCCCATATGCCAGAGGTGGCGGGTTCAAACCCAGCCCTGGCCAAAAACTGCAAAAAAAAAAGAAAAGAATAAGTGCCTGAAAATATGGTTAATGTTCAAAAGACATTTTTATTCTTATTTTTTAGTTCAAATGACCACCCTATGAGTAAGGTTCAATTTTTTTTCAATTCACAGATGTGAAAACTAAGGATTGCAAAAAAAAAAAAAAAAAGATTCAGTCACTTGCCTACGATTTCCCCAGCAAGTAAGCAACAAAATCAAAATTTCAGCCCAGGTCCATCTGACAACAGAGGCCAAACTGTTAACCATCCTGCTGTATTCTCTAAAATGGTTAGAAATTCAAGAAGCCCACCAAATAAAATATAAAATTATGGATTGTTTCTGAATCAGATTAATAGAACTAAATCTTCAGAGGCCTTATCAACGCTCACTTTATTTTTTTCTCTAACTATTCAGTTAGTTATTTAAAAAAGAAAAAAAGTTCAAGGTGTTAAGAATGTGGAATTGAAAGGCATGATGCTACATTTCAGGTTTACCTTTGAACTAGACTCACAGGTTTTTGTTTTTGTTCTCCTTAAACTTCAGGCCAAGAAAAACAACAGGGGATCTTTGGAAGAGGACAGAAACCAAATTAAACAAGGCTCCGTTCTGAAGGTTGTCTGTGCTCCCAAATCCCATCATCAGGAAAGTAATTCAATGATAGTTTCACTTCTTTACAAAATAAATCTCGAAACTGACCCATTTGAAACAGACAACTGAAAATAGTTTAAAAATAAATTAGTTTCTTTTACAAACAGGAATCTACTGTTATATGGAGTTGGAAATGAAAAAAACTCCAAAAACTGCAGCTTCTTAGATTGTCTAGTATTTAGTAACACTCTTTAAAAAATAAATAAATAAGTTGTATTGTAAGTGAGCCTAATTATTAGCTGTTTGCACTTAGTAATGTGTATATCCCTTGAGGAAACACTACTCTGAACACAAGTAACTTGCAAACTCTTATTACCAACCACATTAAGCTGCCTTTATCAAGGGTTGCTTCTCTCTTCCCTGAGGAATGTTGATCCTTCTCAACTTCAGGTTTTAATTTCCATTCCTACTTATATTCCTCTTTTTCTCTCCTTATCCCTACTACCACTAAAAGAAACTGACAATATAGAGGACTCAGAAGCACATTTGAATTGAAAGAAAACACCCTTCAAGTACAGACATAATTGAAAAGCAATGGATTTTTATGATGGGGAAACTAAGTCCCTGCCCCTCAGTACCTCCTAAGCTGGTGTAAACCATGGGAAGTATAGTAGCTGCAAATCTCCCACCCAGCTACTCTACCTTGAACATCCCTAGAGAGAAGTAAAAATCTACTCCCATTAACGAAAGAAGTTTTCCCCACCCCTCTTCTGAGAACTATGTATGAAAGCAAAAAAACTCCCATCTAGCAGCAATGTCTGCCTACACTTAGAGTCGGTGATCCTGTCCAAGGACTCTGCCCACCTGCTCTTCCCTCCCGGCTTCCACTCATTCCCCAATGCTTATGTACGGACCACCAACACTTCCTGGTGTGCAGCCAGGAATGTAGTTCTTTCAGAGGCCGATAAAGGGAAATTTCCACTCTGAACTGCCATAAGGAGCGTGGATTCATTGCCAGAACCCTTCTAGAGTGAAAGTGTGAAGTTGACTGCAAGTTTTCACGCTAGACATAGGTATTTCTCTCATACCCAAAGTCTATTCACAGAAAAAGTACTACTGTTGCTTAAAATATTGTCCCCCCACCAAAAAAATTCATAGTATATGAAAGAATGAAAGGAAATATCATTCCACAAAAAAAGAATTCATGGTTGTGTCACACTTTATGGGGGCAAGACATGATTGCAAGAGGGACTTTACCTAGCAATTGCAATCAGTGTAACCTGGCTTATTGTACCCTCAATGAATCCCCAACAATAAAAAAAAAAAAAAAGAATTCATGTAACTCACGTGAAAATCCATACACACATTTGGTACAAGCAGATATTCAATCAATAAATATTTTAAAAATCAAACAGAAAAGCAGAATTGCCTGCATTGTAACTCTTCCAGGAGGCATTTCCAGCCAGAAAGGATCCTTCCCCCTTCTAAACCAATAGCATATGCTGTCTAGTAGCCACTTGACAATTGATCACACACACCCTCCTGATTATGCCTTCCAGTGTTAGCTTTGGTGATTACTCAACTACTGCAATTTCGTCTTGCATTCTTAACTTTTCACAAGTTCTCATCTTATTTCCTAATTATATTATAAGGTCTCTGAAGACAAGGACCAGTCATCATCTTTGGAGCCTCTGTAGCTCTAGTTAGTTCCTTAAGGTTGAGTAAGTAGTGGGGCCAGGTAAGTTATCAATGATGAGTAACTTTGTCCATAGTCCAAACTCGGAAGTAATGGTTGCTCTGGTTGGTCTGTTATAGACTATAACTCAAAACATGCACTATAGCACAGTGTTAAAGGTTGCCCAGAGTTGCACCACTTAATTCAAGACTTCACTACTTAACCTCTCTGTGCCATGTTTTCCTTATGTGTAAAATGAAGGTAATAATGGTACCTCTAGCATAGGATTGTTGTATGAAACGTGATAAATAAATTGGTTAAAAGAACTATGTCACATAGTAAAATAATAATAAATTCTAGCAGTGATTATGTATGAAATGTATCATACAAAAGGGTCCATGTTACTTCTAGGAAAGTGGGTAAAAAATGCAATTTAGGGAATAGATATGGTAAGAATGAGAAGTATTTTCCTAAATGGTTCCCAATCACACCTGCCATCAGGGCAAACTAAGCTCTTGAAACACAATAAGTATACCGTGCACAGTCAACCAATGTGAGAGTGCTATAGTGGATCAGAATGGGGCCATTGTCTTGGAGGATATTTGACAAGAGGCCCAAGTAAAGCCCTGCCCTTCCGGTTTCTCACCTGAGTAAGCAAGTTAGAAGGCATTCCTATCAGGTTTACCACCACCATTTCTCAGCAAATAAAGGCAAAAAAAAAAAAAAAAAAGAAAAAAAAATGGTCTTTCTTTATCTCTTTTGTCCACAGTCAGTGCTTCCCAGAAACTCCCACACCTAATCCATCACTACCCCCACCCCAGGAAAAGTGCAATGATGACAACAAGCAATGCAGGTATGCAGTGACCACATGTGCACAGTGACCACACACAGATGTGCCCTTCTGTTTACTGCACAAACTAGCCTGGCCATCCACTGATATGAGCCAAGAGTTTCCTCACCCCCTCTCTCTCTGGTGAAGAAGATAATGAAGGAAAAGATCTAATAGTTAAATTACCATTATAGGCAAAAGACTGAAGTAGAAAATGTTTACCTTTATGGCCTTTTTCATACTCTTGATCCATGCCTGCTATTCCAGAAGATTCTGGAGGCAGAGGCTTTCTATTGCCTTCGGACTATCTCCAGATTCAAGTAATCGTTACATCTCATGCAATCCACTGCATCTGCCTCCTTAACTCCCACCTTGACCTGCTCCAATGCCTCCGAAAGAGGTTAAAAACAGGGTTTCAATAAGTAAATGACAATAGGACTATGAAAGGAAAAAAACATGATGTAAGCCAAGGGCTGCAAAACACACTGAGATATAGGCAGGAGAGAAAAAGTGCCAGGCTGACCGACACCGTGAAACAAAGGTCATGCCCAGCTCCCACCTGCCACACTCCCTCCCACAGCCCAGCACCCCTACAGGCCCTCCTTGGCAGACTGACCCTCTCGATAGAGACAGTTCCAGCAGCTTAGTGTGATCATTTGGAGAACTGGATTTTTCCTTTCATCAGCTGTTTAACCAGTATCTTCCCATACAAATGTGGACGTAAGGTGTTTGAGAAGAAGAAATGATGGGAAATGAACATCTGAACAACCCAAAGACAGCTCTGAGGCCATTCTGAGATCCCCTAGATTAATGACCCCAGGATATGCAGACACTTGGGGCTTCCAGACTTACACCCAGAAATAAGGACCCCAGTGATGCACCTGGCAGAGAGAGTTCCCTCCCCCTTCATTCTTTGGGTTGCTGCTGCTATTCAATAACCATAAAAAGCAAAACAATAAATCGAATTATTCTACTGTCTCCAGCTTGAACTCGGGTTACTTTCATATCTATTGCAAAGCAACAAGTCAATATCATTTATGGGAAAAAATATTAGAAAACCTTCCCAAACTGTTTAGCAAGCCTCCAGAGTTCACCCATCTATTACCTGAGGGAAGCTGACATAATAAATATAACAGACTTCATTCAAAGGAACGATGTTATTTGTAGACGGAGCTTATAAAAGATTCAACTAATTCCTGGCCTATAGAAACAAACTATTTTCTCAGCCTTTTTTAAGGCAGAATATCAAGTTTCTCACAACAGACCTATACACCATAGACAGTTTACTCTACTCCACTACAGAAGTTAATTGACCATTGCATTCTTGAAGGTATATAGACATTGATGGCCCTATATTTTACTTCAAATTAGATGACTTCATCCTGGAGCCTATATGAATGCCTGGGCTTACATCCATGAATTGCCAGCAAAGCAATGGATTCTTATGGATTGGCATTTCATTTGTCATCATTTAATCAACAATTGTTTTTCATTACAACTTTTTAGAACATCAAAGAGATGTTTGCTAACCCCGATTAAGCAGTAAATTTTCCTTGGCTTCACTGTGTTTCCAAGCTAATTATGGGCTGCTTCCTGTCTCAGAGGCTGTAATGAGGATGGTTAAAAATGCAAACCTGAGAATGAGAAAGGAGATGTCAGCAAACACATAATTTACCTATTGAGGCATCCTATCTGCTAATAAACTGAAAGTCACATTGCTAGTAAACATAAGCAATTACCCTAAATAAGTTAGGCATATTTTCTAGAGTCTGTGTGACATAAGGGGTCTTTTGCCCCTTTAAAATTCATCAGCACCTCCAGACACTGAAAGATAAGGAGATCATTTAAGTCAAAACAGTGTGTGGGCCACAGATACGCAGCTTCAACTCCAGTCCCTAAGCTTCTTTGCAAGCACAAGGCCATACCTACCTGGAAGTATTGCTGTCAGCTCAGCTGTTTCCCCTATTGGAAGAGAAGGCAACTAGCCAGGAAATACTTAGGAAGTTATTTGTTTTATTTTCTAAAATATCAATCTGGCCATTTCAGTTTTTCCAACATATTTCTCAGAAACTAACCCAAATGCAATGCCATGGCCAGAACTGGAACTATAGACAGTTTACTAAAAAAAAAAAGTGAGACCACAAAACCCTTCTAGATCAAAGAGAGCCCACCTCTATACCCCCACAGCATCCGAAAGTTCAACGTCTTCTTCAGTACTGTGTATTTTAGTTGAGGCAAGATAGTTCTAACCAAAAGAATACCAACCTGCCTATAATGTCATTAACAAGGAATTTATCTTATGAAAGTGCCCCTGTTATCTAAGGCCAGATTCATTAGGAAATAACAAATCTCCAGGAATGAAGCATTTCCCAAACACCTTGGACCACAAAAACTTTTTGTAACAAACTAACACCATCCAAAAGTGGCAAACAGTCTGGAAAAGACTGCGTGCTGCTGTTCAACACCAGGTATCAATCATCAGTGCAACAGGAATAGAAGGAAAAAATCAAAACGGCTGAAGAAAAAATCAAAACCACTGAGTTAACTCAATTTTTTAAACGAGAGGGTGGTTTGGGAAGGTTGAAGAAACCACGCTTTGACTACTTCACAATTTTAAGAACTACCCAAACATTGAATGTTTATTACAGAAATTATTAGAAATATTTTACTTTTATGTTTCCCAACAGGTGTGACCTTCAATTGCTCCTAGAGAGTTCAAGGTTGTCCTTAAACCCAAGGTATTACCAAATGCCTAGATAATGCCACGTGTATATTGGAGAAAAAACGCACTTTTTTATTTTGAATGAATATTAAAATCAGACACCTAGCCTAATACATGACAAAGAAACTCTAAACTCTAAACTCAGTCTGCCACCAACTTGATCACCAAATTGTGATCCTGGTCACAACGCCTCCCAGTTTCCCCATCTGTAAAATAGGTCTTTCAGTTCTCAATGCTTCATGTGATGCACACACAGGAGTGGGAACTACATTGTGTCTGGTTTCTAACTGGCCACTGTTACACATTGAGCAACGGTTAAGGAGGCTGGCATGCGATTCCTACCTTGCTAGCTTTGTAGGAAATGGGTAAGCAGTTATCTTTGGGGGAAGACTTAAATATGTCATTTCTATGTAAAAACCATCTCTTAGGGTGGCTTCCACCCTTAACTACTTCATAAACTTTTCTTTCTTTCTTTTATTTTTAAGGGAGAGGCTATCACTCTGTCACCCAGGCTAGAAAGCAATGGTGCCATCACAGCTCACTGCAGCCTCCACCTCCCAGGCTCAAGCCATCCTCCTGGGTCAGCCTCCCGAGTGCCTAAGACTATAAGCACATGCCATGAAGCCTAACTAATTTTGTAATTTTATTGTGGAGACGAGATCTCGCTGTGCTGCCCAGGTGGTCTCAAATTCCAAGCCCCCAGTAATCCTTCCTGCCTGGGTCTCTCAAAGTGCTGGAATCACAGAAGTGCTACATAAACCTTTACGCAAAATCCTGGAACCACAAGCGTTCGACCTTTCAGGTGACCAGGCACAAAACTGCAATTTCTGGCTGCCAAATCCCTTAACAAAACCAGCCCTTTAGCCCGTTAGCCCTGTCTAGCGAAAATCAAGTGCCACCAATTACTGCGTCCCGTTTTTAAAATATGAAGACATTCTTTCCCCTGAACTTTTCCCAAATAAAAATGCATTATCCCGTGGTGAAGATTTACGGACCCCGAGGACACAGGGCGCGGGCCGGCCGCCGTACCTGGTTGAAGTGCAGCTGGCCCGGCTCCGGGGCGCCCCGGCCGGGGGCGGCTCCCAGCTGTTCCAGCAGGCGGCCGAGCTGCGCCGCCGACAGGCTCCGATTCGCGCCGAACACGCTCAGCACATCCTCGCTGAAGGCGAGCCCGGGCTGCTCTGCGGCTCCTCCAAGGCCGGCGGCCGCCAGCAGCAAGAGCCCGGCCACTGCCCTGCCCGGGGCCATCCTGGCCGGGGCTTCCCCTGGAGGACCCGCGGCGGGCAGGCGCGCGCGAGAACGTCGGTGCCCAAGGGCGCGCGGGTCAGGCGGCGGCGCTGGTCCGAGTCGGCTGCGGCGCCCCTAGTTCTCCGCCGCCTTCGGAAGATCAGCAGCCGGCGACCTGCGGGTCATTGAAGTCGCCGCACAGCCGGGGGGAGCGATAGGCAGAGTGGGCCCCCCGGACCTCCTAGAGAGCCTGAGATAAAGGAAACAAAGAGGGACAGAGATAAAGGCCACCGGCCCACCAGCCGGCCACCCCCGGGACAACGTGGCAGGTGCCCTAGAATGCCGGGCCCGGCGTGGAGCCAGCCGCCCCGGAGCCGGGTTTGTGAACGCCTCAGGATTTGTACACAGTGTAGTGACACACGCTCCTATCGGATGTGATGCCCCAAACCACGCCACTTGTAGGGAACAGCTAAAACCTCGCTAACTGCAGAACCCCACCTCCTCTTCCTGTCTTCCCGCGCGACTCTCTCCGCCGCAACCTTAGGGTGAGACCTGTGCTCGGTCCCCCAAGAGCTGCAGAAATCAAACGGCTCCTCGGGAGTCCTAACCGGACCCGCCCTCCCCGATCTGGTCTCTGGGACAGGCAAAGTAACAGGAAGGACGACGAAGGACTCGCTCGCCTCTCACCTCTCCTAACAGTTTGTCTCTGCGGCTTTCTCTGTGTGTGTGTACGTAAGACTCGGTCTCTGACTCCCGCTCGCTCTTTCTCTAGCGTGCTCAGGCCCTCCCGTCTCTTTCTCTCTGACAGGTCCGCTGTGAAACTCCACGATCCGGCCCAGCGCCCTTTACTGAGAAGGGGAGGAGGGCCCTGTCCCCGCCTCTGGAGCACGTGGCGACCCACTTCCCCAGCCTGAACTCCCGCGCTCGTCCACGCCGGGGCGCAGAGCCTCTCCCGCCTTCCCTCTACGGCAAAGTGCTGGTTCCCAGCTCGGCCCTGCCTGCTCCCTACCCTCACCCCTTGGGTTCACCTGATGCCACTGCCATGTCTGTCTGCCTAGTCCCCTTCTGGTGTCAGTGGTCCACTTTGGTACCTTGATGAAGCCAGCTTCCTTGAATGGAGTCTGAAGTCCCCTGCATTGTCTAAGTGGTTAACAGGAATTGCTTTTTTCTGTCTCACTTCTTAAAATCAGAGAAGAAAGAGGAAATCAAACCCGGAGCGGCAGCGTGGCGGGCTAGCTGAGCCAGCACTGCCCAAGCCGGCCCTTCCTGACGGGATATCCGCTGATCAGAGGAATGTTTATTTGTTCAGATTAGGGTTCAAGAAAAGCTGACTTAGGCGTGAGGTCAACAGGTTTGTGTAAAGTGAATAAGGTGTTTGGGGCAAAGGTTGCGCCTGGTGGATATAGTTATCCAGGCAGTAAAATGAAACCAGGCTTCACTGTTACAGCGTACAGAAGAAGAACTCAAGGCATTACTCTTGCCTTTCATCCGGAGAGTGCCCCGTCTCCTAAAACAGCATATTTTAAAAAGAGACACTAAGTCTAGACGAGGACAAGGAGATGGGGGCGGAAAGAAAACTTGATCTCCCAAAATTTAGTGATATAACTGGGGAAAAAAGACTGAGCGAAAATTCCTGGAAGATAAGGATCTCGGTGGGTAAGAGTCTCGTAGGACGTAACTGAAGGGCTCACATGGAACAGAATTTGACTATACTCTGATTCCAGAGAACAGAGCAGCAGCAGTCACTCGACAAGGTTACCAAGGGGAAGAGTTCTCTGCAGAATTATGAGAGGCTCTCTGGCAGATTTCTCTGGGATATGAAGTGATTCAAATTAACAGATCCCAGGTGACTCCCTATAAATATGTGCTAGGATTTCCACCTTGAAGGGAGATAACCTACACGATCTTAGTCATGTGTTCCATCCAATTACAAAATCTGCACATTGTACATAATATTAATAATTTACAGAATTACATTGTTGCTAAAAAGGGCAAGTATTCACCTAAGGGCCAGAAGTAAGTTGATGTCACAATTGTGCTCTTAAATCATTTAGTTCGTGGAACTCTTCAAGCTTTTTATTAGATTTTAAAATATAGTTTGTTGCCTGTTTTTCCTTTGACCTCCACCACTTGAGATAGTGTTTGGAAATTAATGAACACTTTAAATGCTCATCGATACCCAGCAAGTTGTTTGTTTACACCTTATCTGAAAATAAATTTGTTAATAAAGTATTGGATTTTTACATAATTCAAGTTTTGTGTTGTAGATTTTTTCAAATATTATTTGCTTTTCATGTTTATGTACACACATTTTGCCAGCCCATCAGCCCCATAAGACAATAAACAGTAAAATAAATAATTAACCTGCTTGCCAAATTTATCAAGTACACTTAACATAATGTAAGCATGCAATTATGAGGAAAGCATTCGGAAAAGTTCAAGTTAACTAATTACCCGTGGGGGCAAAGGTTGTGTCTGGTGACAGCTTTTCCACTCTAATAAACTATAATCACCAGAGTGCTATAAGTAGAGACTCCCTAATCCAAAAATCAAAAAATTTGAAAGTCCAAAATACTGCAAAATTCAAAACTTTTTGAGTGCCCAAATGATGCCACAAGTGAAAAATTCCTTATGTGACCTAATTTGACTAGTGCTTAAAATTAAATAAAATGTTACATAAAATTATCCCCAGCCTAGGTGTATAGAGTGTATACAAAACATAAGTGAATTTTGTGTTTAGGCTTGGGTCTCATCCAAGATAACTCTCCCTCTCTTTCTCATATATATTTAAAAATAGTTGTCTATTTTAAATTGCACACAAACTTTATAGACACCCTGTGTGTATATATATCATAACATATATATTATAGCATATATGAGATTATATGTAGTCTGAAAAAATAGGAAATTCAAAATCCTTCTAGTCCTAAGCATTTTGAATAAAGGATACTCAGCATGTACTTGGATAATGTTTTAGGGCTCCAATATGGTTTTCTATGCCATCTAGCATTACTGAAGAAAAAGGTATCCAATTTAAATTACAAAGTATAATGTATAAAATATACTTTTCTCAGAAATTTGCTTTAAAGGCCTAATAGTTTTACATTATAATGATGAGGGTAGCATGCAAAGAGCCCTGGCCAGAGTATTGAAAATGTCCTTTCTATTTCTGACTTAGTCACCTAGGAAACCTGGGAAAGTCATTTGACCTGACCAAGATCAATTTCCTCATCTATAAAACCACGTAATTGGCAAAGAAGTATCCATTCCAGCCTTCTTATTTCTAAATGTCTAATTTAGAAAGCATCTGTCAGAACAAAACGTTAAATGCCTAGAAGAGAAATAAGTTTCCAATTCCCCAATGGAAAGGACAGTTAACTTCGAATCTTGCTTTTTCTAAGAGCTTCAGATTTTCCTCAGGCCAAATCTTTTGTTACTATTACAAATAAGGAGCAAATTCGCCTCTTCTAACTTTTTGCATGCATTCCCTGTGGAAGGGCTAATGAGGACATCTGAAAGACAGCATAGCCTATTTGCTTCTTCCCCTTCCCTTCTCTTCCTTGCTTTCTACAAAGTGTCCCAAAAGTTGCCCCTGAAGTCACCAAGCATAGGGGAAATGGAAAACAGTAGCTAAATGTATCTTTATTTCTAAAGTATTTATTACAAATTTTCGCGAAGAGATGGCCAACACCTAGAGAATAATTTGTAAATATCTCGTAAAAATTTGTAATGAATATTTTATAAGAAAAGGTCCGTTTAGCTACAATTTCCCATTTTCCCTTGTGTATGGCAACTTCAGTGGTGACTTATGGGACACCCCGTAGCCCTAAAGCTATTAGATGGAGTATAGCACAGTACTTTCTGTGTGGAGGGAGCCACAGTGGCTAAAGAGGGATGTTGGAGCTTGAACAAGGGGAAAAGGGAACTGCAGCATAGGGAGTAAGGACCCAAGCAGGGTCATGTCCAGGTTGGGGAAAGGACATGGAGGATCACAGGACACATTCCCAGGGTCAGAGTATGGGCCTGCATCCCTGCACAGAATAGCAGAGCCTGAGTATGATGAGAGGAGCATCCTTCCCAGCATGGGTTGTACACTGGAAGGGGAAGGTATCCACGCAAAACACTGGCATGGTGTGGGGTGTCAGAGCCCCGGAAAAGAGTGGGGCATCCATGGGTAGTCCAGGGAAGAGAGACAGACAGAGTGAGAGAGCAAGCACGCATACCAGGATGGAAAGTGAGAGCCTCAGAGGGGATAAAGGCATCCGTGCTTGACGGTGGCCCCGACAGAAAGTCAGAGGTGGGGAGGGAGGTGCCCTAAAGAGCATAGCACGAGGTATCAGTCTATGCAGTGAGGAGGGACGTCTGGCAGGGGCTGTCGGACGGAAAGGAGATAAAGAAGGGATTAGTAGAGAAGGAGGTGGCAGCAGAAATGGATTCCTTATACAAAAGGGGATTTGCTAAATAAGCAAATATATTAAAGGGGATAAGTAGCCACTTTTCTCATTGGCAGAAAAGAGTTGCAAATATGAAGAAAGAGAAAACTAGAATGAACCCAATGGTCCTGGGTCGAAATTGGAGAGATCAATGTCAACTCAAGGTTTCCAGCACAGACACAGATAGATATAAATATGGGTATAAAGGATTCATAGCTCTGTCCACTGGGAGGCCGGACAGCAGCGACACTCTAATAGCAATGAGCATAACTGGGGCACTAGCTCTGCTTCGCAACACTATCCTCCACTAAACAGAACCAAGGCTTCTTAGAAAGGGGGCTGATTCTAGGAATGGGCAGGCAAAGAACAAGAACAAGGTGAACCTGGGATATCTTGTACCTAAAAGCAAGAGAATGATCAAAGAATGTGGGCAATACATGTTCAATTATTCCTGAACAATGGACCATCCCCTTACTCCCTGTATCGGCAACTGACTCAGATGAATCAGAAGGGGGGAAAGGTCTTTTTACAATTTTTGCAACTGTTTTGTGATTTGGTAATTATTTCAATATAAAAAAGAAAATAATGAGTATTAAATTAATAAGAAATTAACAACAAATTACATTAAAATTTAAACTAAAATTTTGTAAAAAATTCCCACCTGATACTTTGCAGTGAAATTAAGATACTCGTTATTCCACGATTTTAGCATTTTCATCACAGTCTGTGCAGGAGTGAAAAGGATACACCTTACAGCAATGTCCCAGATGCAAACATGTCACTTACCTACAACTTGAACTTAACAAATGGTGGCCATTACAGTAAGTCCCCAACTTACAAACATCTGGCTGACAGAAAGCTCGCACTTAGGGACGGAAGACAGATAGGAGGTAAACATGCTTGTTCCAACTTACATACAAATTCAACTTAAGAACAAATGCGCAGAACCTATCTTGTTCACAACTCTGGGGACTGCTTGTATTTTATTTTTAAGGTTAAGATTAGAGGAAATTGAAATGATTGCTCTAATAAAGATTTGGGGTGTTTTTGCCATTCCACTAGCACCTGATTCCATCCTACTTTTCTCTTTCAGATTAGTGTGAGGGTATAAACAATTAGATTACAATGTTTGCATTTCTTAGGAACAGTCCCTGTTGTAGTTGTGTCCCACACCCAAAAGGTGTGCCATACACCCTCACCGTAAGGAACACACTCATCCCTCCTCCCCTCTTCCCTTCCTTCCTCCTCCAGCCACTCCTCCTTTCTCTCTCTTCCCTCTTCCCTCCATCCTTCTCCCTCTTCCCTCTCTAATAAAGATTTTAAAGGTTGCAGAAGAGAGAGATAGGAGCCCCTATGTCTGCAGATGGTAGTAAGCAAATAATTCACAGAGCAGGTAACCCCTGAGCTTGAGGGTAAGTGGAAGTTTGACAGACAGACAAGGAGTGGAAGCACATTCCAAGAGGACAAAATGCAAAATAAAAACCCCAGGAGATCATGGAAAACTGCAAGAGATTTCCTGGAACAGGAGAGTCTGGAGCAGAAAGGCAGGATCTTGCAGAAAAAGAAGTTCCACTGGGGCAGAGATGTCTTCCTCTAGTGATGTTCCAAAGACCCCTTATGATCCTCTGTGATTAAAATATGCATATATATCCTCCAGCAGCATAAATTGCCTTTTTCTTGTATTATATGTTATTCATTCCTTAATAGTACAAATATGTCACACCTAAAATTCTGAAATAAGAGCAAGATTGTGATGTTATCTGGATCATACATGTCTATTCAGCCAATGCCAGAGACAATATAGGTAGGAATGAGATTTCTGTAAGGCCTCTCTGGACTTAATTTCTAATCTATAAAATCAGGCTTAAAATAATACCTGCTCATTTTATGTCAGTGAATAACTGAAAGGTGAGATAAGGTGTGTGAAATCTCCTTATCGACTTTAGAGCAGAATGTAGCAACTAACACTGCAGAGGCTGACGTGGTAGGGTAATGTGACTGGTCTAACAGGCCTAGAGAAGGGCCAGCAGGAAACAGACAGGAACAACCACGACTGTCTTGGAACAAAGACTACTTTACACCTGACCAAAGTCTTGAGGGTTTTTCCCAGGAAATTAAGGTACTAATCAGAAATGGAAAGAACCACAGATAACATCAAATCTAATCCAGTGGCTTTGGGGGGTAAGGAAGAGAAAGCTCAGGAGGGTTAAGTGACATGGTCGAATAACACTTTTAGATGGGAAGAGAAGCCCAGACCTGCCTTTTCCCATTTTACCACCACAAAGTAAATATCAATCAGTGTTTCAAGGACAGCACCCTGTGACTTTGATTAGATTGAGTAGATGAAGCAAAATTTTGCCAAGCCATGTTCTTCTTAGATCTCTTCTTCATCCTTTTTTTGGACGTCTTTTCTTTTCTTTTTTTTTTTTTGCAGTTTTTGGCTGAGGCTGGGTTTGAACCCGCCACCTCCAGTATATGGGCCTAGCACCCTACTCCTTTGAGCCACGGGCACCACCCCATGCCTCCCTATAATCTTAGCTCACCCAGTGTTACTTCACCGTGGCTTCTGTGCTTTAAATTACAGCAGAACCTCCGGAGTTGACCACCTGCCTACACTGACAACTCCTTCAATTGACCTAATTTTCATAAACCAGACATGCACCCCATGTACATATCAGTACAGGTGACCTAGTTCCTCTTGTTGACCATCTCTGTATATTGACCACTTTGTTACAGTCCCTTGGGTGGTCAACTTTAAGAATATTCTACTGTATTTCAATTTTCTAAGCCATTCATTCTTAAGATTCTTGGAGAATTTATATATACTACTATGGAAAGAAGTTGAATCAATTAATGAAGAGACTAAAAAGCAGAATATGTTGTAAAACAACATAAACAAGGGGGTCTGTGTGTCTGTGTTTACACTTACATTAGCAGAGGTCAGGGAAACTGTGCACTATGCTGTTTACAATGTGCTCCTTCTAAGGAGTAACTTTGAGATTCCAGGGGAGAGAGTAACATCTTTCTCTAGAGACAAGAATGGGGGAAGTGTGTCCTTTTCTTTAGACCCTTCTGTGGCATTTGAGTTTTCCAAAAGGCATGTCGTCCTTTTATAATTAAACTAATAAACAATTATTGAAATGTAGATGATAATAAAAGTTCAGGTGGTCTCTAAAATAAGGACAGGGAGTAAGAATCAGTGGATGTGTCTCTGGGTGCCCAACAAGGAGGGTTCTGATCAGCCTACAGGAAGATCCCGTGACATACGATCGGCGTGTTTCCTTATCAAAAAAAGTTAACAAAAATAGCATAGATTAATTTTTAAAAAACTGAAAAAAATCTACTTCCTTTCACCTGTAAATCTGGAATACCCCCCACATCCCACTTCCTACTCCCCATATCCCCATATCCCCATATCCCCATATCCCGCCCTCAACCCGTTTTTGATGGGAACAGGGAAAGCTGAACAGTAGGCAGATTTGTTATTCTCCATGGAAAGGTACTTCCATAGCTCCACCCTTCCAACTCTTGAGGATCAGACTCTCAAAGCCTGATTGAAATGGAGCTGGTGAGAAATGTAATTATGTGAGAATAATTAAAAATTTTGTTTTCAAGACATAAACTTAGCACAAAGCCTAGCCTCAAACAAACTTATGAAATGAAACTACGACAAGAAATTCTAAACCCCTTCAGACCAGGGACCCACACTCTCTCCTCTTCCCTTGCCTTCCCTTCCTTCAAGCCTCCTAATTGCAGTATCTCTACTCACACTAACACACAAACAACTAAGAACTGAAAAGTGATGTCTGACCTAGGCACTATATACAATTTTATTTATTTGCCAGTGATAACCACTGGTTGATCTAATCTGCAAGGTATTTTTAACTTACAAATTTAAGTGGGGCGGTTGAATTTAAAAAGCAAACAGAGGCAGCACCTGTAGCTCAGAGGTTAAGCAGCAGCCACATACACTGTGGCTGGCAGTTGGAACCCTGCCTGAGCCAGCTAAAACAAAAATGACAACTATAACAAAAAAATAGCCAGGCATTGTGGGGGGCACCTGTATTCCCAGCTACATGGGAGGCTGAGGCAAGAGAATCACTTAAGCCCAAGAGTTTGAGATTGCGGTGAGCTGTGACGCCACAGCACTCTATCCAGGGTGACAGCTTGAGATTCTGTCTTAAAAACAAATAAAGAAAAATAAAAAGCAAATAGAGAGTGAGTGTTCTCTCTTCCTTGTATGTACTGATAGGGAATTAGATTGACGTGTGAAACCTCTTGATCAGTTTCAGTCTTTTCCAGAGACACTTTCACAGCACCTTCTTTCTGCAGAACGACTTTGTGAAATGCAATGATTACTGTCACTGTTGCTAAATACCCTTCCATGACTCCTGGTAAAATCATGAAGCCCTATTTGAAAGAGCTTTCTGTTCTCGAAGGAATGCGTCACCTACTATATCATCCCAAGGCATCCTGGCAGGACAGTACAGAGGAAAGACCAGTGAAGAAAGAAGGAGAAAACGTGAGTTGTTCTTCCTGAAGCCATGTGGACAGTTTTATAGATTGAGCCCCTTAGCTATTCTGTGTATCACTTGAGGTTGTTGTGAGAGTTAGTTTCGATAACACAAATTAAAGCCTTTTATAAGCTACAATCTAAAGTAAACTAAAATTTCAAACTGGCCAAACCAGATTGAAAAGTTCTTCTGAGCATGATTTACAGTATTGTGACACTATCTGCCCATCTCTCCACACAAAACAACACCGAACAAGCTGGGAAGTACGCCCTCTCTAGACTGGAAAATTAATTCTTCAAAAGTCCAGACAGCCCACACCAAAAAAACATTGCTTTTTTCTTTTAGAGACAGAGTCTTACTATGTCACCTTCAGTAGAGAGCCGTGGTGTCACAGCTCACAGCAACCTCCAACTCTTGGGCTTAAGCAATTCTCTTGCCTCAGCCTCCCAAGTAGCTGGGACTATAGGTGCCCGCCACAATGCCTGGCTGTTTTTCGGTTGTAGTTGGCCCGGGCTGGATTTGAACCCACCAGCTCTGGTGTATGTGGCTGGCACCCTAGGTGCCAAGCCACACCAAGGTGGCTTGCCACTTGGTGCCAAGCCACTTTTTTTTTTTTTAATGTGGGTGGAGTTTCCCATTTTATCACAGAAACTTTAATTCATTCTAGTTCTAATTCTTGGTTCAATGCCTCTGGTTAGTATGTTTCAGGAGGAGAAAAATTATTTTTGGAGCGGACATATGGCAAACCAAGATTTGGTACCTGTGGTTTTATATTTAAATATGATCCATTCTGATATGAAAGTCTAAATGTAAAGTTATGATTTACACAAAAATAAAGTAAAAGCAGGACCTATGTTATGGAAAAAGATAACTGTTTAAATACACAGTAAGTTTACAGTCCAAAAATGATATATCCTAACATCCTAAGAACTATAGGGAAATGTTCAACTTGTATTTATGATAAGAAACAGTAGACAGACATAACGTCTGATGCTATGGAGAACAGGGTGGGTTTACTAATGTCCACTGGTTTTTCTGTTCCATGAACTATCTCCAGAAAAGCCTTCCCTGGTCCATGTGTGACTCTGTGGACAAGTGATTGCCATCAGGCATCTTCTGGGAACCCCACGGTGTAATGCTTAATTTGAGTTATTCAAAATAGGTTTATTCTCTTTCTAAAAGTGAACAATATACTCTCCACTGCAGATTAGAAACTAAATTATATAAAAGAACAATTTTTTATGTTAGGAGAAGTCCAAATGCTTACTCAGAAAAAAGCACCCTGAGTCTATGATTATTAGCAAACAGGAATAACTAGGTGTTTTGTTCCAAAGTCCCATTTGCTTATCACCTAGATTTCTCTAACCTAAAAGAAGAATGAATTGCTATTGTGGAGTTAATTCCAGGAAAATACAGAGTTCAGATGGATTTATTTTCAATCTCTTAAGATCTATTTTGTGAATTTGAAGGGAGAAGAAAGGAATAAGCCAGAAGACTGGAAGAGATATTCTGTAATATGAGTTTGATAACGTGTTTCACATATTAAATTAAGTTCTTATTTCTTTCACATTTCTTAATTAGTCCTATTATTAATAATGCTATCACATGTCCAAAGTATAATTTTCAGACTTTTATTTTTAAACTAACGTGAGGGCTTATTATATATTTGAATGCTCACCCCACCACTGTAAAATCAAGAACTGAATAAGCAAACTCTATATTTAGCAGGAAAAGAAATCCCTCAAGGCCAAAATTTTTATGCTCCATAAAACTTCCCCACTGCAATTGTACCCTCCCACGTGCAAAGCAAAACTTTAGACTAAAACATTAAAATCCAAATAAATAAGGTATAATAAATTACATAATAAAGTCTGGGTAGCTACCACTTTGAAGAGTTTTCATCTAAAATAATTGCATAGAAATAGTAATTAGTTTAGAGAATTTTAATCTAAAATATTACTGAATAGCTAAATACTAAAATATATGCATAAAATCTAAATAATTAAGCGAAAACAAAATAATCAGAACTGTTTAAAGAATCCAATATAAGACCAAAGTGTAACTTCTTCAAGTTGCCTCTTGCTACTTAATACAATGCAGGCTTTTGCCAACATCATGTCGAAGTTTTCAATCTTTAGAATGCAAAATTATGACTGTTAGGTCACCACTTCTTTTATTCTTCATCAATATGTGATTCTGGGATTTAAAGAAACTCAGAAAAATCTTGGAAAAATCTTGGAGGGAGCCAAAATAAATTTGCCATCCAGACAGTTTGGGACAGGAAGTCAATGCTGGTAAGCTTTACTGTCCTTTCTGCCCTTTATCGTGAGAGAAGTTTGGAAATCCTCCGTCTTGGTCAGGGCTGGAAAGTAAGATTGAAAAATGAGTAGGACTAGAAAAGGAATCATCGTTATATGTATGCATGCACTTGCCCTGTGCGGTAGGTATAGAGCTGAAAGTTGGGTGCCACCGTAGACCAAATCATACCAAAACTGTCCCTAGAGTAGATTCAGAGATGCCTGTGTCTTAAGGTAAATACAGAATGTTTATCACTGTTATTATTTACTCGTTTGTCCTGCTGACACTATAGAATTCAATGGGTATGATTAGAAAACCAATGCTATCAACAAAAATAATATACATATGTGTATATATAATTACTCTCTCCAATCCATGGTTATTATGATGACATAGTAAACTCTGGGACAATTTGGTCTATGGGACAGGTCTGGTCAAAACCTACAATGAAGATAACAGTATTTCCACTACACCATCCAGACTCATGTGCAGTTGGCTACATGCCATCATTTTCTTACAGATATGATTTTCCTCAGATAACCTTTACTTGTATTATTATCTGACATTTCAATTGTAGTGTGTGAACATGTAGAAAATTAACTTATGGCCTTAACCAGACAAAAACACTGTGTATATGGTCTATATCTTAAATTTAGGAGTGAATTGAAACCAAAACTAGGCAAAATACAAAAGAGTAAATTGACTTTAAAATGTTGATTCGCTTAAAGCAGACCAACATTAAAAATCTTAAGCACTACATATTTCAGGTTCATAATATTCTATTGATATCAATATTGACAGAGATGATAAAGACTACAAATTGATCTCCATCTGAGAAACAAACAAACCAAAAAAAAACAGCCTGCTGCCTGGGCTTCTTGCCAAGAAGCACAGGTTAAAGTACAAAGGAGCTTCAGTGTTTGATCAGCCCGTGAAGTTGTCATGATGAACCAAAGTGTGTTTGTTCACAGCGTATTTTTACCTTCAATTATTATAAGATTATAAAAATAGTTCCTTTTTTGTTTTTAGTGATCTTGAATCTACATCCTAAATATTTCTTTTAAAATGATTTATTACTCTCCTCTTCTCCACTTTGTGCTACCTAACGACCTTCAGGGATGTGTTCACATGGCAGAGGGCTAGGAGTTAGCCTTTGTGCTGCTGTGTAACACATTTAATACTCAAATATTGTAAGGATGCAGAAAAAGAGGTGGGTTTTTTGGAGGGCCAGGAAATACCACTGTCAATGGTATCAGGATTAAAGTAGGCAATGTATATATAAAGTATCTGGCATAAAGCCACAAAATAGATGCTCAGTAAATGTAAAAATGTGTGTGTGTCTATCTCAAGTACTGTGCTATACTTTTCATCTACTTCTTTCTTTTTCCAATGCATACCACGAAGTATTGTATTCTCCTACTATAACACCAGTTTTCCCCTGTGTGCTAGATCATTGCCATGAGCAGAAAACATTATCTCTTGTCTCTTAAAAGTTCCTTTCACTGACATCTCTCTCAGGCAACCACTTTATTCATTATAGGTTGAATTACATCCTCCAAAAGAAGATACGCTGAAGTCCTAACCCTCAGTAACTCAGAATGTGACGTTGTTCGGAAATAAGGCGGTTGCAGATGGAATTAGTTAAGACGAGGTCATCATGGAGTAGGGCAGGCCCCTGACCCAACATCGCTGATGATCTTTTAGGAAGGCAACCACTCCTAGACATGAGAGACACACAGGGAGAATGCCCGTGACCATGAAGACAGACTGAGGAGTTATGCAGCTGCAAGCCAAGGAAAGGCAGACATTGCAGGCAAAGGGGCAGAGGCCAGGAAGAGGCAAGGAAGGAAACGTCCTCCTGGAGGTTGCAAAGGGAACAGGGCCCTGCCAATAACTCAATTCTTGTAGCCTGCAGAACTGGGTGTGAGACAGTAAATTCCTGTACTTCTCAGCGACCCAGTTTGTGGTACTTAGTTAGAGCAGAGCTAGGAAACAAACACTTCTTGAGTTCCCACTCTCTACTCATTTATACCCATCTCCCTTAAGCTACCAACCTATCCCTTTGCTTCCTTCCGACAACAAATTATCTTGAGTATCCCGCAATTGCTGTCTTCACTAGCTCTCCTCCCATTCTTAACACCCTTGTTCTGGTCACATGATCCTCCATCCTGTTCCCCACATCCCAGACGCTACTTGCACCAAAGTAATTTATTGTACCTTAATTTTTCTTTATAAAAAATATTATATGTGAATTTCATAATGTAACCATTTTCTTCCTTACTAAAAATCTGAGTTCCAAAAAGACAGCAAATTGTATTTTTTTGCACCATAGTTAAGGCCCTAGCACTCACTACATCCTCAAAAAAAAGTGATGAAATGTATTTTCTTTTAAGTTTTTAATTACATGTGGTACAGAAAATTTTCCTGTGAGTGCAAGCACTCTCTTTTTATGGATGCTAAACGTTTTGCAAGGATCTTGTTATAATTTTTCAAGAATTCTAAGATTACTATGATACTAATGTAAAGTTTATACGCTTTGTAAGCATACATTACAACTAATATTTTATCATAAGGTACGTGATATCTTTATATTACCCTGCTATTAGAAGATATTAATCTTGACATTCATCCTATGTGTTGGGGAAAGGAGGTGTTTAACTTTCATCTTACAGATTTGAAAATTTAGAGACTTAAGAGCCAAAGGGCCTTCTTGTGACATCTAAATGCATAAAAGATAAAATGCAAACAAGGGTAAAACCTTTTGACTATCGAATCAGTTCCATTTGCATTGAAATTCCCCAGCACCAACTCCACCTTATCATTGACATTTAAGATTATTATCTTAATTATATTAAATGAGAAAAAATAACTTCCTCCTAGATATTAAGGCAATTTACAGATGAGGAGTATGGAATCAGAGACATTATGTAAATAAATGAAATAAGTAAAGATTTCTTGCTCAACTCGTGCTATGAAGGGCAGCAGAAATTTAGTGCAATGGACTGAGTAAAAAAAAAATTATGAAGAATTATTACATCTATTTATCAAATGCACTATCTAAACTTTGAAGATGACATCAGTCTAGGATGTGATAGTTTACAATACTCAACCACCTGTATCCACATAAACTTGTCTTTTCTATTTTCTCATTGCCTTCTCTAGCAGTGGGAAACAATAACTCCACAGCAAGACAGGCAGTTCCCAAGTTACAAACACCCGACTGACGTATGACTCACACGTATGGACAGAGGCTATTACAGGTAATAAATCAGCGTACCTGTTCTGACTCGCATACAAAGTCAACTTAAGAACAAATCTATAGTGCCTACTGTAGGAGAGGAACTGCCTGTGTAAGGCAGCATAGTAAAACTACTGAAACTTTGCTAACTGAAGATATCAGAACTGAATCCTTATACTTCCTCTTTTCTTTGAGTTAAGGCTAGCTAAGTGAAGTAAACCGTTACACTGTCTATCAAGGCCTTCTTAGAAGAGTCCTATATTTTATTCAAGTTACTCTTTGCATTTTAATCATCCATGTGTGTATAATAACAAGAATGTTATGAATGTTTTGTTTCCTATTTCCACTAAACTCATCTTTTAAAAATATGTTTTAATGTTTATTTCATAAATAAAACAAATTCAAGAAATTTCACACCACTTATGGTGACTCACGTTTGTAATCCCAGCACTTTGGGAGACCAAAGCAGGAAGATCACTTAAGGCCAGGAATTCCAAACAAGAGTCCATCTCTACAAAAAATAGAAAATATTAGTCGGGCATGGTTGTACGTCCCTATAATCCCAGCTACTTGGGACACTGAGGCAGGAGCATTGCTCAGTCCCAGGAGTTTAAGGTTGCTCTGATGAAACCACTGCACTCTACCCTGAGAAACAGAGCAAGACCCTGTCTCAAGGGAGGAAAAACAAAAGAGGAAAGAAAAAGAAATTTCAATAACAAAATGATAATGGATTTAATGTAGAAATTGTTTAAAATATACATTTGCATGCTCTTTGATTAAATCTCACTTCTAATCTAAGTTGAGGTTTGAACCCAGCCTGGGCCAGCTAAACAACAATGACAACTGCAACAAAAAGTAGCCGGGTGTTGTGGCAGGCGCTTGTAGTCCCAGCTACTTGGGAGGCTGAAGCAAGAGAATCACTTAAGCCCAAGAGTTGGAGGTTGCTGCGAGCTGTAATGCCAGGGCACTCTACCAAGGGTGACATAGTGAGACTCTGTCTCAAAATAAAAATAAAAAAATAAAAATGCTAAGTTGAATTCAAACATATTTCTCTCTCCCCCCAAACTCTGCCCCTGTAACCACCCCTCCTCACTCTCCAGTCACTTTTCCCATCACTTCCTCCTTCTCCAGTCAAACAGAAGAGGTGTGTGGACACTTCCAGGAGGCCAATCTTGGGCCTGAACTGTGGACTCTTCCCTCCTCTTCCCCAGAACCTCACGCCCTGCCACCCTGGTGGCTCGTCATGCCCTTTCTCCCCTGCATCTTAGCCCTTCTTCACTCACCTGTGACCTCCCCTCGGTAGCACCCAAACCCACACTCTGACTCCCCTGCCCGGAGTCACTCTTTCTTCTCAAAGCTCAACCATGGACTCAGCAATCTCATGGACCTTCCTCACCAGGTCCCTTGCCGCACTTGGCACTGGCTGACCTCTCCATCCTTCTGAAACAGTTTCTGTCTTCCAGGACAGCACACTTTCCCAGTTTTCCTTCCTGTTCTATACTCTTGATTAATCTATTTTATGTGTCAAATGTTAGTCTTGTTAAATTTTTGTGCCTGTCCAGGCCTTGTTCTAGGTTCTCGTTTACTCATTCTGTACATACTTCTTGAACAATTTTATCTATTCTTTTTTTTTTTTTCTTTTGCAGTTTTTGGCCGGGGCCAGGTTTGAACCCGCCACCTCTGGCAAATGGGGCCAACACCCTACTCCTTTGAGCCACAGGCACCACCCTATCTATTCTTTTTGTGCCAGTTATTACCTGTTATGAACTCAGTTGTGCCCCCCACCAAATTCTTGTGCTGAAGTCCTAACCCCACATACCTCAGAACTTGAATGGAGAGCAGGCCTGTAAAGAGGCACTTAACAGCAACATGAGATCGTATTCCTGGGCCCTAAGTCAACACAACCAGTCAGACAGACATGCTCCAACACAGAAAGACTACGGGAAGACACGGGGAAGAAATGTGCCAAGGAGAGCAGCAATCAGCCTCAAAACAGCCTCCCGGACTGTGAGACAGTAATGTCTATTGTTGAAGCCACACAGCCTATGGCACTTGTAATGGCGCCCTGGGCTGACTGAGACACTACCTGTGACTAGCCGGTGGCTCCTGACAGCATTACTGTAGAGTGTCAGCCCTGAATGCCAGACTGTAACTGCTGCATACTGGATCTTACCTCATGGATATCTCAGAAGTATTTGTAGAATTCAGCATATGCTGGACCCGAGCCAGAGACACACCCACTGTAGTACTGTGCCCCTATCACCTCCTCTCAGTCCACTTCTAACTCCTGTCTCACTCTAAGTAATTCTCTCAGATTTCTCCCCTCAGGTTTTCTTTGAAGTCTGAAGAACTTGCTTTTCAGCTTTCACATATGCAGGAGTTAACACCCCTGGAGGCAACTCTAAACTGAAGAGAAAGGGGCTCACAGGAATAAAGGCTCTGTCTCCAAGTGTTCAGAGAGACACTTCTGAAAAGCTTTCCATGCGGCTCCTCAGGGGATTCCCCCCACCAGGTGCACTCCAGTGTTTGACAGCAATGAAAAGTTCACTAATGCACCCTTGACGGGCTGTCCTTCCCCTCTGAACTGGCTCTTCTTCCCTGACACACTTTCCTCCTCTCTTCTACTTCTTGGGACCATCTCTAAAAAAACCTCCTGCTCCCCACCCACCCCCCTTGATGTAGACTTGTAGACTTGCATTTAGGGGGAGCCCATACAGAGACAGCTGGTGACATTCCTCTGCCTTTCAGGCCACTAATTATCACTTGCTGATAATTCTTCTGCAGTTTTCTATTGATCTACCCCCTTCAAGCCCACTGCCTTTATCCCAGCTCAGTCCAACATTGGGTCTCACCAAGATAATCTATAATCTTCTAATCTAATTGATCTCTCTGCCTGGCAAATCGCCCTTCACCAAGTTGTTCTCCATAGCAAACCAATGTGTGCTTTCTAAATGGACTCTTTGATCCTACTTACTTATAAAAACTTTTGTCTTTAGTATGATGTCCTTAACATGATTTTCAAGGTTTCTCCTAATAAAGACCTAGCTTTCCTCCCCAGTCTTACCTATCACCATTCCAACTTCTCACTTGATGCATTAGTCATCCTGAGCCCCTATCAGGTCTCTGACCAGCCATATGGACTCTCACCTCAGGGCCTTTGCACATGCTGCTTGCCTCTCTTGAAATGCTCCTCTTCACACCTTATCATCACTTCTATTCATCTTTACTGGTTCTACTTTACATGCAGTTACTCTTGGAAACCTTCTATGATATTACATTTTTGGTTAAGTGTCCCTCCTATGTGTTCTAAAATAGATGGTTTCATATTTTAATTGCAGAGTAGTATGGAAGCGCCTCAAAAAACTAAAAATATAATTACCATATGACATAGCAATCCCATGCTAGGTATATATGCGAAAGAAGACAATTTAGTATATTGAAAAGATATCTGCACTGCTATGTTTACAACAGCCAAGATTTGGAATCATCCTAAGTGTCCCCCAATGGATGACTGGATAAAGAAATTGTTGTACATACACACAGTGGAATATTATACAGCCACAAAGAGAATGAAATCCTGTCATCTGCAACAACACGGATAGAACTGGAGAACATTATGTTAAGTAAAATAAGCCAAGCACAGAAAGACAAATCTCACATGTTCTCACTCACATGTGGGAGCTAAATATTAAAAACAATTGATCTCATGGAGACAAAAAGTAGAATGATGGTTGCCAGGGGTACTAGGAAAGGTAGCAGGGAAGGGGGAGATGAAGTGAGAATGGTGATTGCGTACAAAAATATCGTTCGATACAATGAACATACTTGATAGCACAACAAAGTGACTATAATCAACAATAAGTTAGGATATACTTTAAAATAGCTAAGGGTGGAATTGGAATGTTTCCAACATAAAGAAACGATGAATGCCTACAGTGATGGAGACTCCAATTACCATGATTGGATTCATTTACATTGTATGCCTATATCAAAATAGCACACATACCCTATAAATATATATATATAATAATTAAAAATGAAAAATAAAGTACCTCATAGATTGCAAGTGTTCAATACCTATTGGTAGAATAAATGAAGCAAAGAATTAAAGAAAATATTAAATATTTTATGAAATATTTTTAACAACAAAATACTGGCAAACAAGTTGTCCAGTAGTATAGAAAGAATTGTAGCAAAACAGAAGCAAAGTTAATAAATAGAAACTCTATAAAAATCTAGGACAAAAATGCTATCTTCAGAAATCTTTGCTGCCATCACTGCTATAACCATGGATACACGCCTACCTAGATTTTTTTTTAATCCATTACTTAGGAAGAAATTTTAAAAGTTTATAATACAAAGCATGTATTTTTAAATAGAAAATTAATTCAATCCAGTAAGTTAATCTTAAAAGATTTTTTAAGGAGATGGCTTTAATTTATGACCTCACCAAATGGAAAACTAAACATTGAGCAGGGCCTTTAGTACAGCTGAAAAGTAAGGAAAATCTGTTCGAGACCTTCGACTGTAATTTCTCACTCTGACAGTTCCCTATCTCTTCTTCCTGCTTCCATCCCATTCTTCCACTCAAGAGCTTCAAAATCGAAAGGCTTTAGAGTCTACCCATTGACCTGCCCCTTGGGGTAAATCTAAGATTCTCACTGGGATTTCCTGGTGCACTTCCCTTCCCAGCTATCACCCATGTAAACAGCCTGTTATCACTGTCACTCCCTGTATTTCCACTTTGTTGGATGAAAACAAACGCCAGCACATGAGCAGACTAGTGAGAATTTCAGGCTGGCTAAAGGGAGGAGGTTGGTTTCCCAGTATCCTTGATGGACCTCACTGAGTGCTCTCAGTCAGTGGTTCTCATCCAGGAAGCCTCGAGACTGCTAGGAAAGCATGTTCAAGTGAGGCCCTGTCACCATGGCATTGCTGCCACCAAATCAGAGTTGTGTCCAGCATAAACTAGATAGTGTTGCTTTGCTCAAGAGGGTGCTTAATCCTTACCAACCTCTTGGCAATAGTGTGCCATTGTTCTCAAAAGAGGGAGCAATAGCCAAGATTTGGAATCAACCTAAGTGTCCCCCAACAAGACACTTCACAACCTCACTCCATCACTGCAAAACTCTCACAGGAACAATCTCACTCCATCACTGCAAAATTTTCAAGTTGTAGACTGTGATCACAATGGTAAGGAAATTGTCATCGCTAATTTTTTTTGTTTTTTGAGACAGATTCTCATTATGTCACCCTCAGTAGAGTGCCATGGCGTCACAGCTCACAGCAACCTCAAACTCTTGGGCTTAAGCGATTCTCTTGCCTCAGCCTCTCAAGTAGCTGGGACTACAGGCACCTGCCACAACGCCAGCTACTTTTTGGTTGTAATTGTCATTGTTGTTGGAAGGCTGGGGCTGGGTTTGAGCCCGCCAGCTCTGGTGTTTGTGGCCAGCGCCCTAGCCACTGAGCTACAGGCACCGAGCCACCATCACTAATTATTAATATATGAGAAAGCCATAGTGATAGCTCCTTAAAAAACACTGTATCGAAGCCTGACAATTATTTCAATCCTCTGTTTAGCAAGCAATAACTATTGCCATAAGTTAAGTCCTGGTTTGTTTCTAAAGAATGGTTAATTGGTAGTAAAATCATACAAATTTTAAAAGTACAATTTTTTCCCTTCATTCAGCCAATATTTTTGGAGTGTCTAACAATACCCTTCTATGTACTGAGGAATCATCAATGAACAAAATAGGCTAAAGTCCTTGCCACCTAGAGTTCATATTTTAGCAGGATTAGAATGAAATATCATACATAGCTCAGTTTCAAAAAAAATGTATCATACAATGAGTCACTGTGTAGTAATGAAATATAATATTCTCAAAAACAAAATTTAAAGATTCAAAAATGTATACACATAATGTTTGGGAGACATTATGAGGGGGGAAAAAACAAAATACACAGCTACACATAAAGTACAATTCCTAAGTTAGTAAAACATTTCATTGAATCATTTGTAGACATAGATAAGCTTCCAGATACAGATAAAGACTTAGGAGAAAAAGGAAAGATACAGACAAACGTGAACAGTTACTAGTGTAATCTTTGGAGTGAGACTACCAAGAATATTTATCTTCTTTTTTATATGTTTTGTGCTTTCTAAAATTTCATAATGAATACACTACTAGTAGCAAATGAATTCTATATTATGTATTTTTAAATGCAAAAAATCAGCAATGGTGCAGCTGTATTCATCATTATTACAATGTGAAGGGAACCAAGATGGCCAATCAGTGAATGCAAAAAAATGGAAATCAGTGAATGTAAAAAACTAACAGTGGAACAGCCATACAATGGAATGTTATTCAGCGATAAAAATAAAAGAGCTATCAAGTCACAAAAAGATACAGAGGAAACTTAAATTCTTATTGAACAATGAAAGAAGCCAATCTGAAAAGCCTCCATACTGTACGATTTCAACTGCTTCCAGGAAGCCAAAACTATGGCAACATTTCAAAGATCAGGAGCCCAGTACATTTGTTAATGCCTGTAATCCTAACACTTTGGAAGGTTGAGGACATGAGTTCCAGACCAGCCTGAGCAAGAGCAAGACCCCATCTCCACTAAATATGTATAGAAAAAATAGCTGGGTTTGGTGGCACTAGCCTGTTCGCAGCTACTTGGGAGGCCAAGACTGGAAGGTTGTTCAAATGCAGAAGTCTGAGGTTGCAGTGAGCTATGATGATGCCACTATGGTCTAGCCAGGGTGACAAAGCAAGACTCTGTCTCAAAAAAAAAAAAAAAAAATCAGTGATCACCAAAGGGTCAAGGGGAGGGAGAAAGATATGGAGCCCAGAGGAATTTTAGGACAGTGATACTATTCAGTATCTACTGTATTGGGAAACACATGTCATTGTGTATTGTCAGAACCCTGATGTGGATTAGAGGTTGGAGCCTGAGCCCGCTGAAACCATGGTGAAAAGGCCCCTCATGGTGATCCTGTCCCCACCAACAGCAGTGAAGATGGATGGCAATCCTGCCTGGATACATTACTCATGTGTGAAACCAGCCAGTGATGGGGAGTGGACAGTCCAACAACACCCAGAGCATCCCCACCGTCTTACCCTGAAAAAACAGATGACAGCCCTGCCCCAGTCACATGCCAGGAGCTGACTGGTCCAGGCACAGCAGAAGCTTGAGGATGAGCAGCGGCAGTGTGGGACTTGATGACTGTCTTTGCATTGGACCTTCCTTCTTTAATCTTAGGTTTAAGACTTGATGAAGGTTGTGAAAAATATATCCAAAAGGTTACCCAAACTAGAGAAACTGGCAAAATTGTGTTATTGGTTTACTCCTTATGAATGTACAGGAAAGCCTGAAGGTACTCGCATATATAATAACACCCAACATCAGATATGTGTGCCCCCCAGTGGGCCAGCTGTTTGCTACAATCCTTCTGAACCCCCAGAGCAAACTGAATTTGCTATGTGGTATACTCATATCCCTAGAAAGACAATAACCCAAGTGATAACAGAAGGAATACCTAAACAAGTAAAAACAAACAAACAAATAAACCCCATCATTAATAACCCTTTTGCAATATATACAGACCCGTGTCTTTCTATATTTTCAATAATAATTAGAAGTTTTCCATATAGAAATACTTATTTCTATATGGAAATTATAGAATTATTTCCATATATTTCATATTTTATGTTGTCAAGTTAACTTTAATTCTCTAATGGTTAATGGTATACAATGGATATTTGTATATTAAACTTTAATCCAAAAAAAAATAAAAACCACTTGCCTTGGGGTGGGTGGGAAGAACCCTGATAAACCCTGATGTACAACACCGATAGTGAACTTGAATGTAAACTATGGCCTTTGTTTAAACTAATGTATTAGTACTGACTCATCCATTGTAACAAATACATCATACTTATGTAAAATATTAATTCTAAAGGAAACTTGGGGTATATGAAGAGGTTATTGAACTCGCTGAGCTTTCTGCCTATCTTTCTATCGACTTAAAACTGCTCTAAAATAAAATATATTAATTTTTTAAAGAAATAGGCTAAGATGAACTTCATTGTTTTGAACTTCCCCGTGACATAGGATTCAAATTACTGTATAAAACAGATTTGGGCCATAATTCCAAAAGACACAATTCTGAATGCCATAATCCCCAATGGTGAAATTTCTAAAGTTTAGAATCCTGAAACTCACAATCCTGAAAGATCGACATTGCAAAAATACTATTCCTGAAAAAATAATTTTTAAAAATTCTTTAACAGGCCAGGCACAGTCACCTGCCCATGTAATCCCAGAAGTTTGGGAGGCTGAAGCAGGAGAATCATTTGAGGCCAGGCATTCAAAACCAGTCTGGGTAAGACCCCATTTATACAAAAAAATTTTTTAAATTATCCAGACATGGTGGTGTGCACCTGCAGTCTTAGCTACTCAGGAGGATTGCTTGAGCCCAGGAGTTAGAGGTTTCAGTGAGCTATGATCACTCTATTGCACTCCAGCCTGGACAGCTCAGCAAGACCCTGAGTCAAAATAAAATTCTTTAAAAGATATTTATTTACATTTTTGAAAGGTGATTTAGTTGAGAAACATACAAAAATAAAAGAACACTTCATAGGCCACTTTACACAATAAAATAGGCAATAGAAACATAATTTTTTTTAATTTTTATTTTTACATATACATGTGTTAATTGGGTTTCCATTTTTTTTGCCTTCACAAAATTAAAAAGACTTAAAATTTAATAACAATAACACTGTTTAAGATAAGGACTAGAAACAAAAACCTTGTAAAGAACAAACGAATATAAATACATTCAGGAAAGGAATCAGACAATTGCTACATCGAAATATTAAGCAATAATATAATAATAATGCAAAGAAAGTAACATTCACATTGTCAAATATGAGTATGTCTATTATAGAATGCTTTGACTCTGAGATTCAGTATGGAGTCATCAGTTAACTTCTTCTTTTTTTTTTAAGTATCAAAAAATAGACAACTAATATTTATAAATAAAAGTAAAAGATAATTTCAAAAAACAGATCATGCTAAATCTTATAGACAATAGAAAAAGAAGAAATACTTCAAAATCATTCTACTTGATCTGGGTACACTTGATATTAAAATTGGAGAAAATATATTATTATAAAGGAGAAATTACAAACATATGTTACTTATAAATGAGGATACAATATCCTGAACAACATATTAACAAGTTGAGCTAAGAATTAATGTTTAAGTAATATACTTTGGTCAAAATTAAAACCAATTTATGTGAAAATTAGTCACTAATTTTCATAAAGAAATAGGCAAAAAAGGGAAATGTATAAACCCATATCATCATGGCTGGTAATTGTGTACACTCAGCTTTATAACTGCTGACAACCTGGAAGTCTTTTGATGAGACTGATCAAAGACCACTATGAGTCACCATCACATATGCAGTTACCCCAAGAGTCACAATCTTGAGAAATTTTATCTTTCACAAATGCAGATGTACAAAAAGGCCATCTCTTCATTCATTGAGGAAGTTTCAACATTTTTATGTACAGGCACACAGATGTTGTGTGTAAGAATGCTTACAATGTCAAAATTGTGATAATGTAGTATCTTGGAGGCAAATTTGCAAAATAAAAATGATTAATACAAATTGGAACTCTCTAGAGGTCTTTTACACAGTTTATATCTTCAGTATTAAAATACATAGCATAGTGAATTGGCACTGTGTGAATGGGGCAGAAGTTGTTCATAATTGAACAATTTGATAAGGGAGATTTCTTACGCATTTTTAATTCTATGACCTTCAAAATACACATTGCCCTTGCATTTGGAGAGTGGTTGTTGTCTACAAATTTTGTAAGTAGATACTGTCCACTTCAAAGTTTGGTTATTGCTTGACCTCTGCAATTAAATGATTGCTTTCATAACATCAATAATAGTTAGCCTTTAAACTTTTATCTTTCACCATAAGTTAGACTCATACACTTAACTTATTGCCTCTTTGGGAAGGAACAATTTCACGGATCTGATTTTTGCATTTTAAGGAATACAGTAAGAAGGAAAGATATTCAGCTTCCCCAATACCAACTCTATATTAGTCAGCATTTTCCAGAAAGGCAAATCAATAAGGATATATGAAAGGGGATTTATTAAGTGAGTTGACTCACTCATTTAAGATGGCTAACACATCCCATGGTAAGCTGTCTGCAAGCTGGGGACCCTGGGATTCAGCTGGTAGGGTTTTATCCAGCTCAAAAGGCCTCTGAAACATGACAGCCCATGGCATAACTCTCAAACAGAGGTCAAAAGCCTCAGAACCCAGAGAGGCCTCTGGAGTCCAAAGTCCAGCAAACCTGGAATTCTGACATCCACAGCAGTGAAGGAAAATCCCGCTCTGAGAGATCCATCTGCCTTCTGTACTGTTCTCTATGGGTCTCTGGCCCCCTTGACAGTGCCAGCCAACACTGAGGGCCGTCCTCCTCCACCTCATCCATTCCAACTCACACACTGATCTCTTCTGGAAACATCCTCATAGACATATCTGAAATAATGCTTTTTAGGTTTCTAGGTATTCCTTCATCCAGTTGACACCCAAAATTAAGTCCACAAAATTCACCCTTTGCCACTCTGTCACCCATGCATCTCCTTAAACCATACTTAATTTCCAAATAAAGCCAATACCAATGTAATAATTCAGCCTAATTGGATACAATTCTCTTGTATACAGTTTTCTCCAGAATGTGCCCTTCAAGATTTCAACATTCAGAATTTCAATCTTTTGGGATTGTGATTTTCAGGATTTTAGACATTAGGTATTTTAGACTTTGCGAATTTGGATCTTTTGTGATTTCAACATTCAGGTTTATGTCATTTGAGGGAATGACTGGCAGTGTACAAAGCAATAGTTCCTAGATCTTGGAACTCAGAACCGTAAAATCTTCCCTAAAAGGTCAAGGAGAAAAGACAAAAGTGTTTTTCACTTATCCTTTGCCAGGTAAGTACATTAAACAAATACATGTGTGCACACACGGACAGACTCGCTCTCTCTACCTCGCTCTCTCTTCACAGTATGTTATGTAAAACAAGCTGTGGTAAATGTACAGCCCACTGTGTTGCCAAGCAATGGTCGAGACATAGAGAGGACTGTTCTGTAAAAGCAGAGACTCCTCAGCCTCGTCTTCCAGGGGCTGGAGCGCTGAATCCCTAAAATCAGCTATTCTTGAGCCCTCAGAGCAATTGGCTGGTTGCATGTTTCACATTGGTCTTTGTCATATACCATATTCCTGTCAAGTCACAGGAAACGTGCAACTGCCAACTTGGTGCTGACAGTGAATTGGTCTTCCAAGGTGGTCACTTGATTCACTTCCTTGAAATTCTCCCACCTGTTCCTGTGAGACAGAACTGAGACAGTCTATTCACAGACTAGATCCCCCAGCAAGACCTTTGGAGTATGGTTCACTGAAAACCAATGAAGTGAAGATGGAGTTCTGCCAGAGGAGGCAGGTTCTGTTACTCACCAAAAATCCCAAATAGGCACTCCCTCCTCAACGAGAAGAGCCTCAGGACATTCAGATCCGGGACTGCGGGACACTGCTACCTCCGCAGACGCTCATCTCTGCCCCAGGCCCACAGTATCCCAAGGTCCAGCGTAGACAGAATTTATTTCTATCTGTGAGAGGGAGAAGGGAGCGAAGGGCACTTGTGTTGACGACCAGGCGTCATACCCAATGCCACTTTGTCAGCAAGTAAGATGTCAGCAACTTCACTCTCAGACCTGCCCCTGATTTAGCACAGACAGCAATCAATGAATGCAGTCAAATAATGTAAATGGAACACAAGGGGTGTAGCCAATTTTGTCATAGCACCAACCTCTGTTATCAGCTCTGTGAGATAACTTTTCTTTTGAAAGAGCAACATCCTTAGAAAAAAGATCAATTTCCTCTTATTTAATAAACAGAGGCTTTAAACTTATATATCAGCAACTTGATTATTAAAATTCATACTTAAAGTTTTCTCTTGAATTTAGAGCAAATGCTGTGTCCCTGGAATGCCCAGATGAGTTCACCCATTTTCCTTTTATCAGTTTACAGAGAAGGAGCCAGTTAGAAAGATGAGGTCACGCTGCTTTCTTCTCGGAATAACAGCAGCTCAAGTGCTTGAGGAGAAGCCCAAGGCACAGTACACATGCAGTTGGAGATACAGTTCCAAGTCTGTATTTTTAATCCCTGGTGAGAGTTTGAGAGGACTAATGTGGACCCGTCTTTCCTGCCTGAGACTGTAAAGGAAGGGAAGGGTGTGTGTGTCTCCCTTCCCCACATACAGTGACTCTGCCGTGAAAACCTTGCATTATTCCAGGAGTCTCTGCTTGCCTTACACGGCTGGAGTGAGCACATAGCCGGATGGCGGGATCGGGAATCCCCCCTGAATACTGTGCACCCGGGAAAACTTTTCCCTATAACCATGTGAAGCGAGTGGGGATCATCCCGGCAATCTACAGCACAGTGCTCCCCACACACATAGACCTAGCCGTGTGCTCTGAGCCCCTTTTCCACTGATTTTTCCCCCAGTCTATAAAACCAGTAGAAAAACACTGACTGTTTGATTCTCCTCCTCTCCCCAAAAGTAAAATTGGTGACCATTAAACCAGTATTTCTAATTCTCTGCCTACTGGTTTATTTGGACAGGTTATTCTAGGGAAGCTGAGTCTCAGCAACAAAAGGCAGACCCAAGCAGGCAAGTTCCCTCAACCTGAGGACTAGAGGCATTTTGAAGGCCCATTGACACATCCACAGGCCTCCTCCCGCCTGTCCTGCTCCTGGTGATTCCAGGCCACTCCCGTCCAGTCCTCCACCTGCCAGCTGTCCTGCTTAGCACATTCTCCACATGGCTGAGCAATGCTGAGCTGCTGTCCTGCTTGCTAACCCTGCTCCAAGCTTCTTCCAAGAGTCTTTCTTCCTCACTCAGAGAATGAATGAGTGTTACCACTTCTCAGCCTTTTGGCTAAAAGCAAGCGAAAAAGAATGAGGGAATACCTGTTTCATCTTGTACTTATTGTAGTAACATCTATCCAAATGGTAACAGGGACAACACTCCCTCTCAACACCCACCTTACCTTCAGCCCTTTCAGGCACACATTTCAGGCTTTCACATTTTCTCTACTCTCTGCTGTAACATAATTTGCTTTCCAGAAAGGAAAATAAATCAAACTGAGGTAAAAGTATGCAAGGTTTACCCCTTTCTAAAGATATTTACTTAAACAGAAGACTGAAATTTCAGTTTGCAATGCTGGAAATGCAATGTCAGGAGACGGTCTTAGAGAAGAAAAACTTCGGGGCCACCTTTCAATTATGGCCCTGAAGACACTGTGACCAGTTTGGGACTAACAACCCACTCATGAGTCATAAAATTATTTTAGTGGACTAACATCAGCGATGTTTTGTTTTTTGTTTTGTTTTAAGACAGAGTCTCATTCTATCACCCAGAGTAGGGTGCCATGGTGTCATAGCTCATAGTAACCTCAAACTCTTGAGTTCAGCTTCCCAAGTAGCTGAGATTTCAGACACCCATCTCAATACCTGTTTGGTTCTATTTTTAGTAGAGACAGGGTCTTGCTCTTGTTGAGGCTGGTCTCAAACTCCTGA
Source organism: Nycticebus coucang (assembly GCF_027406575.1). Lineage (NCBI taxonomy): Eukaryota > Metazoa > Chordata > Mammalia > Primates > Lorisidae > Nycticebus > Nycticebus coucang. Next base: position 30,316,920 of record NC_069780.1, read on the forward strand.
ACTCAAGCAATCCACCCTCCTTGACCTACCAGAGTGCTAGGATTACTAAGTGTGAGCCACTGCATCTGGCCAACATCAGTTTTGTTTTGTTTTTTTTAATGAAATAGAATAAAAGGAAACAGAAATATCAAGACCTACATCATGTAGAGTAAGAGCAAACATTGTTTCTTAGAAATTGTATTTCTATTTTCTACATATGTATAAGATATAAATGTGTATGTATTTATCTATGAAATACATGAATTCATCTCTTATTATGATCATCATTAAGAAGTTTGAGAGCTACTTGCCCCTTGCAGCTGGGTCAAGTTACTGCATGCTTCTGATTCCTCCTGTGTGACCTCACTAAAGTCTATCCCTACCTGTTCACCCCCACCACTGTTAGCGTAGGTCAACTTGTCGTTTCCATCTAAAGTTCTGCAATAATTGCAGGGTCTGCTGGATAACTACAGTCTTATTCATTCTTCTGGGTCTTTGCAGTCTCTAAAGCACATCACCTCCTCATTCAAACTCTGAACACCATAGCCAGGCCCTCCACCATCTGGACCATCTTTACCTTGCCAACTTCAGCCCCTGTAGTTACCCACTTGCTTCCTGGCTTCCTTCTCCTTTCTGTACCAGGTCCCTGCTCATGCCCTCCTCCTCCCACCCATCAGCCTGAAATGGCCTCCTTGTCCCCATCCTCATGGCATCCAAACAGCCTCCAAATCACCCCATCCTCTGATGCCCAGCTCCCTTCCCTGCCCTCTGTCCCCCAGTGAACACACTCGCTAAGAGCTCACATTTTTTCTTGGGAAGCCCTAAGTCTTATTATTTTTAACCTTTCTCTGGCCCATATTACTGGTGCCCTTATATTTTCAGTTATATTCTATATTTTTATCTTACCTTTTCAATGAGATTGTAAGCTCCTTAAAAAGAAATATCTCTTAAGTTCTTCTCACCATCCATAGCACTTAGAATAAAATCCCCCAATCAAGATGTTTCAGTTCATGGTTTTCTCCCATAATGCACAGGACACCAAGACAACTGTGACCTAATAGTTGAAAAACTGGCCATGAATTTAAATAAATCTTCTTTTTGGTTTTCTATCGTATGTCATTTTCTAAATTAATAGTTGTTATTTTTAAATCATCTGTGAGCAACGAACTTTAACTTTTCAACCAACTTTACTAGCACTGCTACTACTAAAAAAAAAAAAAAAGGCTAATAATAATCTTGCCTTTTTCCCCTGTTTTGCTATTCTCTACAGGAAGTTTTAATGAGAAAAAAAAATTTAGGTCGGGTGGCGCCTGTGGCTCAGTGGGTAGGGCACCAGCCCCATATACCGAGGGTGGCAGGTTCAAACACAGCCCGGCCACATTGCAACAAAAAAATAGCCAGGTGTTGTGGCGGGGTCCTGTAGTCCCAGCTACTTGGGAGACTGAGGCAAGGGAATCGCCTAAGCCCAGGAGTTGGAGGTTGCTGTGAGCTGTGACGTCACAGCACTCTACCGAGTGCAATAAAGTGAGACTCTATCGCTACAAAAAAAAAAAAAAAAATCAGGTCATTGAAACAATAAATGCTCTGAAGTGTTCAAGGTGAAATACAGAGTTTCTTTTCACTAGAGAGATTGAATCACAGGTTACTTAGATACTAAGATAAGATATGTGTAGAGGGATTCACACATCAAATGATGGTTGAACTTTGTGGATTTACTATCCAATCCAGAAATCCCATGTTTCTAAATTCTACATGCTGCATAAATAGATTCTGAACAACTAAAGATTAACTTTTCCCTCCCTCCCACCACACCTCTGAAATGTGTCCTATAATTTATTTACATCACAATCGTTCATTAAAGTAACTATGAGAAAACTTAATGGTAAATTACAAGAGAATTATGTCTTTAGTCAAACATCATGTGGGTTATATTTTGAATTTTTAAGAGGTCATGTATAGCTATTATATTTATTATACTGGTCTGGGCTTATTTATATTTTGTACAAAATGAAGAATCATTCTTTACATTCTCAAAGTGCTAAGATTATGGATAGCCTGGCAACTGTAACAGCAATCCCCACGGGAGGGATTGGGTTGAAAATGCAATGAAGATATAGGCCATATTCACATATACCTGATTAAAATAGAAGGTCACTACTGAGATTAGTAAAAAGACAAGGCTTTCACCACTTTTATTCAACATTGTACTGAAGGTTCTAGCCAAGGCAATTAAAAAAGCAAAAAAAAAAAAAAAAAAAAGATATCCAGATTGTCAAAAAAGAAGTAAAACTAGCTTTATTCATGTATGACATGAACTTATATATAGAAAATCCTAAGGAATACACACACACACACACACAAATTATTAGAGCTAACAAATGACTTTAGTAAGGTAAGAGGACACAAGATCAATTTTTAAAACTTAATTACATTTCTCTACACTAGCAATGAACAATCTGAACATAAAATTAAGAAAACGATCTTGTAAGATAGCATCAAAATGAATAAAATACTTAGGAGTAAATTAAACGAAAGAGTTGCAAGACTTTTGCACTAAAAACTGCAAAACACCATAGAAAGAAATTGAAGACAACCTAAATGAACGGAAAAACATCCCACGATCAATAGAAGACTTAACATTGTTAAAATTGTAATAAATGGGCTTTTGATAAAATCTCAGCCAGCTTTTTTGAAGGCATTGACAAGCTGACGCTATAATTCATTTGGCAATTCAACAAACTCAGAATAAATAAAATGATAATAAAAATGAAGGATGAACTAGGATGACTTATATTTCCAGATTTCACAACTCGGCATAAGGTTAGACATATATATCAACAAAATAGACTTTAAAGTCCAAACATAAACCCATACATTTATGAATGATGTAAATGATTTTCCACCAGCGTTCTGAGACAATTCAAAAAGGAAGACTAATGTTTTCAACAAATGCTGTTGTGACAACTGGATATCCATATGCAAAAGAATGAAATTGGAACCCTAATTCATATCACATAGAAAAACTAACTCAAAATAGATCAAAGTCTTAAATGTGTAGCTAAAATTATAAAACTCTTAGAACCAAACATAGATGTAAATCTTCATGACCTTGGATATAAAGAAAGAAAAAAATATAAATTTGACTTTATCAACATTAAAAACATTTTAAGGATATTGTCCAAAATGTGAAAAGACAACCTATAGATGTGAAAAAGTATTTGTAAATCATGTCCAGTAGAACCTCCATAAGTTGACCACTATAAAAAACTGGTCACATTCGGAGGTGGTCAGCATAAGGAACTAGGCCTACATGTATTGCATGTCTGGTCTATGAAAATGAGGTCAGCCTAAGGAAGTGGTCAGTGTAGGGAGGTGGTCAACTATGGGAGTTCTATGGTATTTGATAAAGGTCTATACATATGGAATATACACAAAAGTTCTCTGATTCAACAGAAAAAAAGACTAAAAACCAATTTAAAAATGAGCACCGTATTCTAATAGACCTTTGTCCATCCAAAGAAGATATATAAATAACCAATATGAACATGAAAAGTCATCAAGATTGTGAGTCATTAGGGAAATGCGAATCAAAACCACAATGAAATACTACTTCACACCCACTAGGTGGCTGTAATGAAAGGCGGAACAAGAAGTGTTGACAAGGATATGGAGAAATTGAAACTTTCACACATTGCTTGGAAATAGTTTGTCATTTCCTCCGAAAGTTAAACATAGAGTTACCATATGATTCAGTCATTCCACTCCTGGATATATACCAGAAAAATTGAAAATGTATTTTCACAGAAAAATTGCACATTAATGTTCATAATACCCCCAAAGTGGGAACAACCCAACTCTCCCTCAATGAGTGTATGAATAAGCAATATGTGGTATATGTATAAATATCCGGGAATATTATTTAGCCATTAAAAGGAATTAATTATTGACAGTTGCCAAAACTTGGATGAAGTAGAAAACACTACGCTAAATAAAAGAAGTCAGACACAAAAGGCCACATCCTTTAGCATTCTATTAATAGAAAATGCCAGAATGGTCAAATCTCTATGTTTAGAGACAGTAGTAGGTTAGCATTGCCCTAAAGGGAGGGGGGAAATGGGGAGTGACTGCATATGGGCTGGAGGTTTCTATTGGGGGTGATGAAAATTCAGAACATTGAGTTGTAGTAAGTACCAAACCTGTGAATATACCAAAAGCTAAAGAATCATACATTTTACTTAAAGGAGGGGATTTTTTGGTACGTGAATTACATCTCAATTAAAAAATAATGAAAGAGAAAGATCAAACCACTTGTGGTGGTTTATATGGTATTAAGAAAATATCTAAATCAAAGACTAATCTTGCTTTAATCTAACTGATCTAAGATCGGTTAGATATTCATGGTTCTTGATTGGACCTTCTGATTCTCTGTAGTTATTTGTGAACATGTCCAATTTTTACTTTTCACTGGTACTTCTCAAACTATCAGTAGTATAAACCAATTTTTCTTTCAATTTCCTGTCAGTCTCAGACTAATACTTTCAAAAAATACAATAAAAATGAATTTCTAGCAGAATGAAATAAACACAAAAAATTAGTCTGTTACATTGCTATAACCTTGCCTAAACATTTGCATACAGTTGCTGAACTTATTTCATTATAAACTGTAAGAAACAGTCTTTGGAGGGCCACGGGTCCACAGCCCACACTGTGAGTAGCACTGTTTTAGACCAGCAGTCCCCAACCGTTTAGGCACCAAGGACCAGTTTCCTGGAAGACAATTTTTCCACAGTGGGGTGGGGAGAGGGGTAAAGGGGGTTGGTTTTGATATGAGTCTGCAAGCAGTTGATCTATTATAGTCGGGCAGTCAAACCTCTCTGCTACTGATAATCTGTATTTGCAGCCACTGCCCAGGACTATAGCATCACCACATCAGCTCCACCTCAGATCATCAGGGACTAGATTCTCATAGGAAGCATGCAATCTCAATCCTTTGCATGTGCAGTTTACAGCAGGGCCTGCACTCCTATGAGAATCTAATGCCTCTGCTGACCTGACTGGAGGCTGAGCTCAGGTGGTGACGCACGTGATGGGGACGGACTGTACATACGGACAAAGCTCTGCTGGCTGGCCCCACTGCTCACCTCCTGCCGTGCAGCTCAGTTCCTAACCAGCCATTGGCTGGTACTGGTCTGTGGCCTAGGGGATGGGGATTGCAGTTTTAGATGACATGTTCCTCAAGGGTGGTGCACAGTTTATTCACCTTTGTTATCTGCTCAAGTAGCACAGTGACACAGACAGCACACTTAACATGAATCAGCCAGCCTACTCACCAACGGCAGATACAGCAATAAATAATTCAACAGACCCAGAACTCAGATGTTAGAAACTGCCTAGAGTCAGCTCAACTCCCAGTCAATAGTCCACACCGCCTGGGTTCACTATAACGTTAATTATTCTACTACACCATAAGGCAGTTTTGCTTTCACATGCTTAGGCCTTAAGTATGTGACATCACTTAGGAAATAACATAAAATCAAACAAGGCCAAGGGTAGAGACAAGAATCATTTCAGCTTTAAAATGGCAAAGAATTTCAGTGTTGAACTTTGGTACGCAACTCATAGATTATTTACAGACGTGCTGCCTAGGGTTGCCAAAAATAGCCCTAGTTTTGTTTAAATGGTGAAGGACAGGGGGGAATTTGAAAAATATTTTTTAAAGTGCTTATACTTGAAATGCCAGCGATTATACAAGTAGATACTAGATCAAGAGAAGGAGAAGTATTTGAGAGATGAAGCTGGAAACGGGTCTGGGGACCACAACAGATTTTCTACTACTGATTCATTATTATTGCAAAGGACACATAGAGCAATTATTTCAAATCTCTGCACACCCTAGCTACTAGTCTAAGGAGAGAACTTTCGCTGAACAGGCCCTGGGGGCAGGAATTTTTTGGCTTAAGTGTGTGCCCAACTCTATCTGAGGTTTGGAAAAGCATACTCCATTTACTGGGTCCTCTTCTCACCTCTGGAGAGTCAGCAAACATTTCTCATGCCCGCCCCTTTTGAATAAGGAGCCTGGCAGGATGTGAGGCACCAAGGACCCAGCCAGCCTGGAATAGGAGTCACAACTATTATGCCCAGATGAGAGCTATGATTCCATGTTCCAAAACACCTGGCCACCAGAGACAGCCTTTTCATGGAAGTATGTTACTTCTTTTTATTTATCTAAAGCGAAGTCATTCTATTTACTGAATGTAAGAAATAAAGTAAGATTTTGTGAGTCTGGCCAACTTTGATTCTCACATATGAACTTTTAATTAACTCTGATTCCTCTTCTTCTTTTCTTTTTATTTTACTATCCAATAAAACAGCCAACATAGATAGCCAGTTCTTTGTCTTTCGTGGTATCATCATGCCTGGGAATTTGAGACGGGGACCAGCATCTGGGTTTTAATAAGCCTTCCAGGTAATTCTGCTACACATACAAGCACTGGTCAAGGTCCACCAAGGAAAAGAGAAACCACTCAAGTGTTTAAGACAGGAATTCAGTGCTAGGAGTTGGCTATGCAGGTGACAGAAGGGCTATTAACTCTGAGTTCTAACTTTCCTTTATCCTACAACATTATACTGTTGAAGAATTTATGAAACAAATAAAATGGCTAAAGCTTCTCACATACACATAATGACAAAAACTTCTCATAAATGTAGTGATTTAATACAGTGCATTATGTCATAGCACAGACAAATAGCCATAATTTGTCCCGTTATGGAAAATTCCCTGTGTGGAAATGAAATGCATTACTTATTTTAGTCAAAGAACAATTCTGTATCAACTTTTATTGAGATAGTTTGTTCTTTATCACTCACACACACACACACATGCTCTGTACAACTTGGCAAAACAGCCATTCCCTTGAAATACTAGTAAATTTGCCAGAATTCCAGGAAAAAAATTTTTTTAAACTTTTTAAGACTTAATCAAACTCCTTCCCTCTCTTTTTAAAAACGATGTCTACAAAACTATTAAAATAATTGCTCACCTTCAGAGGATGCTGTGGGAACAAGGTATTATCTTAACAGAAAACTAAAGGGCTGGACTCAAACATTTATCTTACCTTCCTACATGAACTGGACTACTAGAAACCAAGTGCAAGGTGAAAGAAGAAGCATCTCCTTATAAAGAGTATTTCATCTAGTAATTCACAACCAAATACCGAATCAGAACATCGCCCTTGGCAATCCCCAATGCATCGTGAATTGAGGAAAATGTCTCCTAACATCAGAAAAAGACAGTCAGACATTACCAGTCGATGGAATCAACCCCACGTGTGAACAAGCCCTTAATCCAGCTGTTCAGGAAATACAGAGGACAAAAGAGGAACTTCACCATGAGGATGTAATAAAAAAAAAAAATCCAAGCTGCAGGACACTTTATATTAAATGGCCTAAACTCTCCAACTGATGAATTGTAAGGCAAAGAAGGAACAGGGGATAATCCCATACATCTTTAAAGATATAAAAGACAGCAAATTTTATAAATAGACAGAGTCAACCAGTATGTCTAATAATGCACACTCAAGTGATGAAACCATAAAAAAAAGTTAGAATAACCAAAACATATAATCAGAACAAAGCCAAAAATAAAGACTAATTATTTAGGAGTTGGCTATGCAGGTGATGGAAGGAAAAATGGAATAATTGTTTGCATCATAAAATCTGCAAGTTATTTTATTGCTCTAAAATAGCAAAGAATATCCATAAAAGTCAGGATAGTGGTTACTTTTCAAGAGAAGGACAGGTCTAAGGAGGAAAGGTCGCCTGGAGGGTCTTTTAAAATGACTCACAAAACTTCGTACTTTGTCCTGGGTTGTAGTGGAAAGTGTTTGATTTATAGTAATTCAAAGCTATATTACTCTTTCATATGGCTCGTTTGCGTGGTTTTTCTGGATCTGTATTTTATTTTACAATGAAATAGAAAAAAGATATGTAAGATTTATGATAAAAAAAAAAACCCGCCTAATATAGCTTTACTTGACACCTCATCAATCAAATGGAAAATACCACATAGGCTCAGAGGAGCATTTTCCCTGAGTGATATACTGTGTAATGCCCTCTCAAAGAAAAAGGGCTCTTTCCTGTAAGTAGAATTTGGGTTTTTAATTCCTTCCAGATCTCAAAATTACACAGCTGAAGTTGGCTCTATGATTAATCGTCTCATTCTGAGTCAGATATCATCAGCCTTACTAGCAAATAAAATTATACAAATATTTCATAGATATTTTGACTAAAGCCTACATGTAGATTCTGCCTATAGACTACAACAATATTCTTACTCCTAGCTTCTATTCCTGTCCCCTTGCACTCCTCTTCATATTACAACCAAAATGATCATTTTTTAAAACCAAATGAGAAGGGCATGAGCACTTTAGGAAAAGCTGTCTTAGTTTTTCAGAAAACAAAACAGAATCCTACTCTATGATCCGTAATTCCACTCCCAAAGAAATGAAAGTACACTTCCCAAGAGAAATAAAAGTACGTCATTATAAAAAGACTTGTACAAAAACGTTTATCACAGCTTTATTCACTATGGCTAAAAATTGCAGATAGCCCAAATGTCCATCCACAGAATAAACGGTGGTATGCTTATATAATGGAATACTAGTCCACAAAAAAGGAGGAAAGTACTGATACATGCAACAACATCGATAGATTTCAAAAAGATTATGATGAATCTAAGACACTTAACTCAAATAGGTACACACGGTATTAATGTATTTATATGAAATTCTGTAACAGGTTACATTTATCAATGGTAGAAAAACTTAGCACAGTAGTTGCCTCTGGGGTGGAGGGTACAGAGATTGATGGGGAATGGGCACCAGGAAACTTCCTGAGGTGAAAGTAATAAACTCTGTTTTGATGGAAGTTTGAGTTGCAGAGGTGGAAGTATTTGTCAAACATTGGCAATTCATACACTTCATTTTATACAAATTTTTCATCGAAGTGAAAGAATGCAAAACTCTGGGTAGTGATATACATGCTGAATTATTCAGGAATAAATAATACACTAGAGTCTGTAAATTATTTTGAAATAGATCAAAAAATCTGGTAAGTTAATTATAGTTAGAGAAATGGACAAATGAATAGATACATGATAAAATAAGCTTGGTAAAATGTATGGTAATAGTATAATCGATTGATTAGCAGACGCGTATTCCCTTTAAAATTCTTTCAACTTGGCCAAGTGCAGTGGCTCAAACCTGCAATCCTAACACTCTAGGGGGCTGAGGAAGGAAGATTGCTTGAGCTCAGGAGTTTCGGACCAGCCTGAGCAAAAGCAAGACCCCATCTTTACTAAAAAATAGAAAACTTAGCTTGGTGTTGTGGTGGGCATCTGTAGTCTCAGCTATTCAGGAGGCTGAGGCAGGAGAATCGCTTGAGCCCAGGAGTTGTTTGAGGTTTCAGTGAGCTGTGATGTTGCCAGGGTGACAGGACAAGACTCCGTCTTAAAAGAAAAAAAAAAAAATTCTCTCAACTTCTTTGTATGTTTAAAATTACCATAAGAAATAGCTGGGCGTTGTGGCGGGCGCCTGTAGTCCCAGCTACTTGGGAGGCTGAGGCAAGAGAATCGCTTAAGCCCAGGAGTTGGAGGTTGCTGTGAGCTGTATGATGCCATGGCACTCTACCAAGGGCCATAAAGTGAAACTCTGTCTCTACAAAAAAATAAATAAATAAATAAATAATAAAATAAAATAAAATTACCATAATAAAATGTTGGGCAGGAGGAGCTAATGAGATCATCTCACTCCTTGTTTAGAAATCTATGAAAGCTTTCCATCTCATTCACAATAAAACACAAACTCCTAATGGGTGGCCTACAAGGCCCAAGGCAACCAGGCCCTACCTATCTCTCTATTCCCATTCCGTATCATTCTACCACTCAGCCATTCTATTCCAAAGCCCATGGCCCTCTGCCTATTCTTCAAGTATAACCAAGCTTTTTTGTCCTCAAAGTGTCTATGTATGTGTTAAATCTATTTGGAACATTCTTCTCCTAATTAGCTCTTGGCTCACCTGTAACTTCCTCATGGGTCTTCCCATATCAATTAATCAATATTAAATACATATATCCCTGCATCCATGCTATCCCATCAGATTGATTTGTTTCCTGCATAGTATTTATCTTCACTGAATTAATGTATTCCTTTGTGAACTTCCTAGCTTTACAGTCCTTCCCAGAACATGTTTCCAGACGGGTAGCTCATATTCCCAAGGAAATATTACCTAGCTGCCTATATCACTAATCACCTACAGAATGTCACCAGTATAAAAGAAAGAAATCAAACTGAAATGAATCTACCACATGAAGCAGAATTTAAAGTAATTACAATACTAATAAATATCCTCAATGGTGTACAGTAGAATATCAGCAATGTGAACAATGGGGAACAAGTCCTAAAAGTTGAAGAAATATTATAATTGAACTAAAACAATAAATTGGAGAAACAGATTGCATACTCCTAACGAATATTGAAAGAACTCTCCCAGAAAATATCAGAAAAGGGCAAAGATACTGAATATATTTTAAAGACTAGAAGATTTGAAGAACAAAAGTAGAAATGTCAACATCTTAAAAATAAGACTCGGAGGCGGAGCAAGATGGCAGCCGAGTAACAGCTTCCTTGCATCTGGGCACCGTGAGTCTGGGGAGATAGGACTCCACGCATCTCTGGCTGGTGGGAACTGCCTATCATCACTCCTATGAAGATACAGGGAGTCAGGGAGAGACTTCTGGACCTCAAGAGGAGGACTAAAACAGTGGAAAACTGGCAAGTGGTCACGTGTGTTCAATCCGTCTAAACCCGCCCACAACTGTAAGTTCAGTAGCAGTGAGACTGCAAACCAGAAAGGCCTTACCTGTGAACTGTTTTGATGTCCTTGGACTTGGCACTGAGTTGAACTGCCTTGGGGAAGGCCTGAGCGGGAGTGCGGAGAACTTTGGCCGTTGTCTAGGGCCCCAGTCTGAGCCGCTGAGCCAGACGGAGCTAATAGTGTTTGGCGGTGGGTCACACGGATCCATTGTCAGTGATCTGCCCCGGCAAGCTCCACCCTCAGGGTCGCAGAGCTAGAAACCGGTGGGAGCTGGTAACCCAGCAACCAAGTAGCCTAAGGGTGGGGTCTGAGCCGCCTTGCAGCCCTAACCCTCAGGGGCAGAGTGAGACCGGTTTTGGCACACTGGGTAAGTGGATAGCCACTTCAGCAGCGATTCCAGCAAGAAAGCTGGGAAAGCTTCTGCTCAGCAAGTTTACAAGTTCAAAGTGCCTTTTAAGTAGGCTGAAGAGAGATTTAGAGTGTCTACCTGCTGGAGTTTGAGAAATCAGCAGCTTCCAGTCGTATCAGAACTGTGACTAACATCTCATACCCCAGAAGACAACGTGTTGCCCAGACAATATTCAATAACATATACAAACTGCTTTGTTTTTGGTTGTGTATTTTTTTCTTTTTTTTTTTTTTGGTTTGGTTGTTTTTTTTTGTTTGTTTATTTTGACATTGCTGATGTTCTTTTGTTTTTTTAATTTCAATCTTTCCCACACAGATCCCTTTTTCTTTCTCAATTTTCCTAGTTTAATTATAATTTCCCATTGCTGCCTTTTTTAATAACTTCAACTTCATTTTTGCTAGTGTTTCTACCGATATAATTTGGTTTTTCACCCAATTTTATCCCCGTAAAGTTTTCTGTTTGCTTCTTTTTGTTTGATTTACAGGATTTTTGTCTTTCCTCTCTACTTGGTGGAGATGGGGTACTGTGTCTGATCAGGTTAGCAAAGAGCTCCTGACCTCAAGGGAACCACGCAACTGGGCACCCCCAGAAGGTGGGGTTTTTTAAGGTTGTGTCAAAGTACCCTATTGTACACCTATATTGCCCTGTCTCCCACTTTCTGTGCCTCTCTTCTTTTTGTCAATATTCCTTATATCCACCCCCTCTCCTTTCTCTATCTTCTTTTTTTTCTTATCACTCGGTCCTCCTTTCTTTCATCCCCTTTTTTTGCTCTTCAACCTTCTCACCCTTCTGGTCCTGTAACCCTTAGTCCACAGGCACAAGAACTTAAAGAGCAAGAGGAAGTGAAAGGAAAATTAGGGCAAGGAAACAGATAAAAGAAATCACTCATGAGGAAGAATCAGCAGAAAACTCCAGGCAACATGAAGAACCAGTCTAGAACAACCCCACCAAGGGACCATGAGGTAGCTACTGCAGATGATTCCACCAGTATAGAAATGTTAGGAATGACAGAAAGGGAATTTAGAATACACATGTTGAAAACAATGAAAGAAATGATGGAAACAATGAAGGAAATTGCTAATAAAGTGGAAAATAACCAAAAGGAAATCCAAAAACAGAATCAAATAAGAGATGAACGATATGAAGAATATAAAAAGGATATAGCAGACCTGAAGGAACTGAAACAGTCAATCAGGGAACTTAAAGCTGCAATGGAAAGTATTAGCAACAGGTTAGACCATGCAGAAGAAAGAATTTCAGAGGTAGAAGACAAAGTTCTTGAGATAACTCAGATAGTAAAAGAGGCAGAAAAGAAGAGAGAGAAAGCAGAACGTTCACTGTCAGAATTATGGGACTTTATGAAGCGTTCCAACATACGAGTTATAGGAATCCCAGAAGGGGAAGAAGAATGCCCCAGAGGAATGGAAGCCATACTAGAGAATATTATAAAAGAAAATTTCCCAAACATCACCAAAGATTCTGACACACTGCTTTCAGAGGGCTATCGGACCCCGGGTCGCCTCAACTCTAACCGAGCTTCTCCAAGACACATTGTGATGAACCTGTCCAAAGTCAAGACAAAAGAAAAGATTCTGCAAGCTGCCAGGAGTAAGCGCCAGTTGACCTACAGGGGCAAATCCATCAGAGTGACCGCAGACTTCTCTAATGAAACTTTCCAAGCAAGAAGACAATGGTCATCTACCTTTAATCTACTTAAACAGAACAATTTCCAGCCCAGAATTCTGTACCCTGCTAAGCTAAGCTTCAAAATTGACGGGGAAATCAAATCATTTACGGATGTACAAACATTGAGGAAATTTGCCACAACAAGAACAGCTCTACAGGAAATACTTCAACCTGTTCTGCACACTGACCACCACAATGGATCAGCAGCAAAGTAAGAACTCAGAAATCAAAGGACAGAACCTAACTGCCACACTGATGCAAAAGATAAAACTAAGCAATGGACTCTCACCAAATAAGACGAATAGAATACTACTACATTTATCAATTATCTCAATAAATGTTAATGGCTTGAATTCCCCACGGAAGAGACATAGATTGGCTGACTGGATTAAAAAACACAAGCCATCCATTTGCTGTCTGCAAGAAACACACCTGGCTTCAAAAGACAAATTAAAGCTCCGAGTCAAGGGTTGGAAGACAATTTTTCAGGCAAATGGAATTCAGAAGAAAAGAGGAGTTGCAATCTTATTTTCAGATACATGTGGATTTAAAGCAACTAAAGTCAAAAAAGACAAAGATGGTCACTTTATATTGGTCAAGGGAAAACTACAACAAGAAGACATTTCAATTCTAAATATTTATGCACCCAATTTAAATGCTCCCAGATTCTTGAAGCAGACCTTACTCAGTCTGAGCAATATGATATCTGATAATACCATCATAACAGGGCACTTTAACACACCTCTTACAGAGCTGGACAGATCCTCTAAACAGAAATTAAACAAAGATATAAGAGATATAAATGAGACCCTAGAACAACTATGCTTGATAGACGCATATAGAACACTCCACCCCAAAGATAAAGAATATACATTCTTCTCATCACCCCATGGAACATTCTCCAAAATTGATCATATCCTGGGACACAAAACAAATATCAACAGAATCAAAAGAATTGAAATTTTACCTTGTATCTTTTCAGACCATAAGGCACTAAAGGTGGAACTCAACTCTAACAGAAATGCTCAACCCCACCCAAAGGCATGGAAATTAAACAATCTTCTGTTGAATAACAGATGGGTGCAGGAAGAAATAAAACAGGAAATCATTAACTTCCTTGAGCATAACAACAATGAAGACACAAGCTACCAAAACCTCTGGGATACTGCAAAAGCAGTTTTGAGAGGAAAATTCATCGCTTTAGAAGCCTACATTCGAAAAACAGAAAGAGAGCACATCAACAATCTCACAAGAGATCTTATGGAATTGGAAAAAGAAGAACAATCTAAGCCTAAACTCAGTAGAAGAAAAGAAATATCCAAAATCAAATCAGAGATCAATGAAATTGAAAACAAAAGAATCATTCAGAAAATTAATGAAACAAGGAGTTGGTTTTTTGAAAAAATAAATAAAATAGATAAACCATTGGCCAGACTAACTAGAAATAGAAAAGTAAAATCTCTAATAACCTCAATCAGAAACGATAAAGGGGAAATAACAACTGATCCCACAGACATACAAGAGATCATCTCTGAATACTACCAGAAACTCTATGCCCAGAAATTTGACACTGTGAAAGAAATGGATCAATATTTGGAATCACACCCTCTCCCTAGACTCAGCCAGGAAGAAATAGAGCTCCTGAACAGACCAATTTCAAGCACTGAGATCAAAGAAACAATAAAAAAGCTTCTAACCAAAAAATGCCCTGGTCCAGATGGCTTCACTCCAGAATTCTATCAAACCTTCAAAGAAGAGCTTATTCCCGTACTGCAGAAATTATTCCAAAAAATTGAGGAAGTGGCGGCGCCTGTGGCTCAAGAAGTAGGGTGCCGGTCCCATATGCCAGAGGTGGCGGGTTCAAACCCAGCCCCGGCCAAAAAAAAAAAAAAAAAAAATTGAGGAAGAAGGAATCTTCCCCAACACATTCTATGAAGCAAACATCAACCTGATACCAAAACCAGGAAAAGACCGAAACAAAAAGAATTTCAGACCAATCTCACTCATGAACAAAGATGGAAAAATTCTCAACAAAATCCTAGCCAATAGATTACAGCTTATCATCAAAAAAGTCATTCATCACGATCAAGTAGGCTTCATGCCAGGGATGCAGGGCTGGTTTAACATACGCAAGTCCATAAATGTTATCCACCATATTAACAGAGGCAAAAATAAAGACCATATGATCCTCTCAATAGATGCAGAAAAAGCATTTGATAAAATCCAGCATCCTTTTCTAATTAGAACACTGAAGAGTATAGGCATAGGTGGCACATTTCTAAAACTGATTGAAGCTATCTATGACAAACCCACAGCCAGTATTTTACTGAATGGAGTAAAACTGAAAGCTTTTCCTCTTAGAACTGGAACCACACAAGGTTGTCCTCTGTCACCTTTACTATTCAACATAGTGCTGGAAGTTCTAGCCAATACAATTAGGCAAGACAAGGAAATAAAGGGAATCCAAATGGGAGCAGAGGAGGTCAAACTCTCCCTCTTTGCTGACGACATGATCTTATACTTAGAGAACCCCAAAGACTCAATCACAAGACTCCTAGAAGTCATCAAAAAATACAGTAATGTTTCAGGATATAAAATCAATGTCCACAAGTCAGTAGCCTTTGTATACACCAATAACAGTCAAGATGAGAAGCTAATTAAGGACACAACTCCCTTCAACATAGTTTCAAAGAAAATGAAATACCTAGGAATATACCTAACGAAGGAGGTGAAGGACCTCTATAAAGAAAACTATGAAATCCTCAGAAAGGAAATAGCAGAGGATATTAACAAATGGAAGAACATACCATGCTCATGGATGGGAAGAATCAACATTGTTAAAATGTCTATACTTCCCAAAGCAATCTACCTATTCAATGCCATTCCTATCAAAGTACCTACATCGTACTTTCAAGATTTGGAAAAAATGATTCTGCGTTTTGTATGGAACCAGAAAAAACCCCGTATAGCTAAGGCAGTTCTTAGTAACAAAAATAAAGCTGGGGGCATCAGCATACCAGATTTTACTCTGTACTACAAAGCCATAGTGCTCAAGACAGCATGGTACTGGCACAAAAACAGAGACATAGACACTTGGAATCGAATTGAACACCAAGAAATGAAACTAACATCTTACAACCACCTAATCTTTGATAAACCAAACAAGAACTTACCTTGGGGGAAAGACTCCCTATTCAATAAATGGTGTTGGGAGAACTTGATGTCTACATGTAAAAGACTGAAACTGAACCCACACCTTTCCCCACTCACAAAAATTGATTCAAGATGGATAAAGGACTTAAATTTAAGGCATGAAACAATAAAAATCCTCAAAGAAAGCATAGGAAAAACACTGGAAGATATTGGCGTGGGGAAAGACTTCATGAAGAAGACTGCCATGGCAATTGCAACAACAACAAAAATAAACAAATGGGACTTCATTAAACTGAAAAGCTTCTGTACAGCTAAGGACACAATAATCAAAGCAAAGAGACAACCTACACAATGGGAAAGGATATTTGCATATTTTCAATCAGACAAAAGCTTGATAACCAGGATCTATAGAGAACTCAAATTAATCCACATGAAAAAAGCCAACAATCCCTTATATCAATGGGCAAGAGACATGAATAGAACGTTCTCTAAAGACGACAGACGAATGGCTAACAAACACATGAAAAAATGTTCATCATCTCTATATATTAGAGAAATGCAAATCAAAACAACCCTGAGATATCATCTAACCTCAGTGAGAATGGCCCACATCACAAAATCTCAAAACTGCAGATGCTGGCGTGGATGTGGAGAGAAGGGAACACTTTTACACTGCTGGTGGGACTGCAAACTAGTACAACCTTTCTGGAAGGAAGTATGGAGAAACCTCAAAGCACTCGAGCTAGACCTCCCATTCGATCCTGCAATCCCATTACTGGGCATCTACCCAGAAGGAAAAAAATCCTTTTATCATATGGACACTTGTACTAGACTGTTTATTGCAGCTCAATTTACAATCGCCAAAATGTGGAAACAGCCTAAATGCCCACCAACCCAGGAATGGATTAACAAGCTGTGATATATGTATACTATGGAATACTATTCAGCCATTAAAAAAAATGGAGACTTTACATCCTTCGTATTAACCTGGATGGAAGTGGAAGACATTATTCTTAGTAAAGCATCACAAAAATGGAGAAGCATGAATCCTATGTACTCAATCTTGATATGAGGACAATTAATGACAATTAAGGTTATGGGGGGTAGCAGAAAGAGGGATGGAGGGAGGAGGGTGGGGCCTTAGTGTGTGTCACACTTTATGGGGGCAAGACATGATTGCAAGAGGGACTTTACCTAACAATTGCAATCAGTGTAACTGGCTTATTGTACCCTCAATGAATCCCCAACAATAAAAAAAAAAAAAAAAAGACTCCTAGAAATAAGGAAAATAGCGATTGGAGGTGAAAAAATATTTCCCCTATGAAGAAATTTTTAAGAATCTATAAGAAAATATTTTTAATAATTGAATCATTGAAGTGATATTCCATGATCTTGGATGAGGCAACTTAATTCCATAAAGTTATTGGTTCTCATCAAATTAATCTATAATTACAAATTTCAGGAAGATTTTATTAGAAACTCAATAAAGTCATTCTGAAATTAATGTGGAAGAATAAATGCCCACAAACAGCTAAAGCAACTTTGAAAACAGAGAGAATGTTCTCACCAGATATTAAAACATACTATTTTGATGTCCCAGCTCCATCTTGCTGGGGGCTTTCAACACTACCCTTTAAGACAAGAAGCTCAGCTAAAAGAGTTCAGTAATAACTGCAAAACCCCAGCTTGCCCTTGTAAGAACTCCCCTTACCAGGTATTGGCTCTTCTCAAATTGGGCTTGCATTAAGGATTCCTCCTCCCCTACCGAAAGCCCCTTATAAAAGGTTTCCACCCCTGCTTCCAGGGGCGGAGAGACTTTGAGGCGTGAGCCCGCTCTTGCCCGGCCGGTTGATAAAGGACACTGGCTTAATTTGGACTCAGTGTGCTGGCGTTTCTCTATTCTACTCGCTTTGGGTATAACACTATAATGCAAGAATAAAAAGTAAACGATGTACCAGAGTAGACAACTCAGAAATAGATCATTCCATACATGAGAATTTACTATATGATGAATAAA
This sequence comes from Nycticebus coucang, assembly GCF_027406575.1. NCBI lineage: Eukaryota > Metazoa > Chordata > Mammalia > Primates > Lorisidae > Nycticebus > Nycticebus coucang. The sequence goes on from NC_069780.1 coordinate 30,335,036, forward strand.
GAACAAATCCTAAATGGATAGGAAAGATTGGGACAGTCGATATCAGTGGAAAGAGAGTCACAATATAGATAAAATATCTAACACTACATGAGGTAGGGGAGCACAGATCCAAAAGTGAAAGGTCAAATAATACACTTTCTTTTTTTTTTTTTTTTTATTGTTGGGGACTCATTGAGGGTACAATAAGCCAGGTTACACTGATTGCAAATGTTAGGTAAAGTCCCTCTTGCAATCATGTCTTGCCCCGTAAAGTGTGACACACACCAAGGCCCCAGCCCCCTCCCTCCGTCCCTCTTTCTGCTCCCCCTCCCATAACCTTAATTGTCATTAATTGTCCTCATATCAAAATTGAGTACATAGGATTCATGCTTCTCCATTCTTGTGATGCTTTACTGAGAATAATGTCTTCCACGTCCATCCAGGTTAATATGAAGGATGTAAAGTCTCTGTTTTTTTTAATGGCTGAATAGTATTCCATGGTATACATATATCACAGCTTGTTAATCCATTCCTGGGTTGGTGGGCATTTAGGCTGTTTCCATATTTTGGCAATTGTAAATTGAGCTGCAATAAACAGTCTAGTACAAGTGTCCTTACGATAAAAGGATTTTTTTCCTTCTGGGTAGATGCCCAGTAATGGGATTGCAGGATCGAATGGGAGGTCTAGCTCGAGTGCTTTGAGGTTTCTCCATACTTCCTTCCAGAAAAGTTGTACTAGTTTGCAGTCCCACCAGCAGTGTAAAAGTGTTCCCTTCTCTCCACATCCAGGCCAGCATCTGCAGTTTTGAAATTTTGTGATGTGGGCCATTCTCACTGGGGTTAGATGATATCTCAGGGTTGTTTTGATTTGCATTTCTCTAATATATAGAGATGATGGACATTTTTTCATGTGTTTGTTAGCCATTTGTCTGTCATCTTTAGAAAAAGTTGTATTCATGTCTCTTGCCCATTGATATATGGGATTGTTGGCTTTTTTCATGTGGATTAATTTGAGTTCTCTATCGATCCTAGTTATCAAGCTTTTGTCTGATTGAAAATATGCAAATATCCTTTCCCATTGTGTAGGTTGTCTCTTTGCTTTGGTTATGGTCTCCTTAGCTGTACAGAAGCTTTTCAGTTTAATGAAGTCCCATTTGTTTATTTTTGTTGTTGTTGCAATTGCCATGGCAGTCTTCTTCATGAAGTCTTTCCCCAGGCCAATATCTTCCAGTGTTTTTCCTATGCTCTCTTGGAGCATTTTTATTGTTTCATGCCTTAAATTTAAGTCCTTTATCCATCTTGAATCAATTTTTGTGAGTGGGGAAAGGTGTGGGTCCACTTTCAGTCTTTTACATGCAGACATCCAGTTCTCCCAATACCATTTATTGAATAGGGAGTCTTTCCCCCAAGGTATGTTCTTGTTTGGTTTATTGAAGATTAGGTGGTTGTAAGATTTCAGTTTCATTTCTTGGTTTTCAATTCGATTCCAAGTGTCTATGTCTCTGTTTTTGTGCCAGTACCATGCTGTCTTGAGCACTATGGCTTTGTAGTACAGAGTAAAATCTGGTATGCTGATGCCCCCAGCTTTATTTTTGTTACTAAGAACTGCCTTAGCTATACGGGGTTTTTTCCGGTTCCATACAAAACACAGAATCATTTTTTCCAAATCTTGAAAGTACGATGTTGGTATTTTGATAGCAATGGCATTGAATAGGTAGATTGTATAGACATTTTAACAATGTTGATTCTTCCCGTCCATGAGCATGGTATGTTCTTCCATTTGTTAATATCCTCTGCTATTTCCTTTCTGAGGAGTTCATAGTTTTCTTTATGGAGGTCCTTCACCTCCTTCGTTAGGTATATTCCTAGGTATTTCATTTTCTTTGAAACTACGGTGAAGGGAGTTGTGTCCTTAATTAGCTTCTCATCTTGACTGTTATTGGTGTATACAAAGGCTACTGACTTGTGGACATTGATTTTATATCCTGAAACATTACTGTATTTTTTGATGACTTCTAGGAGTCTTGTGGTTGAGTCTTTGGGGTTCTCTAAGTATAAGATCATGTTGTCAGCAAAGAGGGAGATTTTGACCTCCTCTGCTCCCATTTGGATTCCCTTTATTTCCTTGTCTTGCCTAATTGTATTGGCTAGAACTTCCAGCACTATGTTGAATAGTAAAGGGGACAGAGGACAACCTTGTCTGGTTCCAGTTCTAAGAGGAAAAGCTTTCAGTTTTACTCCATTCAGTAAAATATTGGCTGTGGGTTTGTCATAGATAGGTTCAATCAGTTTTAGAAATGTACCACCTATGCCTATACTCTTCAGTGTTCTAATTAGAAAAGGATGCTGGATTTTATCAAATGCTTTTTCTGCATCTATTGAGAGGATCATGTGATCTTTATTTTTGCCTCTATTAATATGGTGGATAACGTTTATAGACTTGCGTATGTTAAACCAGCCTTGCATCCCTGGGATGAAGCCTACTTGATCATGATGAATGACTTTTTTGATGATAAGCTGTAATCTATTGGCTAGAATTTTGTTGAGAATTTTTGCGTCTATATTCATGAGTGAGATTGGTCTGAAATTCTCCTTTTTGTTTGGGTCTTTTCCTGGTTTTGGTATCAGGTTGATGTTTGCTTCATAGAATGTGTTGGGGAAGATTCCTTCTTCCTCAATTTTTTGGAATAATTTCTGCAGTACAGGAATAAGCTCTTCCTTGAAGGTTTGATAGAATTCTGGAGTGAAGCCATCTGGACCAGGGCATTTTTTGGTTGGAAGCTTTTTTATTGTTTCTTTGATCTCAGTGCTTGAAATTGGTCTGTTCAGGAGCTCTATTTCTTCCTGGCTGAGTCTAGGGAGAGGGTGTGATTCCAAATATTGATCCATTTCTTTCACATTGTCAAATTTCTGGGCATAGAGTTTCTGGTAGTATTCAGAGATGATCTCTTGTATCTCTGTGGGATCAGTTGTTATTTCCCCTTTATCATTTCTGATTGAGGTTACTAGAGATTTTACTTTTCTATTCCTCGTTAGTGTGGCCAGTGGTTTATCTATTTTATTTATTTTTTCAAAAAACCAACTCCTTGTTTCATTAATTTTCTGAATGATTCTTTTGTTTTCAATTTCATTGATCTCTGATTTGATTTTGGATATTTCTTTTCTTCTACTGAGTTTAGGCTTAGATTGTTCTTCTTTTTCCAATTCCATAAGATCTCTTGTGAGATTGTTGATGTGCTCTCTTTCTGTTTTTCGAATGTAGGCATCTACAGTGATGAATTTTCCTCTCAAAAGTGCTTTTGCAGTATCCCACAGATTTTGGTGGCTTGTGTCTTCATTGTTGTTATGCTCAAGGAAGTTAATGATTTCCTGTTTTATTTCTTCCTGCACCCATCTGTTATTCAACAGAAGATTATTTAATTTCCATGCCTTTGGGTGGGGTCGAGCGTTTTTGTCAGAGTTGAGTTCCACCTTTAGTGCCTTATGGTCTGAGAAGATACAAGGTAAAATTTCAATTCTTTTGATTCTGTTGATATTTGTTTTGTGTCCCAGGATATGATCAATTTTGGAGAATGTTCCATGGGGTGATGAGAAGAATGTATATTCTTTATTTTTGGGATGGAGTGTTCCATATGCGTCTATCAAGCATAGTTGTTCTAGGGTCTCATTTAAATCTCTTATATCTTTGTTTAATTTCTGTTTAGAGGATCTGTCCAGCTCTGTAAGAGGAGTGTTAAGGTCCCCTGTTATTATGGTATTATCAGATATCATATTGCTCAGACTGAGTAAGGTCTGTTTCAAGAATCTGGGAGCATTTAAATTGGGTGCATAGATATTTAGAATTGAAATGTCTTCTTGTTGTAGTTTTCCCTTGACCAATATAAAGTGACCATCTTTGTCTTTTTTGACTTTAGCTGCTTTAAATCCACATGTATCTGAAAATAAGGTTCCAACTCCTCTTTTCTTCTGAATTCCATTTGCCTGAAAAATTATCTTCCAACCCTTGACTCAGAGCTTTAATTTGTCTTTTGAAGCCAGGTGTGTTTCTTGCAGACAGCAAATGGATGGCTTGTGTTTTTTAATCTAGTCAACCAATCTATGTCTCTTCAGTGGGGAATTCAAGCCATTAACATTTATTGAGATAATTGATAAGTGTGGTAGTATTCTATTCGTCTTATTTGGTGAGAGTCCATTGCTTAGTTTTATCTTTTGCATCACTGTGGAGGTTAGGTTCTGTCCTTTAATTTCTGAGTTCTTACTTTGCTGCTGATCCATTGTGGTGGTCAGTGTGCAGAACAGGTTGAAGTATTTCCTGTAGAGCTGGTCTTATTGTGGCGAATTTCCTCAATGTTTGTATATCCGTAAATGATTTGATTTCTCCATCAATTTTGAAGCTTAACTTAGCAGGGTACAGAATTCTGGGCTGGAAATTTTTCTGTTTAAGTAGATTAAAGGTAGATGACCATTGTCTTCTTGCTTGGAAAGTTTCATTAGAGAAGTCTGCGGTCACTCTGATGGATTTGCCCCTGTAGGTCAACTGGCACTTACTCCTGGCAGCTTGCAGAATCTTTTCTTTTGTCATGACTTTGGACAGGTTCATCACAATGTGCCTTGGAGAAGCTCGGTTAGAGTTGAGGCGACCCGGGGTCCGATAGCCCTCTGAAAGCAGTGTGTCAGAATCTTTGGTGATATTTGGGAAATTTTCTTTTATAATATTCTCTAGTATGGCTTCCATTCCTCTGGGGCATTCTTCTTCCCCTTCTGGGATTCCTATAACTCGTATGTTGGAACGCTTCATAAAGTCCCATAATTCTGACAGTGAACGTTCTGCTTTCTCTCTCTTCTTTTCTGCCTCTTTTACTATCTGAGTTATCTCAAGAACTTTGTCTTCTACCTCTGAAATTCTTTCTTCTGCATGGTCTAACCTGTTGCTGATACTTTCCATTGCATCTTTAAGTTCCCTAATTGACTGTTTCAGTTCCTTCAGCTCTGCTATATCCTTTTTATATTCTCCATATCGTTCACTTATTTGATTCTGTTTTTGCATTTCCTTTTGGTTATTTTCCACTTTATGAGCAGTTTCCTTCATTGTTTCCATCATTTCTTTCATTGTTTTCAACATGTGTATTCTAAATTCCCTTTCTGTCAGTCCTAACATTTCTTTATAGGCAGATTCATCTGCAGTAGCTACCTCATGGTCCCTTGGTCAGGTTGTTCTGGACTAGTTCTTCATGTTGCCTGGAGTTTTCTGCTGAAATCATGAGTGATTTCTTTTATCTGTTTCCTTGCCCTAATTTTCCTTTCACTTCCTCTTGCTCTTTAAGTTCTCGTGCCTGTGGACTAAGGGTTACAGGACCAGAAGTGTGAGAAGTTTGAAGAGCAAAAAAGGGATGAAAGAAAGGAGGACCGAGTGATAAGGAAAAAAATGAAAAATAGAGAAAGGAGAGGGAGTGGGTAAAAGGAATATTGACAAAAAGAAGAGAGGCACAGAAAGAGGGAGACAGAGCAATATAGGTGTACAGTACGGTACTTTGACACAACCTTAAAAACCCCACCTTCTGGGGTTGCCCAGTTGGGTGGTTCCCTTGAGGTCAACAGCTCTTTGCTAACCTGATCAGACACAGTACCCCACCTCCACCAAGTAGAGAGGAAAGACAAAAATGCTATAAATCAAACCAAAACAAGCAAACAGAAAACTTTACGGGATAAAATTGGGTGAAAAACCAAATAATAGTGGTAGAAACACTAGCAAAAATGAAGTTCTAGTTATTGAAAAAGGCAGCAATGGGAAATTATAATTAAACTAGAAAAATTGAGAAAGAAAAAGGATCTGTATGGAAAAGGTTGAAATTAAAAAACAAAACAACATCAACAACATCAAAATAAACAAAAAAAAAACAACCAAACCAAAAAAAAAAAAAACACACACACACACAACCAAAAACAAAGCAGTATGTATATGTTGTTAAATATTGTCTGGGCAACACGTGGTCTCCTGGGGTATGAGATGTTAATCACAGTTCTGATACGACTGGAGGCTGCTGATTTCTCAAACTCCAGCAGGTAGGCACCCTAAATCTCTCTTCAGCCCATTTAAAAGGCACTTTGAACTTGTAAACTTGCTGAGCAGAAGCTTTCCCAGGAAAGTGCTTGTCGCTGGAATCACCACTGCTGAAGTGGCTATCCACTTACCCAGTGTGCCAAAACCAGTCTCACTCTGCCCCTGAGGGTTAGGGCTGCAAGGAGGCTCAGACCCCACCCTTAGGCTACTTGGTCACTGGGTTACCAGCTCCCACCCGATTCTAGCTCTGCAACCCTGAGGGCAGAGCTTGCCGGGGCAGATCGCTCACAATGGCTCCCTGTGACCCACAGCCAAACACTATTAGCTCCATCTGGCTCAGCAGCTCAGACTGGGGCCCTAGACAATGGCCAAAGTTCTCCGCACTCCCGCTTAGGCTCTCCCCAAGGCAGTTCAACTGAGTGCCAAGTCCAAAGACACCAAAACAGTTCACAGGTAAGGCCTTTCTGGTTTGCAGTCTCGCTGCTACTGAACTTACAGTTGCAGGTGGGTTTAGACGGATTGAACACACACGACCACTTGCTGTTTTTCCACTGTTTTAGTCCTCCTCTTGGGGTCCAGAAGTCTCTTGCTGACTCCCTGTATCCTCACAGGGGTGATGATAGGCAGATCCCACCAGCCAGAGATGCGTGGAGTCCTATCACCCCAGACTCACAGTGCCCAGATGCAAGGAAGCTGTTACTTGGCCGCCATCTTGCTCTGCCTCCAAATAATACACTTTCAAGAGGCTGGCATAGGAGATTATTTTTATAAATAAGGGCAGGACTTCTCAGATAAAAATCCCAATAGTACAAACCATAAAATAAAATTTGACTATTTTGATTGGATCAAAAGTAAAGATGTGTTTCCCATAAATGACATTGTCAATAAAGTAAACAAGTAAGTAGTGGATTGAGAGATTTATTACAGGATCATATTATAAGACATAAGGATCTAATATTTTGAATAGGAATTCTTTCAAAAACAGAAAAAGACAAGGTGAACTAATGAACAGGTAATTCACAGAAGAAATGAAACATCAGTAGTTAGAGAAATTTAAATTTAAAGAAGAATTGTCACTTTACTATTAGATTGTCAGAAATTATTAAGCAGGATAATAACCAAGTTTTGATAGGGATATGGTAAAATAGGAGCCCCCGCGTACTGCTTGTAGAAATGCAAATTGGTGCAGTCTTTCTAGAGAGAAATCTGAAATCATTACAAGTGTGTAAGGGACGTACTCAAGGATGCTCATCGCAGTATTGTTGGTCATTGTAGGAAGCTGAAGATAATCTCCACCAGGAGGACAGATACAAAGTGATGAATGCCCAAGAAAAAAAAAAAACCTACACAATATTTAGAAGAACCGTGCTATTTATACACACGTGCTATTTATTTCAAAAGCAAAGGAGGAATGAGACGAAGCCCACCAAACAATCACATTTTGTTTTTCTCTTTCAAACAAACATACAAATGGATCAAGTCCATACACAACATTTGCAGGGCCTGGGACGAGAATGTAAACGGAGGTCCACATATATCTACAGGTTTGACAGTTATAAATCAGGATGAAAATAAGTACAATGTTTATTATTAAGTGCAATATTTATCCTATTGTTTGACAAAAAATAACTCCCTAATAATAAAATGAGAAACCATATGTAGAGATTTGTTTAGATACATATGATGAAAAACTGGCACAATGTCAGGGGTCAGCCCAGATTTAATCATTATTGCACGCGCCTGGATGTTCTGTTGATGGACGAGCAACGTTTGGCCAAGTAATTATTTAATAGTATGAATTAATCCTGGGCTGCCAAGTGCCCATGTTGCAAGCAACATCCTGATTCACAAATTCTTCCTTAGCTACAATTTGAACACAAAGAGAAATCAAGAAAATACTCACCACTAGAAACACTTCAGTTAGCCAGAATCTATAACAAGGCAATTCCTCTTCTCTCTTACCTGTGTTCCCACTGGGAAAATCCTCACTCCCCTGTAACACTTTCTGCTCTGATGCTGGCAAGAGCACACACAGACGCTTCAGTGCGTTTGGACACAGAAGGTACAGGCAAGAGATGCCAAGTAGCACTTTCCTGGGGACGAGACAGAAGAGGGAATGTTAAGTGTTACCAGTGGTGTTGAGCCAGCCCTGAGCACTGGATGCTGAGTGACAGAGGCCCTGGGTATTCTTTAATAAATATGTTTTTCTGATGTTCAGACCCTCTAGAGCTGGGTCTAAGTGAAGAGCCAAAAATCAAAAGATCACAACAGGATACACAATAAATCCATTAACAGAATGTCCATGGGAGGGAGCTGAGCAGAATCAGGAAATGGGGTTAAAGCAGATTAGATGGATAGAGACAAAACAAGAGGAACCTAACAGAATAATAACAATGGCATGTCATGAGTCAAAAAGTGTCTTTTTTTTTATTTTTATTAAATCATAGCTGTGTACATTGATATGATCATGGGGCATCATTCACTAGCTTTACAGACCGTTTACCAAGTTTCACATATACCCTTGTAAGATGCACTGCTGGTGTAATCCCACCAATCCCCTTCCCTCTACCCACCTCCCACTTCCCTCCCCTCCCTTTCCCCCTTCCCCCTATTCTTAGGTTGTAACTAGGTTAAAGCTTTCACGTGCAAACCCTAAATTAGTTTCATAGTAGGGCTGAGTACATTGGGTACTTTTTCTTCCATTCTTGAGATACTTTACTAAGAAGAATATGTTCCAGCTCCATCCATGTAAACATGAAAGAGGTAAAGTCTCCATATTTCTTTAAGGCTGCATAATATTTCATGGTGTACATGTACCACAATTTATTGATCCATTCATGGATCGATGGGCACTTGGGCTTCTTCCATGACTTAGCAATTATGAATTGAGCTGCAATAAACATTCTGGTACAAATATCTTTGTTATGATGTGCTTTTTGGTCTTCTGGGTATGTGCCAAGTAGAGAGATTACAGGATTGAATGGCAGATCTATTTTTAGATCTCTAAGTGTTCTCCATATCTCTTTCCAAAAGGAATGTATTAATTTGCATTCCCACCAGCAGTGCAGAAGTGTTCCCTTTTCTCCACATCCACGCCAACATCTCTGGTCTTGGGATTTTGTGATACGGGCTAGTCTCACTGGAGTTAGATGGTATCTCAAAGTAGTTTTGATTTGCATTTCTCTGATGATTAAAGATGATGAGCAGTTTTTCATATGTCTGAAGGCCGTGCACCTGTCTTCTTCAGAGAAGTTTCTCCTCAAATCCCTTGCCCAGGCTGCATTGGGATCCCTTGTTCTATTCTTGCTAATGTGTTTGAGTTCTCTGTGGATTCTGGTTATTAAATCTTTGTCAGAGACATAACCTGCAAATATCTTCTCCCATTCTGAGGGCTGTTTGCTTGCTTTACTTACTGTGTTCTTGGCTGTGCAGAAACTTTTTAGTTTGATCAAGTCCCAGTAGTGTATTTTTGAAGCTGCTTCAATTGCCCGGGGGGTTCTCCTCATAAAATACTCGCCCAGCCCGATTTCTTCAAGGGTTTTCCCTGCACTCTCCTCTAGTATTTTTATACTTTCATGTCTTAAGTTTAAATCTTTGATCCAGTGAGAGTCTATCTTAGTTAATGGTGAAAGGTGTGGGTCCACTTTCAGTCTTCTACAGGTTGCCAGCCAGTTCACCCAGCACCATTTGTTAAATACGGAATCTTTTCCCCACTGAATGTTTTTAATTGGCTTGTCAAAGACTAAATAACGGTAAGTAGCTGGATTCATCTCTTGGTTCTCTATTCTGTTCCAGACATCTACTTCTCTGTTTTTATGCCAATACCATGCTGTTTTGATCACTATTGATTTGTAGTATAGTCTGAGGTCTGGTAGCGTAATTCCTCCTGCTTTGTTTTTATTCCTGAGTAATGTCTTGGCTATTCGAGGATTTTTCTGATTCCATATAAAACGAAGTATTGTTTTTTCAAGATCTTTAAAGTATGACAGTGGAGCTTTAATAGGGATTGCATTGAAATTATATATTGCTTTGGGTAGTATAGACATTTTAACAATATTGATTCTTCCCAGCCATGAGCATGGTATGTTTTTCCATTTGTTAATATTTTCAGCTTTTTCTTTTCTTAGAGTTTCATAGTTTTCTTTATAGAGATCTTTCACGTCCTTTGTTAGATAAATTCCCAAATATTTCATCTTCTTTGGCACTACTGTGAATGGGATAGAGTCCTTAACTGTTTTTTCAACTTGACTGTTGTTGGTATATATAAAGGCTACCGATTTATGAATGTTGATTTTGTAACCTGAGACACTGCTGTATTCCTTGATCACTTCTAAGAGTTTTGTAGTAGAGTCCCTAGTGTTTTCCAGATATACTATCATATCATCTGCAAAGAGCAAAAGTTTGCTCTCTTCTGACCCTATATGGATACCCTTGATCGCCTTTTCTTCCCTAATTGCCGTGGCTAAAACTTCCATTACTATGTTAAAAAGCAATGGAGACAATGGGCAGCCTTGTCTGGTTCCTGATCTGAGTGGAAATGATTCCAATTTAACTCCATTCAATGACATTGGCTGTGGGGTTGCTGTAGATGGCCTCTATCAGTTTAAGAAATGTCCCTTCTATACCGATTTTCTTAAGTGTTCTGATCATGAAGGGATGCTGGATATTATCAAAAGCTTTTTCTGCATCGATTGAGAGAATCATATGGTCTTTGTTTTTTAATTTGTTTATGTGCTGGATTACATTTATAGATTTACGTATATTGAACCAGCCTTGAGATCCTGGGATAAAACCGACTTGGTCATGATGTATAATTTGTTTGATGTGTTGCTGGATTCTGTTTGTTAGGATCTTGTTGAATATTTTTGCATCTATATTCATTAGTGATATCGGTCTATAATTTTCTTTTCTTGTTGGGTCTTTTCCTGGTTTGGGGATCAGGGTGATGTTTGCTTCATAGAATGTGTTGGGTAGTCTTCCTTCTTTTTCTACCTTTTGGAACAGGTTGAGTAATATAGGCACTAATTTCTCTTTAAAGGTTTGGTAGAATTCAGACGTGAAACCATCTGGTCCCAGGCTTTTCTTTTTAGGGAGGTTTTGTATGGTTGATGCTATTTCCGAACTTGATATGGGCCTGTTCAACATTTCCACTTGAATCTGGCTAAGTCTTGGAAGGTGATGTGCTTCCAAGTATTGGTCAATTTCCTTCAGATTTTCATATTTCTGAGAATAAAATTTCTTGTAATATTCATTAAGAATTTTTTTGATTTCTGATGAGTCTGTTGTTATTTCATCTTTGTTGTTTCTGATTGATGAGATTAGAGAGTTTACTCTTTTTTTCCTGATTAGGTTGGCCAAAGGTTTATCTATTTTATTGACCTTTTCGAAAAACCAACTTTTTGATTTATTGATCTGTTGTATTATTCTTTTGTTTTCAATTTCATTTAATTCTGCTCTAATTTTGGTTATTTCTTTTCTTCTACTGGGTTTGGGGTTGGAATGTTCTTCCTTTTCCAGTTGCTTGAGATGTCCCATTAAGTTGTTAACTTCCTCTCTTTCTGTTCTCTTCAGGAAGGCTTGTAGTGCTATAAATTTCCCTCTTAGAACTGCCTTTGCGGTGTCCCGGAAGTTCTGATTGTTCGTGTCTTCATTGTTGTTTTGTTCCAAAAAATTGGCGATTTCTTTCTTAATCTCATCTCTGACCCAGCTATCATTCAGCATAAGGTTATTTAACTTCCATGTTTTTGTATGAGTATGAGGATTCCTGTTGTTACTCAGCTCAAGTTTTATTCCATGGTGGTCCGAGAAGATGCATGGAATAATTTCTATTCCTTTAAATTTACTAAGGTTAGACTTGTGACCTAGGATATGATCAATTTTGGAGTAAGTTCCATGGGCTGATGAGAAGTATGTGTATTCAGTTTTGTTGGGATGAAATGTTCTGTAGATGTCCGCTAAATCCAAATGTTGGATGGTTAGGTTTAAATCTAAGATTTCTTTGCTTAGCTACTTGTTGGAGGATCTATCCAACACTGCCAAAGGAGTGTTGAAATCTCCGACTATTATGGAGCTGGAGGAAATCAAGTTGCTCATGTCTGTTAGAGTTTCTCTTATAAATTGAGGTGCATTCTGGTTGGGTGCATAGATATTAATAATTGAGATCTCATCATATTGAGTAGTACCCTTAACAAATATGAAGTGACCATTCTTGTCCTTCCTTACTTTTGTTGGTTTAAAGCCTATTGTATCTGCAAATAAAATTGCAACACCTCCTTTTTTCTGATTACCATTTGCCTGAAATATGGATGACCATCCTTTCACCCTGAGTCTGTATTTGTCTTTTAAGTTAAGATGTGACTCTTTTATGCAACAAATATCTGGCCTGAGTTTTTGTATCCAATCAGCTAACCTATGCCTCTTTAGAGGACAGTTTAAGCCGTTCACATTAATGGAGAATATCGATAAGTCTGGTGAAGTTTTGGGTATTGAGTTTTTCAAAAGTCCAGTGGGCATTTTTAATCCTTTCGTCAGTGTGGAAATTGGAGCTTGATCTGAAGTTTCTGAGTGAGTTTACTTTTGTGGTATAGGATTGGGTTGGTCATTATGGAGGATAGGTCTGAGAATATCCTGAAGATCTGATTTTGTTATGGCAAATTTCTTCAACATATGAATGCCATTAAAGTATTTAATTTCTCCATCATAAATGAAACTCAGTTTAGCTGGATACAAGATCCGGGGTTGAAAGTTATTTTGCTTTAGGAGATTAAAAGTCGATGACCACCCTCTTCTGGCTTGAAAAGTTTCAGCAGAGAGATCTGCAGTCATTCTAATATTCTTCCTTTTGAAGGTAATGGTTTTCTTTCTCCTGGCAGCTTTGAGGATTTTCTCCTTCATATTAACTTTAGTGAAGTTAATTATGATATGCCTTGGGGATGTCTTATTGGGGTTGAGTCGTGCTGGGGTTCTGAAGCTGTCCGCTATCTGCATTTCAGAATCTCTAGGCATGTCTGGAAAATTCTCTTTCATAATTTCATGCAGAAGGGCCTCTGTGCCCAGCGAGGCCACTTCATCTGTTTCTGGAACCCCTATGATTCGGACATTTGCCTTCTTCGAATTATCCCAGAGCTCTCATAGAGAATGATCCGTTTTTGCTCTCTGTTTCTCTTCCTCTTTGAGAGTTTGGGAGTGTTCAAAGGCTTTATCTTCGATGTCAGAAATCCTTTCTTCTGCTTGCTCCATTCTGTTGCTGAGGGATTCTAGTGTATTTTTCATATCTTTGAGGGTTGCAAATTCTTGCTTCAGTGTGTCTAAGTCTTTGGTGGTTTTGTCTTTAAATTCGTTAAATTCTTGAGACAACTTTTGAATTTCTCCTCGAATTCCTAATTCCACTTTGTTAATCTTGTCTGCAATCCAAATTCTGAATTTGATTCCTGACATCTCAGCCAGTCGTTTATGAATGGGATCTTCAATTGCATCTGCCATATCTTTCCTTGGGGGGGTTGATCTATTCTGGTTATTCATGTTACCACAGTTTTTCTGCTGATTCCACCCCATGGTTGTTTTACTCCCTCTCATTTTTTCCCCTGGGGCTTTGTCGAGGGCCTTTACAGTGTTTTGGCCTGAGAAACTGGGGCCCTGTCTGGTGTGGTGGGGCTAAGTGGTTCTGTCTTGTTTTCAGCTGGTTTCTGTTCCACCCTAGTGAAACAGATACTTTGGATTGAAGTCTCAGCTGTGGAGAAATATCAATAATTAAGTCACCCCGCCCCCCACCGGCAAACAATTGGAGAAGAAAAATCAAACCTTCCTACCACCGTGCACCCAGGGCACCACCTGATTTGTCCTCAGGCGATTGGTTCAGTTCAAAAAGGTCCAAATCAATTGTCTCAGTCTGCACCTGTCTCGGGTGAGAGAGTTTAAGAGGTCTCTGGGAACTGGATCACAGGTGTCTGGTGACTACTCTGGTGTGGCTTGCTCCAGTGCTGCGTGGAGTCAGGAGAAGCCACCCAGCCAATAAATCAGTCTGGGAAGGTTGCTGCCTCCTTCCCCACCTTGCACCACTTCACTTCCAGTCACTGATAGCCCTGCAGTTGGCTGACCCAGTTGCCTGTAGTGAATCGGTACTCCAAGAGTTTGTACCTGCCTGATTCACAAGGAAGTCTGCCAGGCCGCTATGCTCTGCCTCTCTCCAGCAGGAGGAGGTGAGGCCTGACAACCTCGGGTGCTTGAAGAAGGTTGAGGGGTTTTCACTCAGGTCCAGTCTCACCCCTGATTAATGTTACTGACAGAACAGAACAGAACAACTCTGCAGTTCCCCTGCAGAAGAGAAGCTGAATTGAGCTCCAAATCAGCTGGTCTTTGCTCCTGTATTGTCTATAGGCTGACGATCCCCTGAGGGCCAGGTGCATCTTAGGTTTAGTAAAGCAGACCTCTGGGTCAGCCCCACCCTGGGAGTTTCCCTGTTTGCAAGTTGGAGTTGCCTCAGGCAAACTCAGAGTCTCTGGTTGCCCAGGGAGACAGGGGGTGTGGCTTCAGAATATTCGGTAGTGAGCCATATTGCTAGCAAAAGAGGGCCGCTGCTTTATGGCTCAGGCAACGGCCGCTCTGGTGTAGCTCCCCTCTGGCCAACCGTCCTCTCTCCACTTCCATACCTCAGAGTCTGCACCAACAGGCTGCAGCCCAGCACTGTCTACACCCCTTGAGCAATCGCCCAAGAGTCTGGACCCCTGGGGGACAGGCCTCCAGACCTTGGAGTGACAGCAGAGGGGAGCGCGAGGAGCACTGGGAGCCTGGGGCTGTGGGCAGAGAACACACAGAGCTCTACACAGTTTTATGCCTGGCCATATTGTCACCAAAAGGCAGTTGTCGCTCTGTGCCTCAGGGAACTGCCACTCCGGTGCAGTCCCCTCTCTGCTGACCAAGCGGGACTGGCCTCCAGACCCCAATGTGAGCAAAGGGGAGCGCTGGGAGCTCAGAATTCCAGGTAGAGACTATATACAGTTTATACAGTTTTATGCCTGGCAGGAAGACGCCGTGGCACCCTAGTAGGGGAGGTATGTCCAGTTTTTAGGGGGTCTCTCCCGTGGAGTGTAGTGGGAGGACCTTTGAACTCTGCCCGGTTGTTTGTGGGGCACTCTGAGCCATTCTCATGGGGGAGGGGACTCCCATCCGCTTGGTGATGGATTTTGTACCTTTTGTTTGTATCCTTGTGGTCGTAGCTCGCCTCAGCGGGGTTAACGTGCGTTCTACAACCTTCTCTCCTAGTGCAGCTCAAATCCACCAGGTTACTTGCTGAATTTTTGTCCTTTAACTCTCCTTCTGGACGGGAGCCTCTGTGGAAAGCTGGCTTCAGTCAGCCATCTTGTCTCCTCCAGGAAACTGAACTTTTATAATGAGCAGTAAGCAACCTGCCTCACCTCTCCTCTGGAGGGAATTACAATCTCTGTCTTGCAAAGCTCTTTGCTATACAAATATCCTTGAAAATATGACATAGAACAAAAGAACAGTAGCATTTCTGCTTGCAGGATGTGCAGAAACATAAAAGATCTGTGGAAGAGAATCTCCTAACGTGTTCAAAGAATGTTAAAGACATGTCCGGCTTTGCATTTTTATATTTACCTGGGTGGATTTAGAGAACATTCTCCTAAGTTAAGTATCACAAGAATAGAAAAACAAGCATTCCATGTACTCAGTGCTAATCTGAAACTAGTAGATGAACACCAAAAGGCCCACATGAAAGAAAAACACAATGAAGTTCAAGAAGAGGAGAAGGGTTGAGGGAGCTTGATAAGTTTCCACCTGTGGGGTTATAATGTAGGTGTACAATCCTTCCTGGGTGAAGGATTCAACTACAACTCAGACTCTGGACCTTACATTACAAACACAAATAATGTAACCTACTCATATGTACCCTGGTATTAACATGAAATAAAAAAATAATTACACCTAAATACAACTATATGACCTTGAATACCAAGCTCTTAATTTCTTTCTTTCTTTCTTTTTTTTTTTTTTTTGGTAGAGACAGAGTCTCACTTTATCACCCTCGATAGAGTGCCATGGCGTCACACAGCTCACAGCAACTTCCAACTCCTAGACTTAGGCAATTCTCTTGCCTCAGCCTCCAGAGTAGCTGGGACTACAGATGCCTGCCACAACGCCCAGCTATTTTTTTGTTACAATTTGGCTGGGGTCAGGTTTGAACCCACCACCCTCAGTATATGAGGCTGGCGTCCTACCCACTGAGCCACAAGCGCCGCCCCAAGCTCTTAATTTCTTAACCTCTAAAAATGGGAATAAAATTTCTTTGCTCCTGGGATTATTATACTCATTAAATGATTTAATTAATAGTGTTTACCACATCATAGGTGCTTAACAAATATTACCTGATTGTTATTTCAATTAAAATATATAGACATTTCCTTCACCTCTATATTTTATAGAGATATAAATATTGAGATATTAGGTAGATAATTGTAAAGTAAATTGAGTTGTTCTATTTTTCCCTCAAATAATATAAAATTAATATGCATTTATTAAAATATTTTACTAGAAAAAATATCAGAATATATCAAACTGTTTCACAAGTTGCCTACCTGGTTTTGTCTAGGTCCAAGGCTTTCTTACTGTAAAAGTAATATATGGTTATTATAAGAAATAAAGAAAATATAGATAATAATAAAGGAGATAATGATCACTAAATCTTCTCTCTCTCCCTTCCTTCCTCTCTCTCTTGCTTTCTCTTTCTACACACACAGACATACATCCCAGAATGTTAAATTGGAAATTGCAACTAAGATCCAAGATACTAAAGATATTAGATATATAACTGAGTTTTCAAATAGACACCAAGATGCAAATTTCACGGGAACAATTCAAGAATTACATATTCAACACTCAGTCCTCTTCCTGGAGAAAAGTATAGTGTGAGAGAAATTTGGGAGGAAGATTTCTTTGCTGAGAGCTTCTTGGCCAAGAGGTCAGAGTGAGTCCCCCGTGAAGGTCCAGGTCCTGCATCACTCACTCAAGGCGCACAAGTAATTAGGATGCACAATTAAATCCCTAATGCCAAATCCCTGGATTTAGTGCCTTGTTTAATTGAATAGCATATCTGGGCCAGACTTAAAAAGGGGCACAGCCCACAGTGACAGCTACACAGACACCCATTTCATCAGTTCAGCCTCTGTGACCTTTAATCCCCATGGAAGTGTATCACAAATTGTCTGTCATGGGATTTGGTTTTTGCTCATTTTGTTTTACTTGTTTTTGTTTTTGTCATGGTGGTGGGGAAGAGAAGGAACTGTTACCTGTCCAGGTCCCTTCCCGATGGCCACCTGTCAGGGTGCGGGACTGGCCAGGTCCCGAACAGCTATGTTCCAGACAGGACTGCTATGCTGTTATCTTGCGCAGGAACAACTGCTCTAGGTGCCTGAGGGCTATTTGCTTCAGCAGAAGGGAGAGAGAGACATAGTCTTTGAGGGAGTAAAGCAGTCTTAGAAGAATAGATCTTTAGCAGAGCTTGGTGATCTTCAGCAGAGAGGTGCCATGCTGGCGTCCTGCAGGCAGGAGAAGCGACAGAGTCAGAGTAAGTGCGTCTGTGATAGAAAGTGCATGCCCCCGACTGCCTTCTCCCACAGCCTAACACAGAGCTGATCGCCTGACTCTTAACACCACAGGTGTGAGACTGCCAATTCACTAATGCTCTCCTCTCCCCAGCTCTCACGCTTGTTAAGAGAGCTAAATCCTCCCCATACCCTTTTCACCAAGGTGTTTCATTACTGAGCTATACAGGTGTTTCTTATAACTCTCACTCCTCCCAGGCACAGGCTATACGACCTGCTACAGTTACCCCCAAATTTTCCTTCCTTGCTTTAGCAGGGCTTACAGATCACTGGCAAAAGTCAGAATTCCACATCAGGGCAGTTGGAATCAGCAGGTAAATGTGAGTGATAGTTTGTGCTGCAAAAAATGCAGCTGTCACTCTGACCACCCAGGTCTGCTCCTGCACTATTTTTTTCCATTTGGTAATAACGAAATTGACATAGTCTCCTGTAAGAAGCAAGGAAAGAGGGCAGAGTCTTTATTCAAATTGTCTCCCAGAAGGTTCAGCTTCTAATTCACTCCCGGGTATAAATTCCTGGCATACATTTGCAGTACTTTTAACAGCCTAAAACCAGGCTCATTACGTGCCTTGCTTTTCTTTGACTATTGATTATTTTTTCTTTCTAGTTTGAAAGCATAGTTCAAAGTGTCCTTGAAAAAGAGTGTCAGTCAACATCCAACCTCAGACTTATCAGAGCGAGACAATTAGGCAGACGTGGCCAAAGGCCTTCCAAGATTAGATGCACATTATCATTATTGGATAACTAATTTGCCCCTGTGACCCTGAAGACTCTTGCCTTATTACCAGTTCCTTAGAAAGTAAGTCATTTTGTCAAGGCAGAAATCTTGCTACACCCAAAGACTCTGGTCCTCAAGGCAGAACTCTCATCTCACACGGGTCTGTCGAATCCTTGTCCTGCAGCTCTCAGCTTATTATGAAATTTCTAATGGAGAGAATTTTTTATCAACCACTTTGGGCTTCCTCCTGAACCCCGCTAAATGGCTCCTGGTTTGCCTTGAACATACAGTACCACGGTTTCTATTTTAAGTGTGTATCTTCCTCTAACCCCTCAATTTTTAGGCCTCCTCTTATATCCATGCCCAAAGTACAATAAAAAATAAAATCCTATTTTCCCTTACATAAAGAAAAATTAAATAATCCAAAGCTGAGCATTTGTTTCATGACTAATCACTGTGGTACTGCCACCAATGTGTGTATTTTATTAAGAAGAACATTCCCCCTCTTTTACCCCCCAGCCCCTCACACACACAATTTGGAGATGGAAATATTTTTTTTAATTTCAAATTAATATGAGGGTACAAATGTTTAGGTTACATTGTTTTCAATTCTAAGGTAAAGCTCAAGTTGTAGTTGAGCCCTTCCCCGGGGACGTGGTGAGCACCCTCACACTGTGCATATTAGGTGAGTTCCCGCCGTCACCCTCCCTCCTTCCTCTTCCCTCCTTCAGCCTCTCCCCTCCTCCACTATATTTGTGTTTTATCCTTCGTGTGAGCATGCAGTTGTTTATTTATTGATTTCATATCAGTGTTGAGTACACTGGATTTTTTTTTCCATTCTTGAGATACTTTACTAAGAAGAATGTGTTTCAACTCCATCTAGGTAAACATAAAAGATATAAAGTCTCCATCTTTTCTTATGGTTGAATAGTATTCCATGGTGAACACATACCACAATTTGTTAATCCATTCATGAGCTGATGGGCATTCAGGGGGCTTGCATGACTTGGCAATTGTGAATTGAGCTGCAATAAACATTCTAGTGCAAATGTCCTTGTGGTAAAATGATTCAGGGTAAAAAAAAAAAAAAAATGATTCAGGGTAGATATCTAGTAATGAGATTGTGGGATCAAATGGAAGGTCAACTTTTAGGTCTTCAAAATTCTGCATACTTCCTTCCATTAAGGCTGTATTATTTTGCAATCCCACAAGCAGTGTAGACGTGTTCCCTTCTGGAGATAGAAATAATTTTGATATGAAAAAATTATCAAAATTTTTTATCAAAAAGGGCAGTCTTTTGGCACTTGAGATAAAGGGCAAAGGCACTAACATTTCGTAAATTTCTACTATGTACTAGCATTACAAATGTCATGCTTACTCCTAAATCCCCGTGATAGCACCGTGAGACAAGGCAGTGTTATCAGCCCTTGTGGTGCAGGAGAATAAGAAATGGCCATCGGGTTCACAGGCCAGGTTGAATCCTGGCTTAGCCACTCTCTTGTTAGGAGTTCAGGTGTATTGTTTACCCTCTTTGTATATCATTTCCTCACCTATTAAATGAGGAAATAGTTTGTAGTTTCTAATGTTGTTTTGAAGACTAAAAACAATGAATGTGAAACACCTAGCAGGGACCCACTAAGACATCATTATTATTGTCTCCTCTCAGGGAAGGAAGCGGAAGAGTAAAAGAATGTAAACCAAGGACATATAATTACTCAATCTGTAATACAGTTGTTTAATATTTAGTCACCTTTTAATTGGCACACACGTGTTTGTGTTTTTTCAAGCAAGATATTTCAAGTAAGATGTTTCACAGGGAGGCGGAGCAAGATGGCAGCCGAGTAACAGCTTCCTTGCATCTGGGTACCGTGAGTCTGGGGAGATAGGACTCCAGGCATCTCTGGTTGGTGGGATCTGCCTATCATCACCCCTGCGAGGATACAGGGAGTCAGCGAGAGACTTCTGGACCCCAAGAGGAGGACTAAAACAGTGAAAAAACGGCAAGTGGTCGCATGTGTTCAATCCATCTAAACCCGCCCACAACTTCCACAGGCACAAGAACTTAAAGAGCAAGAGGGAGTGAAAGGAAAATTAGGGCAAGGAAACAGATAAAAGAAATCACTCATGAGGAAGAATCAGCAGAAAACTCCAGGCAACATGAAGAACCAGTCCAGAACAACCCCGCCAAGGGACCATGAGGTAGCTATTGCAGAGGATTCCACTTATACAGAAATGTTAGGAATGACAGAAAGGGAATTTAGAATACACATGTTGAAAACAATGAAAGAAATGATGGAAACAATTAAGGAAACTGCTAATAAAGTGGAAAATAAACAAAAGGAAATCCAAAAACAGAATCAAATAAGAGATGAACGATATGAAGAATATAAAAAGGATATAGCAGACCTGAAGGAACTGAAACAGTCAATCAGGGAACTTAAAGATGCAATGGAAAGTATCAGCAACAGGTTAGACCATGCAGAAGAAAGAATTTCAGAGGTAGAAGACAAAGTTCTTGGAGATAACTCAGATAGTAAAACAGGCAGAAAAGAAGAGAGAGAAAGCAGAACGTTCACTGTCAGAATTATGGGACTTTATGAAGCGTTCCAACATATGAGTTATAGCAATTCCAGAAGGGGAAGAAGAATGCCCCAGAGAAATGGAAGCCATACTAGAGAATATTATAAAAGAAAATTTCCCAAATATCACCAAAGATTCTGACACACTGCTTTCAGAGGGATATCGGACCCCAGGTTGCCTCAACTCTAACCGAGCTTCTTCAAGACACATTGTGATGAACCTGTCCAAAGTCAAGACAAAAGAAAAGATTCTGCAAGCTGCCAGGAGTAAGCGCCAGTTGACCTACAGGGGCAAATCCATCAGAGTGACCGCACACTTCTCTAATGAAACTTTCCAAGCAAGAAGACAATGGTCATCTACCTTTAATCTACTTAAAAAGAACAATTTCCAGCCCAGAATTCTGTACCCTGCTAAGGTAAGCTTAAAAATTGACGGAGAAATCAAATCATTTACGGATATACAAACATTGAGGAAATTTGCCACAACAAGACCAGCTCTACAGGAAATCCTTCAACCTGTTCTGCACACTGACCACCACAATGGATCAGCAGCAAAGTAAGAACTCAGAAATTAAAGGACAGAACCTAACCTCCACACTGATGCAAAAGATAAAACTAAGCAATGGACTTTCACCAAATAAGACGAATAGAATACTATCACATTTATCAATTATCTCAATAAATGTTAATGGCTTGAATTCCCCCCTGAAGAGACATAGATTGGTTGACTGGATTAAAAAACACAAGCCATCCATTTGCTGTCTGCAAGAAACACACCTGGCTTCAAAAGACAAATTAAAGCTCCGAGTCAAGGGTTGGAAGACAATTTTTCAGGCAAATGGAATTCAGAAGAAAAGAGGAGTTGCAATCTTTTTTCAGATACATGTGGATTTAAAGCAACTAAAGTCAAAAAAGACAAAGATGGTCACTTTATATTGATGAAGGGAAAAATACAATAAGAAGATGTTTCAATTCTAAATATTTATGCTCCCAATTTAAATGCTCCCAGATTCTTGAAACAGACCTTACTCAGTCTGAGCAATATGATATCTGATAATACCATAATAACAGGGGACCCTAACACTCCTCTTACAGAGCTGGACAGATCCTCTAAACAGAAATTAAACAAAGATATAAGAGATTTAAATGAGACACTAGAACAACTGTGCTTGATAGACGCATATGGAACACTCCATCCCAAAAATAAAGAATATACATTCTTCTCATCACCCCATGGAACATTCTCCAAAATTGATCATATCCTGGGGCACAAAACAAATATCAACAGAATCAAAAGAATTGAAATTTTACCTTGTATCTTCTCAGACCATAAGGCACTAAAGGTGGAACTCAACTCTAACAAAAACGCTCGACCCCACCCTAAGGCATGGAAATTAAACAATCTTCTGTTGAATAACAGATGGGTGCAGGAAGAAATAAAACAGGAAATCATTAACTTCCTTGAGCATAACAACAATGAAGACACAAGCCACCAAAATCTGTGGGATACTGCAAAAGCACTTTTGAGAGGAAAATTCATCGCTCTAGATGCCTACATTCGAAAAACAGAAAGAGAGCACATCAACAATCTCACAAGAGATCTTATGGAATTGGAAAAAGAAGAACAATCTAAGCCTAAACTCAGTAGAAGAAAAGAAATATCCAAAATCAAATCAGAGATCAATGAAATTGAAAACAAAAGAATCATTCAGAAAATTAATGAAACAAGGAGTTGGTTTTTTGAAAAAATAAATAAAATAGATAAACCACTGGCCACACTAACAAGGAATAGAAAAGTAAAATCTCTAGTAACCTCAATCAGAAATGATAAAGGGGAAATAACAACTGATCCCACAGAGATACAAGAGATCATCTCTGAATACTACCAGAAACTCTATGCCCAGAAATTTGACAATGTGAAAGAAATGGATCAATATTTGGAATCACACCCTCTCCCTAGACTCAGCCAGGAAGAAATAGAGCTCCTGAACAGACCAATTTGAAGCACTGAGGTCAAAAAAACAATAAAAAAGCTTCCAACCAAAAAATGCCCTGGTCCAGATGGCTTCACTCCAGAATTCTATCAAACCTTCAAGGAAGAGCTTATTCCTGTACTGCAGAAATTATTCCAAAAAATTGAGGAAGAAGGAATCTTCCCCAACACATTCTATGAAGCAAACATCAACCTGATACCAAAACCCGGAAAAGACCCAAATTAAAAGGAGAATTTCAGACCAATCTCACTCATGAATATAGATGCAAAAATTCTCAACAAAATTCTAGCCAATAGATTACAGCTTATCATCAAAAAAGTCGTTCATCATGATCAAGTAGGCTTCATCCCAGGGATGCAAGGCTGGTTTAACATACCCAAGTCTATAAACGTTATCCACCATATTAACAGAGGCAAAAATAAAGATCACATGATCCTCTCAATAGATGCAGAAAAAGCATTTGATAAAATCCAGCATCCTTTTCTAATTAGAACACTGAAGAGTATAGGCACAGGTGGCACATTTCTAAAACTGATTGAAGCTATCTATGACAAACCCATAGCCAATATTTTACTGAATGGAGTAAAACTCAAAGCTTTTCCTCTTAGAACTGGAACCAGACAAGGTTGTCCTCTGTCCCTTTTACTATTCAACATAGTGCTGGAAGTTCTAGCCAATACAATTAGGCAAGACAAGGAAATAAAGGGAATCCAAATGGGAGCAGAGGAGGTCAAACTCTCCCTCTTTGCTGACGACATGATCTTATACTTAGAGAACCCCAAAGATTCAACCACAAGACTCCTAGAAGTCATCAAAAAATACAGTAATGTTTCAGGATATAAAATCAATGTCCACAAGTCAGTAGCCTTTGTATACACCAATAACAGTTAAGATGAGAAGCTAATTAAGGACACAACTCCCTTCACCATAGTTTCAAAGAAAATGAAATGCCTAGGAATATACCTAACGAAGGAGGTGAAGGACCTCTATAAAGAAAACTATGAAATCCTCAGAAAGGAAATAGCAGAGGATATTAACAAATGGAAGAACATACCATGCTCATGGACGGGAAGAATCAACATTGTTAAAATGTCTATACTTCCCAATGCAATCTACCTATTCAATGCCATTCCTATCAAAATACCAACATCGTACTTTCAAGATTTGGAAAAAATGATTCTGTGTTTTGTATGGAACCGGAAAAAACCCCGTATAGCTAAGGCAGTTCTCTGTAACAAAAATAAAGCTGGGGGCATCAGCATACCAGATTTTAGTCTGTACTACAAAGCCATAGTGCTCAAGACAGCATGGTACTGGCACAAAAACAGAGACATAGACACTTGGAATCGAATTGAACACCAAGAAATGAAACTAACATCTTACAACCACCTAATCTTTGATAAACCAAACAAGAACATACCTTGGGGGAAAGACTCCCTATTCAATAAATGGTGTTGGGAGAACTGGATGTCTACATGTAAAAGACTGAAACTGGACCCACACCTTTCCCCACTCACAAAAATTGATTCAAGATGGATAAAGGACTTAAATTTAAGGCATGAAACAATAAAAATGCTCCAAGAGAGCATAGGAAAAACACTGGAAGATACTGGCCTGGGGAAAGACTTCATGAAGAAGACTGCCATGGCAATTGCAACAACAACAAAAATAAACAAATGGGACTTCATTAAACTGAAAAGCTTCTGTACAGCTAAGGAGACAATAACCAAAGCAAAGAGACAACCTACACAATGGGAAAGGATATTTGCATATTTTCAATCAGACAAAAGCTTGATAACTAGGATCTATAGAGAACTCAAATTAATCCACATGAAAAAAGCCAACAATCCCATATATCAATGGGCAAGAGACATGAATACAACTTTCTCTAAAGATGACAGACGAATGGCTAACAAACACATGAAAAAATGTTCATCATCTCTATATATTAGAGAAATGCAAATCAAAACAACCCTGAGATATCATCTAACCCCAGTGAGAATGGCCCACATCACAAAAATCTCAAAACTGCAGATGCTGGCGTGGATGTGGAGAGAAGGGAACACTTTTACATTGCTGGTGGGACTGCAAACTAGTACAACCTTTCTGGAAGGAAGTATGGAGAAACCTCAAAGCACTCAAGCTAGACCTCCCATTTGATCCTGCAATCCCATTACTGGGCATCTACCTAGAAGGAAAAAAATCCTTTTATCATAAGGACACTTGTACTAGACTGTTTATTGCAGCTCAATTTACAATCGCCAAAATGTGGAAACAGCCTAAATGCCCACCAACCCAGGAATGGATTAACAAGCTGTGGTATATGTATACCATGGAATACTATTCAGCCATTAAAAAAAACGGAGACTTTACATCCTTCGTATTAACCTGGATGGACGTGGAAGACATTATTCTTAGTAAAGCATCACAAGAATGGAGAAGCATGAATCCTATGTACTCAATTTTGATATGAGGACAATTAATGACAATTAAGGTTATGGGGGGGGAAGCAGAAAGAGGGAAGGAGGGAGGGGGGTGGGGCCTTGGTGTGTGTCACACTTTATGGGTCAAGACATGATTGCAAGAGGGACTTTACCTAACAATTGCAATCAGTGTAACCTGGCTTATTGTACCCTCAATGAATCCCCAACAATAAAAAAAAAAAAAGGAAAAAAAGAAAAAGATGTTTCACAGGACAGAACAAGCCACAGACTGGGGAAAACTCTGCATGCCTCCCACTTCTCAGCATTTTCCTTCATTCTCTGCTCTCCTGGTGCCAAAATACCCTCCTGGATACAAATTTTATAAGCCACCCATTCTTCCAAGGCTTTGCTCTTAGCTACCTGTCAATTGATTTCCCTGAAGTCTCTCAAATCTCTTTAAATCATTTATTTTAAATCTGCCAGTGGATGTCCACAGAAAAAAAGTCACTCAAATAAAAGAACAAGTCTACACCTAATGGGGCGGTAGCAGCTACATCACTATTAAGCATTTCAGACCATCTTTAAGCAAAACAGCATTTACTGAAAATCTTTTGGAAGAAACTTTTTCTATCCCTTCACAAATTGGTTCTTTCTTGTTAGGTGTTTCCTTTTTTTTTTTTTCTTTTAGTCATCCCAGTATTGAGAAATTTATTAGATGTTTACTGAAAAGGACTGGAACTTATTCAAAACTTATGCAAACTTCAAAATTTCTTAGTTTATTCAGTACATGGAACTTCCACTATTACGTAATTGCTACACCCTTTTAAAGTTCCTTAGAGATCTATAAATATGAAACAAATCAGAGATAGTTAATTTGTTTTATTCAGTCCCAACTGCTAAAGAAAATTTATTTTTTCCTTCATGGAAAATCCAAGCTTTCCCAAGGTGTCATACATAGACTTGCATTTCACTCCTTGCATACCCTTTTTTAGGTCAGCTAAAAAGGGTATGCTTATTCAAGCCAGCCAACTTTATTGAATGCTTTCTCTGCAGTAGGCCCTGGAGACACATAGATGAATAAACCCAATTTCTGCTCTTACACTGCTGGTGGGACTGCATACTGATGAAACCTTTTTGGAAGGAAGTATGGAGAATCCTCAAAGAACTCAAATTAGACCTCACATTTGATCCTGCAATCCCATTAGTAGGTATCTACTCAAAAGGGAAAAAAAAATTATTTTATCATCATAAGGACATTTGCACTAGACTATTTATCGCAGCTCAATTTACAATCGCCAAAATGTGGAAACAGCCTAAATGCCCCCCAACCCAGGAATGGATTAACAAGCTGTCGCATATGAACAACACTATTCAGCCATAAGAAAAGGTGGAGACTTTACATCTTTTGTATTAACTTGGATGGAGTTGAAACACATCCTTCTTAGTAAAGTATCACAAGAATGGAGAAGCAAGAGTCCAATGTACTCAACACCAATATGAAGCCAGTAGAGGATCTAATACACTCTTACATAAGAGAAAAACTCAAATCGATTCAAGGTGGAGGGTGGGTGAATGAGCACAGAAAGAGGAGAGGAGGGAGGGGATAGGCGAGCTCCTACTTGGTGGGAGTGGAACATAATCATAAGAGGGGTTCCATCTAACCAATTCAAACACTGTAACCTAATTCTTCCTACCCTCAAATCAGCCTGAAACAATAAAAGTAAATAAAAATAAACTTATTGTATACATTGTATACAAAAGGTTAAAAAAAAGAATGTTAAAGTCTGTTAAAGGAAACACATTCAAAGACAAACAAATATGGACAGTGGGAAATCAGAAAAGATTTCTGCAAGCACAAAGGAAAAGATTAAGTCTATTTGGTTTTGTGTGGCAGAGCGAGGCAGGCGGCAAGGAACTAGAGACAGTTTGAAGAGAGAACACCGCATGGCACAGAATGAATGAAACTGTGGTCCATCCACGCGATAGTATACCTCTCAGAGTGAGAAAGACCTGTTGATACAGGCACCGCCAAGGGTGACTCTCAAAGCATTATGCCGAGTAAAAGACACTGGGTGTGGAAGACTGATGAAGATTCCATTATATGAGTTTCTTTTTTAAAAACACAACTACAGTAACAGAAAATAAATCAGTAACTGTCAGGGGCCAGGAGTAGAAGGAAGGGATAGAGTGGAAGGTGATACAGAAGAATTTTTGCAGCGAGTTTTCTAGAGCACAATTGTGGTGATGCTTACGTGATTGTATATATCTGGCAGAAGTCATTGAATTTATACAGATACTTAAAATTGGTAAAAAACCTATTGTGTATAAATTATACTTCAATAAAGCTGACTTTTAAAAAACGAATGAATAGAACTTTGCTATACTCACATGGGCATAGAAAGGAAAGGAGAAAATTACAAGTGGAGACAACCAAAGGCAGAGAAGTGTAACACAGCACTGGGCAGAGGAAAGGGTTAGAAGAGCTTCATTACTTCTGGAGTGGAAGGAAAGGGTGGGGAGGGCCGAGGCTAGAATCAGATCATGGAAGACTTTATGACCATGCTGTCTTCCTATACAAAGTGAGGATTTAACCTCCAAACAAAAGGAAAGAAAAACCACACTTGCCTAATCTAAGACAACAGCAAGATGCCATTGAGGTATATGGAGTCAGCTATTTACTTGGACTAAGTTAACTATTTACATTGTGAAATCTGAAACACAAGCAACATTATTTCTTAGCAACATGTTGCCTTCCGAGAGCACTCTGTGAAATTCTCTACTTCAAATTAGGAACAAATTTGAAGCCAAAGTGGGTAATTTTCCAAGTAAAGAGCTTGCCTCAACCACAGCTTTTGTCTAAAGGCTTTCCTCTATTAAACTGCCTCTGAGGCTACCTGTCTGGAGAGCTGCTGACTCTTGATCCTTGTATTATAAGAGCTGACTCAGGGCTTTTCCTACTTCCTGGATTAAGTCAACACAATAACCAATTCCACACACACACACACTCTGGTCCACCCACCTGCTACATCAAATACGCCTCCTTCTTCCTCTTCTAGCTCCAGAAAGTCTGTATATAAGCTCTGACATCTGCCTCCTCCCCACCCCACCCCCCAAAAAACAAAGACACCACTGGTAGTAGCCTGATTTACTATTTTTTAAATTTTGGATTCATATAAGGTACATATAATTAGGTTATATTGTTTGCATTTATAAGGTCAAGTCCAAGTCCTAGTTGAGTACTTCACTCAGGAGGTATGCCATACACCCTACACTGTGCCCATTAGCTGGGAACTTATCGAGCCCCTTGCCCACTACTCCCCTACCCACTTCTTGAATTTAATTTTGCCTTTCTTTCATGTGGGCCTATAAGTGTTCGTCTACTAGTTTCACATTAGTACTGAGTACATGAGATGCTTGCTTTTTCATTCTTGAGATACTAAGGAGAATGTTCTCCAACTCCATCCAGGTAAATACAAAAAATGCAAAGCCTCCATCTTTTGATGGCTGAATTCCACGGTATATGTATAGCACAGTTAATTAATCCATTCATGGGTTGGTAGGCACTTGGATTGTTTCCACATCTTTGTAATTGTGAATTGAGCTGCTATAAGGAAGTGGAGCCTGGATTCCCAAGTGATTCTTACATGCAGTCATGGATGAGAACTACTCTCCTCACTGGGCTACCGGAACCTTCAGGGAAAAGACTATGTATGGTTCATCCCTAAACCCTTCACAATGCCTGACACATATACATACTCAAATGGTCAATAAATGAATGCATGGATGGAAGGATGGAGGGATGAAAAGCTAACATTTCCCATCCTCAAGGTGCTTTTTAATCAATTAAGAAAAATACAACTTGTACACAGATAGTTGGGAAGATACAAACCAGTGGATGTTGCCAGATTGCCCCTGTATCTCACAAGGGAGATTATGATCTGAAAGAAAGCCTAGTTACAGCTTAGAATGGGGCACTTTCATTTGCAAGCCAAACAGGAAAGGCTTCCATTGCACTGCTGATTAACACTTAATTTTAAAAGAGAAGGAAAGAGTCATCACAAAGATCTCATCACTTAGAAAAAATAAAATTAAAAATGCTTTTAATTGGGCAGTGCCTGGGGCTCAAAAGAGTAGGGCACCAGCCCCATATACCAGAGATGGCGGGTTCAAACCCAGCCCTGGCCAAAAACTGAAAATAAATAAATATATAAAAATGCTTTTAACAATGAGGGAGTCCAGCCTAAATCTTGGAAGTGAATTTCAGAGATACTGAACTTTAGCGATACTCTGTCTCCAGTATCACCTTCTCTAACCAGACTATTTGGTTTGGTTGGATTGGGTTTTATTTGACTTGGTTTTATGGTGACTTTTCTTCTTTGCTATCATTATTTCCAGGTCACCTGACTGCTGTACTCCCTTCTAATTTAACAATCGATGCTTTCATCCCTGGACATTAATTCTTCCAGGGCATTCAGCCAGCATCATTCTACCTAACTTCACACACCCTAGTAGGTATCCCTTAGCATCTGCAGGTCACAGGAGCTATGCAAGCTGAACAACCACTCTTAAACAGAGGGGACATTTACAATTACTATACCTGCCAATATACTAAAGGAATAAATATGCTATGGGGAAAAAATGACATTTGGACAAAAATTTTCTACTCTTCAAGTCAGCTTGTATATTTATATCTGATGAGGAAAGAGGACATTTTTACAGCTTTCATGGGGAGGAAGTTGCTAGAAAAGTTCAGGGTTTTCTAGCACAAAATTATGTAACGTGTCTCCTCAAAAACATTTCTAAGAAGATAGAGCTTATCAGGAAAAAAAAAAGTGATATTGAACCAAACTTGGGTAAATGAAATTCAGGCACACAGAGTTATTGAAAATCTGACTCAGAGTTGAAGCTGAAGTGTAAACTCCCAAGATGCAAAGATTAAGTCTCATGTGTTTTTTAACTTTGATAAGTGGTGTACTAAGGTTCTAGAATCTTCCCAGTTTCAGGAGTAAGACCAATCTGGGGACTGTTCTAACTCCATTCTGACATCTGACTGACAAGAACCAAAGGGGAGGGCCAGGGGCCACACAAGACCTCACCTTTGCTGCAAACATCAATGGCAACTTCCCGAGCAGCAGGGCTAACAACTAAGTTGTCAGATGTGCCAGCATTGGACACAGGCACTCATGGAACCTTGGTTGACAACGAAGTCATCTCCCTAAGTACAGGTATTTGGCCTTTCCTCCCTTTCAGGAGGCTACTATTTGCTGGTTCTTCTCCTGTTAGCTGATTCTGCATCTTTGTTGATCTTTTCCTCCTCAGTTTTCAAGTATTTGCTTCACATTCTGTCCATTTTTCCTTTAAGTTCTCAAAAAAAACGAGCCTCCTGCCATCTTCTTTCCCTTTTTATTTATTTATTTTTTTTGTAGAGACAGAGTCTCACTTCACCGCCCTCAGTAGAGTGCCGTGATGTCACAGGACTCACAGCAACCTCTAGCTCTTGGGCTTCCGCGATTCTCCTGCCTCAGCCTCCTGAGCAGTTCTTTCCCTTTTTAGGTTCAGATTGATGCCTCCAACTGCCAGCTGCTGATCTTCATTCTGTTGGCCAAGGAGCCAAAGCAAACCCTGGTAGCATCTTATTCTCAGAATTAGCCTCTTCCCCGACCCCTCCATCAAGCTCTTTGCTCAGGCTCTCATTAGCCCTACTCCAGACTGACACAGAGTCTCCTGACTGATCTTCCTTACACTTGTCTTTTCCTCACTCCCACCATCATCCTCCTGGGTTTTCCTCTTAAAGAACAGCAAACGTAATTTTGCTGTTTTATATATTTCTGGCTCTCTCTTGCCTGCAGGAGTAAGTCCAAACTTAATAAGAAGGATTATACAAGGCCCTTCCCAACAGGACCCGGCCCACTTCTCTAGTTTTCCGTTCTGATATGCTTCCCCGCATTCTTAAGGGAATTTTTCTGCATCCCCCTAAACTGGCTGCACCTTTCCTGCGCTTTGCATGTGTTGTACCCTCTGCAGAAAATATCTGATCTTTCCCACTCCACTTGCAGCTCAACCTGAAAAACTTCTATTTCTTCATTAAAAAAAAAACTCAAGTGTTCCCTGGTTGGAAATCCTCTCCTGGTTTCCTTCCAGGTTTAAACCCCCCACATTTGAGGAGGAGGGCACAAGAGCCTCAGAGGCATCCAGCTAGGAAGTGTCTTGAAACAGACAGGAACCGTATCTAACCAGCTCACCTCTGTATCCCCAACATCCAACATTTTTCCTGACACATAATTCTTGTTGGGTTTATATATTTTTCATGAATTAATCTCTTGCTCCCAGACATTAAAATACAGAGAAAAAAAACCAAGTTTGAGGCAGGATGTTGGTATGAGGGGTAATGTTAGTAAAGAAGAGAAAACATCCAAGTCAATAAACTAAAAATTATTCAAATAGAAAGAAAAGCTGGATTGAAGTCTATTAAAAGGAGACCTCCTAGAAGGTCAGATGGGAAATAAGGTTCAAATACTCAGGAGTGGAGAGATAGGAAGTAGTTAAAGGCTAATCTAGCTTGAAGCCCAGGCGGCTTGGTCTCCCTTTGAGATCCTGTGGGTCTTTTAGGAGTAATGAGTTGTGTGGCAATTTATCTGCTCACATTCTGAAGCAACCATCGGACTGTGAGTTCTTGGAAGGCAGCCCCTACCTTATCGTGAGTACCTGGTACCATCTCACCACATAGCCAAGGTTTTACTGTAAATGCCTTGTTGAAAAACTTTACATATAATAAATGACCATGCAGGGGCTGCGTTTCAGTGTTGGAACCACTAACGAAGGCAGACTTGCAGACAGAGAATCCACCCTATCAAGGTATTGAGGATATCAGGTCAAATCACATGTGACTCTTGGGAAGCTTGAGCTTGCTTTTCTCAGGTTTATTTTTAGGACGATGGCCCTGAACTTGGTGACCTATAACTATTTCTACCATAGTCCAGTAAGTTCTCACCTTTAGAAGAGTTTATTAACAGCTCAAGCTGAATAAAGTACCTAATAAAAAAATATTGCCATGATTTAGTTAAGGTATTCTCAGATGTTGGCAGTTTGCTGACTCTTATAATCACCAAGAGAATGATGTCTAACGCCTTGTTAGACTCAGATAGTCAGCCCCGTCTTTAAAAGAACAACTCTTACAGAGAGTTATTGGCTCCCTAGCTTTTTGGTATTCTTCTTTGAAGAATGCAAGAATGAGCTTCTTGGATACTTCACATGAGGACCCTTATGGAGTAGCCACAAACTCTTAAATCTTCCTCCTTTCAAGAGATGAAGCCCATGTGCCTGTTCCCTGAATCTGGGTAGGCCTATGAGTCCTCTGACCAACAGTGTATAGAGGAGTCAATACTACGTGGTTTCTAATCTTAGTAAAGTCTTTTTAAAAACCTGCAGTTTCAGCCTTATTCACTCTTGGAACCACTTGAGCCATGCTGGAGGGGTCACAGAGTCCATCAACATCCCCGGCTGAACTGGTTCTTCAGCCATCTCAACCCAGGAGGGATGTGTGCACGAAGAAACTCTAGCTCCAGTCATTCAAGTCACCCCAACCATTTGAGCCATTCCAGCTGAGGTCCCAGATCCATTTGGCTGTGTTCCTTCCAAGTCCTTTACCACATCTCATTTCAAGGCTCTTACTGGTCATGGTAACTACTTGGTATCCAGAAGAGAAAAGGAGAGTCCAACTGCAGCTCCACTGAGAGAGTGGGGGAGCTGACTCCAAGACCCATAGGATGTGACCTGAACTTCCTGGGTCTCAGGGAAACTAAAACAGACAAACTTGGCACAAAGGTGTGCTTCTGGAGTCCCTTTCTCTGAGCATTCTGATACACTAATTTTAACTCCAGTTTCCCTTTATTCTTACTTTCTTTTTCCTTTCCACTTTCTGCATCATATTATATAAATGAATTTTCCTAAACCATGTTAAATCTTTTTGAGGATCAAAGCGAGGTATAAATGCACAAATTTATGTTAAAAATATGTTGAAGAAAACAGTACTTCAATCATTCTTTGTTGAATTAATTAATTCATTAAAAGGTAGAAGCAACAGTAAAGTCCTACCTTTCCCTCTCTTCCTGGGATAGATGCTTTCTTACCTTCTTTACTAATAAGATGCTGCAGACTGAATGTTTGCATACCCCTCAAAATTCATACATACGTATGTTAAAATCCTATCTCCCCACATAATGGTATGGGGAGTGCCTTTGGTAGGTGATTAGGTCCTGGGAGCTCCACTGATTTATTTATGCACAATTTATAAGGACACGATGGTATCTGTATTATAAGGAAGATTCCTGAGAGTTCCCTCACTCCTGGCCAACTGAGAAGATGGCCAACTATGGTCCAGGAAGTGAGCCCTCACCAGACACCAAATCTGCTGAAGGCTTGATATTGGACTTCCCAGTCTCTATAAATAGGAGAAATAAATTTCTTTTGTTTATAATGAATGTGATAGTACATTATAGCAGCCCAAGCAATATTAGACATTAGAAAAATCATAACAACAATATACAAATTTGTTTTATTTTTCACATTGATGAAAACAACCTGGAAGTTGGTAGAAGATGTTCACAAATTAACCGTGATACCCTCACAGTATGAAATATTAAGCAACTCAATAGACAACATGTAATGGATCTAACAGATGTTTTAAATCTATAGGAATAGAAAAAGTAAACTATAGCCTTGTGCTTACAGTGAGACACCATTTTAATAAAAATAACCAAACAACCAAAAAACATCTATGTATGTACATGAACATGTATAAATGTGTGGAAGGACACTCACCAGATTGTTAGCATCTGTCACTTGTGGAAACCCAAGAGATAAGAAATGAGAGGGTGCTAAAGTGAAAAAAGCTATTATTAGCTTATTTTTTATTTTTCCTTACATTATTTCACTTATTGCACTAAGTTCACATTACTTTTGCAAGTTTTAAAGAGAAATTAGTGTGAAGCGTGCTATTTTAATTTTGTTTAAGTGTTAGAACATGCACCCTCTCATGGCGATGTCTATTGATCTACTCGTGGCATTCTATGTGCTAGCAGGAGTCAGGATTGGAAATTTTAGCAAGTGAGCATGAGGTCATGGGTAGAAGAGAAGAGACGTTTTGTCACAGATCCAGGCACAACTCATTATACTCAAGTTTTTTAGTTACCAAGACCTCCTCTAACACAATGTTTGCGTATACCTTGTAAGTGGAAACTTGGCCCCTGAGTACTTATTTTAATTACCTACATTTCTTGAATAGTTGTGTGAGAAAGTCTAACGTTTAGAGTTTGTCAATAACTCAAACAAACATGCAATTAGCAGCAATCTCACTGAGACTATCAGAGGCTGAAAGAAACCAGTCTCAACTTTATGACTCAAGTATAAACCCCTTTGCCAAAACGAAAAAAAAGAAAAACAAATTAAAAAGAGAAATATTCTGTAATAGTGCCAGACTCCATATATAATTCTGCTATTATGGAACCAACCAGAAAGAGTTTTCTGAAGGTCAATTATCTCTAAACACAAATTCATATTTTTGGCAGATATCTTCCAAGATCTAATTGCTTTATAGCCAACCACTCCCCATAGTGTGTCAATCATTTTTTATTAGTAAGGGGTACATTTGACAAGTAAATTTCTCCAGAGTTT
The DNA here is from genome assembly GCF_027406575.1 of Nycticebus coucang. Taxonomy (NCBI): domain Eukaryota; kingdom Metazoa; phylum Chordata; class Mammalia; order Primates; family Lorisidae; genus Nycticebus; species Nycticebus coucang. The sequence goes on from NC_069780.1 coordinate 30,370,080, forward strand.
TCACTAAGAAGATCTCAAACTCAGACACTTCATGAACGAATTTCTGAGATTTGTCTCTGGGTAGTTCTGCTTTGGAAATTTCCAAGCTAAAATTGTCAAAGGCATAGTCTACTGTGTAGACCTTTGGAATCTTCACAATTGATTTGCCCTTATCCTGGAGGAGACCCAGAATTGTTTTCTGAGAAAAATCTATAAACTGTCTCTGGTGCTCCAAGACCTCCCCCATGCACGGGTAGGCCAATGTCTACTCAAGACAAAGTCTAGCTTGGTCACTTTCATTTTCATAAAGAGACACTAACTTTTTCTCTTTGCCCAGTTGATTTTTAAAATAAATACTTTTTAAAGCATATTAGTTTTGAAAATATATATACTCCAATTATAAAACCAAATAACTGCTCCAAGGCATCTGTCAGATAATAAAATACCTAACAGTCACTACCTAACTTTTATCAAAAGTCAAGGTATAAGGAATAATATTCATGGGGGACGAATTAAAGGTCAGACCAATACATAGTTTAGATTTGTATTCCTGGATCAATTGAGCCTACAGTGTTGTTGAAAGGTAACCTATGGGAAGGCGAGGACTGAGAAGGTTGCAGGAGGTTGGCGCGGTTGGACTCATGGAAGGCCTTGTAGCCTTGTATCTAGTCACCACAATGTATATCACAAAGGATTTTAGATCAGTGGGACACCGTCACACAAAGCCAAGTGAAAGGGTACTAGTGTCTGAACTAAAATAGTAATAATTTAGATTTTAATTTAATAGGATTGAAAAATGATTGAATGTGGTAGAGGAAAGGAAACCATCAAGTAACTCCCACAGCATGGGCTGTGAATGAAAAACAAAGAAGAAACAGGTTGAGAGAAAATTTAATGAGCTCCATGGTAGGAATGTTGAGTTTCACAACCCTTGGAACATCCATGAAGATGACTTAGCCATGAATCTGAAGTTTATGAGATATAGGTCGGGGACATGGATTTGAGACTCATCAACCAGTATCAAAGAGTTAAAGCTATAACCCGCATTCACTAATAACAAAGAGTTAAAACTATAACCCACATTCACTAATAACAAAGAGTTAAAACTATAACCCCCTTATTAACTATGACTTCTTCACTTATTCACTTACTTTCTATTTAATAAAGTGAAGATTATCATACCGACCTGAGGACTACTTGAGAAAATGATATACTTTTGCTTTGTAAGCACTTGATATATGTTAGTTGTTTACAAAACTAAATTAATTACTAAGATCACCTTGAAAGGCCACATAGAATGGAAGCTATTAATCTTTTGGAGAGAAGTGAATGCCTTCTAAATCGCTGTAAATTATGAACTTCCTTATTAGAAAATTTCATATAACCATGCATCCCAAGTTCTGCATACAATTTCAGGAGGTCTGTGGATCCCTAAGTGTTTAAAACCCTTGGTGTGCAGTGAGAAGAGGGGAAATCTGAGAATCAAACAGGGAATAAATCAACATTTAAAACCTGAGCAGAGTATAAGAAGACCAAAAAGGGATGACGAGAAAACTGCATGACAGCATAGGACAGTTTCAAAAAAGAGGTTGTCAGCAATTCTCTCAAATTTGACAAGTCCAGGAAGATAAAATGGTCATTGGCAACTTTTACAAATTGGAGATAAAACTAGAATTTGGTAAGTTAATGAATGAAATGCAGGTGAGAAAGTGCAGACTACTCGTGGACAAAAGGAAGGGGAAAAGATAGAATGAACAACACAAACAAATTTGGGGGGAAAGGGCTGATTTTATGTTTGGTGTGTCTGTTTTTTGGTCATGAGCCTTTCTTTTTTGTTGTTCCAGGGTATTTTTGTTGTTGTTCATTTGTTTTTTAAGGACGAGAGAGACTTTGGGTTTGTGGACCCAGAATCAGAGACACCAGAGAGATAAAGGTGGAAGACACAGAATAGAGTGAGGATGACTAATGAAGCAACTTCCCGGCAGGGAGAGGGAGGGAAGGAATGCGGTCAAGGGCTCCAGGACAGGGTTTGGCCTTGAAGAGGGAGAAGAATACATCATCCTCCAACTATGAGGAAAGCAAACAGGGAAATGCCTACACAGTACATTCGTAACTGTGGGGTAGGGCTGCCCATTGACAACTGACAAATGACTGTGACTTTCCCAGGTAAGAAACAAGGTGCTCTACTGAGAACACCAGGAGATAAATCTTGAGAATGATAGAATGATAAAGACCTGGAATAGAAGCCACAGAGAATGATAAAGAAATCTACTCCAAACAAGTAAAACTTTCATTGCTCTGTAATATACTATGAGACCTCATTTCTCACAAGCCTTTAAAATTTTAACAACCACTGATGACAGAATACACCCAAGAAGTACTTTGGCAATTTGTCTTCCTATTTCACTAACAACTATATTTAGATGAGATCATTATAATTACGTCTTCCTCAAAAGTGTATTAGACTCATAAAACAGCAAAAACTACAATGACATCGTCCATATGATGGATAGACATGGAGAACACATATTATTTAGTACTAACTACCAAAATTTCATTTGATGTTTTCGGGTGTTTAGTGTACTATGATTTATTTTAATCAGCTGTGTTTTCAAACATTGATTTATCTTATTCTTTTCTTCCTGGAAGAATAATTGGGAAAGTCAACTTATTCTAGAAGTTTCTTCAAGAATCTGCTTATTAGAATAAATGGAATGAATTTCATTTCCTGATGTATTCCTACCAAATCTGATGGTTACCAAAAGCAAAACGAAACCAGGTTGTCCAAAATTGTCAAGGGATTGCCACACACACACAAAAAAGCCGGGGAATAAATTTCATTTTCTACTGTAACCACTACCAAATTTGATGGTACCGATAGCAAAATGAAACTTGTAGCATGTCCACATAATAAATTATAAAAATTTCCATAACTAACACTCTGTATTTTCTGGACCCAAGCTGTGTGTCCCTTTGTAATGAATCATCATCTCAGGCAAATGTTCTTGTGAGGAGGTAAATTTTTCCCTCTAGATTTAGTGCTTAAAACAGAAGTTATCCCCACCACCAACACACTTTCTAAAATACAAAGAGCCCCTGTTATAAAACAGCTTCTTTGGAGTTGCTTTTCTTTCTTCTTTTGGATTATGTGAGAAATGTGTTACATATCAGCACTTGGCATTTGTGCAAGTGTTGTAAGCCTTTTTCCACATCTAAATTGGTTTGGGTTACAGTTAGATGGATAAGGGGTGGGAGAAGAGGTGAAAGGACAATCTAGTCTCAAGTATTTAAAGCCTTAAAACTTCAAAAGTCAATAATTAGGCTGGGCACAGTGGCTCATGCTGTAATCTCAGCCCTTTGGGAGGCCAAGGCAGGAGGATCACTTGAGGCCAGGAGTTTGAAAGCCTGTACAGAACAGGGAAACCACATCTCTACAGAAATTTAAAAAAAAAAAAAAATCAGCTGGATTTGGAGGTAGATGCCTATAGTTCCAGATGCTTGGGAAACTGAGGCAGGAGGATTGATTAAGCCCAGGAATTAGAGGCTGGAGCAAGCTATGATCATGCCACTGCACTCCAGCCTAGGTGAGAGAGTGAAACTCTGTCTCAAAAAAAAAAAAAAAGTGAGGAATTAAATCTTAATGTTCAATTTTTTATGATTTAGGGTTTAAACAGCAGCTAAAAAACTATATTAGGTTTTCTTAGAAAATACAACATATTAAACTGAAAAGGGAAACCATGCATTTGCCACATTCCACAAACTCTTATAAATCTAAATAAAACAAGTAGTCCATAAATTTGGAGAATTTATGCCTTTAATGGAAGTGTCCACAGTGCCACCAAGTGGTACTATCAGTTTAATAAATATTTCTGGACATAGTAATTCAGCTATTCCTGAATACAGACACCAGAGGGCAGTAGATTTCCTTTTAAGAGGACTAAGCGCTTTGATAGCGTTTCAAAGGCATTAAAAAATAAATAAAAATTGCTATGACCTACCTTGTTCAAAAATAAAGAAAATTAACCACAGGTTTGTTTTTTTACAATGTGCTTTACAAAAATGACCCAATTCTCATACTTATGATCATCATTTAGTTCCCAAATAGAAGCAAAATATTAAAATAACTACTATTTTATTAGCAGTCCCAGCCTAGGCAATAGAATCTCATCAATTTTCTCTGCTTCTATGAAATTCCTGTGATTATAGCAATAAAATTAAGCTGTATTGACCATATAGTAGTAATCAGCAAAATTTTAGTTAAGTAAAAAAATGGAGGAAGAAAAATCAATAAGAAATGTATATAAATAATGACTAAAATTACTAACAATGACTAAAAATTGGATTGGAGGAACCTAAGACTATTATTCCATCTCCCTTCTATCTTGCTTCTGAGACTAGGATTTCTTTCCAATTTATCCTGTCAATCAGAAAGAAACACTCTGTGCTTCAGAAACACTGAAATACAAATCCAAGTTTCACTGTTTAGGTGGTTTTCCTAATTAACTGTCATATAATGCACAAGAGTCCAAGACAGCCATGGCTTTTTGCATAGAAAGTTGTCTCCTCCTTAATATAAATAAAATCCAGATGGTCCAAAATTGTCAAAGGATCAAAACACACAAAAAAAAGTTAGCAGGGACATTAAGTGCTATCTTTAGTTAACAGGTTAATTTTGCCTTAGGAAATCTCACTTCTCACACCTGCCACTACTAGTTTAGTTCGAGATCTGGAGTAGGGCATACCCATTCAGCTTTAACATCCTTCCCATTTTTGGACACAGACCCTTCCTTTGACACCAACAAACAAAGCTACGACAGGACTTGCTTATTAAATAAAACTTCACTATATAAAAAGGAATAAGTATAGAGAGCCTGATGGACACAAAATTACACTAGCTTCATCAGTGTGAACATGTAAAAAATATGAACTATTCCCTTAGTTTATGAATACTCACCATGTCCTTCACCCACATTGATTCTAACAACCTCCCCACAAGGTAAGACTACACCTTGGTTATCTTGAGTCCTGATCAAATCTTAATTCCTTTGGAGACAGCACTCTCCTTGGGAGTTGGAGGGCAGCAAGGAACTAGTATTTTTGTGCTTAGGAATTAAATGTGCAAGTGATCCTCACTAATATCCCTCTCTTCCCTCCTGCCCAAATCAAGCCTTTGGGAAGGTATAGGTTAAATTCTCCAAAAAGAGGGCTTGGGGGGCGGAGCATGATGGCAGACAGGAAGGACGTGTAGCCCACCTCTCCCAAGCCACCACGTGAGAGGAAAGGCGGTCTGGACCTTCCCTGTGTGTGGATTATTGGAGTGGACAGACAGCTGGAGATGCCCAGCGAACTGGTGGTTTGCTATACATGAGGGGTAATTTAAAATCACAGACTCTGTTGTAGAGATTCTTCCCTGCTCGGCTGTGCTGGCCAGCAGGCCCCTCCCCTACGGAGGTCAGCAGCTTGTAAATGCTGACAAAATCCAACTGACAAGTAATTAATCCTGAACTGAAGGAGGCATCCGAAAGGAGAGCCACTCAAAACCACAGGGAGCTGAGCAAACTGTTGGACAATTGAAGGGAAAGGATCCTGCCCGGGAAACAGACATTTTGAACTACCCAAAAGAGCGGGCACCTTTCCCCCAGGTGTTGGAGGGGGCTGGTGGTTCAGGCTGCGCAGCGAACTGGCGGACGCCCATCCAAAACTCTGAACCATAAAACTCAGAATAAATCCCCCAAGTGCTCCAACCATGGGAACCGGCTTGAAGCCAAGGACCCGGCTTTGGCTTCTGGAGCCGTGAAGCTACTGAAGCCACGGACCGGCTTTGGCTGCTGAAGCCCCAGGAACCAGCTACAGGAGATACCACGCGAACTCAATACCACTCCCCTTATGGCCGATTGCAGTCGCCAGTTTGCGGGGGAACCTGGGAACAGAGTGGAGGGACTTAGGAAGCGTGGACACCTGCACTGAGTGTGAAGGTCGGTCGCAAGTGCTGTCTGGAAAAGAACAGCCGAGGTTGCACAATTCTTAGGCGACAAACTTTTACGGAAACTCCAAAATGGCGATGGGCCATGGAAGGTGGTTACCATGGTAACAGTATAAACTGTAAACCAGGTATAAGTCTCGAAACCACTCACAGCGCCACCTGGTGTCCAGAAAGTATATTGCAGTATGAATATATTCCTATGAAAGTTGATCCCTACAGCAGACATATAGATATTTATAGGTATATTTCTACCACAAGAACATTTTTGTAGTTGGTGCCTTTTTTTGTTTTGTTTTGTTGGTTTTCGTGGGGTTTTTTTTTTTTTGCTGTTTTCTTTTTGTCTGATTTTTCCTCACCATTTTCTTAGAGATTTCGATAATTTTTTATTATTACATTTTATATACATATTTTTTTTATTTCTATGTCTTCTAATTTTAATTTCTTCTTTCTTCTCACTTAACATTCCTTCTAACACCACTTTTTTCTCTCTTTTTTTCCCTTCTTTCAATTATTTTACGATTATCACTATTTCTATTGCAGTTGTTCTTATATTGCTGTTGTCGTAGCTATTGCTTGTATGTTTATGTGTTTCCGTCTGTCTCTGTATCTATGGGCCCATGTGCCTGGTCACCTTTGTATGTGTTTATTTGTTCATTTGGTCTCAATGAGCTTGGTGTTACGACCTGCAACCCTGAGCTCCCAGCAGCCCCCTCCACTCTCACTCTGTGATCTGGAGACCTGCCCCCTCAGGAGTCCAGATTCTTGGGTGAACTCTCAAGAGGTGTAGACAGGACCTGGACTGCAGCTGGCCAGTGCTGACTCTGTAGCAAAGGACCGAGAAGACAACGGTCAGCTGAGAGGGAATTACACTGGAGCGGTGGTGCCCCAAGGTGCAGAGCAACAACCGTCTTCAACAATAACAAGGCCCAACCCCAGATATCCCATAGCCTCTCCTCCTGTCTTCCTGGGCAACCAGATGAGGCCGAGCATCTTCTCAGATGGCAACCACCATGGAACAGACCTGGGACTGAAACACAGGCCCCGTGAGTAAAGGGTTTTCCTGAGACAGTACCGACCTGGGTGGAAGACGGGGACTAGAAAACACACCCACAGAGCTGGGAAACTCCCAGGGTGGGGCTGATCCAGAGGACTGCTCTACTGAGCCTAAGACGTACCTGGCCCTTAGGGGATCACCAGCCTATAGACAAAGGAGGCCAAGAGGCTACAGCCAACAACTGATCGTGCTGCGAATACAAACCCATAGCACTAAAGACAGGGCCTGAGGCACAGGTTCTGGGAACTCAAATCAGCCTCTCCTCTGCAGAGGAATCTGGCAAAGTCAGAAACAAACTCCCACAGGGTTGTTCCCTTCACCCAGTAACATAAACTAAGGGTGGGGCTGGAACTGAGTGAACACCTCCAGCCTCCATCAAGTGCCCGAGGTTGACAGGCCACACCACTCCCTGCTGGATAAAGACAGAGAATAGCGGCCTAGTCGAGCAGACACAGACTACCCTGTGACTTAGGCAGGTGCAAACCCCTGGAGTATCTGCTTACTGCAGACAACTGACTGGGTCACGGCCCTGTGGGGCTAGCAGCAACTGGGTGTGACAGAGCTGCAAGGTGGGGAAGGAGGCATCAATCTTCCCAGACTGATCTATTTACCGGTGGCTCTTCCTGACTCCACGCAGCACTGGAGCAAGCCATTTTAGAGCAGTCACCAGACCCCTGTGATCCAGTTCCCAGGGACCTCTTGAACTCTCCAACCCAAGGCAGCTGCTGACTGAGACAATTGACTTGGACCTTTTGAACTGAGTCACTCACCTGGGGACTATCAAGGTGGTGCCCTGGGTGTGTGGTTGTAGGAAGGTTTGATTTTCCTTTTCCATTTGTTGCCTGTGGTGGGTGGGGTGACTTAATTGCTGGTATTTCTCCACAGCTGAGACTGTGGAGAAATACCAGCAGAGTAACTGTTTCACTAGGGTCACATAGAAACCAGCTGAGACTGTGGAGAAATACCACCAGAGTAACTGTTTCACTAGGGTCACATAGAAACCAGCTGAAAACAAGTCAGAACCACTTAGCCCCTCTACATCAAACAGGGCCCCAGTTTCTCAGGCCACAGCACTGTACGGGTCCTTGACAAAACACCAGAGGAAAATCAAAGGGAGTAAAACAATCATCGGGCGGAATCAGCGGAAAAACTCTGGTAACATGAATAACCAGAATACATCAACCCCCCCAAGGAAAGATGCGGCAGATGTAATTGAAGATCCCATTCACAAACAACTGGCTGAGATGTCAGGAATCGAATTCAGAATTTGGATGGCAAACAAGATTAACAAAATGGAATTAGGAATTCGTGGAGAAATTCAAAAGCTGTCTCAAGAACTTAACGAATTTAAAGACAAAACCACCAAAGACTTAGACACACTGAAACAAGAATTTGCAGCCCTCAAAGATATGAAAAATACAGTAGAATCCCTTAGCAACAGAATGGACCAAGCAGAAAAAAGGATCTCTGACATCGAAGATAAAGCCTTTGAATGCTCCCAAACTCTCAAAGAGGAAGAGAAATGGAGAGCAAAAATGGATCACTCACTCAGAGAGCTCTGGGATAACTCGAAGAAGGCAAATATCCGTCTCATAGGAATTCCTGAAACAGATGAAGTGGCCTCACTGGGCGCAGAGGCCCTTCTGCATGAAATTATGAAAGAGAATTTTCCAGACATGCCTAGAAAACCTGAAATTCAGATAGCAGATAGCTTCAGAACCCAAGCACGACTCAGCCCCAATAAGACATCCCCAAGGCATATCATAATTAACTTCACTAAAGTTAATATGAAGGAGAAAATTCTCAAAGCGGCCAGGCAAAAGAAATCTATTACCTTCAAAGGGAAGAACATTAGAATGACTGCAGATCTCTCTGCTGAAACTTTTCAAGCCAGAAGAGGGTGGTCATCAACCTTTAATCTCCTCAAGCAAAATAACTTTCAACCCCGGATCTTGCACCCAGCTAAACTGAGTTTCATTTACGACGGAGAAATTAAATACTTTAATGACATACATATGCTAAACAAATTTGCCATAACCAAACCAGCTCTTCAGGATATCCTCAGACCTATCCTCCATAATAACCAACCCAATCCTCTACTACAAAAGTAAACTCACTCAGAAACTTCTGATCAAACTCCAACTTCCACAATGGCAAAAGGAATAAAAATGCCCACTGGACATTCAAAAAACTCAATACCCCAAATTTCACCAAACTTATCAATACTCTCCATTAATGTGAATGCTTTAAACTGCCCTCTAAAGAGACATAGGTTAGCTGACTGCATACAAAAACTCAGGCCAGACATTCGTTGCATACAAGAGTCACATCTTAACTTAAAAGACAAATACAGACTCAGGGTGAAAGGATGGTCATCCATATTTCAGGCAAATGGTAACCAGAAAAAAGCAGGAGTTGCGATTTTATTTGCGGACACAATAGGCTTTAAACCAACAAAAGTAAGGAAGGACAAAAATGGTCACTTCATATTTGTTAAGGGTAAGACTCAATATGATGAGATTTCAATTATTAATATCTATGCACCCCACCAGAATGCACCTCAATTTATAAGAGAAACTCTAACAGACATGAGCAACTTGATTTCCTCCAACTCTATAATAGTCGGAGATTTTAACACTCCTTTGGCAGTGATGGATCGATCCTCCAACAAAAAGCTGAGTAAAGAAATTCTAGATTTAAATCTAACCATCCAGCATTTAGATTTAGCAGACATCTACAGAACATTTCATCCCAACAAAACTGAATACACATACTTCTCATCAGCCCACATAACTTACTCCAGAATCGATCACATCTTAGGTCACAAGTCTAACCTCAGCAAATTTAAAGGAATAGAAATTATTCCATGCATCTTCTCGGACCATCATGGAATAAAACTTGAATTGAGTAACAACAGGAATCTGCACACCCATACAAAAACATGGAAGTTAAATAACCTTATGCTGAATGATAGCTGGGTCAGAGATGAGATCAAGAAGGAAATTGCCAAATTTCTAGAACAAAACGACAATGAAGACACGAACTATCAGAACCTCTGGGACACTGCAAAGGCAGTTCTAAGAGGGAAATTTATAGCACTGCAAGCCTTCCTCAGGAGAACGGAAAGAGAGGAAGTAAGCAACTTAATGGGACATCTCAAGAGACTGGAAATGGAAGAACACACAAACCCCAAATCCAGTAAAAGAAAAGAAATAACCAAAATCAGAGCAGAACTAAATGAAATTGAAAACAAAAGAATAATACAACAGATCAATAAATCAAAAAGCTGGTTTTTTGAAAAGGTCAACAAAATAGATAAAACTTTGGCCAACCTAATCAGGAAAAAAAAGAGTAAAATCTCTAATCTGATCAATCAGAAATAACAAAGACGAAATAACAACAGACTCCGCAGAACTCAAAAAAATCCTTAATGAATATTACAAGAAACTTTACTCTCAGAAATACGAAAATCAGAAGGAAATCGACCATTACTTGGAAGCACGTCACCTCCCAAGACTTAATCAAAAACAAGTGGAAATGTTGAACAGGCCCATATCAAGTTCAGAAATATCATCAACCATACAAAATCTCCCCAAAAAGAAAAGCCCAGGACCAGATGGTTTCACATCAGAATACTACCAAACCTTTAAAGAGGAATTAGTACCTATACTACTCAACCTGTTTCAAAAGAAAGAAAAAGAAGGAAGACTACCCAACACATTCTATGAAGCAAACATCACCCTGATCCCCAAACCAGGAAAAGACCCAACAAGAAAAGAAAATTAGAGACCAATGTCACTAATGAATATAGATGCAAAAATATTCAACAAGATTCTAACAAACAGAATCCAGCAACATATAAAACAAATCATACATCATGACCAAGTCGGTTTTATCCCAAGGTCTCAAGGCTGGTTCAATATACATAAATCTATAAATGTAATCCAGCACATAAACAAATTAAAAAACAAAGACCATATGATTCTCTCAATCGATGCAGAAAAAGCTTTTGATAACATCCAACATCCATTCATGATCAGAAGACTTAAGAAAATTGGTATAGAAGGGACATTTCTTAAACTGATAGAGACCATCTACAGCAAACCCACAGCCAATATCATATTAAATGGAGTTAAATTGGAATCATTTCCACTCAGATCTGGAACCAGACAAGGCTGCCCATTGTCTCCATTGCTCTTTAACATTGTAATGGAAGTTTTAGCCACCGCAATTAGGGAAGAAAAGGCGATCAAGGGTATCCACATAGGGTCAGAAGAGATCAAACTTTCGCTCTTCGCAGATGATATGATTGTATATCTGGAAAATACTAGGGACTCTACTACAAAACTCTTAGAAGTGATCAAGGAATACAGCAGTGTCTCGGGTTACAAAATCAACATTCATAAATCGGTAGCCTTTATATATACCAACAATAGTCAAGTTGAGAAAACAATTAAGGACTCTATCCCATTCACAGTAGTGCCAAAGATGAAATACTTGGGAGTTTATCTAACAAAGGACATGAAAGATCTATATAAAGAAAACTATGAAAGTCTAAGAAAAGAGATAGCTGAGAATGTTAACAAATGGAAAAATATACCATGCTCATGGTTGGGAAGAATCAACATTGTTAAAATGTCCATACTACCCAAAGCAATATATAATTTCAACGCAATCCCCATTAAAGCTCCACTGTCATACTTTAAAGATCTTGAAAAAATAATACTTCGTTTTATATGGAATCAGAAAAAACCTCGAATAGCCAAGACATTACTCAAAAATAAAAACAAAGCAGGAGGAATCACCCTACCAGACCTCAGACTATACTACAAATCGATAGTGATCAAAACAGCATGGTACTGGCACAAAAACAGAGACGTAGATGTCTGGAACAGAATAGAGAACCAAGAGATGAATCCAGCTACTTACCGTTATTTAATCTTTGACAAGCCAATTAAAAACATTCAGTGGGGAAAAGATTCCCTATTTAACAAATGGTGCTGGGTGAACTGGCTGGCAACCTGTAGAAGACTGAAACTGGACCCACACCTCTCACCATTAACCAAGATAGACTCTCACTGGATTAAAGATTTAAACCTAAGACATGAAACTATAAAAATACTAGAAGAGAGTGCAGGGAAAACCCTTGAAGAAATTGGGTTGGGCGAGTTTTTTATGAGAAAGACCCCCCGGGCAATTGAAGCTGCTTCAAAAATACACTACTGGGACTTGATCAAACTAAAAAGTTTCTGCACAGCCAAGAACACAGTAAGTAAAGCAAGCAAACAGCCCTCAGAATGGGAGAAGATATTTGTAGGTTATGTCTCCGATAAAGGTTTAATAACCAGAATCCACAGGGAACTCAAACGCATTAGCAAGAAAAGAACAAGGGATCCCATCGCAGGCTGGGCAAGGGGCGTGAAGAGAAACTTCTCTGAAGAAGACAGGCGCATGGCCTTCAGACATATGAAAAAATGCTCATCATCTTTAATCATCAGAGAAATGCAAATCAAAACTACTTTGAGATATCATCTAACTCCAGTGAGACTAGGCTATATCACAAAATCCCAAGACCAGAGATGTTGGTGTGGATGTGGAGAAAAGGGAACACTTTTGCACTGCTGGTGGGAATGCAAATTAATACATTCCTTTTGGAAAGAGATAGGGAGAACACTTAGAGATCTAAAAATAGATCTGCCATTCAATCCTGTAATCCCCCTACTGGGCATATACCCAGAAGACCAAAAATAACACCATAACAAAGATATTTGTATCAGAATATTTATTGCAGCCCTATTCATAATTGCTAAGTCATGGAAAAAGCCCAAGTGCCCATTGATCCACGAATGGAATAATAAATTGTGGTATATGTACACCATGGAATATTATGCAGCCTTAAAGAAAGATGGAGACTTTACCTCTTTCATGTTTACATGGATGGAGCTGGAACATATTCTTCTTAGTAAAGTGTCTCAAGAATGGAAGAAAAAGTACCCAATGTACTCACCCTTATTATGAAACTAATGTAGGACCTTCGCATGAAAGCTATATCCCAGTTATAACCTAAGAATAGGGAGAAAGGGGAAAGGAAGGGGAGGGAGGGGGGCAGGAGGGAGAAGAAGGGGGATTAATGGGATTACACCTGCGGTGCATCTTACAAGGGTATATGTGAATCCTAGTAAATGTGGAATGTAAAAGTCTTAGCAAAATAACTAAGAAAATGCTACAAAAGCTATGTTAACTAATGTGATGAAAATGTGTCAAACAATCTACGAACCAAGTGCATGGTGCCCCACAATCATACTAATGTACACAGCTATGGTTTAATAAAAATAAATAAATAAATAAATAAACAAAAACAAAAAGGGGGCTTACATATTTTATAGAGTGGTGAATGACTGAGCCAAGCTAGGTAACCCCTCCTCCTGCCAAGAGGAAAAAGGAAAACAAGGCTGCATGTCCCCACAGGCTCCTACACAAATGGACACCAAGACCATCCCTAGAAATTAAACAACACACTTCTAAACAAAGAGTAAAAAAAAAAGTTCCTTGAGGCAAAGGAGAATTGAAACACAACATATCAAAACTTATCAGATGCAACAAAAGTAGTTCTAACAGGGAAGTTTAGAGTGATAAAAGCCTACATTAAGAAAAAAGATGTAACAAAATTGATACATCTTTACCTAGATCAACCAATAAAAAAATAAAGGACTCAAATAAATAAAATTATAAAAGAAAAAGGAGACATTACAATTAATACCATAGAAACAGTGCCAGAAGAGACTACTGTGAACAATTATACACCAACAAATTAGATAACCTGGAAGAAATGGATCAATTCCTAGACACATACAACCTACCAAGACTGAATTGGGAAGGTATAGAAAATCTGAAGAGAGGAGTGATCTGTTCCATGCTACTCTTGCCTCCTCCACGCAGTGTCTTCCGACTCAAAAAATAGACAACTAGGGGGGCGGAGAAAACATGGCTGACTGAAGCCAGCTTTCCACAGAGGCTCCCATCCAGAAGAAGACTTAAAGGACAGAAATTTAGCAAGTAACCTGGCAGATCAGAGCTGCGCCAAGAGAGAAGGTTGAAGAATGCACATCAACCCTGCTGAGGCAAGCTGCGACCCCAAGGATACAAACAAAAGATACAAAATCCATCACCAAGCAGACGGGAGTGCCCTCCCCCACGAGAACGGCTCGGAGTACCCCATAAACAAACGAGCAGAGTTCAAAAGTCCTCCCATTACACTCCACGGGACAGACCCTCTAAAAACTGGACCTACTTCCCCTACTAGGGTGCCCTGACGCTCTCCTGCCAGGCATAAAACTGTGTAAAACTGTATATATTCTCTACCTGCAATTCTGAGCTCCCAGCACTCCCCTCCACTCTCACTCTGAGGTCTGGAGGCCTGTCCCCCAGGAGTCCAGATTCTTGGGTGATTTCTTGAGAGGTGTTGACAGGGCCTGGGCTGCTGGTGGTCAGTGCTGATTCTGCGGCACGGGAGTGAGGAGAGGACGGTCAGCTGAGAGGGAACTGTGCCAGAGCTGCAGTGCCCTGAGGCACAGAGCAGCAGCCATTTTTGGCAACAATACGGCTCACCCCTGGATATACTGGAGTCACGCCCCCTGTCTCCCTGGGTAACCAGAGGAGGCCAGGCATCTTCTCACTGGTGGAACAGATCTGGTATGGAAACGCAAGCCCTATGAGTAAAGGGTTTGCCTGAGGCAGTACAGGCCTGGGTGAAGCCCAGGGACTAGAAAATGCACGCACAGTGCTACAGAATCCCAAGGTAGGGCTGACCCAGAGAACTGCTTTACTAGGCCTAAGACACACCCGGCCCCCAGGAGATCATCAGCCTAGACAAAGGAGGGCAGGAGGCTAGAACTGACAGCTAACAGTGCTGCAAATACAAACTACCAGGCAGCAGCAAAGACAGGGCCTGAGGCACAGGTTCTGTGAACTCAACACAGCTTCTCTTCTGCAGGGGAATTTAGCCGGGACAGAAACAAATTCCACAGAGTTGTTCTGTTCTGTCAGTAACATCAATCAGGGGCTGGGCTGGAACTGAGTGAACATCCCCAGCCTCCATCAAGCATCCAAGGTTGTCAGGTCTCACCTCCACTGGCCGGATACAGGCAGAGAGCAGCAGCCTGGCTGAGAAGACATAGATTTTCTTGTGATTGAGGTAGGTACAAACCCCTGGAGAATCTGCTCATTGAAGGAACCCTCGGGCAATTGAAGCAGCTTCAAAAATACACTACTGGGACCTGATCAAACCAAAAAGCTTCTGCACAGCCAAGAACACAGTAAGTAAAGCAAGCAGACAGACCCGAGAATGGGAGAAGATATTTGCAGGTTATGTCTCCAACAAAGATTTAATAACCAGAATCCACAGAGAACTCAAACCTATAGCCAAGAAAAGAACAAGTGATCCCATTGCAGGCTGGGCAAGGGACTTGAAGAGAAACTTCTCTGAAGAAGACAGACGCACGGCCTACAGACATATGAAAAAATGCTCATCCTTAATCATCAGAGAAATGCAAATCAAAACTACTCTGAGATATCATCTAACTCCAGTAAGATTAGCCCATATCACAAAATCCCAAGACCTGAGATGTTGGCGTGGATGTGGAGAAAAGGGAACACTTCTGAACTGCTGGTGGGAATGCAAATTAATACATTCCTTTTGGAAAGATGTTTGGAGAACACTTAGAGATCTAAAAATAGATCTGCCATTCAATCCTATAATTCCTCTACTAGGTATATACCCAGAAGATCAAAAATCGTATCATAACAAAGATATTTGTACCAGAATGTTTATTGCAGCCCAATTCATAATTGCTAAGTCATGGAAAAAGCCCAAGTGCCCATCGATCCACGAATGGATTAATAAATTGTGGTATATGACACCATGGAATATTATGCAGCCTTAAAGAAAGATGGAGACTTTACCTCTTTCATGTTTACGTGGATGGAACTGAAACATATTCTTCTAAGTAAAGTATCTCAAGAATGGAAGAAAAAGTATCTAATGTACTCAGCCCTACTATGAAACTAATTTATGGCTTTTATATGAAAGCTATAACCCAGTTATAACCTAAGAATCGGGGGAAGCGGGGAGAGAGAGGGGAAGGAGGGGGAGAGGATGGGTGGAGGGAGAGTGATTGGTGGGATTACACCTACGGCGCATCTTACAAGGGTACATGTGAAACTTAGTAAATGTAGCGTATAAATGTAACACAATAACTAAGAAAATGCCATGAAGGCTATGTTAACCAATATGATGAAAATATGTCAAATGGTCTATAAAACCAGTGTATGGTGCCCCATGATCACATTAATGTACACAGCTATGATTTAATAAAAATAAAAAAATAATAATAAAATAAAATAGACAACTAATATTTATAAATAAAAATGAAAGATAATTTCAAAAAAAAAAAAAAAAAAGGAAAATCTGAACAGAGCAATAATGAGCAAAGAGATTCAATTTTAAAAATTTCCCACCAAAGAAAAACCCAGAACCTGGGTTTGGCTTCACTGGTAAATTCTACTGAAGACAGAAAGATTTGATATCAATTCTTCTCAAATGCTTTCAAAAATTGAAGAGGAACAAGTACTTCCAAAATAATTGTATGTGCCCAGCACCACCCTGACAACGAAGCCAGACAAAGATAACACAAGAAAAAAAAAATAATTATAGGCCAATATTGCTAATGAACATAGATGCAAAAATCCCAATGAAATAGCAAATTGAACTCAACAGCACATTAAAAAAGTCATATATGACAATCAAGTGGGATTTATCCCTGGGATGCAAGGATGGTTCAACATATACAAATCAATAAATGTAATAGATCACATTACCAGAATGAAGGATAAAAATCATGTGATCATCTCAATAGATGCAGAAAAAGCATTTGAAAAAATTCAACATTCTTTCATGATAAAAACTGTCTAAATTAGGCATGGAAGAAATGTATTTCAACACAATAAAGGCCATGGATGGCAAGCCTACAAATAACATTATAGTCAATGATGAAAGCTGAAAGATTTTCCTCAAAGATCAGAAGCAAGACATGGATGCCCACTTGTACCACATATATTCAACATTGTATTGAAGCTCCCAAACAGATCACATGGTCAAGAAAAGAAATAAAAGGCATCCACATCCAAAAAAGAAGAAGTAAAAGTGTTTCTGTTTGCAGATGACATGATCTTATATGTAGAAAATCCTAAAGACTCCACAAAAAATTACTAGAACAAATAAACTAATTCAGTAAAGTTCTAGAATACAAAGTCGACACACAAAAATCGGTTGCATTTCTATACCCGAAAAATGAACTATCCATTTACAGTAGCATCAAAAAGAATAAAATGCCTGGGGGAAAAATTAACCAAAGAGATGAAAAACGTATACACTGAAAACTATAAAACACTGACGAATGAGGGTGGTGCCTGTGGCTCAAGGAGTAGGGCGCCGGCTTCATGTACTGAGGTGGTGGGTTCAAACCCGACCCCAGACAAAAACTGCCAAAATAAATAAATAAATAAACATCAACGAATGAAATTCAAGAAAAAACAAATATGTAGAATGATATCCCATGTTTGTGGATTGGAAAAATTAATACTGTTAAAATGTTCATGCTGCTCAAAGCAATCTACAGATTCAATGCAGTCTCTGTCAAAATTCCAATGGCATTTTTAACACAAATAGAAAAATCAACCATAAAATTCATACGGAATCACAAAAGACTCCAAATAACCAAGCAATCTTTAGCAATAAGAAAAAAGTTATAAGTATCACACTTCCTGATTTCAAAATACATTATAAAGCTACAATAATCAAACCAGTATAGAACTTGTATAAAACAGACATACAAACTGATGGAAGAAAATAGAGAGCCTAGAAATAAACATATACAATTATGGTCAACTGATCTCCTACTAAGGTAGCAAGCATAAACCATGGGAAAAGATAGTCTCATCAATAAATGGTGTCAGGGAAACTGGATATCTACATGCAGAAGAATAAAATTGTACCCCATAGCTGAGTGCAGTGGCTCATACCTCAGTACTTCCTCAGTACTTGAGGAAGCCAAGACAGAAGAATTGCTTGAGACCAGGAGTTTGAGACCAGCCTGAGCGATATAGCAAGACCTTGTCTCTACAAAAAATTTTCTAAATTAGCTGGGCATAGTGGCATGTAGTAGCCTGTAGTCCCAGGTGTCTGGGAGGCTGTGGTGGAAGGATTGCATGAACCTAGGTGTTTGAGGTTTCAGTAAGCTACAATCACACCACTGCACTCCAGCCTGGTAACAAATCAAGACCCTATCTCTTAAAAAAAAAAAATTGTAACCTTGTCTCAGACTATGTACAAAAACCAACTCAAAATAGGTTAAAGACTTAACATAAGACCTGAAACTAGAAAATTACTAGAAGTAAACATAGGGAAAAATCTTCCAAATAAATATTTCTCAAAAGAAGACATACAAATAGCCAACAAATGTAGTATATGAAAAAAATGCTCAGTTATCAGTAATCATCAGAGAAATACAAACCAAAACCACAATGAGATAACACCTCATACTCACTATAATGGCTACCATCAAAAAGTCTAAGGACAAGCAATATTGGTGAATGCAGAGAAAATGAAACTCTCCCATACTTTTGGTAGGAATCAAAACTGTAATAGCCATTATGGAATATAACACAGAGAGTCCTCAAAAAACTAAAAACAGAACTACCATAAGATCCAGCAATCCTACTTCTGAATATACCACAATATGCAAAGGAAATGAAATCAGCATCTCAAGGAGACATCTGCACACACATGTTCACTGCTGCATTATTCAGAATAGCTAGTATATAGAAACAACCTACCTGTCAACAGATAAATGGATAAAGAAAATGCAGTATCCATACATGGTGTCCACAAAGTTCATGTGCAATTTACTATGTTAAACTATTTTAAAATTGCACATGAACTTTATGTCCACCCTGTATATACAATGAAATGCTATTCGGCCTTTAAAGAGAAAGAAATCCTGCCGTTTGCAACAAGGGTGAACCTGGAGGACATTATGCAAAGCGAAGTCATCCAGACACAGAAAGACAAATACTACATAATTTCACTTAAATGTGCAATCCATAAAAGCAGAGAGGAGAATGGTGGTCATGGGATGAGAGATGGGAAAAATGGAGAGATATCGGTCAAAGGGCATACCATTTCAGTTGTGGAGGACAAATACGCTCTGGAAATACAATGTACAGCATGGTGACTACGGAAAATACCATATTGTATACTTGAAATTTTCTGAGAGAGTAGATCTTAAGCATTCTTAGCACGCGCGCACACACACACGAAAATAGTCACTGTGAGAGATGAAGGCATCAGATAGCTCGATCGTGGTAACCATTTCACATTGTATGAGTGTATCAAAACATCGTGCTGTATACCCTAAGTCTGTGTGGTTTTTTTCTGCCAGTTATACCTCAATAAAACTGGAGGGAAAAAAAATCATCCAAACACATCCCCCCTCAAATGCATTGTGTACGGAACACACAACGGGAGCCTGAGCCCTAGGTGTGGGCCTGGGACCTCAGCAGAGGTCTTTCACAGAGTTTAGCACAAAAGGAAATCGCAAGCAGGGTCTCCCTACTCGAGCGGACTGCAGACCCATCCTGGACAGTGAAGAGTGACAGTGACACTGCAGATGGTATGGGAGCATGCCCCGTTTCCTAGATGAGTAAGGGCCAGGAGTCTTATGCCATACAAACAGAGGAGGGCGTCCTGATAATTTATTAATATCCAACTTCTCATCCACACTAAGGACTGGAGGGGTGAACCAGATGAAAAGTAGGGAAATATGGCATTTTTAAGATACTAAGTACAGGCTGGGCAAGGTTACCTGGCTCACTACAAAAGTTTTGAGACAGATGTGTTATTTTCCATTATTTCGCTTCCAAGAAACATAGTTGACAGCATCCTTTCTGACTCACCCCTCAAGTTTCAACTTGCTGTGCTTAGCGGTGTTGTTAACAGGGTTTCATTTGTTTCTGCCCACACGGATATTACATTTCTGTATTTTTGAGTCTCTCAAAACTTTTGTAATGACCCACATATTCTTCACATGGATATTAACAGCTTACAAATCAAGATGTGCACTTCTTAAAGTCTTGCTCAAAGAAGGTTCTGGCTGTCTTAGAACCCACATCCCACTAGCACAGACCAGTGCCTCCAAATTTGTTTACATTAAGAGATTAAGACCCAGAAGAGGAAGAGAATCCCTTCCTCCAATTAACAGTCCAGGTCCCAGCTGAGAATCTCCTCTGCCCAGAGTGGCTGACCTCAGGGATTATTACTTTCTTGACAGATCACATCCACCTGAAGAGGTGTGGCCTTCCAGCCTCCGCAAGCCTCACAATAAAACTGACTAACCACCTTTATTCACACAGAAGGCATACAAAAACATTACACAAATGTGCTTTGTTATAGCCCAAATCTCATCATTCATGTGTGACACAGCATAATGATTGTAAAACATATTCCTTTTCAGATGAACACTACTTGTTTTATTCTTTAGTTCGTCCAGCAACGATGTTGGAGAATAACTGAAGAAAGAAAGCTTCTATTTCCCACTCCACACCTATTCAAAACACTTTGTTTTCAGGTTTGTAAATTTCTGAATGTGTGCTCTCAATACAATTTCAAAAAGTGATTTTTTCTTTAAGGTCATGAAGATCTTGAAATTAATACTTCTTTAATTTAACATGCAAACCTACGCAAGTATCCTGGAAATGGAATAGACCCCAGACGGCTGACTAAACCCTTAAAGATTTATGAGAAAGCTCTTTGAACTCTCCTGACATGCCAGGGCTTCTCAGAGCATTTCGTGCCCTTGCCACAATTGTATAGTGGAGCTAACATTCCCTTTGGGTAACCTGAACACTTCAGTCTCCTCAGGAGACTCCTCAGGAGACTGAAGACGACTTATACACAAAGGAAATTACATCAGCATCTCAAGGAGATATCTACACACACATGTTCACTACAGCATTATTCAGAATAGCTAGTATATAGAAAAGAGCCAGAAGAGGTCCTGAAGCTTTATGTATACATAGAGAATGGCATATTACTTCTTTGCACTCTGGCTTATTAATTTTAGCAATGAATTTGTTCAGCTATGTAAAATACCATAATGTCATCTATCTACTAAATCAGCTTATCAGAAAATTTAAATCCAATGCCTATACAAGAAACAATGAACTGATGAAGTATCTTCGAGGCGCTCCTCAGTACTAGTTAAAACAATAGCATTGTCACATGGTGTGGCCATTTTCTAGAAAACAGCTGACATGTACACACTATACTTGGCACAATCCCTGGCCAATTTCGCAAGAATGTTTATTCCAAACTGAGATCATCTTTATAAAAAGAGAGAAAGAAAGAAAAAGAAAAGAGACAGCTAATTAACTAGGGGAAGGAAGGAAGGAGGAAAAAGAGGAAAGACAGACTCTTTATAAATAATGAAAGAATTTTAGATGTTAAAGTTGCCTTTCCTCCATCTAACCAGATACCTACCTAATCTTGTAACAAAATTGTGTTAATTACAGAAAAGGTGAAATAGTTCATTTTACCAGATTAATTCAAAATGTTCTAACTTCAGAAGACCAAAAATCACATTATAACAAAGATAGAGGTACCAGAATGTTCAATGCAGCCCAACCCAATTCATAATTGCTAAGTCATGGAAGAAGCCCAAGTGCCCTTCGACCCATGAATGGATTAATAAATTGTGGTATATGTACACCATGGAATATTATGCAGCCTTAAAGAAAGATGGAGACTTTACTCTTACGTTTACATGGATGGAGCTGGAACATATTCTTCTTAGTAAAGTATCTCAACAATGGAAGAAAATGTATCCAATGTACTCAGCCCTACTATGAAACCAATTTGTAGCTTTCTTATAAAAGCTATAACCCAATTATAGCCCAAGAGGAAGGGGGAAGGGGGAAGGGAGGGGAGGGGGGAGGATGGGTGGAGGGATGGGTGGAGGGAGAGTAATTGATGGGACCACACCTACTGTGGATCTTACAAGGGTACGTGTGAAATTTACTAGGTGTAGAATATAAATGTCTTAACACAATAACTAAGAAAATGCTGTGAAGGCTATGTTAACCAGTGTGATGAAAACAGTTCAAATTGTATATAAAACCAGCACATTGTACCCCATGATTGCATTAATGTACATAGCTATGATTTAATTAATAAAAAAGTTCTAACTTCAAATTCACATTGAAAAATTACAGAATTATTTTTTCAACTTAAGAATTTCCTCTATTAACATAAATGATTGTAAGGAAGATTAAGATGAAACTTTATGTTCAGGAAAGTTCATGGAAGGGAAAATATACAGTAAACATTTAGAAATAAAGACAAACATTGCAGAAATGCAGAGTCATGATTTACTCATCCCAATTTTATGGGTGTCTGGAATACATCTGTGCATCAACTGTTGAGCAGTTGGAAGGGACTGTAACACACACAAACAAGGCTACTTAGAGGCCCAGAGAATGCTGGGCCTTGTCAACCCTGTAGGAAGTCAACACCGACGTGCTCATCCCCTGTCTGGTAAGAAAAGATCTCAAAGTGCTCTATCACACTTAATTTGCTTCTGACTTCTGGAGCCTAAGAATAGGACAAAGAAGATAATTTTTTTTCTTTTGGTTCAGAGTCTGGAATTAGGACTACAAAGAAAAATTTTTTTTATTCTTGCCATTAGTCAAAAGGAGAGATTTATTTAGGGGTTGAAATTTATTACCTGTTAATGTTTTGACTTTGTGAAAATCTCAGGATTTGGAGTTCTAAAGGGAAAGAGAGTTTGTAGCTTGCTTTAAACTTACTGTGGTCCCCGAAATAGTATTAAGACTTTAAATTGCATTATTATTATTGATATTATTTTTAATCTACATTTTGTTGTCTTAGATGTGGGTTCTAAATAAATATATTTGAATAACGCTTAAGAATTGGCACCAGTTTCTTGCCAATAGTAAAATTATACAGTGCGCATCCTGGATGATGGCTTCACAACAAGAAATTATACACAGTTGCAAGATTTCACATAAAGTTTGTGTTAAGTGCTCCTTCAACATGCGACGTGCAAGAAATGCAGAGAACGGTGAACAGACAGACTAAACCGTGGACTTTCTGAATTTCCCATTTTATAGATGCTCTTTCGTGAAGTATTTCAACTAACAGGCAAGAAGAGTCATAATAGAAAGGGATGAAGTGAGTTATGGATAAGCTCTTCTTCTGTGAGTTTCTAATCAATAGGATCATAATTGTTCATAGTAACTCTTTTAGCAAGGTAAAATATTATTAAGTCATGTCTTTTTCTCTTTGCCATATTTTCATTTTACGTAGATATTCTGCCCTTAGGAATTAAGAAAAGCGGAAAAATAAATTTCCATTTATCAAGCACAGTTTATTTTTTTAAACATTTTTCAATGTTTTGATTGATTGTCATTGTTGTTTTAGCTGGCCCAGGCTGGGTTCAAACCTGCCAACCTCGGTGTACGTGGCTGGTGTACTACCCATGGGTGCCACCCTATCAGGCACAGTTTAAATCAACAAATTAAACCTATGCCTTTATTAAGCTTTTAGCTCTATTATAACCATAAAGAGAAAAAATAGTCTAAGGACATGTATTAAATGTAGCTTGCTTTAAACTTACTGTGCCTTTATTAGCTTTTAGCCCTATTATAACCATAAAGAGAAAAAACAGTCTAAGGAGATATATTAAATAATGTTAATTATTTCATGAACCCATCCTCTTCTTTCTCCTCAGTTTACTAGCATACCACTGCCTCCCTTCCCTGTGTAGGAGTCTAAAACTCAACTGGAGAACCACTCATAAGGATCCAATTACAGAACAAAATGCAGACCCAGAAATACACGTAAGACAAAACTAAATAATCCCAGAACAAAGAGCTTTGGTAATTTGGGGAAATAAAGCTTTTGCCTGAGGCCTCCTCTGAAAGGAAGACCTCCACTAAAACAAATTCCTCTTCTAAAATAAACTTCCCTGGGCCCACAGAGCAGACCCACGTGGTCTACTAACCCATTATCAGGAGACAAAGGACAAGTGGCAACATAAGTCCACAAATTAACAAGAGACAAGAGAGACACGGGGTTGTGCTACCCACATTCTGAAGCAATGACCTCACGGCTGCTCAACAAAGCTCAGTGTATACCAGTCATTGTTCAATGTCAACAGTTAGATAAAACCGTCATCCTCCTACCAGGAGGAACATGCCACAGGAACAGGAAGAAGGATACAATTGTGTCCTCTGTTGAGGTTCAGGAAACAATACTCTAAAATATGGCTCTTGGACAGGCTAAACTGAAGACGAAGCCTCAAGCTTTCCCTGGCCATCATGCCTCCTACCCCGTCTTTCAATCCTTTGTCTCTCCCAAAGCAAAGGGACAAGTTATTCTCTGAAGTTCCCTTATCTGCCTAAACTTTGGACCTGCCAAAGAAGAAAAGAATTATCTCTAATCCCTTCTCTAAGTTTTCATTAACCGAACTCATATGGCAGGAAGAAAGACAAGACTGAAGTCTGTCAACACCCCTGGACAGAGTTTTATCACAAATCATTGTCTACTCTGTGGGCCCAACAGACTGTGTCCAGGCCATCATATGTCCTACAACCCCATTGAATTTCCCTGAAGATCATTTACTATCCCTCTAAAATCATCCATACTTCCCCATCTCCCTTTCCTCAAAGAAGGTATTCTAATTGCCCATTGGGATCTTAGGTAATCACTCTGTGATTCTCCCCATGCACACTGATAAATGCTTATGTCATTTCTTCTATTTTTTTTTATTAAGTCATATATATAGAGATCATGAATACATTTATGCCTTTGTGGGATTCAACATGTTGATTATTTGTACAAATTGGAGTGCTTACATCCTACTACTTAACATAGCTTTCACCTCATTTATTTAATCACAGTGTTAAGATATTTGTGTTCAATACTTGATAGATTTGACTTGTACCCTTGCAATATGCTCCATAGTGTGGTCCCACCATTAACCCTCCCTCTATCGAACCACACTCTCCCTTCCCATCTCACTCCTCTTCCCTCCTTCATCCTGGGCTATAGTTGTGATCCACCTTTCATATCAAAGTGTGAATGATTATAAATGGTTTTATAGTAGTACTGTGTATACTGTATTTTTTTTCCCATTCCTGAGATACTTTACTAAGAATAACATTTTCCAGCTCCATCCATGTAAACATAAAAGAGGTAAAGTCTCCATCTTTTTTAATGCTGCATAGTATTCCATGGTATACATACACCATAATTTATTAATCCATTCATGGGTCAGTGGGCACTTGGGCTTCTTCCAAGACTTGGTAATTATGAATTGAGCTGCAGTGAACAATCTGGTGCAAATATCTTTGTTGCCAAGCGATTTTTGGTCTTTTCGATATAAACCTACTAGAGGAATTGCAGGATCAAACAGCAGGTCTACATTTGGATCCCTGAGTGTTCTCCAGACTTCTTTCCAAAAGGAATGTACTAGCTTGCATTCCCTCCAACAGTGCAGAAGTGTTCTTTTTTCTCCACATCCACAGCAACATCTGTAGTTTTGGGATTTTTGTGATGTGGGCTACTCTTACTAGAGTTAGATGATATCTCAAAGTGGCTTTGGTTTGCACTTCTCTGATGATTAAAGATGATGAGCATTTTTTCATGTGTCTGTAGACCGTACGCCTGTCTTCTTCAGAGAAGCTTCTGTTCATGTCTCTTGCCCACAATGAAATGGGATCACTTATTCTTTTCTTATTAATAAGTTTGAGTTCTCTGTGGATTCTGGTTATTAGACCTTTGTTGGAAATATAACCTGCAAAAATCCTCTCCCATTCCGAGGGCTATCTACTTGCTTTACTTATCTGCCTTTGTCAAAGGGGAAGTTTTCCCTTAGCCAGGAAGGCTCCAGTGTTACAGCTCTGATAATGCTCTCTTCTAGAGAGAAAAGGAGAAGAGTCCACCCCTTAGTAACAATGTGAACAGCTGTAGATGTTATATGCCAGGTCTGAGGAAGAGAGGAATCCCCTGCCGAAGAGAAGAATAAAGCAAATGACATGAGATAAGGAGCACTGCTGATTCAGGCTCCTTGAGACTTTCAGTTCCTTCTGAGACCCAGCACCCAAAGCACTCAGTGCAGAGTAGATGATGGTTCTCTATGAATGTGGACCACTATTAATGCCAACATGCTCTTTCAAACATCATTTTTAATTCATTTAGTAAACCTGTACTATTAAATACTTAGATTGCTTTTAGTCTCTCTCTCTCTCTCTAAATATATAATTAAATAGTGTATAATTATATAAATATGTGTATATAATATTTTTATACATTTATAAATATTTTATAAATATTTTATAAATATTTATAAATGTATACTATTTAAATATATGTAAAGGGAAGGAGAGATGAAAATTTGTTCTGACACTCATTAAATCAGAAAGGAAGATTTTATTCAAGACTATTGTAGTAGAGCGTTCACAAGAGGGGAGGAAGATGAGTCTTCATTCAAAATACTGCAAAAACAAGTGGCATTTACAGCTAAGGAACCAATGGAAGGGGTGAAAAATTACAATCAGGGATAGAGAAATTGTTGCTAAAGGTGGGCCAATGACTTGTACATCAAATGTGGGGGATAAAGAACTTGATTAGACCCCAAAGGTGACCCAATATCAATCTGGGGGAGCAGGAATTCATGCTAAACTGGGCTGTACGAGGATGGGACAGAATAGACATACAGAAGGCCCAGGTTGAACTTATTAAGAGATAAGAAGAGGACTCAGAAAAACATGACTGAAGTTTGGTCGAGAAGATGGTCTTTGCTGGGCAGGGGGAGAGCATTAGTTGATGAAAATAAATGAAATTCAGTGAAAATGCATCAGGCTTTTTTATGCTTCTTATTACACAGTATCAATGGCTCTTAGAAAGAATGATACACATACATGTATGTGTAAGTTTCTTTAATTTCTAACAGTTTATTTTGATCAATTCTTAGTATACGTAAATATCTAAAACTCTTTAGTCATTCTGGGGGAAAAAAGTCTAATCGCAATCATTCAATTTTTTTGTTTCAGCAACAAAATGGAATGTTTCCTTCATTAAACTTACAGTGCTTTTAAAGTGTTTTTGGAGTTGTAGCTTCTATAACAGAGGTCAGACATTCTCATTGTCTTCGTTGTTTGAAGTACACAGTGAAATTTATTTGAGTTGAAAGTGCTACATAGTTCATTGGGTGATATCACTACAATCCCCTTTGAAATCCTCCCCTCGGAAGCTATGCACTGACCCTAGCACCTTGTCCACCTTGCAAACCAATTTTGGAACTCTTTTTCTAGAATGGTCATCAGAGCTGTCATTGTATTATGCTTGATTTCCTGAATGTCATCAAAATGTCTTTGTTTCAATATTTCCTTTCTCTCTGGGTAAAGAAAAAGTCATTGGGGGCCAGATCAGGTGAGTAGGGAAGGCGTGTCAATAATTTTGGCTACTGGCTAAAAACTCCCTCACAGATAGTGCCACGTAAGCTGGTGCATTGTCATGATGCAAAAACCATGAGTTGTTGGCCAAGATTTTCAGTTAAAATTTTCTTAACTGTTCCTCTATTGATGTTTACTTCATCTGCTATGCTTATCACAGTCCGCTAATGATTTTGACACCCAATTCAAAAAATTTTTGAAATATTTTCATTATTTTCAATATTTCATTATTTCATTATTGCCGACCACCCTGACCTCTCTTCCTCAGTGACGCTTTCTGTCCCCTCAGGAAAACATGTAATGCCTTTGTGCACTGTCATTTTCTTCATGGCATCATCCCCATAAGCATGGACTAACATGTCCCTGATTTCAGTTCCACTCTTGCCAACTTTAACAAGAAATTTACAAATGTTTGCTTGCTGCTCTAATTCACGCTCTAACATTCTCACCATGGCACACAAAAACACACAACAATAACGAGCTCCACTCAGGAAGACATCACCACATGTCAACGCAAACGCAGCTGTGAGACACTGATATACCAAGGTTATGAAACCTTGCCGAGTTGTTTGTACAGTGCTGACAACATAAGCATGTGGTGACAAGTTTGCAAACTTAACTGTCAGACTTCATATATTCGCCCCAATTGATCAGGAAACTTCCATTTAGTTTACAATTCAACACATAAAACTTTTCATTCATCCTAAATCCTAAAATCTCAAGCTCTTTAAACTGCAATGGTACTCTGGAATTCTTTTAAAAGTCATACACTTTGTAATTCCTGTGATACAAACTCACTGGCAGTGCCTAGGTTGCAGCACACCCATTTGCTAACATATATTCACACAGCAACTCTGCCATCCCTTTCCCCAGTAATTGCTGGACTTTCCCCCAAAATCTTTACATATCGTTCCTACCTTATGTTGACCAGAACCACAAAGAATATTGCTGGTTTGTACATAAAAGGCTTTGTTGATGTGCAGGAGAGTTTTATTTTGTTTTCACTATGCCTCTGATGATGAATTTTCTTGACCTTTGCAGCAATGGAGACACACATTGTCCCTTCTTGGAAATTTCTGTCCCAGGATCATAATGAAATGTCTAGAACTGTGGTATCATGGAAAAAAAAAAACCTAGTCTGCAGATGGTCTAGCTCAGGTCTAATTTCCTGTTTTACCAATTTACAAAAG
The DNA here is from genome assembly GCF_027406575.1 of Nycticebus coucang. Taxonomy (NCBI): domain Eukaryota; kingdom Metazoa; phylum Chordata; class Mammalia; order Primates; family Lorisidae; genus Nycticebus; species Nycticebus coucang. Next base: position 30,398,875 of record NC_069780.1, read on the forward strand.
TATGATTATGGGAAATGTACTTAAATCTTGACTTCCTCACCCACAAAGAGAAAATCAATGAACAACTCTATAGGTGGTGGTTAAGAACCTGGATATTGGGGCGGCGTCTGTGGCTCAGTTAGTGGGGTGCGTGCGGTGCCAGCCCCATATACCAAGGGTGGCGGGTTCGAACCTGGCCCTGGCCAAACTGCAACAAAAAATAGCCAGGCATTGTGGTGGGCACCTGTAGTCCCAGCTGCTCGGGAGGCTGAGACAAGAGAATCACCTAAGCCCAAGAACTGGAGGTTGCTGTGAGCTGTGACACCACGCTACTCTACTGAGAGTGACAGAGTAATGTCTGTAATTGAAAAAAAAAAAAAAAAACCTGGATATTGGAGCTAAATCATCTGGTTCAAAATCTACCTTGATTTTCTGCAGGTGTTACTGTGGGTAACCTACTTCACTATTTTGTGCTTCAGTTTCTTCATTTGCATTTAAAATTCGTAACAGCAACACCTACTTTCAAGCATCAAATGGTTGTACAAGCATCAGATGAGTTAATAAACGTAAAACACTTAGAACCTACAACATCGTAGGGTTAGTTATTTGTACACCACAAGGGTGCTGTGAGAATTAAGTGACATGACAGCGAGGCACTATTCCCTGAGAACTTACTACACGCAAGGGGACATGCTCAGCCAGTGAAAATGACAAGTCTCCTGCCGTTACTAATCATGTTCTCATGAGAAAAGAAAACAATGAATGAACCAGTAAATAAATATACCACAAGTTGATAACACATTTCTTGGGCACTTACTGTGGGTTCTTAATCTAGGAAAGCACAGCTGAGTCTTCCTATTGAACCACAGCTCAAAACTATCACTATCCAAAAAAAAACAAAAAAAAAGAGTGATTTGGAATTCTGAGGTGATCTCTGATGTCACAGGACCTGGATCTGTCTGACTCCAAAATCAAAGGCTTTCCAGGACCCTTTACAACCTTTCAGTAAACAGGCAATTTCTACAGAGTGTTAAGGACCAGGATCAAGACCTGCATATTATATGTGTCAGTAATTTAATTTTGCCCAAGTGCACTTTCCTTCTCTTGCCACTACCCCAAAGACTTGTACATGGACCTCTCCTTCAGCAGAGAATGGGCTTGCCTCAGTCATATCTGCAGCTGTCCCTCAGCTGGCATATGCTTTGGCACAAGCTGCTTTGTATACTGGTGGTGACTTATTGAGGATGAGCATCTTGTTAAGTTGAAAAGTAGAATAATTAATAACCATTGTAAGTGCATTTCTGTATCAAAAATCTTAATAATTTTAGGCAAGTTAAAGACAGCTAAAATATTCCTTTTAACAAAAAGTAGGCTGTGAGTTAATAATTAAATGAAAGCAAATAAAAATTAAATTAACAAATAAGTAATCCAGTCCCCTCTGTAAATTTGCACAAGTGATTTTAGTAAAATGATTTTTGTTTTATTTTGTTCTGTTAAAGACCTAACTGACTTGTGGTAGTTGCTTTCTCTCTAGGGAGCTGTTACATATATTCTGTGGCAGGAAGTCTTTCCTTAAGGGTAGTGCTGAGTCTACACCTGACAATCATTGTTATAGAGAAGAAAACTGTATAAGCAGCCATGTCTTAAAAGTCAACCTCTAATCATTTAAACAAATTTTAATCAAAAGGCTCTAGAAGGGAGTTTCCCTTATAAAAAGCCCCCTGATTCACAATTCAGGAGTAGGAATTCGCAAAGTTTCTAAGCCTAAGCAACTTTTAGAAAAGAAAGAAGGAAACAAATCTGTGAAAAACTTAATTTTGCATAGCTCAATCAGAGGTAGTGGAAAGTCTGGTCATAAAATAATTTTATGTAGGAAAACAGAAATCTATGAGACAATGGATCCAAAATTACATGGAAACAGTAACAGCAGCTAGGGTGCTTTAAAACTGTGCTTTGCAGACTCCATAAGGGCACGTGAATCACTGGAGCTCTTGGTAAAATGCAGACTCTGATTCGGTAGGTCTGGGGTAGACCCTGAAATTCAGTATTTCTTACAAGCTCGTGAATGATGCCAATGCTGGCGATCCCTGAACCACGTTTTGACCAGCAATGTGTACAGAGGACACATTTGATTATTGTAATGGACAAACCCACTTTTAGGTTCAAACATCATTTTATAAATTAATTTGAAGACTCAGGCATTTTAAAAAATAAAAGTGCTGGGAATCATTTGACTCCCTCAACATTGTTGAGTTTACTATATGCTAGCCCTTACGGTAGGTACTAGGTGTTCAACAACAACTAACGCAAAACATACCCTTGAAAAATCTGCTTTTGCCTGTTCTCCAAGAGAGCATGAGGATTAAGGACATTGTCATTCATGATTCATAATGAATCGATCATTTTTCTGATGTTCAATTTTTCTTGAAGTAACATTTTTAAGAATGCCTCAATTCAGATTACTTGAGTGTTAAAAATACAGGCAGTTCCTGGGTATGAATGAGCTAGGTTCTGCAGGTTTGTTCTTACATTGAATTTGTATGTAAGTTGGAACAGATTCATTTACCTATTACCTGTAATAGCCTCCATTAGTAAGTGATACTTGCACATAAGTCAGATGCTTGTAACTCAGAGACTCCCTGGAATTGGCAATTTAATCCAATTAACTAACATCATTCTATTTTATATGAACTACCAATAGAATTTAAAGCTCTTTATATGCATGACATCATTCTATACTTGAAACACTTGCAACTACATTATTGCAAGTGTTGATGGATCATTTCAATTAAAATTAAAACAAAGGCTGGGCACAGTCGCTCACACCTGTAATCCTAGCACTCCTGGAGGCAGTGGTGGGTGAATTGCCCGAGCTCAGGAGTTCGAGACTAGTGTGAGCAAAAGCGAAACCTTGTCTCTACTAAAAAATAGAAAAACTAGCTGGGAATTGTAGCCAGCACCTGTAGTCCCAGCTACTTGGGAGGCTGAGGCAAGGAATTCCTTAAACCCAGGAGTTTGAGGTTGCTGTGAGCTATGCTGTGCAACTATGATGATGCCATGGCACTCTACCCAGGGCCACAGAGTAAGACTCAGTCTAAAAAATAATAATAATAAATTAATTAATTAAACTAAATTAAAGCAAATATATATAATAATGTGGCAAGAAACTTTTCACCTGCCAGGCACGGTGGCTCATGCCTGTAATCCCAGCACTCCGGGAGGCCGAGGCAGATGGATTGCCCTGAGCTCACAGGTTTGAGATCAGTGTGAGGCAGGGCGGGACCTCGTCTTTACGAACAGCCGGGCGCTGGCGGAGACCTGTAGTGCCAGCTACTCGCGAGACTGAGACAAGAGAATCACTTGAGCCTGGGAGTTACTGTGAGCTATGATGCCATAGCACTCTACCAAGGGCAACAAAGTGAGGCTCTTTCTCAAAAAAGAAAAAAAAAGAATTTTTTCACCTAATTGTGACTTATTATGGCCAAATGCCCCACATAAATGTCATGGTTCCTGCCTGAAATGTGTACACATAGTGTAAACGGGAGGAAGGCTCACACTCAGAGACGTCACCTTGTTTTCACACGAGCATCAGCTACTGCCCTGCCGCATGGGAACGCCGCATACACGATCACCTGACAGTTTCAAATTGTGTCAGGTTAGATACGCTAGGAAAACAAAAGACCTACCCAAGATTTTTATTTATTATTTTTGTTTGTTTCCTCCAAACCGGATGTCTCAGAAAACAAGGGAGAACGCCCCTTGAAAGGTGCCAGCAGGTGGCAGCATCCGTCGCAGCATTGGCGCTAGTGCGCGCTGCAGCCCAGGCGCTGGGTGGGAAGGGGCTGGCAGGCTCGGAGGGCAGAGCGTGAGCACAAGGGTAAGGCGGCAGGTGCCTGTGTAAACTGAAAAGGCCTTAGACCAAGATGATAATATAATTTTATATTTGAAAGCAAAACAAATCTGGTGTCATTAATGTTCTTTTAAATTTAAAATCTTGGCTAGTGGGAATATATGGAAGTTACTGCTTTTTTCAAAGAACAGACAGAGGGACACGAGGGGGAGCCTAGATTCTAACTGAGATCCACGTGACTAACGTGTACTTCCAGAACCGTCTCAGTGGACAATCCACTTCATAAACTATAGTTGCAAAGGGTTTAAGCATGGTGCCAAGTACCAAGCAGGACAACTCAGTAAACATTTGTCTGGAGGCAAATGGTATTTCACCATCCCCTAGCAGATCTATTTTTGCTTCTCATACTTTCCTCATTGGAAAGTCATTAAAAATACAATAGCCATAAGTGTCTGGGAAATAGCAGATAAACCTGGCAGACGGATAATCAGGAATAAAGTACTTCTTTCTGAGCAAGATTTCAGACTAACAGTAAGTCTATAGATTAAGCATGATAAGTACAATAATTCTTGTGACAGCTTCTGCTCTATGTTCAGTTTTCAGGCCTTCCATACTATCATTAACTGGTCTCTTTCTGCTGCTACTCAGAAAGATATTCACCCACAGGTATCATTTGTTAAAATTATAAAGTAGGATTCTCAGGGAAAAAAAAAAAAAGAGTGTCACTTTGTCACCCAGTACTGTGACTTATAGCTCACAGCAATCTCAAACTCTTGAGCTCAAGTGATCCTCAAGCCTCAGCCTCCCAATTACCTGAAGCTATAGGCACCAGCCACAATACCCAGCTATTTTTTAGAGATGGGGTTTAGCTCTGGCTCAGGTTGGTCTCCACCTCCTGAACTCAGGCAATCTAGCCGCCTCAGTCCCTGAGTGCTAGAATTACAGGTTTGAACCACCATACCTGGCTGAAACTCATCCTGAAAAGTTACCTGAATTTATCCTTTAAAATACACCCTTAACACTTGAGACCATATAGATTAAAAGCACTACTATTCTTTTCCTATAATATCCTACCTTATTATCAGCATATATTTTTTATTAGAAAGAGACATAAAAACTTTACTCACTAAAACTTATTCTTGAGTAATGTCTTGCTTTTTTATACCTTATGAATTATTCATCTGGAGTAAACTAGAAATGAACAGTGAATCATGGGTACTTTGAGATGACTCAAAATTCTAAAGAATAGACATGTTAATTGTTATAAATTATTTTCCCAGAAAAGAATATGTGTAAGTTTGTAAGACCAGATTCTACTAAGCCTCCAGTTTCAAAAGGGAAATGTAAAGCTAGAAAAGGTATGCAGAGTTAATACGACTTTTTTTGTGATGGATGAGAACATTTAAAGAACATTTGTTTTCAAATTTTAAAAAAGTAATTTTGAAATATTCATAGTTACAACTGTATATATGATTACTCTATATCTCATATATGGGGATTTTTTAGCATTTCTTTTTGATGTTCTGCTGGGAGAATGGGGACTGAAGACCCCATTCTTGGCAAGGAAAGCACCCCCAGAAAAAGGAAAATTAAAAAGTAAGGTGAGTGAGTCAGAACAAAGTAAAGCCAGCTAGTTTACATTTAAGCTAGCCATTGCTAGCAAGCTTCCTGCCTTTTCTGAAATTCTAGCCTGTTGGGGATACAACTTACAAACACCCCCCGCTGGGTCTGTGAGCATTCTGAGGGAAAATGACCATAGAAGAGGCTATGGCAAAGACCTAGAAAGATACATTAACTGGGTCATTTCCTGCCTAGTAAATAAGTAAAGCACATACCCATTGTGGAGGGTTGCATTTGCCTGGGGCAGTAGCTGGAGGGAGCCCTGACACAGGGGCAGAAGAGCTTATATCCCTTATCACAGAGGAAGATCCTCTGTGGTGGTGATGGGAGGAAAATTCCTCCCTCCCACCAACTCCTCAGAGGAGATTAATGCCAGTGGTGTTTTACTCCACAGAGAACTAGTGGAGTTCAACACCCCCCTAGAAATCTGTGTGTGTGATCTTAAGTGGGAAGCTCTCCCAATACAAGGCTCTGATTTCAGATTTCTTAAGGCCACTCAAACCCTTAAATAATAACAACAGGAGCTGATATGCTCCATTAACTCTCCGATCCATTAATCCATTGGTAGATTAATCCATTCCTGAGGACCCAGGCTCCATGATCTAACTATTGTTAAAACCATAGAGGTGAGTGGCACCTGTGGCTCAAAGGAGGAGGGTGCCGACCCCATATACCAAAGGTGGTGGGTTGGAACCCAGCCCAGGTCAAAAACTGCAAACAAACAAACAAAACTGCAAAAAACAAACCCACAGAGGTGTTTTGACCTAGGTCTAGTTGCTTGTCACACAAAGGTCCAATTATTGAAATAAAAAGGATTGCCAAGGGAGAAAGGAGTTTTTTAATATGACAGATTATCTTTTTCAGGAGAATGGAAGAAGGTGCCTCAAATGTGTCTTCCTGGCTAACAGAGGTTATGGGCTTTTGAAGGAGGGGCCACATGCCTTAGGACAAGTCAAATGTAACAAAAAAGGGGCTATGTGCACTGGGACAGGTTGTGTGGGAGGGTGAGTCTTGGGATTGGGAAATCTGCCTATGGGCCTTTGGAATCCCAGATTGCAGAAAACCCACACCATTTCTAGGAAACAATTCAAATTTAACTAACTAGTTAAATAAGAGGTTTATAAAAAAACATATAGGGATCATTGAAATATGTTCATAGGGCCAGTTGCACAACCACCTCTGAAAGGTGAAAATCACCTCTTAACATTGTACACTGGAAACAGTGTTCATTATTTCCAACAAGGGAAATTCAGGAAACACATTCAAACCATGGTACAGCAGAAATATAGCCTTGTTTACTTGTTTACAAATCAATATTTATTTCGAATCCCATTCCACCAGGAGCCATCAAATTTGGGGGCCCCTTCTTCTCCTCTTCAATTAATGTGGTTTAGATGGTACCAAGATGAAAAGCAAGGTATCTGCCTATCAATGTTGGCTGCACACACAGGCTCCTGCTGAGACATTCATCATCCACTCAGTCATCAGGGCTTGAACATCATCAATCCCAACAAGCTGACACAGAGGTTGTTGCACTACTCAAAGGCACAGGCACTCAGGGGCACTTTCCATGATCCCTGGGAACCTCGATTCATTAGTCAATCTTTCTTCTCTAAGTAGATGCCATTTCCTAGAAGTTTGTTTATGCGACAGGATCTGAAGGCTCTATACAGAACTCCGCTGATGGCGTCCTTTCCATTTGCCCACAATCTTTCCAACGTGGGAAATATTTTTCTATTCCCTAAGTTGGGTAGGGGAAAGTATCTCTCCTTCTCAAACCATTAGTGGCCAGATATTTTCTCTATACCTCAGTATTTCCTTAAAGACAATAAGCTTTTCAATGTCAAATTTAAAAATTATTTTAAATTATAAGAAATGAATTTTTCTTTTACCCACCCCCATCCCTTAGTCCTGAGTCAGCACATGAATTGGCCTAGATATTTGAATGTTGACATACTGAATGGGAATGAAAGGAAAAATGGGTTAGGTGGAAGAACTCTCTAAAATGGTGTCAACATTTTCACTTTTTTAAATTCTTTTTTTTTAACCCTATAGTTACTATAGAAAGACTTCTAATTTCCATATGTATTTCTTTAGCCACCGTAAATTAATTTCTAGGATGGTTACATTTTACAGAATGCGTTCTTTAAAAGTCATGCTTTTTTTTGTTTTTTGTTTTTTATTAAATCATAGCTGTGTACATTGATATGATCATGGGGCATCATACACTAGCTTCACAGACCGTTTGACACACTTTCATCACACTGGTTAACATAGCCTTCCTGGCATTCTCTCAGTTACTGTGCCAAGACACTTATATTCCACATTTACCAAGTTTCACATATACCCTTGTAAGATGCACCACAGGTGTAATCCCACCAATCCCCTTCCCTCTACCCCTCTCCCCCTCCCTCCCTTCCCTTTCCCCTTTCCCCCTATTCTTAGGTTGTAACTGGGTTATAGCTTTCATGTGAAAGCCCTAAATTAGTTTCATAGTAGGCCTGAGTACATTGGGTACTTTTTCTTCCATTCTTGAGATACTTTACTAAGAAGAATATGTTCCAGCTCCATCCATGTAAACATGAAAGAGGTAAAGTCTCCTATTCATAATTGCTAAGTCATGGAAAAAGCCCAAGTGCCCATCGATCCACGCATGGATTAATAAATTGTGGTATATGTACACCATGGAATATTATGCAGCCTTAAAAAAGTCATGTTTTGGAAAATAAAGTGAGTTTGTTTTTGTAGCTAGTATGCTACTTTTTTTTTTTTTAATATGATACTTACTTTTAAAAGAAGTATCAGGCCATCTTACATCCAAAGATTAGGAACTATTAATTCATTGTTAATTATATTACTCAAATTTCCTGAAAACATATTTATTCTTTTCCTTCTTGAATTGCTACATTGTAAGCAAATAGCATAAACCAATTCAAACTAGCATAATTCATTAAAAGAGTTAATACAACTCGGATTTCCAAAATCTAAATGTCAGTAAAGGCTAGATGTAGGGATTCAACAATGCAATTGGTATTCTTAGCTTTGCTTTTGTCTGTCTTTTTTCTCAAAAAGGCTCTATGTGCAAAAGGTTATCTCCTAAACCTAGATTTCTAGACATATATGTTCCTAGCATATTGTAATCACAGAAATAGACACGTCTTTCTTCCTCCCAGCACACACATCAAGTTAAGAAGTACTCTGTCCCAGTTACCACAACTTGCCCACCGCCAGCCAATCCTTCAGTCAGAAAGATCAGCAATCTGATTGGTCAGCTCAGGTCAGGTGCTATCTCAGGTCAAGTTTCCCAGACTCAGATCTTAAGTCAAGGATTCCATTAAGAGTGATTTATTAAGCACATGTCTCTAGGAGAAAACAGTAATTGAGTGGGAAGAGCTGGAGAAGGGAGGAAAAGCCTAACAATTCTCAAACAGCCTAATCCAAGAGCCCCAGGTGTGGAGAGACCAGAGGGATCTTAGGCTCCAGGCACTTTGATCTCTGGTACTAGGAGAGAATCAGCAAGAGTATGTGCCTTGGAACCTTCTCAAGGCAGAGCTAGTGCCCAAGGGCCAGCCTCTGAAGAGCTCAGGTGCAAGGCCTTATGGCAAAGCTGGATGAGCTTACAGAACAGGTAAAAGGAGATTCCGTGGAGTCTGAGTGGACTCAGTCCTGGGCTGGGGAAGATGCAGCTTCTTGACCAACACCACCAAAATACTCCAAGTGTGAGAGGAAGGACACTTCCCAAAGAAAAGGATGTGGGGCCAAAAGAAAATAAGTGACCTCTCTCTCTTTTAAGGCCTGAGATAAGGCTATTATTATATTTTCCTTCAATTGTAGTATTTCTGTACACCCTTTTCCCAAATAATTTTTGACTCTAGGTGTAAACGCTAGTCAATGCGTAAAGATTTTCAATTGTTATAATTTGTGAAGTGCAGGGTTCATAATAAAAATAGCCTTTATAGTTTAAAAAAAAACATTTAATGTTCTGACCCTTCTTGTCTGAAATCATTAATTTCATCTCCTTTTAAAATTTGACTTGTAAATTTTTGTTGATCTTCACATTTTTAAAATTGTGTTTTGTTTTAGATGTGCTCCTTGAAGGAAGCACCTTCTTTGGAACCTTCTTTGGAAAAACCTTCTTTGGAAAAACTTTATTTTAATTGGGGAATATGACTCGTTTAAATTTATTATCAGAAGTGATATATTTCATCTTATTGTGCTATCTTGAATTATGCTGGCTTGCTTCCTTTCTTCCTTCCTTTTTTTTTTTTTTTTTTAGTTTTCTGTTCTGCTTCCTTTGTTTTCTGTCATTTGCTGTTTTGGTTGATTTTATCTCATGGAGATTTGGAAGATAACCATGTTTTAAGTTCTATTCATACTACGTGTTTAAAAAAATCATTCTTTTTCATTCTTCACTAAGTTTCATATAAGACTTTTTAAAATTTTTTAAATTGTTATCTTTTTACTTTCTCTCAGTGCACATATGCTCACTGATTCATTCTGATGGTATTTACTCACATTATCTGAACATTCAGACCCACATTAATGTGATTTGGTTTTATGTAGACTTCTCACATTATTTTCTTATAAGAATAATTTCTGATGTTTGCATTCATTTCATAACTAAACTTATAAATATTTAAAGCTAGTGTGATTGTTAATTTTATGTGCCAACTTGAGTGGGTCGTGGGGGACCAGTGGTAGGTTAAACATTATTCTGGGTGTGTCTGTAAGAGTGTTTCTAGATGAAATTAACATTTGAGTCTGCAGACTGAGTAAAGCAGGTTGCCATCCCCAATATGGGTAGGCCTCACCCAATCCACCACAGATCTAAATAAAACAAAAAGATAGAATAAGGGAGAGCTTGTTCTGTCTGCCTATCTTGGAGCTGGACTTCTCCTGCCTTAGGATTCAGACTTGGACCAGAACATATTAATACCATTGCTCTCCTGGGTCTCCAGCCTGCCAGTTGAAGATCCTGGGACTTCTCACCCTTCATAATCACACAAGCCAATTCCTTATAATGAATCTCTTTAATATATACATATGTATAATACATAGAAAGACGGTGTGTGTGTGTCTCCTGTTAGTTTTGTTTCTCTGTCGCATGTGGCTAGTACACCTAGTTCTGTGTTTGTTCTATAGAATTTTAATGAAGTTTTATAAATCCTTTTATAGCTTAACTTCCCCATTTTAAAATTTGGATTAACTTCATAGTCATCTCAAATATGTCTTCACATAAATTTATGAACAAAAAGCACATGGATAATGTGTTTTCTAAGCCATTATATATTTTTGAAATGTCTTTAAGTTACTTCTGTCTAAAGGCAAAAAATTGAGTGGGTATAAAATCTTGCAACACAGTTCTATCCATTTGAAATTCTGTAGAAAATATTTCTTTGTGAACTGATATTTGCCACTTGAGAATAGAAGTCTGTCTGATTTTTGTTTCATAATTACCATGGTTTTTGAAAGATTCTTTTAAAATTATTTTACTTTTTTTGAAGATTCTTTCAAATTTCTTTTTCTTATAGAATTTTCCTTTCTTAAAAGAAAATCCTTAAAATTGAAAAATTTTGCCAAGATCTGATTCACTCTGAACTAATTTTGTTTCGACATTGTAAGTCTTTTAAATCAATATACTTAATATTAGGCTTTCTTTTTTCTACTCAGAAAAGTGTTTGTTTACCAGTTTATATCTGTGATTCTTGCTTCTGATTTCTACTCTGAGCACCTCTAATGCTCAATGAGGATCCTATCCTTTATACCTACCATCTTCTCCACCATATTTTTTCTTGTGCCCTTACATTCAGCAAAACCTCTTCATGTAAATCTGCCATATTATTGATTAAATTTTATGTTATACCAAGTCTGTGCTTACCAACTCTACTGTTGACTTTAATTCTATTGCATTTTCATTTTCCTGACAATTTCCTCATCTCAAACAGCTGATTTTATCTCCAGCACATTTCATACCACTATCTCTCTAGGTTGATTTATATTCTTCTCCTGGATCCTTGTTCTAATTTCATAGAGATTACCTTTGCTGGTATTTTAAAGATTCTACCAAGAAGTTTTTCAAAACCTTCTCCTGGTTCTAGTTATAAATCATTTTCAAAATATGTAATCCCTCTGCATATTCAGAGAAAAAAATATCAACTTCTTGTCTTCATTTTCTCATTAAAAGCACACATGATAGAAGCTTTTTTTTGGTTTGTTTTCTATTTCCAATTCCATTGAAGAAAGAGAAATTTTTTTCTCGATCTATATAACTGCCAAGAGTCAGAGTCTGTAACTTATCCATTGTCTTACCTCACCCTCTTCTTTGGGGATAATAGAATTCCCTTTTTTGTGCTATTCCTGGAAGACAACTAGGATTTTAAGTACACTAGTTAAATCTTCATACTTCTAGGCTTAAGTTGGGGTCTTCTCAAATCCAGCCGGCCTATTACTTTGAACCTCTCAAAATCAACAGCCTGAAGTTCCCCTAGTATCTACCTAATTCGCTTCTCTGTACATAATGAACCACTATTGCTCTCACTGCCCCTCTGTGTAACACAATCACCAAAATGCCATATATCCTGTTGCTATGGTTTAAACATTGGTGATCCCAGAAATTCATATGTTGGAACGCATTACCCAATGTGATATTTAATACTACTAAGAGGTGGAGCCTTTGAGGAAGTGATAAATTAATGAGGAGGGATCCACCCTCATTAATGAGATTAATTCCTCTTATAAAAGAGGTTGAAGGGAGATGTTCTACCACATGAGGACTCAGTGAGAAGGCACCATCTTTGAAACGGGCACAGATCAAATTTGTTGGCATCTTGATCTTGGACTTCCCAACCTCCCAAATTGAACACTAAATTTCTGTTAATAAATTACCCACTATAAGGTATTTTATAGCAGCAGGACTAGGCTAAGATAGAAATTGGTACCAAGAAGTGAGGTGCTGCGGTAACCAATACCTAAGAACATGGATGCAGCTTTGGAACTGGGTAATGGGCAGAGACTAGAACCGTTTAGAGAGGAAAACTGTGAATGGGTAGTAAAGGGTGATTTGGGTAAGGGCTCAAAAGAAGGGAGCAATAGAGAAAGCTTCAGTCTTCTTAGTATTACCTAAGAGTTGTGACCAGAATGTTGGTAGAAGTACAGATGAAGCCATTCTGATGAGGTTTCAGATGGAAGTGAGTAACATGTTACTGGAAACTGGAGGAAAGACCAGCAGAGAACTTGGCTGAATTGTGTTAATATCCTAGTGCTTTGTGGAAGGAAGAACTTGCCAATGATGAAATGGGATATTTGGCAGAAGAAACTTGTTAGCGAAATGTTCAGAATGTGGTGAAACTTCTCTTGACTGCTTATACTAAAATGTATGAAAAGAAAAACAAATTAAAGAAGGAATTTGTCATCAAAAAGGAAGTAGACCTTAAAGATTTGCAAAATTCTCAGCCCAGCCATGTTGTAAACAATAAAAAAGCAAGTTCAGGAGAGAATACTAAGGGTATGACCAAGTGATTATTCGATAAGGATATTATTAATAGTATGGATGGGTGGAAGAATGCAGCCATTCTTCAAGGCAATGGAAGAATGACCTCAAAAATATTTCAGAGATCTTCAGGGGCTCCTCCCCCCATCACTGGCCCAGAGTGCCAGGGCCTGGAAACAGAATGATTTCAAGCCTCTGTTCCCCACATCCTGGTGCAGCACTGCTTGGCTTCCCCTGGCTGAGGCTCAAATGAGCCCAGGCACAGCTCAGGCTGCCCCTCTGGAAGGCATAGGCAGTAAACCTTCGTGGTGTCTGCCCAGTGGCATCTCCACCAGGGTGCAGAGAGCATTAGCTGTGACTGTGTGGATACCTCCACCTAGATTTCAAAGGATGCTGCGGAGGGCCTCAGGCCCACTACAAGTAGTCCCCACTAAGGCAGGATCTTGTGGAGCCATAGAAGTAGGACCACCCCTCAGACCCCAGAAAAACAAAACCACCAGCAAGCAATTTCAGCCTGGGAGAGCCATCGCCATGCAACTCCAACCCATGAGAGCTACAGCATGGATTGCATCCAGCAAAGCTATTGGGACTGGGCTGCCTGGAACCTTGGAGGCCAAAGCTCTACCATCTGTATTGGAAGATGGGACACCAAGTCAAAGGAGATTAATCTAGAATCTTAAGATTTAATGTGTGCCCTGTTAGGTTTGGGATTTGGTGGAACATTATTACTTTCTTCTTTCCTACCCTCCCTTTGGGAATGGAAATGTCTGACACATTCTGTCCCACCATTATATTTTAGAAGCACATAACATGCTTGATTTCATAGCTGGAGAGTAATTTGACCCAGGAAGAATTGTGTCTTGAATCTCACTCATATCCGATTTAGATGGTATTTAGATAAGATGCTGGGCTTTAGATGTTTGAGTTGAGGCTGGAATAAGTTAAGATTTGGGGAGTTACTGGGATGTAATTAATATATTTTGTATGTGAAAAGGACCAGAATAGTGTAGTCTGAATGTTGGTGTCCCCTCAAAATTCATATGTTGGAACCTAATACCTAATATGATAATATTAAGAGGTGGGGCCTTTCAGGAAATGATTAACTCATAAGGGCTCTGCCCTCACGTATGGGATTAGTGCCCTTATAAAAGAGGTTGGAGAGGGTTGCCTTGTCTTCTTCTGCCACATGAGAACACTGCAACATGGCACCATCTATGGGGTAGAAAGCAAGACCTCACCAGACACTGTATCTTTTGGCACCTTGATCTTGGACTCCCCAGACTCTGGAACCATCAGCAATAAATTTCTATTGTTTATCAATTACCCAGGCTATTTTGTTATGGCAGTATAAATGGACTAAGAAAACTGCCTTTTTTTTCATTTTTTAATTTCAAATTAATGCAAGGGTACAAACAATTAGGTTACAATGTTTGTGTTTGTTAGGTAGAGTCCAAGTTGTAGTTGTGCCCCTCCCCAGGAGATGTGCCATATACCCTTACATTGTGCCCATTGAGTAGGCGCGCACCCATCGCCCTCTCTCTTCCCCCTTTCTTTCTCTCCCTCCCCCCAACTTGAATTGAATGGAGTTTTTCTCTTCTGTGGGTATGTATTAGATCCTCTGCTGGCTTCGTAGTAGTATTGAGTATATTGGATAATTATTATTCCATTCTTTTTTTTTTTTTACTTTTCTGATCCTTACTAAAAAGAATGGGTTTCAACTCCATCCAGGTTAATATAAAAGATGAAAAGTCTCCACCTTTTTATGGTTGAATCATACTCCATGGTATACATATACCACAGTTTGTTAATCCATTATGGGTTGATGGACATTTAGGTTGTTTCCACATCTTGACGATCATAAATTAAGCTTCAGTAAATGATCTAGTGTACATGTAGAACTGTCTTATTTTTTATAAATGAATATATAAAGGTGACAGTTTCAAATGGATATATAAAGACAGGAACAAGTAGGACATGACACAGTAGGGACAATCCTCTGAATGTCTCAAAAATAAATCCTGAGTTGTAAAGAAACAGCTCCCCTCACTTTTCATCCATTGATACAAAGCCTAATTTTTTTTTTTTTTTTTTTGTAGTTTTTGGCTGGGGCTGGGTTTGAACCCACCACCTCCGGCATATGGGGCCAGCACCCTACTCCTCTGAGCCACAGGTGTTGCCCCCCAGAGGCTAAATTTTTTTGAGTTGGGAGGTTTTGCTACCTACTTTCAAGATAGTAGGTGTTTTCCATTTCAAGAGGAAAAAGAATGAAAAAAACCCACCTGCACTGGCCATGTGAATTGTAAGTTGTGATTATTCTTTGAATAACTTTAAAAAATTGTCAGTCTTAGATTTCACCATTAGAGTTTTCATCCTTTTCTGTGTCTTCACAAATATTTTTGTGAGGAATTGAGAGAATTACTGAAACAATACCTAATAGCCAGGTGACGTTTACATTTACAATTCTCAGTATTTAAAGTAACATTGATAAATTTATTCCTTTTTCTTCTTTCTTCTTCTTCTTATCGTCATTATTATTATTGCTATTATTTTTGTTATTGTTGTTACAGAACAATAATAATAGTTACCATTTGCTGAGTGTTTAGGCAGGCACAGTGGTAGGTGTATTACATAAAATTCCTAATTCTCTTAATACTATATTTACTACTAATCTCACTTTCATAAAGAAATTGAAGTTCAGTGAGTTTAAGTAACTTGCCCATCACACTGCTAATAAGTTATAGCACAACTGGTAAGGCTCGTAATTAAATGGCTTTGACTCCAAGCACCATATTCTGTCTGACATGATGATACCTCACCCAGCAAAGCATTCTACAATTATGAGAACACAGATGCCACCACCCTAAGTGAGCTTTTTCCTGCATGTAAACTTTTAGCATTGTAGCAGGTGCCTGTAGTCCCAGCTGCTCAGGAGGCTAAGGCAAGAGAAGTTTGAGTTTGCTGTAAGCTATAAAACCGTGGCACTCTAGCCTGGGGCAACACAGTGAGACTCTCTTTCCACAAAAAAAAATAATAATAAATAAATAAAACAAAAATTTTCAAGGTGGAGCCTGCACAAACTGCCAACAAATATCACTAGTAATATATATGAGAGAGGAGACAGCAATGAATAATCCAACTAATTCAGGTAAATCAAAATGAAATTCTTGATCTAAAATGAATGACTGCACAGAGGTATATTTGATCTGTGATGCTGGTTTTGGTGGTAAGGAGATAGTATTTTCCTTTAATGTACTACGTCACTAAATGAGTTGTTTCCTACAACCAACTTCCTTCCATCAGCAGGATTTAAGCTTGTTGATAAAAAGATGCTAACTGTTTGAGGAGTTCACTATCCACATCCTTTCAGTTAAAACCCAGATTTAGAATGAGAACAAATGATTGAGTCATCTCCATAAACTATCAATTAGATTATTCTATAAAAGAATTTATTTTAAAAAAACTAGCTCTTTAACTCTTTACCACTTTGCTGTTACTCATTTTTTAAAAATGTAAACTTTAAACGATACTTAAAGTATTGTTGTGAGAATTTGAATTTCCACCTCAAACATGCCGTGAAATTTTTTTACAAACGGGAGGCGGTAAATAAATATTCCACTTAAAATGAGCATAAGTATGTATTGTTCTGAATCACAGTTGTTTACAAATCTCTCCTTTTAACCACAACAAAACTATAATCTAGATGGATTGAACAGGTGTATCTGGAATAAAACAGGGGCTATCAGTACAGACCCTGCAGACAACAGAAAGTAATAAGGGAGTACTATCAACAATTCTACTCACAAATTTGGCAACTTAGATAAGATGGATCAATTCCTTGAAAAATTAACATCACCAAAACTCAGTATGAAATAGTTTGAATAGTGCCGTAACTATTAAAAATTAAATTCATAATTTAGTGACTTCCAAAAATGAAATCTCCAAGTCCAGAGGCTTTCACTGGAGAATACTATCAAAGATAGAAAAATTCACACCAATTCTACACAATTTCTTTCAGAAAAAAAGAAGAGGAATAAATGATTCTTAATTTATTATATGAAGCTGGTATTACTCTGATACCAAAACCAGGCAAAGGTGGAACAAAAGAAGAAAAATTTAGAACAATTATATTTCATGAATATAGACATGGAAATTTTAGGATAGAATCAGTGTCAAAGAAGAATTAGGCACCATTGCCAAGTGGGATTTATTTCTGGAGTGCCAGGCTGCTTTAATATTTAAAAATGAATGCAATCCACCACATAAAATACTAAAGAAGAAAAATTACATGATCGTATCAACTGATGAAGCAAAGGTATTTGGCAAAATTCAACACCCATTCATAAAAAAGAAAAAAAACTTTCAGAAAAACAGGAATAGAGGGAAATTTTCTCAACTTGATACGAAGCATCTATAAGAAAACCTGCAATTACTTTATACATAATGGTGAAAGACCAAAGGCTGTCCCACCTAAGAGTGAATGCAAGGCAAAGATCCTACTCTCACCATTTTCACTGAATATAAATTCTAGCCAGTGCTACAGATTCTAGCCAGTGCAATAAGGCTAGGAAACAAAATATAAGGCATACAAATTTTAAAATGTGGAAGAAATAAAACTGTCTCTATTTGCAGATAACAAAATTGTTGACATAAAAAATCCCAAGGACTCTACAAACAGGACTCCTAGAACTAATGTGAGTTCAGAAATGTCGCAGGATACAAAATAATACATTCAAAAACCAATTGTAGTAGAGCACAGAGAATTTGGGGGCAGTGAAAATAGAGGATCCCACAAGTCACCCTGCATAGGGACAATGAGAAATTGTAGCTAAATGTAACTTTATTTATAAAACATTCACTACAAAATTTTACAAAATATTTATAAAATATTCTCTATATGTTGGCCACCTCTTTCTACACACACACAAAGTCTTCTTTCTCACTCATCTGCTGTTATGTGAGTGTGTTAATTTTCTCCTACGTATGGATACTGTGCAGACACCCTGTACTCTATATGAAACTGTCATGGTAGACACATGTCTTATACATTTCTCAAAACCCATGGAATGTGCAACATAAATGAACTAGAATATAAACTTTGAACTTTGAATGATAATGATGTATCAATATAGGTTCATCAACTGTAACAAATATGCCGTTCTGCTGGGGGATGTTGATGATGAGGGAGGCTGTGCCTGTGTGGGTACAGGATGCATATGAGAAATCTCTGTACTTTCCTCTCAATTTTTCTGTGAACCTAAATCTGCTTTTAAAATATCGCCTTTTAAAAAATCTATTATATTTCTATATACGAGCAATGAACATTAGACACTTAAATATATAATACATTTTATATAATATCACTCAAAAAAGAAATACTTAGGTATAAATCTAATGAAACATATATAGGATTTGTATACTGAAATCTATAAAATGCTGATGAAAGAAATCAAAAAAGATCTAAATAAATGGACAGACACTGTGTTAATGAATTAAAAGACTCACATAATAAATATTAAATTCTCTCCAAATTGATATGGGTTTAATGAAATGCCTGTCAAAATCCCAGCAAGACTTTTAGTAGATAGAGATAAAATTTTATCTTGAAATATAATAGAAAGACAGGGGAACTAGAATAACCAAAAAATGACAAAAATTCTTCTAAAAGACATCTACAGAAAAGTAAAGAAATTACAATAGTTAAAACAACTTTGAAAAATAAGAAAAGATTGGGAGGAAACCATCTTCCCAATCTGAGATTCTTTATAGCTAGAGCAATAAAGACTGTAAATTATCATATTAGCACTGATACAGGCATACAAATCAATGGAACAGAACAGAGAGCCTGGAAATAAACCCATAGAAATATGCCCTGCTGATTTTTGACAAAGGTGCAAAGCAATTCACTAGAGGACAGATAGCCTTTTCAATAAATGGTGCCGGAACCATTTAGATAAAAAGGCCAATAAAAATTGGACCTTGACTGCAGTTTAAAATTAACTCAAAATGGAAATGAATTTTAATATAAAATTTATTTTTAAAATATAGGAGAAAATCTTTGAGCTCTAGGCTTAGGCACAGAGTTCTTAGACTTGACACCAAAAGCATCATCCATAAAAAGAAAAATGATACATTGGACTTCCCCAAAATATAAAACTTTTACTCTGTAAAAGACTCAGTTAAGAGGATCAAAAATCAAGGTATAGAATAGGAGAATGTATTTATAAACCACATAACCAATAAAGAACTAGCACCTGGTATGTATCAAGAACTCTCAAGACACAATGTAAACAAACAACCCTATTAGAAAATGAACCAATCTTATGTTTTGCACCAAGATCTGTTGAGGGTGTAGAGTGATACTCCTCTAACTTCATCTTCCTTTGAAGTCTCAAGCAGGTTTTTTGGGGGGAGGGGGTGCATGTGTCTGCATTTTCTGATAAGAAAGTTCATAACTTTCATAAGCTATTCAAAGCCATGGCCTTCAAACATCTTTTTGATGACTTTCACTATGTTTGTTGTAAGATCTATTCTTTCCCCTTTCAAAACAACTTTCGATATTATTTAACTCGTTACATTTTTCCTTTACAAAATTAAGAAAAAGAAAACGAACCAAAAGTCCTGAAACGAAACTTCACTAGAGAAGATAAGTAGTTGGCAAGAAAGTTCATGAAAATAGGAGCAGCTTCATTAGCCCTTACAAATGTACAAACTAAAACCACCATAAAATATCACTACACGCCTATGAGAATGGCTAGTGACAATGTCAAATGCTAGTGAGGATACCAAGAAACTCAGTTATCACTGGTTAAAATGGTACAGCCACTCTGTAGAGCAGTTTAATAGTTTCTTTAAAAATAAAACATGTGAGTGCCATATAACTTGGCAATTACACTCATGGGCATTTATTCTAAAGAAGTGAAATTTTATGTTCATGCTAATATCATGCTAATACCTGTACAAGAATGTTTATAGAAGCTCTATTTTCAATAGCCAAAAAGTAGAAATGACCTAGATGACCTTCAATTTATGAACGGGTAAACAAACTGTGGAACATCCATACTGTAGAATTCTACTCAGTAAGAAAAAGCAATGACCCACAGAGACTCAAACCACCTGGAGGATTTCCAGGGGATTCATGCTGAGTGAAAAAAAATCAATTCTAAAAGGTTCCATACTGTATATTTCAATTTATGGAAACCTCCTCGATGTAACAAAGTTATAGAAACGAAGAACAGAGTAGTAGCTGCTTGAGATTAAGATGAGATGAAGGGGGAGAAAACTGAGTGTAGCTGTTAAAGAACAACATGAGAGATCCTCGCAGTGATGTTCTGTATCTTAACTGTATCAATACTATCAACTGTATCAATAATATTGTGCCAAGTTTTGCAATATATTACATTGGGGGAAACTGGGTAAAAGGTACTCGGGGTCTCTCCATATTCTTTCTCACAACTGTATGTAAACTGGGTAAAAGGTACACAGGGTCTCTCCATATTCTTTCTCACAACTGTATGTGAATCTACACTTATTTCAAAATAAAGTGTAATTTTTAAATAGATAAATAAGACAACTTTATGGATCATAAATTCAACAAGTTAGGTGAAATGGCAAATTCTTTGAAAGACATCAACTACCAAAATTCACTCAAGATAAATAGATAAGCTAGAGACATCTATTAAAGAAACCTTAAAATTAACAAAGAAAACTCTAGATATAGAGGACTTTACTGAAAAAATATGTTAAGACTTTATTTTAAAAATACTCATTTCTATACAAACACACATAAAAAAGGGGAGAGAACCCTCTTTAACACATTCTAGAATGCTAACATTATCCTGAGGCCAAAACCAGATAAAGACATTATAAGAAAAGAAAACTAGGGTGGCACCTGTGACTCAGGGAGTAGGGTGCTGGTCCCATATACCGAGGGTGGCAGGTTCAAACCCAACCCTGGTCAAAACTGCAAAATAAATAAATAAATAAATAAAAATAAAAATAAAAAGAAAAGAAAAGAAAACTACAGACCAGGTCAGCACCTGTGGCTCAAAGGAGTAAGGCACCAGCCCCATATACTGAAGGTGGTGGGTTCAAACTCAGCCCCAGGCAAAAAAAAAAAAAAAAGTAAACTACAGACCAATATTCTTCATAAACTTAGATGTAAGAATTCTATACAAAAGCTTAGCAAACTGAATTCAACAATATATGTTAATAAAGAGGATAATATACAACAGCAAGCAAAATGTATCCTAAGAATACAAGTTCATTCAAAAGACTGTATAGTCTCACCACTTCCATTTAACGTTCTATCAATGATTCTAACCATTGCAGTCAATCAAGAAAAGTAAATAAAAAGTATTCAGGTAAAAAAAAAAATGAAGTAAAACTATTTTTAATCACAGATCTATCATCATTATGTAGAAAACCCAATAGGACCTATTGGGAAAAAAATCAACTAGAATTAATAAACGAATTTATCAAAATAGCAAGATACAAAATCATTAAATAAACATCATTGTATTTTTATATACTCATGATGAAAATTTGAATTTAAACATTAACATTTTAAAATGCATTAAAATGGCATTAAAAATATAAATAATTGGGAATCAATCTGATTGAAATCAATCTGGTGTGAAAGTCTTAACCCCTGAAAACTATAAAACACTGCTAAGAAAAATTAAAGGATGTTTTAATTAATGGAGACATATACCTTATTGATGGGACAAAAGATTTGTTATTATGATCCCAATTCTTCACAAATTGACCTAGAGATTTATTGTAATCCAAATCAAAACTCTTAACATACTTATTGGAAAAGTATGATGATGAGCTGGTTCTAAAATACATTCAGAAATGCAAAGGACCTGGAATAGCCAACACAACTTTGAAAAAGCTGGAGAGCTAACACTACCTGTTTTCAAACTATATTGTAAAGCTACAGTAATCAAAAAGTGTGGTATTATCATATAGAAAGAAAAAAATCAATGTAACAAAATAGAGTTCAGATATGCAGACACAACTGATTTTTAACAACTTGCACAGGCAATGTAGTGGAAATAATTTAGTCTTTCCAAGAAATAAGGCTGAAAGAAAAAAAAAACTTAAACCCACCACTAAATGCAAAGCTTAACTCAAAATATATCATAGATTTGAATTTAAGTCCTCAAACTATAAAAATTCTAAAATAAAACATAGGAGAAAATCTCTGCGACTGTGAGTTAGACAAAAAGTTGTTGGCTACAACACCGAAACCACAATGCAGTAAAAAGCTAATAAGTGACACTTTATCAAAATCAAAACCTCTTCAAAAGAGAATGAAAAAACAAGCCACAGCAGGCAATCCCTGAGTTGCAGCTGACCCGACTTACAGCATCCCATAACTTACCAACAGACTTCCAAGCCTCCCCGTAAGGATAATTTATATCTAAATAATTAAAATAATAATTTGGTAACTTATTTCTTCTGCACATGTGAACAAACCCACATGGCGAAAGTGGTTCATAGGCGCAGCATCTTCGCACTAGCAGCTAATCTCATAGACAGATGAGAAGCAGCTGATAAAAACACAAGAATACAAAGAATCACAAGATCCATAGCCAAGAAAGTTTACAACAAAAGAACTCATGGGAGCTTTTCATCTGATGAAAGCAGGATTTGCTAAGCTTGAGGACCAAGATCCTAACATCGAGTGGTTTGCAAGGATTTGAGTGAGAACACCAGCTGCTACAAGGCTGTGATGAAAAAAGGTAAAAAAAAGGCTGTGTAAATAGCCCCGATATCTTTTTCAAGAAAACAACTTCAGTGTTAATCAGAATCAAAGTCTTATTCTTCACCACCCACTCTATCCTTCCAGCACCATCTCCATCATCATCTTCTGATTAACATCAACCTACCTTCTTGCCTCAAAAATGCCCCTGCCAGTAGGCAAGGCACGGATGCAGCACCAGGTGAGGGTTAACTTTTAATATTCTTTTTCTAAATTTCTCCTGTCTAAACTTTTTGAATGAGTTTGTTTTTATGTTTTGTTTGTTTGAATTTTAAAAAGAGTACAATAATTTCTGTAACTTGTTATTATAGCATGGGAGTATTATTATTATAGTATTTTACTGCATTATTATTACCACATATGTTCCATTATAGTTTTATTATTATTATTCCCACATGTTGGCTATTTATCAGGGATCTGAGTTGCATACAAATCCAACCTAAAGACAATTGTTAGGAACATATTTCTTCTGAAACCGGAGGACTGCTTATATTTTCCAATCAGGTGTTTGATAAAAGACTTATCCAAAATATGAAATGAGCTCTTAAAATCAACAATAAGAAAACAACCCCCTAAAAATGAACAAAATGTTTGAACGTGCATTTCACCAAATGGCAAATAAGTGTATAAAAAGATGCTCCTCATCATTAGACATTAGGGAAAGCAAAATAAATCACAATGAGAAACCGTTACACATACCAATGAGAATGATTACATTAAAACATTGACCATAACAAGTGTTGCACACATATGGTGGAGCTAGAGTGCTCATATGCTGCTAGGAATATAAAATAATATCCTTTTAGAAGAACGGTTTGCAATTTTTTTAAAGTTATACATATGCCAACTATATGCTCCACCCATTTCACTCCTAGGTATTTGTCATGAGAAAAGAAAACACCATATATGTGTATACAGTTGTACACCCCTGTTTTAGTTGCTTTATTCATATAACAGCACACCGGACACAACTCAAATGTCTATCAACAGAGGAATGGATAAACAAATTTTGGCATACCCATACAATGAAACCCTACTCAACTGTAAAAATGAATAAACTATTGATACACACAACACAAGTGTGTAAGTCTTAAGATAACCCAGACAAATGTAAGAAGCCAGATAAAAAAGAGCACATGCTATAGGATGCATTTCTGTGAAACTCTAGTGACAGAAAGCTTAGCAGTGGTTGCTTAGGGATGAGGGGGATCAGGAATGAGACACCCCAGTAGGCCATGAGAAAACTTTTCTGGTGATATATATGGTCAATCCATTGTGGTGATGGTTTTGTGGATGTACACATATGGCAAAAGCAATTCTCTCTCTCTCTCTCTCTCTTTCTCTTTCTCTCTCTCCTCTCAATCATTCCACCCCTTGTCCCTTCTGTCTCTATGTGAAGAAGAAAGTATGTTGTCCACAGTATAACTGGAAACCATATTATGAACAAAGGGAAAGTCAGCGTGAACAACAACAACAAAAAAAAAAAAAAAAAGAAGACAGAGAGAAATATTTCTGAGGGGAAAAGAATCAAAGTCTTGACTGCACTGAATTTGAAGTTCACCTTAGCTATGGATTTTCAAGTACATGTTCTAATGATGTGTCATAACAGTTATATCATTTTGAGTCAGGAGTCTACGTCTTGCAGTGGAAAGCATCATAACTAATTCTCATTTGAGAATCATACTAACAATGTGTAATATGCCATCAGAATAAAACTCAATGCCTGGAATTTAATTCCAAAGAATTAAAGATCTGTCCACCTACTGCTATGTATATCTGTAAAACTGAGTGGCATGTCTACCTATATCTATGGCATATAAGTCTTACAGATGTTACAATAGAAGGGATAGCTGCTGCTTACCTTCTTTTGACACCAGTGCCCCAATTTTCCCTTAGTAAACCATCAATGTGGCACTCTTAATACATGCCTTTCAGATGAGACAGACCTTCCTTGTCACTGAGAGTAGCTGCACCATTCAAAGGGTATTGTGAAGACATGGGCAATGGAGTTCATGTCCCCAAACTTCTCACCTCGATCACCTTTTAATTACCTTTCCAAACAAGAAAAAAAGTGCAAATAGGTAAGCAGGGGCATTTTAAAGGTGCACTTGAGGAAAGGAAAATGATACTCTCACTTTTCTTTGTTTTGAGTAGACTGTAAGGCCCTGTTATAAAGAGGCCCAAAACAAAGATCTGAACTTCATGGCTCCAGTGAAAGTTAGCCCAAGGAAACTATGAATCCCTGAGGAAAAAGCAAAGCATGCTTATTTACATGTGTCTGGTGAAAGTTGGCTTAGTCCAGCTGGTGACAAGTAATATGGAAGAGCGCTGCTCTTGTGAGGTGAGTTGCATTTAAATGTTTTAAATGAGGCAAGAGTCCTTATTTGCACCCAGGGTGATGCAGAAGAGAGACTTCCCTCCATAGCTTGAGCTGAATGTTGACAGATTGCCAGTTGGTTCACTGCCAGCCCATAAGAGCAAAAACTTTCCCACTGGTAGGCTTGCCGCTGCATAACAGACCCTAACTACTTGGCCTGTGATTATAGGTCAGTACATGCAGAGCCTGAGGTCTGAGCAGGAAATGGAAAATAACAACGTGCCCTGGTAGAATAGCAAGCCAGAGAGGAAAACCAAGATAAACGCTTCAAACAGGTGTTTCGCCAAAATAGAGTTGTTGGAAGAATCAGATGAAAACCTTTTTAAAAAGTAATACATTCACTCACGAAGATATAATTAAAGATTAAGAGGTTGACAGTTAAATATACGAAAGACACTAGAACAACAACAACAAAAATCATTTAAAGAAAGTAGTAACTCTATGTGTTTCTGACTCTCCTGTCTGAAATAACCAAACTGAAATGACTGATGGAAAAACCGAGGAGTTCAAATCAACACAGATTCCTCAGATTATAGCTAACATTTATTGGGCTTTTACTTCTAAGTACATTCCATGGATTTAATCTTTAATCTTCATGCAGCAGCCAGCCCCATTTTTAAGGAAAGTGAGGCTTAAAGAGTTTAGTCACACAGCCAGGAAGTCAAGGAGCAGGTTTCAAACTCATGCAGGCTGACTTCAGAGCTCAAGGACTTAGTCACCACCTCTCTATTCATTAAGGGCCTGAACTGGGCCTCAGATGATTCTCCCAGGTACATACTAAGCCTAAGACTGGTAGACGGGCATGGTGGCTCACACATCTAATCCTAGCACTCTGAGAGGCTGAGGCAGGTGGATCGCCTGAGCTCAGGAGTTCGAGCCCAGCCTGAGCAAAAGTGAGACCCTGTCTCTACCAAAAATAGAAAAACTAGCCGGCATTGTGACATGTGCCTATAGTCCCAGCTACATGGGAGGCTGAGGCAAAAGAATCTTTTGAGCCCAGGAGTTTAAGGTTGCAGCGAGTTGTGACGGCAAAGCACTCTACCAAGGGTGACAGAGTGAGAATCCATCTCAAAAAAGAAAAACAAAAAAGAAGATCAACAGTGACTTTTTATCTTCTTACCACCTCTCACCCCAGCTATGGAGGAAAGTTTCTTACTTCTGCTTTAATCAGACAACCTGAATTTTATTTCCACTCTGTTACTTGGGACTTTGGGAAAACTACTTAGCTTCAGGGGGTCTCAGTTTCCTCATCTGTGAGACGAAAATAACAGGATTATTGTGAAGACTTAAAAGACGTAACATTGTAAAATTCCCAGTACTCATTTGGTGACAGTGAGAGTTAGTTAAAATGCTGAGCTTGGAAAATTAGAGAGGCATTAATATGTTTCTTTAAATGTTTAAAAGACTATTTTGAAAATAAGGGAGTAAAACCATCTTTGTTACTCTACAGGAGGAAAATGGAAATAATAACACAAGTTACAAAGAAAAAGATTTGGCCTCCATATGAGAATGGCCTTTCCCAGTGACCCCTTCAATAATGGAAGAGGTCATCTTATGACACGGTAAACGTTGATTCCGTCACTGGAATTAGTCACAGATTTTTGAATACCATATAAGAACTATTGCTCTGAGTAAAAAATTAGATTTTAAAGTCTTTAAATTTCCTCCTACCTCTACTAAAGTTTCTATAATTCTAAAAATTGTCTTCTGGCAGATAAGGTAATGATTTAAGAGAAAAATATCTCCTTCCAAAAGAAAATATTGGTTTTATGAAAAAATTTTCAAGAAAGATTATATAGACATTTTAACAATGTTGATTATTCCTAGCCATGAGCATGGTATAGGAATAAAGAACAAATGGTTCTTCCATTTGTTAACATCTTCTGCTATTTCTTTTCTTTTCTTTTTTTTTGAGACAAAGCGTCTCACTATGTCACCCTCAGTAGAGTGCTGTGGCACCACAGCTCACAGCAACCTCAAACTCTTGGGCTTAAGAGATTGTCTTGCCTCAGCCTCCCAAGTAGCTGGGACTACAGGCACCTGCGACAACATCCGGCTATTTTTTTGTTGTAATTGTCATTGTTGTTTGCTAGGCCCGGGTTTGCGTTCAAACCCATCAGCTCCAGTGCATGTGGCTGGTGCCCTACCCCCTGAGCTACAGGTGCCAAGCCACTGCTATTTATTTTCTCAGGAGTTCATAGTTCTCTCTGTAAAGATCCTTCACATGCTTTGTGAGGTATATTCACAGGTATTTCATTTTCTTTGAAGCCACTGTGAAAGGTAATGTGTCTTTGATTTGATCCTCAGCTTGACTTCATATACTCATTAGAGTATAGGAAGGCTACTGATTTGTGGGCATTGATTTTGTATCCCGTGATGTTACTGTATTTCTTGATCACTTCCAGGAGCCTTGTGGTTGAATTTTCTAAGTATAAGATCATATCATCAGCAAAGAGAGAGAGTTTGACCTTCTCAATCCCTGTTTGAATACCCTTAATCTTCTCTTGTCTGATTGCATTGGCTAGAACTTCCAGCATGATGCTGAATAGCAGTGATGATAGCGGCTCTCCTTGTCTGGTTCCAGTTCTGAGTGGAAATGCTTTCAGTTGTACTTCATTCAGTATGACATTGGCTATGGGTTTGCTGTGGATGGCCTCTATCAGAAATGTCCCATGTATTTCTATTTTCTTAAATAGTCTCGTCAGAAAAGGATGCTGAATTTTGTCAAATGCTTTTTCTGCATTTATAGAGCAGTTCATACGGTCCTTGTTTTTGCTTCTATTTATGTGTGAATTACATTTATGAATTTAAATATGTTGAACCAACTTTGCATCCCTAGGATAAAGCCCACCTGATCATGATGTGTAATTTTTTTTTAAATGTGTCACTGCCTTCTGTTTGCTAGGATTTATTGAATATTTTTACATTGATATTCATTTAACATACTGGTTTGTTTTTTGTTTGTTTGTTTGTTTTTTATCTTTTCCTGGTTTTGGTATCAGGGGGATGTTCACTTCATAGAACATTTTGGGTAAGTTTCCTTCCTTCTCTATGTTTTGGAATAGGTTCTACAATATAAGTATAAACTCCTCTTTGAAAGCTTGGTAGAATTCTTGTGTGAAACCATCTAGTCCAGGACTTGTCTTTTTTGGAAGATTTTATATTGTTGGAATTTCTTTTTTTTTATTTATTTTTTATTTTTTATTGTTGGGGATTCATTGAGGGTACAATAAGCCAGGTTACACTGATTGCAATTGTTAGGTAAAGTCCCTCTTGCAATCATGTCTTGCCCCCATAAAGTGTGACACACACCAAGGCCCCACCCCCCTCCCTCCTTCCCTCTTTCTGTTTCCCCCACCATAACCATAATTGTCATTAATTGTCCTCATATCAAAATTGAGTACATAGGATTCATGCTTCTCCATTCTTGTGATGCTTTACTAAGAATAATGTCTTCCACGTCCATCCAGGTTAATATGAAGGATGTAAAGTCTCTATATTGTTGGAATTTCACTGCTTGGTATCAGTCTGTTCAAAATTTCTAATTATTTCTGGTTGAGTTTAGGGAAGTGGTATGATTCCAAGTATTGGTCTATTTTCTCCATGTTTTCAAATTTCTGTGCATAGAGTTTTTTGTAGTAATCAAGGATGATCTTTTGTATCTCAGTGGTGTCTGTTACTGTTTCCCCCTTTTCACTTCTGATTGAGGCCATTCGAGATCTTACTCTTCTGTTTCTAGTTAATCTGGCCAAGAGTTTATCAATTTTATTAATCTTTTCAAAGAACCAACTCTTCTAAATGGTTCTTAAGTTTTCAATTTTATTTATTTTTTATTTTTTAATTTAATTTTTAATTAAAATCATAACTATATACATTTATGGGGTACAGTGTTCTCAATTTCATTTAATCCTGATTTAATTTTGGTTATTTCTTTCCTTCTGCTTGGTTTGGGGTTGGATTGCTCTTCCACTGTTAAAATGTCCATACTACCCAAAGTGATCTACAGATTTAATTCACGCCTCATCAAAGTATCAACATTATACTTTCAAGAACTTGAAAAAATAGTACTTCATGGGTGGCGCCTGTGGCTCAGTGAGTAGGGCGCCGGCCCCATATGCCGAGGGTGGCGGGTTCAAACCCAGCCCCGGCCAAACTGCAACCAAAAAATAGCCGGGCGTTGTGGCGGGCGCCTGTAGTCCCAGCTGCTCGGGAGGCTGAGGCAAGAGAATCGCGTAAGCCCAAGAGTTAGAGGTTGCTGTGAGCCGTGTGACGCCACGGCACTCTACCCGAGGGCGGTACAGTGACACTCTGTCTCTACAAAAAAAAAAAAAAAAAAAATAGTACTTCATTTCATATGGAAACAGAAAAAAACCCTGACTAGCCAATGCAATTCTAATAAATAAAAACAAATCTGGAGGCACCACATTACCAAACTTCAGGTTATACTACAAGTCTACAGTGACCAAAATAGCATGGTTCTGGCACAAAAATAGAGACATAGATATATAGAATGGAATAGAGAACCTAGAGATAAACCCAGCCATGTATCATCATCTGACTTTCAATAAATCAAACAAAACCATACACAAGGGAGAAGAATCCCTATTATTTATTTATTTATTTATTTATTTTTAGAGACAGAGTCTCACTTTGCCACCCACAGTAGAGTACTGTGGTGTCACAGCTCACAGCAACCTCCAGCTCTTGGGCTTAGGTGATACTCTTGCCTCAGCCTCCCAAGTATCTGGAACTACAGGCTGGCTGTTTTTTGTTGCAGTTTGGCCAGAGCAGGGTTCAAACCCTCCACCCTCGGTATATGGGGCCGGTGCCCTACTCACTGAGCCACAGGCACCACCCAAGAATCCCTATTTAATATACGGTGCTAGAAGAACTAGTTAGCCAAAGGTAGAAGACTGAAACTGGACCTGCACCTCTCACCACTTACAAAAAATGACTCTCACTGGATAAAAGATTTAAATTTAAGATGTGAAATAGTAAAAGTTCTAGAAAAACGTGTAGGAAAAACTCTCGACAACGTTGACCTGGGAAAAGATTTTATGAAGAAGATCCCCTTGGCAATTGCAGAAACACAAAAAATAAATGAATAAGACATGAATTAAAAAGCTTCTGCACAGCTAAGGGAACAACAACTAAAGAATACAGACAACCTTCAGAATGGGAGAGATATTTGCATGCTACAAATCTGACAAAGGGCTGATAACTAGAAACTACAGAGAACTCAAACTAATCAAGAAAAGAGCAAAAAATCCCATTTATAAGTGGGCAAGAGACTTGAACAAAACCTTCTCTGAATTAGACAGATGAATGGTTAACAAACAGATAAAACAATGCTCATTGTCTCTAACCATCAGAGAAATGCAAATCAAAACCATCCTGAGATATCACCCAACTCTAGTAAGAACAGCCCACATCACAAAGTCCCAAAGCTTCAGATGCTGGTTCGGATGTGGAGAGAAGGGAACACTTTTACACTGCTGATGGGATTGAAAACTAATACAAACTTTTTGAAGAGAAGTATGGAGAATCCTCAAAGAGCTAAAATAAACCTTCCATTTGATTCTGCAATCCCATTACTAGGTATCTACCCAAAAGAAAAAAATAATTTTATCAATAAGGATATTTGCACTAGAATGCGTATGGCAGCTCAATTCACAATTGCCCAGATGTGGAAACAACCCAAGTGCCCATCAACTCATGAATAAATTAATAAACTGTGGTATATGTATGTCATGGAATACTATTTAGCCATTAAAAGATGAAGACTTTACATCTTTTGAATTAACCTGGATGGAGATGAAGAACATTTTTCTTAGTAAAGTATTGCAAGAATGGAAAAGCAAGTATCCCATGTACTCAATACTAACATAAAACCAATAGATTAACCCCCCATGAGGGAAAAACACAATTAAATTCAAGTGGGGGAGGGAGTGGGAAGGAGAGAAGGGAGAAAGGAGGGGAGTGGTAAACTCTAACTTAATAGGCACAAAATACAGATATATAGCACACCCCCTAAGTAAAGAGTCAAATACAATTTGAACTACACCTAACAAATGCAAACCATGTAAGCTAATCATTTGTGCCCTCATGTTAATCTGAAGTAAAAAATGATAAAAAGAATTTATTGAACTATATAAT
This sequence comes from Nycticebus coucang, assembly GCF_027406575.1. NCBI lineage: Eukaryota > Metazoa > Chordata > Mammalia > Primates > Lorisidae > Nycticebus > Nycticebus coucang. Next base: position 30,430,112 of record NC_069780.1, read on the forward strand.
TTACTCTAAGAGAAGCGTGTAATTTTTCTCTATTCTAAAAAATTAAGCATTTCTTTCATGTTTCTAATTGCTATCTAAGTAAGAAGAATTATATTAGTGTAAAAATACTTTCTCATGCATGCACACACATGCACGTTTGGAAAAGTTTATCTGTTACCATGTAAGTGCTGATAAAATGAATTTTCCACATGCTGTAAGTGTTAGATTAAAGAAAACTGAATCTGAAGTTTTTTTTTAATTGTTAAAACAGATAAGCAGCATTGCTTGAATTTGCGCTTCAACAAGTCCTGACAATGTTCTTAGAAATCTTGCTGCCAATGTATATATATGAAGAACTGATTACAACAGATATTATTATTACAATATATAATTTCAAATCCCTTTCAGATTTCTATGACACTTATCAGGAGATATATGTACGCAAAGGCATATTTATCCTATTAAAATATATTTATAAGCATCAGACCTCAGTAATGATTAGATTTGTCTGCTGGATATAGAATCTTATGGAAAACAGAAGGCCCCTCCATAAAAACAAGTAACTGGCACCTGTCACAATGGGATGCCCATCAGCTAGTCTTATTTAACTCAGAAAAATTTTGTTGGAGTCATTCACCTTTGTTTTCTAGGGACTGAAAGTATCCTGGGTGAGGGACTTTCTGTGCTAAAAGCAAGATAGTACCAGGCAAACTTGGATGAGATAGCCTTCTGGTTCCCTGCAAACCAGTAAAAGATATCTCTCTATTATAGGCTGAATTGTGTTGCCCGAAAATTCATGTGTTATGTGTTGTACTTTAGCATATAACTATATTTAAAGATAGGGTCTTTACAGAGGTAAGTTAAAATGAAGTTATTGGGGGTGGTGTCCTTACAAGAAGAGGAGATTTGGACACAAAGACACACAGAGAGACAATCATGAGAAGACACAGGAGAAGGCACCCGGCTGCAGGTTAAGCAGAGAGGGCTCAGAAGAAACCAGCCTGCTGTCACCTACTTCTTAGACTTCCAGCCTCCAGAACTGTGAGAAAATGAATTTCAGTTGTTTCATCTACTCAGTCTGAAGCATTTATAATGGTAGCCTGAGAACACTAACACCTTCTTTAATAGTTATTGCCGTCTTTGGTGTCGTGCATTTCAAATGATGATTAGAGCCCCATCGTCCCCTTCTCTTCAGGACTTTTCTTCTCTGCACTCTCCCTCTCTGTGACTCGAAAGGAAGACTTGCCCCTTCCTTTCACCTAGATTATGAACTTGAACTCCTCACATCCTGCTTCTGTGTTCTGACACCTTGCTCCTTCATTAACCTTTCTATTTTTTTTAATATTTTAAGCTATTTATTTTTTTAATTTTACATAAGCAATCGCTGAATTTATGCCCGTTGTAAAAATATTAAAGCAACACATATACACACATACTCATATAAAAGTTATGGTCTTAATATGTAAATTCAGGCATGATAAATCTATTTTTTATTTATTTTTTGTTTTTTTCCCCACCCCCTCCCTCCTTCTCTCTCTCTGCTCTTCCTTTCCCCCACCTCCTCCTTTCTCTCTCTGCTCTCCCATTCCCCCACCCCCACCAAGTCATTAATTGTCATTAATTGTCCTTATATCAAAATTGAATACATAGGATTCATGCTTCTCCATTCTTGTGATGCTTTACTAGCCTTTCTCTTATTAACTATTAAACTCTCTCTCCACCTTTCCAAACTTCCTTGAACCTGGCCACTCCATAATGTTAATCAAATAAATGAGGAGTCACAGTAACTTCTCTTTCCTCCCACGTCCCTCCGAACGCGGGTGAGTTCTTTTGCATTTATTGCCCTGCCTTCTCAATTTCCCACTGGCCTGTCATCCTCCCACAGTGTGGTTCTTGGCTTTCATTATATTGAAATGACTCTGAAAGAGAAAGGTGAGATCAGGACAACTTCTGTCAATGCCTTTGGAAAATTAACAAAGTTCTCTTTTCTTCCAATAGAGTGATCAAGATGAGCAGAGGATGGACACAGCCATCGCCTGAGGCATGCTTGGCATTTGCTCATTCCCAAAGTTGACTGTTTCTTCTCATCCTCACCCTTTAGTAACTGTCTGCAGCATCTGACACTGTTATCGCACTCTCTCACTCTTCAAACTCCCTCTTTTCTAGTTTTCCAAGCCTTTCTCCTACTGTTGATGGCCTCACAAGTTTCTAAGCATCTGTTCCTTTTTCTCTCTCCCAACCCCTTAAAATAGTTTCTCATCCCATTTCTGTCCTTGGCCCTCTTTACACCTAACTCTATTATCACTAATGTTTTAGAAACACTCTCATAACAACTACTATATCTTTGCAGCTCTGGATTTAGATCTCCAACCCTATGTCTCTCTGAGCAATAGGCTTGAGTTCCCACTTGCCTATTACTCATTCCCATGTGGACATCTCACTGAGTCTATCATACTTAACTGAATGCATCATAATTCCCGCAGATTTTCTTTCTCAGTTATAGTGTTGCCATTCTAATCATTCAGACCAGAAAACTCAGAACTGAGTTGTCTTCTCATTTAAATTGCATATATCATATATGAGTAGATCCTGTTGACGCTAGTTTTATAATCTTTTACATTCTCCTTTTCATATCATTGGATAATAATTTAGTATAGTGGTTAATAGCATGGACACCATAGCCAAATCAACCAAGTTCAAATCCTGACTCTCCTAATTCTAGCTATGAAACTGAAAATTATTCAACTGCTCATCTGTAAAAATGGGGACTGTAATGATGACCTACCTACTTTATATGATTATTTGAGAACCAAATAAATTAATCCATGTAGTTAGATATTAACCCTATGCTCATTCAACCTATTTTTTTCCTTCTAAACAACTAACAAACTGTTAGTTCCTGGCTCCCTTGCATCTAAGTAGGGCCATAGAATGTGAGCGGAAGTGTTGTGTCACCTTCAGTCAAAGGCAATTGAAAGAAGACATATTATACTTTTCCTATGCTCCTCCTCCTTTTTTGAGGCAACTTTGGAAGTAGCACACCACAATAGTTAGACGTGGAAAGGATTCTGAATCCCTGAGTCACTATGTTGGGAAGAGAGCTGCCCAAGGGAGCCCTGCAGCTGGGAGCTTCTTCAGTGAATTTCATGTGATAGAGGAGGGAACTTTTATTGTGTTCAGTTACTGAAATTCAAGGTTTGAGGGGTTTGGGGTTTTTTTTTTTTGTTTGTTTGTTTGTTTGTTTTGATAATTGCTACTAGTGTTATTTACCCCAACATCATATAAATATGCTAGGAACATGTTCATAAACACCAATCTCTAATAAAGGGCAGAGATTACTTTTTCTACTGCAATTATTTTAGTTTGAATTCAAATCATCTTTTACTTAGATTATAAGAGGATCACATAAACCATCAACTCTTTTTTGTCCGAGTAGTTCATTATTGACATAGGACATAGTTTGCTATCAAAGTCTTTGTTCTGCCCAGTTATGCTGTTGGTAAGTGCCAGGGTGATTATCGTTCAGAGACAGCAAAAGAACATATTTGGTGGGTGGCGCCTGTGGCTGAAAGGAGTAAGGCCCTGACCCCATATACTGGAGGTGGCAGGTTCAAACCCAGCCCCGGCGCCAAAACACGCAAAAAAAAAAAAAAAGAACGTATTTTATGATTCCAATAAGAGGAAAACAATAAATAACCCATTCCTTCTTTACTGCCTTAAAGAAGCAGAGTAAATGTAGAGACTTCTACGCCTTTGTAAATTGCAGCTTGTCTCCCCTCTCCTGCATCTTAGACCCCAATACAGCTGTCACATTGGCTTAAATTCAAATCCTGGCTCTCATACCCTCTTCTTCCTGAGCCTCTTCATGTAAGGAATATACTTTTATCGGATAATTCTTTGGTAAAACAATATGTATTTCCCCTGTTTACTTCGGGCCCTTGGTTTACATTTTTAAAGAAAAGAATAGCATCTTTTTGAATCTTTCTTTATTATTTATGGAATACATTTTAAGTGCTATAAATGTGTTTGAGAGAGATAATATTAGACCCAAAATGTTGACTACTGGGCATCTGGGAACAGATCGCTTTTTTTCACTTTAATTATTATAGAATTCCGCTTCCTAAGCCTTTTTGCTGTAAACCGTGTTTTAACTCAAACTTCATGTCTTTAAGTCTCACTCCTGCTCATCTACTTGTTTTCTTTGTCCTGTTCATTTTGCCTCCACATCTTGTATACCATTCTAACATCCACTAAATCTCCTTTATCAAGTTTTTCCTGCTACAGTACAATAACAAATAACAAAGAGGGTTTCCTGAGTATCTGTCATCCAGATAAATGCTTCACATACATTATCTCATTTGACTCTTCCAATACTACTATGAAGTGAGCATCAATATTAATACTATACCAGTTTACAGATGAGGAGAAGGAGGGTTGGAATGGCTCCATACTTATTCAGAGTCACATAGCTCCTTGGGACAGAACAGGAGTGAATTTTTTTTCTCTGGAGGGTACAATTAGGCCCTGGTTTCAAGTGTGAAGGTAGCACCAGACTGAATCCACAGCCTGAAAACTTCACCACTAGGAAGTATTACCAACACTGTGGTACCACTCCCTGCTTATGCCTCAGTGTGTGATGCTACGCCATGAAAGCAGTCACTATACTCTGCCTAGTACCATAATTACACATGTTTTGTGAAATCCTTACAGGTGGTGATGGTGGCTCATTAAGTATTCATTTGAACTGACAGAAAGATGCTATTATCTGTAGGACCAGTGACATTCTGTTTTCAAATTTACTGATATCCTCATTTCAACATGTTTTCATTGCTAAGAGAATAAACTTCTGAATTCTCTGTATGAGGAAGATGACTTCTTTTCCCTCTTTTGGTAGGTCCACACTCAGGGCTATAATTTGTTGTATAAATCACTTTGTCCTGGCTTTTTTATAAGGGATGATTCTTTCTGACTTTATGCTAGAAATAGAGTTTTATCTTCTTTTTCTTTTTTAACCACTTAGAGATGGTTAAAAACAGAGTGCTACCTCTTGTACCTGTTAACTGTATAAGCACAAAATGTGGCGAGTGTTTCAATGGGATGAAAGGAAATACTCCATTATCAATAGGAAGAGACACAACAGTGATGACTGTGTGTCCTCACGGTCACAGTGCAAGCATTTATGTCTCTTACGCCTATGAGGAATTTATTTTCAAATCCTTTTTGTATAATTTTATAATCCTTCTATACAATTCTATAGACCGTTTTCATTCTTTATATAATAGCTTCTTTTAGTACCTAGAACTATGAGGTAAGGGTGTTATAACGTAACATATCTGTTGTTATGTGCATAACACTACACATACGTTGTAACACATACACAAAATGCAACATATATGTCTAACATATCTACACACAATATATGCATAACATCATATAAAGCTTTTGCATAGGTTATAATATGAGCTATCATGGCATGTTTATTGCACACGTAAAGAAATTGAAGCTCAGACAAACTATTACTTGGTGAAATTTACACAGATAATTTAAGGCAAAGCCAGGACTCCAACACAAGTCTGATTTTGAGTCATGAGGTCTTTCCATTTCATCTCGGCCTCCACAGGTAAGAGATATGACCTATATGCTCCTAAGTATGTTACAATGTCTTCATGCCCCCAAACAAGCGGTACCCTTTACAGAATAATCCCCTCCTGCTCTAGTCACAACATAGCTCTTAGAGTTTACAAGGCTCAGTTGTGTATGAGTATTTGTGAGTATCTTTTACATATCATAATCTCTTACTATTCATGTCACACTATACAGATCTCAACCTCCAAATTCTCTGCACACCATTTCCAACACTCAACTTCATGACAGGGAAATCTGTGTGATTTCAAAGGTTTAGTGATGTTATGGTTGGTATATCTGTCTCCTCCAAACCTCAAGTTGAAACTTGATCCTTAATGATGCAGGTGGGACCTAATGGGACATGTTTGAGTCATGGAGGCTGTTCCCTCAGGAACAGATTAATGCTGTCCCTGGGAGGAAGTATGCATGAATTCTCATTGTTTTAGTTCCTGTGACAGCTGGTTGTTAAAAAGAGCCTGGCACCGTCTCTCTCTCTCTCTCTCTCTTCCTCTCTGGCCTTGTGATCACTGCACATGCCAACTCTCCTTCACCTTTGATCAAGAGTAGAAGCAACCTAAGGCTTTCACCAGATGCAGACGTAGGTGCCATTCTTCTTGTACAGTCTGCAGAACCATAGGCTTAATAAATTTCTTTTCTTTATAAATCACCCAGTCTCAAGCATTCTGTTATAGCAACATTAAACAGACTGAGATGAGTGAAAAATACAACAGAGCCTGCCCTTTCCACGATATTGATGTCTGAAATTCCACATTTAAATAATTTTTTTCTCTATTTTTTATTTTTCTTTGTAACCTAGTAATGGCAAATACCTTCTAACATCTTAGGGCAGGTGAATTTGTAAAAAATATTTTTGGAAGCTGGTTTGCGTAGCGTATAGAGAAAATGTCGGGCAACAAAGCAAGAAGGCAGGAAGGTTAACTAGAGAGCCAAAAAAGGGGAAACTAATTTTGTCTACAGTACTGCACTGAACTGCACCCCTCAGAAAGACCTGTTCAAGTCTTAACCCGGGCTCCTGTGAATATGACCTGGTGTGGAAATGGGGTCTTTGTAAATGTAATCAAGTTTAGATGAGGTCATACTGGATGAGGATGGGCTCGAAATCCAACGATCGCTATCTCAGAAAGAAAAAGGGGAGGTTTCAATTCTAACCTCCAGGACTGTGACAGAATAAAATTCCTATTGTCTTAAGTCACCCAGTTTAAATTTGTCACAGAAGCCCTAAGTAACTAACACCCTACCCTTAATTTTAAGTTCATTTGGGTTAATCCCTTCCAATAATTAACACTGGTCAACTGTCATTCCCAAAATATGTCCCACTGGCTCTACTCTTGTAACCATCCTATATATCCATCTTTTGGTGGTGGGCTGCCACCCCTGCAAGTGAAGACTTGCTGTGTATACTCACATCCGTTCCCAAAGGGGGACCCCGCTCCCCTTGAAGACATGTGTATACTCACAGCTGTTCCCAAAGGTAGACCCCGCTCCCCTTACACTCTGTTAATAGGAGCTTGCAAACCTTATACTTCCATACATGACAGTAATCATTTTACATAAACTATGTATTAACCTATCAATACATAACACAGTATTAGAAAATATGTAATACTGTCCCATAAACAATAACCCAGAATTTCTAAAAGGTCATTGTCCAGTCTTTATGAATCTTTGGAATTCCAACTGCTCAAACAGCCTCTGGAAGCTAAGGAAATAGCTTGCAAATAGATTGTTAGCTGGTCCCAAGGTCACCTAGGAAATTCCCCTAATCCCCGTCTAATGGACCTCTGTTTCGTGTTAAACATTTCACCCAGAAGGTGCTAATAACCTCATGGGGAGGAGGGTGGGCTTCCAAGTACTAGGGCAAACATGGGACCCGGACTCGGCCTGGTGATACCTATGTCTTACAGATAAGCTTAAAGTTGTTACAGGACTCAGAAGTGAAGCGCTAAAATAACAACAAGCTCTAAAATAACCGTTTCAGCTCCAGATTTTTTATTTGGGGAGCTAATCTACCCCCAGGTATCCACAGCCTGTGCCTGGTACAGTACCCAGCAGGTAAATGGTGGTCTCGGGGAGGGCTGCGTGTGGGTGCTAGCAGCCAACATCTCTCCAGAAAGAAAAAGACAACTCCCCTCTGCCAGATAAATATTTCTTCATCATCACCACCATCATCACTATAACTCTATCCACAGTAATTATCATAAAGGCCTGAAGATGCCCTGTGGATGAAAGTTCTGAATACCTGTCATGTAACCAAGAGATACAAGACTTCACAAACCCAGGGGACGTCCATACGTCATTTGACAGAAGTCAGTTATGATACTGAGATTCTACTTTGTGAAGAGATTTGAGTGTAATCGAGACACAGCAGAATGGAATATACCGATGAGATTTATTTTTGTATCTGGCATGCCTGGACCCATGCTCACCCCTGGTCGGTCCAGCTGCTCCAGCCTGCCCTTAGCGGCTCGGGACGCCTCACAGCCACCGCCCGCGGCCTCCTCAGCGCCGCCCGCTTCCCGGGACGACGCGGCCCCGCAGGCGCTTTCCAGGGGCGTCCCCAGCTGTGCCGGCCCGCGGGGCTGCGGGAGCCCCACGGGGACGGGGCGTCCAGGCCGCCCGGCGCGCACCCCTAGCCCAGCGCCCGAAGCGGCCCCGAGGGGCGGGCAGGCGGGCGGCCGGCGGGCCGGGCGGGGTGGGGGGCGCAGGGCGCCCCAGCCGCGCGGGCTTCCCCCACCCCCGTCGCGACCCCACCTCCCGCCCCCGCGGCGTGCGCGCTTATGTCTGTCTGTCTGTCTGCTCTCTCGACGTCAGTGGGAATTTCCAGCCAGGAAGTGAGAGAGTGAGCGAGAGAGAAAGAGAGAGAAGTGCACCAGCGCGCCGGGGCAGGAAGAGGAGGTTTCGCCACCGGCGCTCCCGGCGACGCGCTGACAGCTTCCCCTGCCCTTCCCGTCGGTCGGGCCTCCCGCGGCCGCCGCTGCCCTCGGCCTGCAGCCGCCGCCGGCCTCGCTGGGAGCCCAGCGCCGCCGAGGCCGGAGCCGCCGCGCCCTGGCCCCGCGCCCCGCGCTTCCCTCCGCCCGCGCCGCGGACATGGCGCGCCACTGACTCTCGGCCCGGCCGGACCGCGTCCCGCTCGCCCCTGCCCGACCCGCTGCGGGCCCGCCCGGGCCCCGGCCGGCGCCGCCTCTGCCTCTTCGGCCCGCGGGCCGCGCCGCCCGGAGGGACTGCAGGCGCGCGGAGGCCGATCGCGCGCTCGCCACCACGGTAAGCCGCCCGGGGCGAGTGGGGGCCGCGCCGGGACGTGGGGCCCGAGTCCGCCGCTGGCCGCCGCGTCCAGCCCGGCTCGGACTTCCTCCTTCCCGCGCCGACCGCTGGGCTCGCCCGCGGGCGGAGGTTGACAGTGGCCGGCGGCACATGGAATTGGCCGCGAGGCGAACGCTTACATCCGGACTCCGCAGAGGCTGGTCGGCCAAAGGCCGCGGCCGCCGGGCCGGCATTCCTCTCCGGTCCCTCCCGGCAGGAACGCGAGTCCCGGGGCAACTCCTGCAAACTTTTGTTATCCCCACTCACAGCTCCCGCTGTGGGGTGGCGAGCGGGTGAGGTGCGCTGCGTTGCGGAGGAGAGAGGGAAGGTGGTTGGTGCAGTGCAGAACCAGATTTCACCTAAGGGCGTTCCATGAAATGAAAGCAGACGTGCTTGTCAGTCCTCCGGGCTGGGGAAGCCCTCCCCGGCTCCCCAGAATTGAACAGGAGAGCCTGTTCCTCCCTCTCCTGCTTCTAAAAGAATCCCCCCGCTTCTCCTTCACCGCCCCCCGAGACATAATACATTCACCTGCTGTAGGACTTATATATTAATTTTAAAAACATAACGAGGGCTTGTTATTTATCCTCCAGGGCCTGGCATTTGAGACAGTAAAGAAATTACCTATTTAGAGCACTTTTTAGACACTTTATGACGAAAACGCATGGACAGTGGCACCACGCATTGTACACGACCTCTAAAACAGAGAGGGTGATAAACACAACAACTGTCTTAAATGCAAGTTTTCAAATGGTTGTTTAAAATGGACACCAGTGGAGATGATTGCCCCGATTTATTAGTCTATCCTAAAAAAATTAAATAGAACTTGGTAAGGATTTGATTATTGAGATTTAAGAAATTTTCACGAACTTAAGTACAGGTTTTCAGCATTGCAGATTATGAAATAATCATATTTAACTCAGAGACTTTGTTATAAAGCTCAATCTGAGAAAATAGTTGTGATATTACTAAAACGTTTAATAATTCTGACATCAAAATATCCCACAAAGTGATCATCTTTGGTAAATATTAAAGATTCTATGCTGAAGGTCAGTAAGTAGCATTTTTCTGGCAGAATTTCTCAACTGAATGAATATTCTTGAGTAGTACAAACTGCATTCGTGTTTGTTAAAACTTTAAAAGCAAAATTTAACTAAAATAAAGCTCTTAGCAGAAGTATGTTGTGTTCCTGATTTTAATAGCATGCTTTCTAGACATGAATCCTTTTACTGTTTGATGGCACTATAGAAATTATGTAAACAATTTAAAGCAAAGTGCTTTTTTGAGCTTATGAACTTGGGAAGACAAGAAATGAAAAGGTATTTGCTTCCTGTAGCATTTAACATTTATCATGTAAATGAAATGCTAAAATGAAAAGAATATATATGATGAATGGACAGATGAAGTCTGAAAACTATTTATCCATGTCGATATAGTGGGGAAGTCTTAATGCATGGTGGGGACGCCTAAATGCCCTCCCTTACTTGTTTAGATAAAGTGTCTTCCTGGGCTTGGCCTACTGGACAAACTTGAGTACAAAGGAAGATTTATAGATTCAATGCTGGGACCAAAATAACTGCTTGCTTTGAAGAGTAAACTGTTTGAAAGACTAAAGGAAATAGTATAATCCTATTAGGTATTGGTGGCAATTTGAAAATCTATTCTTTGTTTTGAAATTTTGATTTTATCATATGTTCTGCAGTTGGCATTCACTTGAGCTGAGTACCCCCCTCTTTTTCAAACCCAGTTAGTAAATACTGGAGTATACATACAAAAATAGCTGTTCCTCTTTGTAAGTTGGGCTTTGATCTTTGCACTTCCTTTTTACTTCTACCTCTTAAACAAGATCATCTGTGATGCTTGAGTTGCAGTTGGTTAAAGCTCAATTAGCCTGAAATAGGCAGAATTTTAGATTTAGTGATCATATTCCTTACGTTCCTTGTCATTATTCCTTGAAAGAAATTGAAGCTAATTTCAGAAACGAACATTTATGCAGATTGCTTTACTACACTTTTAGACTCCAGATAATTGATGAAGTAGGCTACTGCCTTGGCTTTCGGGGATTGCTCATTGTGGTAGATATGAGGTCTGGATAAGGGATGGGCAGCTACATGGATCTTGGACTATCATTAAATCAGTAAGTCCTATTTTTACCTAATTTATGAGAGGTATTCCCCTGTTCAGAAGAGGTGAAAGTTCTGGCTTTGGGGGGAAGTGGTTACTTCATAACCTTCATTTGGTTTGAACTTGAGAGAAGCAAGAAAAGTAGTTGACATTTTAAAACAATAAGTTAAAATAATTCTACATGCCTATCTGTGTTGCCATATAGGTTTTTCATAAAGTATGAATTTTGCCGTCCGGACTTAGTAGATGTGCTGTTCTGAGCATGGAGTGGACTGCAGTAGGAAGTGTGTCTGGAAATGCACTGTACTGTCATGTAACCACAGGAGAAAATATGCAGATATGGTCTTCTAGTCTACAGAGTCAACAGAAGTCCCATTAGCAGGAAGGGATATGTATGAATCCATCAATGGCCATGCAGAATTTCTCTGTAGTGTGTCATACTTTTAGCAGGACGTTTGTTTTATTTGGATGGTTTTGGTTTTCTGTGAATTATATAAAGTAATGGGATTATTGTAGTAGAAGAAAAGAAGGAGAAGGAAGAATAGATCTTTAGTGCTAGAGACATTCTCCGTGCTCTGCCTCTGCCTTTCCATTTGTGTCTGATCGGCATCAGTTGATAACTGCTTCTTGGTGACAGGAAGCCTCACAAGAGTAATTAACTCTGCTTTGTGGGAATTCTCATTTGTTCTCTTGTACCTGTCAAAAATGCGGAACTCACCTATAGTGTTCTTGGAGGTGAGCAGGTAAGTCATCAGGAAAATGTAGTGTATGACCCTTTGAACTGATTCTGTCACTGTTCAGGAGACCCTGAGGGTTTCAGGGGACTAGAGATACTCAGTGTTAGGAAGGAATGATAGGGCGTTTTGTCATAGTCAGGCAAGTCACTTGGACTTCTTGTCTGATTTTTTTAATTAAAAAAGATTAATATTTGAAACAGTATGATTTGGTACCGTTAATAGTTACGGTAACATAACCAAGTCTCTTACCTCTGTAATATTTTGTTAATGAGTGCCTTGAGCTGTTAGAAGAAAAAACCAAGTGGGTAGCATTCTTTTTATGATGATGAAATTTCTTCATATCTTTGGTCAGTACTGTATTAGAGGGTTTCCTGGGTGCAAATTAATATGCTGTCTTTAAGATTTTCGCATGAGGTTGGTAGAGCTGGCTTTGAAGATGAGATAATAGTTTAGAAAAATAAGTTATATAAATTACATTGCCACATTACCACAAATAATTTAAAGCCTGACAGTTTTATACAAATAATAATTTAAAGCCTGACAGTTTAATGCAAATAAAAGTAATATAAGTTTTGATTTGTTAAATATTATGGAAACCTCAGGAGTATAGATTATGTATGAAATATTTGTTTAATGTAGAGTATTAATCATATACATATGTCAAATTTGGGAAAAATCAATTCTTAGTCTTTCCTTATATTTTCTGTAGTAATTAACACAGATTTAATTGCCAGTAATACAAACTTCATCTTTTAATTTGTTGCCTGTTTTTGAAATTGAATAATGAAATGTATGGTTTAATTAGCCATTACAAATTGGCTTATAACATTTCATTTACTTTTTACCATTAGGCCAAAAACCTTATAACCAGTTTTTGTTCTGACTCATGCTTTGAACAGGTGTTTATAGATTCAAACTATCTATAGATCTTATCTGCTTAAGCTGTGAAAAAAAATTGACTCACAGAGATTTAAAGAAGAATGTAAATATTCTACATGGTTTACTCCTTAAAAGAGCCAAAATTACAAAAAATGAAATAGAAAGAAAGGAAAAACAATTCGAAAGATTCAAATCTTACAGCTCTAGCTACACAGGAATAATATATAATCTACAGTGACTAAAAAAAAAAAATGTTAGCATTATGTTTGTTGTTGAATGAATGAATGATATTAAATTGGTTTGTTTCTTTTTTTAAATGAGCTGCCTTCTTCTATAGGGAGCAAAGATTATATGGTTTTGCCTTACCTTCTGGAAGAAAGAAGCCAAAAAGTTCTTGCTTCCTAGATGTTATTTTCTAATCTAAAGAGCACTTGAAGTTTACTAGCAAGTAATGTATTAAAAAGTGCCTCCTGCCTGGGGCAGTGCCTGTGGCTCAGTCGGTGGGCCCCATATACCGAGGGTGGCGGGTTCAAACCCGGCCCTGGCCAAACTGCAACCAAAAAATAGCTGGGCGTTGTGGCAGGCACCTGTAGTCCCAGCTACTCGGGAGGCTGAGGCAAGAGAATCGCTTAAGCCCAGGAGTTGGAGGTTGCTGTGAGCTGAGTGATGCCATGGCACTCTACCGAGGGCCATAAAGTGAGACTCTGTCTCTATGTCTCTACAAAAAAAAAAAAAAAAAAGTGCCTCCTGCCTTCTAAAAGGGAAGCATTTCATTCTGAAAAAGGAGTTTATGAACTAGAAAAAAAGTGCTTTTAAGTTTCAAAGTTTTAGAGGCACTTGTAAAAAAAGTAATTGAAATAATAAAAGATGCTGTACAAGTGAAAAGGGTAACTTTTTGGCTAAATTGGAATTTCTCTACACTCCATTGAAATGGTAATTTCAACACTAGTATATCCATAAAAGGAAGCAGTGCTACCAGCACTACTTGTAATCTAAGGATTGTTAATGCCTATCTAATCAACCAAAAAGTAAAAACAAAATATGGTATGGCCTCTAGAATTAAATACTAATCAGCCATAAATCTGTAACTATTCAAAGTTACTGCATGGCAAACCTCAGGAACAAGCAGGCAGTCAGCAGGGTTTACTGTACTTTCCACTTTCATATTTTAATGATTTTGTAACACTATAAAACCTGGGACCTCATCCTGGCAAGGTTTGTTCATTATTTCTCAATTGTAGCATTTTCAGAAATTTGACCTTGAAACTCTGAACCTAACCATTCATTCTTTGTAGACAAAGTTTATGAAATAAAAAATACTATCCAGACTAGAAAAGTGGGAAATGCCAACATTCTCATCCCAGTGCCATTGCCTGCCCAGGAAATCACTAGCACAGTTGTTGTGGGAAGACAAAGCCTTTTTATTGGATGCTGCTCACTTGGGTCCACTCTGCTTTGCTGCTCACTTAATTCTGGTTGTCACCCTGACTTCTCTTCACCTTCCTTTCAAACATACATTCAAGTTTTAAAAATTAGTTACAAAAATATATGTGTATCATCTTTTTTGTCCTTGCAACAAACTGAGGAAGAAATGAAATGTTTACATATGTAACAAGTGTGTTGTAAAGCTATCATTGTTAATAAGCACTCTGAAGGTGAATAGCAGCAGGGTCTATTAATCAAACTAATAAAATAAGCCAAGCACTCTGCCTGGGGGTTCCCTATGAGATGGTTACCAGAGAAAGACAAATTTTGCTATGTTCCTACCTGATCAATGTGTAGCTTCTGGGCATGAAGAGAAACATACCAGAACAAACAAAGCTGTAACTTTGTCCCAATTCTTACTGTACTAGGCAAAAATGTATATAGACAATTCATGGATTTCATATTGGGAAATAAAGCTATTGGATATTTTTAAGATGAGCCTTTTTGATAAATGAGGCTCAGTAGAGTTTCTAGAATAGACTTATTTCTTCTTTGTTTGAACTAAAGAAAGTAGAAGCCCTGCATAAAGTTAAGCACACATCTATAGAAAGAGTTTAATTAATATTTTTAAAATAATTTGATTGTTTCAATGAATTTTATTTGTTAAAATAGCAGTTATTTTTAAAATTATTATTTATGTGATTTATTATTATTTATCATGTGATTTGAACTAGACATATTATTATAGCATATTTCAGTATGAAGGCATATCTAGTCTTTGTTTATCCCAGATATCAATTCTACTATGTATCAAGTGTGCAAAGAGGAAAAATTAGAAGTGATGACAGACCCCATAATCAGCCCATTTATTGGTTCCATCCTCAATCCTTCAATTCTTTTAAGTAATGAAAGTAAATTACTCAGGAATAATTGTCTTAGGAAAATATGCCTTCCAAGACAAGAATTTTAGGAATGAGAAAGTGATTATTTTTGCATGTTTTAACGCAAATTTCTGACTCATGTATAATTGATATTTGATGAACTTCGTCTTTCAGTTCTTAATTTAGATACAGATTTATTTTGTAGTGTTTAAGCATTTGTAGATGTTTGCCCATTAATACTTGATTTGTAAATTTTAATACCTTTTCTGGTACTGAAAAGAATGTGGACTTGGCAGTGAGGCCAAAGAAGAAGAAGAATCCTTTAAAATTTATGGCATCCAGTCCAATGCTGTACATGATATAAGCACCATTACAACTTGCGAATTAAATGATGATGATATGGAAGAAGTACGGGTGGCTGTTCATATAGGGGAAATTCGAAGCAGAAGGGAAGAAATGTGAAGTTGAGAATAAAAATTAAGTTAAATTTAAGGTTTTTTTTGCTCTGTTAGATATTCAGGAAAGTACTTAAGGCAACTGATTTATATAAAATAAAAACTGAAAACTGAATATAAAATGAAGGAAGTAGGAAAGTTTTTTTGTTTTTTTTTAATGAGCGCTCACTGCTAATTTCGAACCAACCAGAAAGACCAGGAAAATAATTTTTAGAGAAGATTGATGAAAATGATCCAGAAATATAGACAGTTCCATACTCTATTAATTTAATTCATTCATTTGTTGTGCTGATAATACATAAGAAGGCATATGTGTCAAGTACTGCACCTACGTATTTGTGTGTATTTTAAAAAATACATAGTGTAGAGAAAGGTTTAGGAAGAGAGTTCTCTGTAAGATTACTTCTCAAACTTTATTATTGACATGAATGAGAAAATAAGGGAAATAATCTGGAAAGTGAATCAGAATTCCAGAGAAAAAGATTCTGTATCTCATAGTTGAGAAAGGGTGGGGTCATTATGAAAGGCCAGAGAGGTTGCCCTTAGCATATTTGCAGTTGGATTATTATATTTTTGATAAATTAAAAGCAGTGTACATTTTTCCACATTCTGAAAATATGTTAGAAGTCAATTGTAATTAAGCAAATATGAAGTCACCTGGGAAATTAAAATTTGACATATGACAATAATTAGATGTATTTTCTATTTTCTTTCTCTCATGCTATATAATAGCATTTATTTGACATAATGTCTTTATAGTTTCTCTCCATGCATTTACCCAGTTTCACTTGTAAGACATTAAACTAAATGTACCAAGCACACCTTGGAAACTTTGAAATATTTCCTAACTCTTTTAAAACATGACATTACCAGTCATTTACCCTGCAGTTACACTTCTTTTTTATGATGGCTTCTATTCGAAAGTCTATTTCTAATAGCCAAACAGGAGTTAGTCTGAGTTGTTCAGAGAGGTAATTCAGTCCTGTGTTGAAACAAATGGATGGGGTTTTTTTTGGAGTATTTGTGCTCTATTTACTAACCATCTGTTAAACTAAAGAAATCCAGTCATTCAAAGCAAGCCACAGAAAGCAATAATTTTGTTGCTGAAGCTCTTAAATATCTTCACATAGATGTCCCCAGCAGAGGCCAATATTAATTCACCTCTGTCCCTCCTCCACCAGCCTACCATGGCCAGCACATTAGGGAATGCTGCTGTGGGTCCCACATGTGGTCCTGTCAGAGGTTTCCCACGCCAGAAACCTAGGCGCCCTTCCTTCTTAAAACACTTTCTCCTTTGCTGAATTACCAAGTTCTGTCAAGTCGGCCTCCTCATCTCCAGAATCTGTCCCTTCCTCCCTGAATTGCTAGCTTTTATTTTTGCATCATCTTATGGTGGATTGTCTCTTGCTTCTGTTCAGTCCTTCCTGCAGCATAATGCTCAGCCTTCTAAAGAGCAAGCCTGATCACGTCATTCACTTTTTTTATATTTCTGAAGTCAATCCCAGTTGTCTGCCCAAGCCAATTCCCGTACAGCTCACCTTCGACCCTTGTTCCTCCCCCATCCCCTGATCTCAAATCCTCCGCATCAACTTTCAGTTCCTTATCCAGAGTTTTCTCACTTTGAATGCCTTTGCATATGTTCTCCCTGTGTGAGAAGTGCCTTTTCCTTCCTAGCCTTCCTGCGAGGGACCCAGCCTTCAGGTCTGCTCCAGGCATCACCATGTCTCCTGCCCTCCTTTCTCCCCCAACCCTGGCCTCTCCCTAAAGCATATGTGCCCCCATTCTGTATTCCTTTGACTTGCCTGAGTTCTGAAAAAGAAGCAACTTGAGGGCAGGAGTTTTGTCGTATTTGCTTTTTATTTGCAAGGCACCTAGTACATTTGCTGAATTAATAAGTAAATAATTAAACAAGGTTTCAGGGGATGGTGCTGCTAATTCAGCTGTGTGGCTCTGGGCAAGTTAATTAACTTCTCTAAGTCTTATTTTCTTTCTATAAAGAAATGAGAGGTTTGGACGAAAGGAGCATCTACCTCTAAAATTACAGTATTTGTTTCTTTGGGATAGTTGTATTATTAGTTGGAAGACTTTGGATTTTTTTTTGCCATATTGAAATAGGGCAACTTAAGGAAAATGCATGTAGGTACAAAAGCCAGTTCTTGGCCATCAATGTGGTAATGCGAAGTACTGCACATTTTGCGAGTAGTGAGTTATGATTTCTGGTCCTAATGTAGTTTCTCCCTATTCCTGCTGTCCAGGTGTTTCCAGGGTTGCCTCTTTTCTTTGTTAGTCTTTCACATTCATGTATCTCCAAGGAAATTAACGGAAAACTTGAAAGAGAAATTGAATATAAAATTCAATATTTGAGTTCTAAATTGATCCAAGATCTCATAATTATAACAATGGTTGGGGGAGGGAGAGTGGAAAGTGGTGGTGTGAGCTGGATCCGCTTTGTCCTAAATCAAGAAAAAAGATAGAAGCACATCACTGGAGATATGAAGAAAACCAATAGGTAAACCAAAAAGAGAGATTAAAATACTAAAAAGCAAGGCTCTCTGAAAAGCAGGATTGAGGGCTGTGCCTGTGGCTCAAGGAGTAGGGCGCCGGCCCCATGTACTGGAGGTGGTGGGTTCGGACCCGGCGCTGGCCGAAAACTGCAAAAAAAAAAAAAAAAAAAGAAAGAAAGAAAAGAAAAGCAGGATTGAAGGCACAGAGGGTAATAGGGGAACAGTTGCTTATTTATGTAATCTCTTCCATCTTTGCCCTCAGCTTTAATTATGGGACAATTGAAAACCCAAAATTTTATACGTTAACGGTGTGCAACGTGATGTTCTGATAATACGTATACATTGTGAAATGATTAAATCAAACTAACATTAGTAGGATTTTTCTAACGGTAATTCATTTGAATATATGTTGAGTCCTTTCTGTGTGCCAGACAAAATTCTAATTGCTGGGAGTACAATGCTGAACAAGATACAAATTTAGAACTCCGTGGAGCCTAACTCATGTAATCGTTTCAATTTTAAACATTTTCTTACATTAGATTTTTTTTTTTAAGTTGAAAAATCTCATAACTAAAAAGAGCTCACAAAGCACAAGCGTGCAGTTTGAATGGTTTATCTCAAAGTGAACACCCTTAAGCGAGGTGGTGATCAAGAAATGGAACGTTACCACCACCACGGAAGCGCCCTTTCTGCCCCTTCTTAGTAGGGACCCTTCCCTGCACTAATGACTTTGGGTTACTGTGCATGTACCTTTGTGACTCATGGTCATCCACAAATACAACTGGGGTGTGGGGGGGGGGGTGACTGAGTGAATTCATTACTCCAAGAAGGTGCTAATAACAAACTTCATACCAGTAGGGACTCTGCTATGGTTCAAGGCCCTGCGGTTAGTTCATTTCAGATCTTCCCTCAGTGAACAGAATATTTTTTTCTTAAGACATTAGCAAAACTATAAAACAAATTGCATTCTCACATTAGTTTATCATTTATGACTTTAAGAGTAAATATTTTGTTTACTGCCAGGTAGTTGGGTTCACTAAGCAAGGGGCACGGGAGAGAGATGTATTCGCGTCCGACTTTACCCAACAGAGCAGAAAGCACAGTTCACCCTTCTTCCCACGCCCTTTGTACCCTGGCATCTGCATGCATTAAAGGGTTGGTCTCTGTGAGTGATCAGTGGGGAAAGGGCTCATGGAGCCTGATTTTAATGCTTACAAATCACATTTATGTGTGTGTAATTAGATCTTCCCTATGATTGTTTCTTTAAGGGAATTCTTTCCTCCCTAATGTTGTTGGTTCACATGATGAATCCTTTTCTTCTGAAATGTAAGAGACATATTTTTAGGGATTTTTGATGATTAATGAAAATCTAAGTCAAGTCATATTCAGATTCAAGAGAACTAAATCAGTTTCTCTGTATTTCAGCAAAAAAAAAAAAAAATTAATGTCTAAAACATAGTCCATGGGGTCTACTTCTTCCTGAATTTGCAAATACTCCAAAATGGTACTCAAAGCAAAGTCCAGACATCAAAATTAAAATTCTGTCGTGCTATATTTTTAGGGAAGGAGAAATCTGTAGCATTACAAATGTAGAAGCGAAAAATCAGAACAAAGTTCAGTAAGTCAAATCTCCCTCTCTCTTTTTTCCCTTAGAGACATGGAGTCTCACTCTGTATCCTGGGCTAGAATACAGGAGCATCATTATAGCTCGCTGCAGTCTAAAACTCCTGATCTCAAGCGATTCTTCTGCCTCAGATTCCCAAGTAGCAGGAACTACAGGCATACGCCACCTCACCTGCCCATTTTTTCTATTTTTTATAGAGGGTTTCTCACTATTGCTCAGACTGGCTGTGAACTTCTGGCCTCAAGCAAACCTCTTCCCGCCCCTGGCCTCTTAGAGTGCTAAAATTGCATGTGCGAGCCACTTCACCCATCCCGAATCTTTTTTTAATCCCACCTGAACTGAAAGACCTCAAACCATGAACAGATGTATTAAATCAGTTTTTATGTGGAAATGGAAAGCAGCAATATCTCAGGAGTTGACTTTAACTGTAACATGTAAAATGTTACATGTAACTGTAACATGTAATTTTATCTAATTTACTATAATCTTTGGATTAATTCAATAGTAAATTCTATAGCTGTACAAGTTTATTGTCATCCGATTTTTTCCTACTAGAGTATTGATAAAAATAAATTTTACTTAGAATGGAATCTGCCATTTGATATAAATGACACTTAATTACAACATGATTAAAAAGTGTTGACAACATACGGTGGCTCACTCTTGTAATTCTAGCACTCTGCAAGGACGAGATGGGAAGATCACTTGAGCCCCCATCTTTACAGAAAAGCAGAAAATGAGCCAGGCATAGTGGTGTGTGTCTGTAGCCTCAGCTACTCAAGAGGTGATGGAGGAAGATTGCTTGAGCCCAGAGTTCGAGGTTGCAGTGAGCTATGATGATGCTGTTGCACTCTAGCAGGCCTACAAAGCAAAACTCTGTCTCAAAACTAACAAACAAACCTAGTCCCCATGATTATAGTGAACGTGAATTACAGCAAGAATTTAGATGCTTCTTTGAAACAGGGAGATGAGGTTATGTTTACTAGGTTTTATTCATTCTAAGAGGCACTATTTTCTTTTTTTTTGAGACAGTCTCACTTTATTGCCCTTGGTAGAGTGCTGTGATGTCACAGCTCACAGCAACCTCCAACTCCTGGGCTTAGGCAATTCTCTTGCCTCAGCCTCCCGAGTAGGTGGATCTATAGGTACCCACCACAACGCCCGGCTATTTTTTTGTTGCAGTTTGGCTTGGGCCAAGTTTGAACCCGCCACCCTCGGTAGCCCTAGTCACGGAGCCACAGGCGCTGCCCAAGAGACCCTATTTTCTCCCACAATTTAGCAGCGTGGCTTACTTACATATATTTGAGGATTTTCTTGATTTTTCTTTTTCTTACTGGTTTCTGGTTTAATTGTGTTTAGGTAAAATACTTTGCATGCTTTCACTTCTTCAAAATTTATTGAGAATTGTTTTGTGGCCCAGCTCATGGTCTGTCATGGTGAAGGTCTCATGTGCACTTGAAAAGAATATGGGATCTGTCACTGGGTGGAATGTTCCACAAATACCCTTAAGATTCATTTGATCAATGCTCTTTTTCCTAAATCTTCTACCCTGTTTCCCCGAAAATAAGACATCCTCCGAAAATAAGACCTACTTACAGGAAAGATAAGACATCCCCTGAAAATAAGACCTAGCGCATCTTTGGGAGCACACCTTAAAATAAGACACTGTCTTATTTTCGGGGAAACAGGGTATATCCTTACTGCTGTGGTGTGAATATGTCCTCTTCAAAATGCAGGCATTGAATCTTAGTTGCCATTGTGGTGGTATTAAGTGGTAGGGTCTTTAATATGTGATTACATCATAAAGACTTCTCTCCTTTGGTCTCTCCTTGGCACCAAAGTACATTACTTAAACATTAATTTTTAACTGAACTTGTTAATAAATTGTTTGGGATATTGCATCCTCATTTATAAGTGAAATATGTTTGTAATTTCCCCTTTATAATTATATATTCTCTCCAATTTTAATATCAGGTGTACCCAGATCAAGTACAATGATTTTGAAGTATTTCTTCTTTTTCTATTGTCTATAAGGTTTGGCATGATCTGTTTTTTGACTTTTATTTATAAATATTAGTTGTCTATTTTTTGAGACTTAAAAAAATAATAAGTTAACTGATGACTCCATACTGAATTTCAGAGTCAAAGCATTCTATAATAGACATACTCTTATTTGACAACGTGAATGTTACTTTCTTTGCATTACTATTATTATTATTATTGCTTAATATTTCGATGCAGCAATTCTCTGATTCCTTTTCTGAATGTATTTATGTTCGTTCATTCTTTACGAGGTTTTTGTTTCTAGTCCTTATCTTCAACATTGTTATTGTTATTAAATTTTAAGCCTCTTCAATTTTGTGACGGCAAAAAAATGGAAACCTAATAAACACATATATATGTAAAAATAAATAAAAATATATATATCATGACAAAAAAAAAAAGACTTCTCTCCTTGTGCATCGGATTAGATACCCTTGTGAAAGGTCTTTCTAAGGGGGATTTTTTTTCCTCTTGCCCTTTGGCTGTTTGCCATGAAAGGACACAGTGTTCCTCCCCTCTGGAGGACACAGCCCTCACCAGACAACAAATGCTAGTTCCTTCCAGCCTCTAGAACTGTGAGAAATAAATTTCTGTTCTTTATAAATTACTCAGTGTCTGGTATTCTGTTATAGCAGCATAAACAGACTAAGATACTTCTTGATGTTGTTGATTTGCTTTCCTCAGTCTGTGAGAAAAGAGTATGTTAAAAACCTTAACTGTAATTATGAATTTGTCATTTTTTTAATTCTGCCACTTTTTGCTTCATGCACTTGGAAGCTCTGTTAGTAGGTAAAAGCACATTAAAATTATTATTTCTCCTTGATGAGTTGACCCTTTTATTAGTATGCAGTGCCTCTCTTTCTCCCTGGCAATATTTCTTCTCCTGAAGTCTGTTTTATCTGTTATTTTGCTATTGTTTGCTTTCTTGTATTTGGTATTTGTGTGACATAACCATCACAACTTTCTATCATTATGTCTTTAAACTGACTTTAATATTCTTATGAAAAGCATACACTTGGATCTTGCTTTTGTTTAATCCAAATAGACCATCTCTACTTTCTATAAATGAATTTAATTCATTTGCATTTAACATATTTATTGATTTGTTAGGTTTAAGTCTCACATCTTGATAATTGTTTATTTGTTCTATCTCATCTATTCTTTATTCATTTTTCCTCCTTTTCTGCCATCCTTTGAATACATCAAATATCAAATTTTGTTTTTAAAATTACCTTTTATCTCCTATATTGGTTATTTTCTAAAGTGGTTACTTTACTATTTTAAAATTATTGTTTATTACAATATTTATCCTTCCATCTATAATGAATTGATATCATCACATTTATATATGATTTAAGAACTTAACAGTGGCATACTTGTTTTGTCTTTCTGTGCTCATTTTTTTTTTTTTTTTCTGAGGCAGAGTCTCATTCAATCACCCTGGGGTTGAGTGCCTCCGGAGCAGCTGGGACTGCAGGCGTCCAACACAATGCCCGACTATTTTTTTCTAGAGACAACATCTTGCTCTTGCTCAGGCTAATCTTGAACTCCTGAGCTCAAGCAATTCACCTCTGTCCCTTCTGTGCTATTATTGTTATATATTTTACTTCTGCATATATTATAAACCCAAAAATATATCAAATTGGTTTGCTTTGAACAATCTATTGTCTAAGAAATTAAGAAACAAGGAATCAAAGTGTCATGCTTACCTGCATACTTAGCATTTTTGGTGCTTTTCAGTCTTTCATTTCCCTTCAGCAGGAAGGACTTTCTTTAACAGGTCTTTTAGTAAGTCTGCTGGTGATGAATACTCTCAGCTCTTATTAACATGAAAATGTCAGTTTCATCCTTATTCTTAAAGGATATATTTGCTTAATATAGACTTCTAGACTGATTATTTTAAGGAAAAAAGTGAAAGATGATCACTTTAAAGGTACTTTTACATTGCCTTCTGGCTTATATTGTTTCTGACAAGAAGTCACACATCATGCCAATAGATATGCCCCCATATATAATATGTCCTCTCTTTTCCCTTGCTGCTTTTAGGAATTTTTTGGTTAGCATTAGTTTTTAACAGTTTGGTTGTAATATGCCTATGCATGGTTTTGTCTTTATCCAACGTGGGAATCTTTAAGATTCTTGGACGTATGGGTTAATATTTTTAAAAATAAAATTTGGAAAATTCTTTGAATATTATGTCTTCAAATAATACCTTCTTTTCTTTCTTTTTCTTTTTTTTTTTTTTTGAGACAGAGTCTCAAGCTGTTGCCCTGGGTAGAGTGCTATGGCATCACAGCTCACAGCAACGTCAAATTCTTGGGCTCAAGCAATTCTCTTGCCTCAGCCTCCCAAGTAGCTGGAACTACTGTCACCTGCCACAACTCCCAGCTACTTTTTTGTTGCAATTGTCGTTGTTGTTTTAGCTGGCCTGGGCCAGGTTTGAACCCGCTAGCCTCAGTGTATGTGGCCAGTGCCCTACCCACTGAACTACAGCTGCCCCTTTTCTTTATTTCTGAAACTCTAAATTACAGATATGTAAGACTGCTTGACAATGTCCCCTAGGTCACTGAAGTTGTCTTCACTTCTTTTTCTCTTCACCTGAGAAGTATTCCATGGTGTGTGTGTGTGTGTTTATGTATCACATTTTGTTTATCCTTTCATTCATTGATGGCTGCTTAGGTTGGTTCTATACTGAAGCTATCTTTTTTAATAAAATGACTTCCTTTTCCTTTGAGTAAAGCCCCAATAATGGAATTCCTGGATTAATGATAGATCCACATTTAATTCCTTGGGAAATCTCCATACACCTTTCCATAGAGGTTATACTAATTTGCATTCCTGCCAACAGTGTATAAGCATTCTCTTTTCACTGCGTCTGTATGAACATCTCTTATACATTGACTTTTTTAACAGTGGCTATTCTGACTGGGGTAAAGTGGTACTTCCTTGTGTTTTTGATTTGAATTTCTGATTGATTAGTGATGTTGAGCATTTTTTTCATATGTTTCTTGGCCACTCAGTTTTCTTCGTTTGAAAATTGCCTGTTTTAAGTTTTTTGTACACTTATTAATGGAGTTATTTGTTTTTTTCTTGCTAATTTGGTTGAATTCCTTTTATAGTGCGGATAATAATCCTTTGTCAGATGGACTTGCAAATATTTTCTTCTATTCTATAGGTTGTCTGTTTGTTCTACTGATTATTTCTTTTGCTGTGTAGAAGCTTGTGAGGTTAATTAAACTCCATTTATTTATTTTAGCTCTTTGTTGTATTTACTTTGGGAGTCTTAATTATAAGTTCTTTACATAGGCCAATGTTGAGGATAATTTTTCTCAAGTTTTCTTCTAGTATTTTTTTAAGTGTTTTGTATAGTTTCACAGTTGAGTATGGCAAGAAGGGAAGTTCACATAACTGTGAATTTATCAGGACCAAAACCAGAAGTCTACATTTTGGCAAACTTGAAATTGCAATGCTTCTTTCATAATAAATTATTGTTATAATCAAAAAAATACTTACGTGTTTACCAAATTGGCAATACAAAAAAGTAAAACTCCTGGCTTTACTTTTTGAACACTTATATCCATTTAAGAAGATGATAGATATATAGTTAAAGTTAAATTAGAGTAGAACAGTATGCTGTCCAGTGTAAAATCACCAGTGCATGTAAGTGTTACAAACCTTATGTGGACTATAGAGCTGCAAGTTACAGGGAAAATGCAGGGTTTTGTGGCAGAGGCGATCTAACCAGAGCCTTGAAGAGTGTGTAGTATTTAGGTAGGAAAGGTGGCATTGCAGGATGCAGGGCATACTGTGAAGAGATGAACAAGACAGTAATGAGCAAGGCATTTTTTTTTTATTAAATCATAACTGTGTACATTAATGCAATCATGGGGCACCATACACTGGTTTTATAGACCGTTTGACACATTTTCATCACTCTGGTTAACGTAGCCTTTCTGGCATTTTCTTAGTTATTGTGTTAAGACATTTACATTCTACATTTACTAAGTTTCACATATACCCTTGTAAGATGCACTGTAGGTATAATCCCATCAGCCTCCCTTCGCCCACCTCCCCCCTCCCTCCCCTCCCTTTCCTCCTTCCCCCTATTCTTAGGTTGTAACTGGGTTATAGCTTTCATGTGAAAACCCTAAATTAGTCTCATAGTAGGGCTGAGTACATTGGGTACTTTTTCTTCCATTCTTGAGATACTTTACTAAGAAGAATATGTTCCCTCTCCATCCATGTAAACATGAAAGAGGTAAAGTCTCCATCTTTCTTTAAGGCTGCATGGTATTCCGTGGTGTACATATACCACAATTTATTAATCCATTCGTGGATTGATGGGCACTTGGGCTTCTTCCATGACTTAGCAATTATGAATTGGGCTGCAATAAACATTCTGGTACAAATATCTTTCTTATAATGTGATTTTTGGTCTTCTGGGTATATACCTGGTAGAGGAATTATATGATTGAATGGCAAATCTATTTTCAGATCTCTAAGTGTTCTCCAAACATCTTTCCAAAAGGAATGTATTAATTTGCATTCCCACCAGCAGTGTAGAAGTGTTCCCTTTTCTCCACATCCACACCAACATCTCTGGTCTTGGGATTTTGTGATATGGGCTAATCTTACTGGAGTTAGATGATATCTCAAAGTAGTTTTGATTTGCATTTCTCTGATGATTAAAGATGATGAGCATTTTTTCCTATGTCTGTAGGGCAAGGCATTTTGAGTAATCAGTCTGCCTATCATAGTGGTTTTGGGTTACAACGTGGTAATAGGTGATGCTTATAATATGATTAAATAAAATAGTACAGTATGCTGAGTAGTTGAAGTGGTTGAATTTTATCTTGTAAGTTATATGACAACAATGTCAGAGATACTGAAGGAAGAAGCAACACTGCAGTAAGGGGGACTAGCATGGAGACTGCTGTCATTCAGGGGTGAGGCAATAAAGGTCTCAGTTGGGGTGTGACAGCGGAAGTGAAAGGAAAGGGCCCATACAAGAAACAACACAAGGAAAAGAACAGCAGAAATTGATTATTGACTGGACGTGTGTGAGCATCATATAGTGGCAGAAATTGGAAAGTCAAGAACAAGGCCCACTGTAATGGGAATGATGAAGTTGGTTTTAGATATTGGAGAGTTGAAGGGATTTAAAACATTATTCACTTGTTTTATAATTGTCAACAAAAGTTCTCTGAAAAGGAATTTGGAGGAAACAGACTTCATTCCAGTGAACAGTTTGCAAACTGGAAAGATAACAGCCTTTGATGTAAAACGAAGATGCATTCCATAGGAGAGAGGAGAGGAGGAAGGGGAGGAAGGGAGAGGGTGATGGAGATAGTTCAGGTTTTATAGCTAAAGTTCCTGTCCAGACTCCCAATCAGGGCTGTTTATGCAAATGAAGGATTAGGACTTGCTTAGCTCTGATTGGCCAATGAAGCTGAGTTCTGATGTATGATACAGCTGAGCCCTGATTGGCTGAGCTCTTATTGATTGGTTCAGGTGAGCTCTGAATGTCCCAAAGTCAAAAAAGTGTGTGTATTCAAGAAACTCAGAGTACATGTGTGACCGCTAGCCAGCAAATGGCCACTCAGCTTTTTTTTTTTTTTTTTAAGGCAAGTGTGAAACAAAGTTTATTGAGGAAGAGGAAGATAGGCTTACAGAGTAAGACCAAGATGAAGGTTTACAGAGCAAGATACATTTGTGCAGACAATGAACAGGCTCCATTGTAGTGACAGGAAAGGCCCACTTGGTTCTATTTTAAATTTAGGCACAGTTAGGCAGTTGGCATCCATCTTGAAGGACTGGCTCTCTCGGGTTCACATTTGTTCACGTAATGATATCACTTCCTAAAGCTAACAGCAGTTTATTAATATTTGCACTTTGAAAGTTATAACCATTCTCATTTTCATTCACAGAACAGTGTTTTTGGCTAATGTTCTTGCTGCTTTTGTTCAGTTTGGAACCGAATAAGTAGTAGAGAGTAAAAACTGAGTACAAAGAGGGGCTCTGACTAGGACTCTAACAAAGAAAGTGTAATTACTAAATTATTGCAATAACTAACCCATGCCTCTCATACCCTCTGTATCCCATGACACTTACTATGTTGCATAGTTTTTGCCTGTCTTCCTACTGCCTAAATTGTTCCTAAATTGTAGTTAGCTTTTGTTGCATAACAAAACAGATCACCACAAAACAAATTAAAATAAACATTCGTTGTTTCTTCCAAGTCTGAGGCCTGTCTAGGGTGGCTTGTCTGGGCTGGCTTCACTAATATCTGAAGACTTTTGGCTATCCAGCTAGTCCTGATTGCAGCTGCTTAGCTGGTGCTGTAGTGCTGTTTGAAGTCTTTTGACTGCTGAGCTGGTGCTAGGGGTCTGGCCCTCTCTACTTCACGTGGTCTTCCATCTTTCAGAGGATAGCAGGGTTGTTCACATGGCAACAGTGTTCTAAGATAGCACAAATTGCCATTGCAAGACTTCTTGAACCTGGGTTCAGAATTTGAATTTCTACCTCATTCTGTTGGTCAGAGCAAGACAAAGGCCTGTCAAGACTCAAGGCATGGAGAAATAAATTTCTCCTTTATTTGGATAGAGTAGCAAAAGTTTGTGGCCATTGTTTCAGTCTAGCACAACTATAAGCTCCATAAATACAGAAACTGTGTCATTCTTGTGTACTTTGGCACATTTGCTACTTAACATAGTAGGCATAAATTAGTAAAGAAGGAAAGCATCCAGGTGGCATTTCAATATACTGCAGTTTTAAATATGTGTGTGTGAGTGTTTGTGTGTAAGTATGTATCATACCATCAGTGAGTGTGGCATTTTCAATGGACGTGTTCAGGTACAATCTCTTTACTCTCCTTCTGACTCCTGAAATTGACCTAAGAAAAAATTTTCTTTAAAAAAACAAATATCATTTGAGTTAATATTGTTTGGTTTTTTTGTGTGTGTGTGTGTGTTTTTATTGTTGGGGATTCATTGAGGGTACAAAGAACCAGGTTACATTGATTGCATTTGTTAGGTAAAGTCCCTCTTATAATTGTCCCATGCCCAAGAGATGTGTCACGCACCATAACCCCCCACCCCCACCTCCTTCCCTCTCTCTGCTCCTCCCTTCCCCAACCTGCCACTGTGTACTAGGTCATTAATTGTCCTCATATTAGAATTGAGTACATAGGATTCTTGCTTCTCCTTTCTTGTGATGCTTTACTAAGAAGAATGTGTTCCACTTCCATCCAGGTTAATATAAAAGATATAAAGTTTTCATCTTTTTAAATAGCTTATATCCATTATATATATATATTATACTATATAATATTAATATAATATAGTATACTATATAATATTATAGTTATAATGGATTATATATATATATATCTCACAGCTTGTTAATCAGTTCCTGGGTTGACGGGCATTTAGGCTGTTTCCACATTTTGGCGATTGTAAATTGAGCTGCAGTAAACGGTCTAGTGTAAGTCTCCTTATGATAAAAGGATGCCCAGTAATGGGATTGCAGGATAAATGGGAGGTCTAGTTGTTTGGTATTTTTATCTTCACATCCGATTGCCTTGTGAAGAATTCCCCTGAGTCGTGTGCATTGTCAGAATCCTATTCTGCTCTTCAGGCTGTGCTATGGGTAGACTAGCTCCAGCCAGAATATTTGGAAGACCTGGAGTAAAGATGCTATATTAAAATGAATACTGTCGTAAGTCAGGGAGGAAAATAACTTTTGCCTCTAAAACAATTGAAAGAAGCATAGGCTGTGGTGTCAGTTGAGCCAGCATTATACCATCAACCTGAGTAAATTACTTATTCTCTAAACCCGTCTAAGCCACCTTAGGACAGTATTTCTCAGAATTGATGTGAGAACTGTATGAAATACAGAGGGTGCCAAAAAGGGATATACACATTTTAAGAAAGGAAAAAACTTCATTAATACTGTTAAAACTGTTAATACTATAATACAATATATACCAATAACAGGTCATACATGACTTGAGTATTACAAATTTAATACAGTCCTTTCCTCTCTTAAAATGTGTATACACTTTTGGGGTACCCTCTGTATGTGAAGCTCTAGGTATAGTTCCTTACTCACGGGAGGTAGTCAGCATAGTTTTTTCTCCATTACAAAGCACTGTCATGGTGCGATGACATTTATTAGGATTTCTCATCCTTAGCATTACTGACGTTTAGGGTTGGGTGTTTGTTTACCATGAGGGGCTGTCCTGTGCGTTACAGGATGTTTAGCAGCATCTCTAGGTGCCAGTGTGGCCACCCACCCAGCTCTAACAGCCTGTTGTCCACAGACACTGCCAAGTGTCCCCTAGGGGCAAAATGCAAACGTTTCTATCCAGCAGTGACAAATAGCCACCTTAGAGAGCCAATGGGGCAGCGTACCCATAAATGTAGAAAGGGAAAGAAATCGCATGTGAGTTCTTCTTAGAATGCCAGAACTTTTGCTGTGTTGTATGTTACTCCTCCCATAGTTTATCATAACCACATTGTTCGTTATGCTATCTAATAAAATGACATTTGCTCTGTATCACTCACTGTGCTAATGAACATTGCACGGATCAGCTAGCTAACTGTTGTAGAGGTGTCTGCCATCCCTGCTAGGTCGACACTGTGAACAGGGACCTTCCCTTCATCAGCTCCACACATGGTGTATTTGTATTTACTGGGTAGCTATTCTACATGGTAAACGCTCACATTGCACCCAAATGAAACAATATGAACATGAAAATGGAAGGAGAAATATTAAAACATGGAATATTCATTTATGTAAATCTAAATGTGGTAGAACATACATATTGATTCCTTTTAAAAAAAACTTTGAGAAATCAGCTCTTCTAAAATAACTAATCCCACTGTCAATTTTTCTTTCATCTTCACTAAGCTAATATATTATCAGAAAGACATAACTCAATAGCCCTTTTAGAGTTCAATATTTTCTATTGTATTTCTTATGAAGAGGATTCCAGTAGTGCTTAGAACTTTTTGACTCATTTATATTTCATGTTTTATTTACTGTAGGTAATTAAAGATGTCAGAGTTAAGCTTTAAATTTGGAACAGTTTTAAATCTCTCCTTTTCTCCTATGAAAAATATATTTTAATTGGATAATTGAGTTAGAAAATTAAAATTTACAAATGTATAACTTAGTAAAAGTTTCCATTTACTAAATGTAGGTCTGGATTACTTTTAACAGTTGCATAATATTTAACTTACGAATGGGATAATTATGATTAAACAATCTGCTATCAAAGGACATTTATATTGTTTCCAGTTCTTTTGCTGTGGGGATTCTTATCTTTTACACACTTGCTTAGATAATTTTTTAGTATAAATTTCTGAAAGTAGAATTGCAGAATCAAAAGATACTCTCGTTTGAGTGTTTCACTTTTATGTGTAGTGCAAGTGTACAAATATCTTACTATATCATGCTTCTTCAAAAAAATTCCTCTATGGAAAGAGGCTTTAGCACATTCTTTCTCTTAATCAACTTATTATCTGACAGAGAAATGATGAAAAGTCACCCTTTTTCTTGTAGTATCATCCTCATTGCTATCTAAGATGAGGCATTAGAATTATATCCAAATGGTATCCGGTGTGAGTGAATATAATCTTGAAAATAGAGACACTTCTCTCTGATTGTGGCCTCTGTACCCTCTGGATGGGACCTAAAATTCTGTTTTTCAAACTGTAAAGTATTATTCTTAGTGGGCCATTAATGATTTTAATGAGTTTGAAAAGTTCTTTTTTAGGGAAGTCTCATAGAATAGAGATAATTTATTTTCTTATAAGGGGCCATGGTCAAAAAGTGTGAATGTCTCTGATCCTAGAAAGTGTCCCCATTTACAAGGCATCAGGGCCTCCAACTTTGTCCTAATGGTTCAAAGTTTTAAAGTAAATCCACCCAGTCTTGACTGCCTTTACCAAGAAGACCAGGTGCTAGACTTTGGGGTTAGTGAGGGGATTGTCACAGACGTGCAGAAAATAACCCATTAGTATTTCATAGAATTCTTCACATATTCAGATCAAAGCTAGTTGTAACATAATGCTTTTCATAAGACAAACACAAACAATCCACTGGGCATTTTGTTGCTGTCTAGCTACCTTATCTTTTTCTCTTTCCACGGTGTGAAAATATTCCTGAAAACCTCAGTGTTGGGGGACAGAGCTGCAGAACCCTCCCCAGTCTGCTCAGTATCTCCCTTTCTGTTTCAAGGTCCTTCCTCAAAAGCACAGAACTGAGCAAAGGAAAGTGAGGGGAAGGGCTGGGGGAACAGGGAGGTGAAAGGGGTTTTCCCTGGTCTTTTCTAGCCCTTTTATTCCAGAGACTTAGTTAGTACTCAACATTTTGGAAATAAAAAACTGCTTTTACAATTTATGCAAATATTACTCAGTGATTCATCCTTTCCAAATGATTCTTGGTTTCTTTTGACATTTTATTTTTATATGATGAATTAACATTGACATCCCCACAGGGTTACTGTTACCTCAGCTCTTCATGGTAAACTCAACTGTCTGGACACGGCCATGAAAGTTCTTATTTTAACTTCATCCAGGTGTCCTTTGGGGTACTGTTGGGCTTTCACAACTTTGATCTTTTGGCACATCCATCATGGAGAAGATATTGGAGAGAATTTTGTGGTGAATTTGTGGGTTAGTCTGTTGTCTACAATTTAGAGATATTCATTAAGATTTTAGCCACAGCAGTGATCATGATAAGAATCATAACCCTGCAGCAGCTCTAATAAAGCAGGTTTGGTTTGAGTTTTAAAAATTAGAGTGGGAGCTGCTTTATACATTTATACGTTTAAAGATCTGGGAAATCATCCACAGGTTTAAATGTATATAATCAGTGTAATAGAGGGACTGAATGGATTCTATCAGTTTAATGTGTCAACAGTCTCACCTCTCCTTTTTTTTTTTTAAGAGACTTTAGGGACAAGGTCTATCTCTGTTGTCCAAGTTGGACAACTCCACTACTGGAGTGCAGTAGTGTGATCATAGCCCACTGCAGCCTTGAACCCCTGACACCCAGCAATCCTCCCACCTCAAATTACTGGCATGTGACACCACACCCAGCTAATTTAGAGATAGGGTTTTGCCCAGACTGGTCTGAAACACCTAGCCTAACACTCTCCTTAGCCTCCCAAGGTGCCGGGATTACAGGCGTGAGCCTCTGCACCCAGCCTTCACCCCTGCTTTTGAAGACCTTGGGTTAACATTATTTGAGAAGATTCAAGAGACAGCATAGATTAATGAAATGCCTAAAGGCAAAAAGATGGTTTTAATATTTTTCTCAGAAGTTTGGGCGCCGATGCTATTCTAAGGATAGGAATTTTCACATAGACTATTGTAACTGATACCAGCACTGTATTTCAGTGTTAAATTTTTCTCTAGTATTTTTCATACAACTGAAAATTATACTCATGATTCTTTAATGGGATATGTTCTTGGAGTAGGCATTTATTAGCTAACTAACATATTCCAAGCTCAGCAAAGTTCTACCCTTTCCTAAAGTCTACCCCATAAAGGTCACAGTGAGTTTAGTTCATCTCCAAGGGCACACACCCAGCAGTGGCAGAGCTCTTGAATTTTGAATGAATTTGATTCCTCTTTGCTGTGACAGGTCAGTTTTCCCTTTTTAAACTGCTTATCTTAATTGAGATTTGTTCAACGGTGGCTGTTGTGTACCTTCAATCAATAGTTTCTTGTCTTAGGCGAATATTTCCCTGCAGTTCTACCTGAAGGTCATGTTCTATACAATTCAGAGCTGCCCATTTCCCTTTTGTTGAAAGTACACACTGCTCTGTCTCCGCTTAGGAATGCTGTGAGCTTTCTCACTCTTCGCCGATCATGCAGCACTCCAGCAGGAGAGGAGTTCATCTCTTTGGAGACTTCTGTGCTTATTGGCTTGCCAGGCTATGTGTTCATTCGAGTGAGAGCTAAACGTTTTAACAAAGAGACCTGATAGTACACTGGGTTAAAGAACAAAGTTTATTTCTTCTTCTCATCACCACCAGCATGAGCTGCCTGGATGGTCAGAGCAGCTCCTCACATGGTATTGTTCAGCGATCCTCCTGTTCAAGTTATCTGCCATCCTTTGGCCCAGTGGTCCTCAATCTTTTTGCATCAGGGACCTGTTTCATGGAAGACAGTTTTTTTTCCCAGGCGGCAGGGGGCTAGGGAGCAGGGCTCAGGTGGTGCTGCTGTGTGGGCCGGTTCCTAGCAGGCCATGGACTAGTACTGGACCTCAGCCAGAGGCTGGTCATCATCTGTGTGGTAAAAGCCAAGGTCTTCTCCAAGTCTGGGTTTTCCAGCAGGAAAGAGAAAAATAAAACCTGGAGAAAGCTTGACAAGGGCCTTAAGCCCAGACCTGGACCTGTCACACATAGTCTGACACTGCGCTGGTGAGCGTGTGGCAGATGGCCATCTCCAACGCCAGGGACAGGCAGTGGGCACACCAGCAGGGCAGTCGCCTTTCCAGCCACTGCACTATTGCTATGGAAAAAGGGAGAACACATTTCTGTGGACAGCTCCCATTCTCATCTGCAGTCGGAGTATCCTTGAAAAGAATTGAGACATTTGCCTCTGCAATTATATTTGCTTTCAGCCTTGTTTTTTTTTTTTTTGTCTTCTCATTTTCATGTCACATACCTAAAATTTGAACTAAATACATTTAAAAAAAAAATAACCCATGTTTAGTATAAGGAGGATATATCATAATAAAATAAATCCCAAATGGTATGTGATTTTAGATACTAGCTTTATCTAACCATATGATTCTTCACTTTTATTGCAGCCTCTAGGTAATAGATTGCTGGGCCTGCAGTGTGTTAATGTCTGCCTGAGATCTATAGCCTTGATAATAAGGGCTCTTAATTTTTGTATTTTTCTTTCACTTTTAACATTACAGAATTTGTAATGTTAAACATTACCACTTTGAGAGCAGCAGGAAAATGGCTTGCTTCCCTGGAAATACACTGGGGGACATCATGGGACAGAGTAGCAGTCCTATCCTGTGCTATGCAAAGCACTGACCAGGCCTTTCTGAGCTCCTTAGCCTTGTAGAAAACTAGAAAACAGTTCTAGGAATCACAGAATTCATGAAAGGGTGGAAAATAATATACTTAGGGAGCTAAGACTATTAATCCTTGATGTTTAGATAGTGATATAAAGAAATGACCTTTAAGATTCCCAGTATGCGAAATATTTTTAGGCAGAAGGTAAAGACCAGTTGTACCAAACTTACACCGTTGTAAGCTTAGCGTGAGGGTTTAGGATCATACGTAATAAGTGGTAATTCCTTGATTATGCAATCTCCCTGCTGTTAGATTTAGATACCAAAGAGGAACTACACCATATCCTCCTGCGGGCTTTAAAAAAGGATTGTGTTTGGTCTTACTGAAATACTAGTTTACTCCTGCATGAATTCCTTGGTGATAGAATTTTTAAGGTTCATATTCTAGTGCCACAGTTTTATTTTATTGTTTTGTTTTAATATATAGCTCCAAGATGGCAGAAGAGGATCCATATTTGGGAGGGCATGAACAAGTAAGTGTT
Source organism: Nycticebus coucang (assembly GCF_027406575.1). Classification (NCBI taxonomy): domain Eukaryota; kingdom Metazoa; phylum Chordata; class Mammalia; order Primates; family Lorisidae; genus Nycticebus; species Nycticebus coucang. The sequence goes on from NC_069780.1 coordinate 30,465,292, forward strand.
AAAATCTCACTGATAATTTTATTTAAATGTATTTGCATTTCAAAATATACAGAGGCAGTATCAGTATGTTCAAACTCTAAAATTAGGAACAATTCAAAAATATTTTCTCCAGTTTCTTGGTCCCTCCAAGTGAGGTTGGAGAGGACATAATGTGAAATAAGCACTTCAACCCTACTAAGCCATATGTTTTTGTATAAGAATTGTGTATTTTACAGGTCAAATTTCAGACACTGTATTACTGTCCTTAGGCTGCCGTAGCAAACTACCACAAACTTGGTGATAGGAAGCAACACCATATATTCTCTCACAGTTCTAGAGACTGGAAGTCTGAAATCAAGCGTGGACGGGTTGGGGCTTGCTGGAGGCTCCAAGGCAGACTCTGTTCTGCGTCTCTCTCCGAGCCTCTGGTGGTGGCTGGCAAGGTCTTTGGCATTCCCTGGCTTGTCTCTGCATCACTCTAGTCTCGGCCACTGTTGTCACAGGCCTTCTTCTCTTGTGTCTTTACTGTGTTTCTGTACCCAAGTCTCTTTTTTTTCATACAATGAAATCATCAGTCGTTGAATTTAGAGCCTGCCCTTATCCAATACAACTTCATCTAAACTTGCTTAGGTCCGCAAAGACCCTACTTCCAAATAAGGTCATATCCATAGATACGAGGGATTAGGGCTTAAATATATCTTTTGGTGAGGAAACACAGTTCAACCCACTACAGCCCCTTAAAAGATTTACTTAAAACTTATCTTGCCTGACAAGGAGCAGACATAATAACAAAGCAAAACAAAAAAAAACCCAAAGTCATCTAATAAGGAGGCAGACATGTATAGTGAAAAGAACTTCGGACTTACAATTTAAAGATCTTTATACACTTGTAAGTGCGGACTGTTGACTGATCAGCTCTTCAGAACTGAGGAATCACTTAGCCCCTCTCATCTTCACTTTTCTCATTTACAAAATAGAAAGGCTAACATCATGCTCAGAGAGGTGTTGAAAATACTCTCTTGGTAATGAATGTGCTTTGGGAGCTTAAAACTATTTGTTGTCATTATATTAGGAGTTATGAAAGGATACCACTGGACATTTTTTTCCTTCTTCTCCTAGTTATTTAATTTTGAAAAATTTCAAACCTATAGAAATGTCAAATAGTCCAGGAAATCCATGCTGGTTGTTAACACCACCACCACCACCCCCATGCTCACACACCTGTGTAGAACCATTTGAAAACAAATTTCAGATTCAGGAGTAACTGCAATGGCAATATTAAATTAAAAAAAACATTTTAATTGTCCTTAAAGATATGTTAGTATTTTTTTAAAGAGCATAAGTAATGATGCTAAGAAGTATTTAAAACACTGAGATTTATTTATTTGTAAACTATTTATTGAGGCATTACTTATATTAGAGCATTTGGCTTAGCAGGGATACAAAAATAAGTGATACAGAGACTCTAATTTCAGGAAGCTGCCACTCTGTTAGGAAAGGCAGAGATATTGATTCCATACAGGGATGACTGCGTTATGGAGGACGTTTCAAAGGGAGGCTCTGTGAGCTGAGATGTGAAAGGGGTCGTTCCCTAGGCTGGACAGAGAGGGAACGCTAGGTATCACAACACTCTGGGCCAGGATTCATTAACATTTCACATTTAAATTTTAGTGACAATCATCTGAAACAACAGATTTCTCAAATTTACATATACAAAGAATCAGCCAAAAATATAAATAAATAAAGCCAAAAGTGATAGATGTTTTAAGGGATCTACTGTTGAATAAAATAGGCTTACACACCATTCATTACTATTGGTAATACTATGATTGATCAGTTTAGAAAGAATGGATATGCATTGCTTTCCACCCAAAGATGCTCCTTTCTCATTGAAAAAATAGTGATATAGGACAAATCTAGGAACATTTTCTTTGATAGCGTGAAAAACATTTGGCTCCTCACGTCATCACCCTTTATTTTGCCTTTCGCTTTTAATATGCTGTCTCTAACAATTAAAGGCAAACTAACCAGTGTGAGGTTTGTTTCTGCTTGATTTTAAACCATGTTTTCCTGTCTATATGCAGGAAATCTGATCAACAAGAAATGGTTCTTCATGCCACACGAGAGTAAAACCTGCTGAAAACATTCATTTTGAAAGTTTTTGTCATATGGGCATTTTTGTGATCAGCCACAGCACTTGGGTGTGTTCTGATATTTCCATTTCTGAAGGGAGAGGTCCTCGAAGTCTTTTTCTCTTGTCTGGAGCTTAATGGTTCATATTTCCTAAAGTGTCCATGTCCTCACTGAGATATCCTTAGTTTTTAGTGTATTCAGGAATCTGTTCTCCACCCCGACCTAATAAACAGTGCGAGCTGCAGCGCAACACAGCTTCTGTTCTTTTTTGTCTAAAGTGGGATGTGTCTCTCTGTCCCAAGATTGGTGCTTTTGCCCATATCCAGGCCTTTTAGCCACCTGCAGGACCACAGGAAAGGAGATTTTTCCTGCTAGATTGTCTTTTTTTGCTCTGAGACTGGTAAATACCCTATGTAAGGTGGGGCTCATTTGTGCCAAACATGTTTTCTCATTCCTGTATTTCCTTTTCACAAACAATAAATAGCATCCATGAGCTTTACCCTGGAGCACTGAAGGGGCATTTTTTGTTCCTCAGTTGAAACTTACATCCTTCATAACTGGATCTAAATTGTTCTTTATTTGAATGCTGTTTTTATTATTCTTGAATTAAGCAGGCATACAGGATTCTAGGTACCCATGAACTTCTAGTAATTTACTGTCAAATGACAAAAGACATGTTATAATACTAGCTATTTAAAAAAAAAAATACTAGTTCCAGCACTCTTACTAACTAGCCTGTCATAAAAAGTAAAATATTGTTATTTCTGTGCTGACCACTTCAGAAATCTAAAGTGATTTCTTCAGGCCAAAAACAATTAGCAAACTCAGAAATAAGAATTTAAAGTTCTAAATGAATGATGTGGGGGGAAAAAGTTATTTTCTCGAGATAAGTAATTAAAAGGATTTTATCAGGATAAAATTTAATCCCAGCAAAATATATTACATGCCCACTGTATTAGTCTTCTGTTCCTGCGGTAACAAATTATCACAAACTTATGGCTTAAAACAGCACTAATTTATCCTCCTCGGTCTAGAGATTAGAAGTCTAAATCAGGGTGTTGGCAGAGCTGTGTTCTATCTACAGGTCCCAGAAGCTCGCAATTCTGTGCCTTTTTGAAGTTTTAGAGCAGCGTCTTTCAACCTTGTTTTATCTCACGGCACATTTGAACCTATAGTTAAACTTTTGTGGCACATGTAAATTATGTCGATCAAAAAAAAAGAATGAAAAGAATGTACTTACTGTGCTTTGAACTTCTTCTGAAAATAATGTAATCAATGATCTTTAAAACTTTTTGTGGCACACCTAAGATCCTCTCATGGCACACCATGTGCCGTGGCTCAGCAGTTGAAAATCACTGTCTATATTCCTTGGTTTATGTACCCTCCTGTCCATCGCTCCAGCCTTTGCTTCCATTGTCACACTTGCTACATGCTTTGATTTTCTGAGTCCCTCTTCTCGGGCCCAATGAGACCGACCATTCAGGGCAATCTCCACACCTTAATAGCCTTGCCTTATTGACATATGCAAAATCCCTTTGGGGAGTATAAACTAGTATTCACAGGTTCTGAGGATTAGGACATGGTCATCTTTGAAGGGGTCATTATTCAGCCTAACACACCCACTAAATTGAAGTATTTGCATTATGCTAAAAAAAATAAAGGTTAAAAAAAATGAGTGTGCTCATTGCTTAGTTATCTGCCCTTTGGACTGTAAGTTAATTTTCAATTACTCTGTAAATAGTTCCAGAGCTGCTGTCTGTAATTCTTTCAGACCTTAAAATTGGGTAGCAAAATTAGGGATGTATTTACCATTATAATAGAAATACAGATTGCCAGGATTATAATTCTCATATTTGTAAAAGAGTACAAGCTTCAAATCGTTTATTCAACAAATATTTATTAAGTATCTACTCTGTGATAACATACACTTAGCCCTGAAAATATACTAATAAGAATGCCATACCAGGTCCTCGGGGACCTTATTAGATTCTTCTTCTCAAATCTTTCGTTACCTGAATATAGTCCAATACTTGTAAAGTTTTGTATATGTGAGAACTTAACTAGGTCTCATGAAGATATTTTAAAGTCCTGGTAGAATCTATGTTCAGCCTTTTGTTTTTGGCTTTACTTTTCATTCCTCTTATTAAGTTTTAGGTACCCCCAACTTCAAATATTAACATAATGTTGGAAAAATAATAATTGAATTATTTAAATTTTCCTCTTTACAGATGTTTCCATTGAATCCTTTGAATCATACAATATTTAATCCAGAATTATTTCAACCAGAGATGGCGCTGCCAACAGGTAAGGAAACTCATTGTCTATCGTTATGATTTCACTGTTTAAAAAAATGCATGATTTGCGTGGGGTGCCGGCCCCATATACCAGAGGTGGTGGGTTCAAATCCAGCCCCAGCCAAAAACTGCAAAAAAAAAGAAAAATTTCATGATTTGCTAATAGTCTCTTTTAGAAATTCAGTGATATACCTGGAAAGGAGATGTTGATTTATATTTTAAAAACCAATCTTTCTATATACTTCCATGAAATATATTTATATTTGCACAAAAATGTTTCACCTGAATTACCTTTTGTATGGCTCATTGAGGTTATTAATATCTATCAGGAATACTCAGAAGGAATTTCTTTACTCAATCAATTATTTTTCTTTTCACTCAATGATATTGTGTCTGGGTCCTTCTGAAGTCCTCTCTGCTTTACCCCAGACTCACACGAGGCAGTCTGACTCCTCAGCTTTGTTCCAAAGCATTTTATCTGACCATCTGTAGTGTGCAGCCAGTGTGCTGGGCACTGGGGAAACAGTGTAGAGAAATCATAAGAAATCATCTCAACAGAAAAATCATCTTTATAAAAACCTTTAGCTTTCCATTCTGACCAGCTGGATGAAACAACAATAATCTGTCCTTCTGACATAACAGTATTAATTATTCCCCATCAATAATTATTTAATCTCATATGAATAATGAGATTCATTTGAATCAACTCATTTAGCATCTTTTTTTAGATTGATTGATTTGTACGTAAGCTCAGATTGATGAGTTTTTATGTTCTAGTTTAATATGTACAAACCAGGGTGAGTGAATTATGGAGGATCTATACAAAACCGAGCTTGGTAATCACTGAAGTGGGCATCAGCGATTTTATTTACCATAGAGTTGCTTGTCTTTCTTTCTTTCTTTTTTTTTTTTTTTTTGCAGTTTTTGGTCGGAGCTGGGTTTGAACCTACCACCTCCGGTATATGGGGCCAGCGCCCTACTCCTTTGAGCCACAGGCACCACCCTTTCCTTTTCTGCATTCTTATCTTTAATATTTCTAGGAGTTCATGGGAGGGAAAAAAAAGATGCGCCACACTTCACTAGCAAAGTTGTGTTACAGAGCCCTTTCTCTCTTTACTTAATAAAACATATTTTTTAGGCTTCTGTGTCTGAGATCTTGTAAACTGCTGTCCAATTTGAGCTCTCGATCAGCTTCCTGTGAACAAGTAAATGTCTTGATAGCGTCTGTGTTTCCTGTGAACTTTTTTGTTCTGAGGTTCAAAGTATTTTTCTTAGTTTAATGTATTATTGGAAATGTAAGGACTTCATTGCATCCTCAGGAAGTATACACATTGCCATTGACTGCCTGGAAGTACCAAACCATATCCTGAGGCAGATGTTTTCTTGATGTTTTTTGTGTTTCTTCAGGTTTCTTCAGGACATAAAAATAGGATCACAGAAGAACCATCTTGATAAATATTCTGTGGCCAGAGATTATTTTGCCATAATATTAGAAAAACTTCTACAATTAGACCTAACAATATTGTTTTCCAGTTATGGACCCTTCATTTTTATCCATATATTTTTCCTCTTTGTTGCAGTTGGCATAGTCCAATTTTTATAGTCCAAGATGTGTGCCATGTTTTACTCAGACTTTAGAGGTGGGTTATCTGAACCAATATTAACTTGTAGATCTAAGCTAACTTGTCGTTTCCATATGGATTTTTTAATCTAGATTTCTTGAAATCTAAAACCATCAGTGGACAGTTGCTGACAACTATGGATAGAGTATAACATATAAGTTACCTATAAGTTAGGTCTATGATATTATGCTATAATTTAAATTTCTCTGCACAATAGGGTGTCACTTTTCATGGCACATAAATGTTGCTAAAAGAAAGCTGGCTTTAAAACAAATCATATGCATGTGCATATAAAATCAATTTTTCTAGTTCATTTAACTTTCTAATGTTCCCTGAAAAAGAAAAATGGTTCCATTAATATGAAATTTCACATACTTAAAGGAAATTAAATCCTATAGGAAAAATAATGGCAAAACTACAAGTATTTTTGGAAGAGTTAATAAAAGAAAGAGATTTTGCAGTTTAATGTAAATGTGCTCCCAACTCTTCTATATTTTTCATGACTTCTCCAAATGTTGTTTCCAAGAGGCCTATCTTCTTGTTATGTTCTTTTAGCATTTTGGAGGTAATGTTTTTATATTTGTTACACTGTCATACAGACTGTCTATAATTAGTGTGAAAATATTTCTATTGCTAATCAATTTTACTTCTTTATCCAAAATTCAATTCTAGCCAATTGCAATGACTGTTCTAAAAGTAGTTTGAAATTTCAAGGGATGAATTTTATACAGAAAAAAGAAGATAATTTATTACATTACTACATTGGCCAGTGTCTTCCCATTTTCCTTTCTTTTGTATTTTTCATTTCAAATGCAGTCATTTTCAACTAGCTTCCTTATAAATTTCTCAAATAATAACAGGAAACAACTATACCTTTGTTTTCTGCAGTTCTTTATCCTTATCCTGATTCATAAGAATACTGAAAAGCTAAAAATAAATTCTCTTTTGAGATATGGTTTATTTTTAATTTCAACCTGAAATTTTATCTCTTCTTCACAAATTTGTGTATCCAAAATAATAAATCCTGAGCTTCTAGCTGAGAGACAGTGACGATTTAAATGGACACAGAAGCATTCTTAGAATATTTTTATTACCAAACATAATTTATATTCACACTGCTGAGAAACACCATATTCCATTGTTTGTTGCAGGGCTATGGGTTACTGTACTGTTAACATAAAAACCAGCTGGGGAGCTTAGGGACTTTTTCCTATTCAACACATTTGCATTTATGCTGTCAGAGATTCTGATTTTCCTTTGAATGTTTGTCAGATAAGATACAGTTGTATTAAGCCTCTGTTTTTCTATATGTTTTTACTAATGACTTTGCATGCACCTATCTTCAATTAACTTATTTTCAGGATTTTATAAAATGCCTGAATTATTTTAGAACCAAGTTTATATGATAGCAAAATATTTAAAATTTTTGTATAAGCATCAAATCTGCGTCTTAATAAGAATAATTCACCATGTCTGATAGACCAAATTAAATTGGGAGGTGAGAAGGAGAAGGGAAACAAGACAACCAGTTGGGAAATGAAAGTAGTACCCAGGGATTCAGGTAAGGAAAGGAAGAGAAAGCTTAGTGTAAGGAAAACCTGTCTGAGATCAATATCTGTGTCTTTTACACATGTAGGTTGCTAGTTCAATCTCTTTTAATTTCACGTGAAGCACATTATCTTTGAAGAATGATAGTCAGTATCTAATAATGTGAAAGCAAAAGAAAATAGCGCCCAGGAAGTGGTTGCTGGTTTTAATTGGTATTTGTCATTTTAAAATGCTTTGTTAGGAGAGTTAAGATTATGAAGGCTGTTGACAATTTTTGCCAGCCCTCATGCCTTTTGTTGGGTTGGGCGGTGTGCCATCAACATTCAACAAACATTTATTTATTGTGGTTTCTTAAAACGAAAAAGCCATTGTTAAAATAGGAGTACATTTAATATTTCAGATAAGGAAGAAAAATTATATCCTCATGAAATTTTGGCTAAGAAATTGATTTGAAACCTCTGTATAAAATCCTAGTTTCTATTTTTGAATTTCTTTGCATTTTATACCATATTTGAAGCCTCACAGTTTCTTTTGGTTTCTGTTTGTTGTTTTTGTTTTTAGCAGACGGCCCATATCTTCAAATATTAGAGCAACCTAAACAGGTAAGAAGATTAAAAGGGTAGTACTTTTTCTTTAAACGTTAGATTCCTGTGTCTAATATTGAGATCTCAAGTACTAAATAATAGTCAACAAATTTTATGAAGGAAGTAGCTTATCTGAAGGATCAACTGCCTATCAGATTATGTAACAACTTCATGGTTCACTTTTCAGTTCTCTTCGTCATTCTCCAAACGGGTCTTAAGCTTTATTACGTAGTTCTGCAAAACTCCATTTAATTACAGATTCTCTGCTCTCTCTTAGCTTACCAGCCACTCCCAGGACGGGCACAGGGTATTTCTACTCATTTTCACTTATAAAGAAATACACACATGTGCATTTCACATACACTGAATTACATCCATCAAGCACGTCCACGCACGTGTAGTACTTCTTAGCCTTCCCCTTCCTTTAATAGCACCAGACTTTCCTGGTCTGTCTTTGGAACATGTAACCTAAGCTACTAAAAGTACCAGTGGGAGGTAAAGTATTCGAATGGACTATTGAGTTTTATTCCCTCTGCTGTCAGCTTTAAGAGACTCGGTCTCTTTGGAATCAGGAGAGGAGCATTTTATCTTATCATGCTCTTCCACTATATTTGATAGAGGATTGAAGTGAAAAGGCCTCTTCTCCGTGTCCCAACTCTGTAAATAAATTTTTGTTGGAAATTGAATAGGACCAGGGCTGTGGAAGAGGACCTTTAATGTCTGCCTATAGGAGATTTAATTATTAAAGGATAGAAGTAATAGCATAGTCCCTCACAGAATAAGGACAGTCGGTAAACGTCGAAATGGATGTGCTTATTACATTTGTGTGAGACCCAGGATACATACACCTACCCTCTTACAGTTGTGTTACCCAATACCCGTCCTAAGTCTTCTTTTTATTAGCTCAGAGAGGGTAACACTTTTGCCTTGCATAACATTTAGCAAATGCTAACCAGATAAAGAGCTTAAATAAAGCATCCACTGCCTTGTGGCATCCAAAATATATGTATATGTATTAGATTCAGTCAGCATTTAAAGGATATAAATATCTTAATAATTACCAAACATATGCTCAATAATTACCCTCTTATGCTCAAAATTAAGTGAGAGTTTTTGTGTAGGGACGGGAATGCCACATGAGACTTTGGGGCATTGTTCTAGCTGCTCGTGGGTGGCACATCCTGGCCCCACAGGCTGCCAGTAAAACTTTGCTTTACCTCCATGTCCAACTCTGTAGCACTGATATCTCACAAGAGGTCACCAATTCTTTCAAAGACCCACTTGGCAGAATTTTATCCCTTGAAACTTTGCACAGTGATCTGGCATCCTGGAAGATTTCCCAGCTTGCAAGATCTGTGTAATTGATGAAACTGAGAACCCAACCAAAATGTATTTTGTCTGCATACGGGATAAGATTTTTTCAGATATCCATTTTCATAAGCATTGCCCTATATTAAGAATTTTAAAATGTAGTTTCTTAACAATCGTAAGGAAAAAAATGACAGTAGTGGTGTACATGAAGAGTTAACGTAGTTCCAGAATTCAGAATTTAATTCATTACATGTGGGTGCATAAAAGCTTATGAAGTTGGAGATCTACGCTTACAAACTCATCTTAGAAAAAGTGCACCATACCTCATTGTTGAATATCACGATGGTCACCTTCAAGGTCCTCCCCTTGGAAAGCTATACACTGATGCCAGAGCCTCGTCCACCCTTCAAAGCAAACTTGGAACTCTTTTTCTGGATGGACATAAGAGCTATTGTCTTATGAAGTCTGACAATTTAATTCACGAACTCATCCTAGAAAATAAGTGCTACATACCTCTTGCTGAATATCACTATCATTACCAGATGGCCAAGCGGAGTACTTCGAAGGTGACGGTAGTGATGATACTCAGCAATGAGGTATGTGGCACTTTTTCTAGAATAAGTGTCTGACCTTCTATATGAGTTAAACGATGCGTTTGTTTACCTAACTAATGTTATTTTGATGTCTGAATTCAGTGAAAGTAAGAAGGTTGTATTAAGTCAGACTTTCTGATTGGTAGGATGTAGCCTTGTCTTTGAGGTTGATGACTCATTTTTAACAAATGGAGTTACTGAGATGAATGGCTGTGGATTGGCAAACCTTTAATCTTAGAAATTTAGAATCAGAAATGAGTCCAAACAATGCTGAAGATATCTTGTCTTCCTGAAAAAAACTTTGACATTTTCATCCTCAGGGTAAAAATGTCTTTGTATAAAATTTTAGATATTCTTATGCAACCATGAATAATCTATGAAGTATTTTTCAAACTATAAGAAAGCTATTAACACATGCTATTTACTTATAATCCATTTGACATCACTCCTAATAAGATATAAATGTATTTATGTATATATTTTTCTATTGTCCCAAAGGAATTTTGTGATTAAAGGTAATGAATTGCTTTAATTTTTTTAAGACAGAAAAACAGTTCTTTTCTTTAGGGCCGCTTGGCCATAGGTTTTCCCCCACTCTGACAAAGATGAGTCATAGCATAGATTACTAATTTTTAAACTAGCTAGTTCTGTTGCGTATTATTCAGGGTTAATTATCTAATACTGTGTTAAAAACTGAAGTTGTGTTTAAATTGATTGGCAGTCAAACAAATTTCTATCTTTATGTTTAGCTAATCCTGTAAGCTAATTGTTACATATGTGTTGCTTTTTTCATGCTTTTAGAAATTTCATTTAGTTATTTAAAATAAACCAATAGGTGTTGCTTACAGAAGGTGTGGGGCTGAATTTGTAACTAACTTTTTAATTTGAATCTTGTGAGAAGTAAAACATGGGAATTGGCTCCTAAAACCTCACCTCAGAAGCTTCACTGGTATTTAAGTTTGGAATCTCCTAAGGAACCATATTCCAGTTATTTTAGGTCTCACTTTGATGAGTTGATTACACACTAAAGATACCTGTGTGCCTTGAGGAACTTTCCCAGACTGGGGAATTTGCTTCAGGCCTTAGTCATCTGAACATACACGTTGCAAGAGTGATCTTTGGAAATCAAGAACTCCTCAGAGAATGTAGGGACAGTTCTAGAGGTTCCCAAAGGATGAAATGAGTTTAAGGTATCTGGACCGCTCAGACTGCAAGGCCTTACTCGGAGTAATGGAATGCAATACAGTCGAAGGAGGGCAAAAGTTTTGCATTGGTCCTTGAGCTCAAAGCTATGAAAACCTCCATGTTACCAGGGTTCCAAAATGTTATGAGTAAGGTGGAGAGCCCCCACCAGCAGTTAGTGGGTGTGGGGAACTCCCAGTAGCCTAATGATCTAGTCCTGTTTATATGAAGTCAGCCCCACCCACAATAAAAATAAATGAAAGGTGAGGATTTTCCTTAAAGCGTACTAACATATTGTTCTTTTCACCAAAGAATGAATTTGAAAAAAGAAAACCATCAGCTTACAAACAGTTTTAAACCACTAATACTGCCACAAATTGATTGACATCATTATAAAGTCAAATCTTTCAGGAAATTCAGTGAAACTCCCTTAATATGATGGTGAGGTCCATTTGCATAATTATCCTTGTTTTATTTTGTATGTACATATATGTGTACTTATAATTAAGCTAGCTTTATAAATCATAAAATGTTAGAACTGGAATAAACCTTAGAGATGATCTGGTATAATCTTATTTATACAGATGAAAAAACATGGTGTTTATCAGCTCTTAGTAGTTTACATAGTAAAGGCTTCCAGCTAACTCTTCATTGATCAAGTCTATAAAACTCCTGGGTTCGATCATAGTTAGGGGAACCATCTGGTTTTGGATTCATTCAGCTCAGTTATTGTTCAGGCTTGAGATGGATCCTATCAATAATTACAAAGTCGAAAATCTTATCGTCTGAACTGTTGAGAGAAGCTCACCAGAGGCAGAGTCTAGCATGGGGCGCGTTCCACAACATCGATTTGGTATATCTACAGAAATATTGCTGTAGTTTCTCCCGAATCAACTGTAATCAGAGCTGATAAAGGAGTTCCTTTAAGTAAGAGTCAAAGAAGCGTAACTTTTAGTAATATGGCAAAGTTCAGAGCTTGGCAGCCAGCCGTTGAAGATGGGGAAGCTCTGATTCCAACAAGCCACAGCATGCTGAGTCAGAAAGCTTAAGCTCTCCAGCAGTGTACTCTGCGCAGACGCACAGCAGGAGAGGTCCCTCAGCTCAGGTATCAGGCTTTTCAGACACATTTCTGTGGATGAACATTAATTAATAACATTTTCATAAAAAGGTTATGGGAGAAATGATTCTCATTCACAGAGTCCTCTTTCAGAATTTCTCTCCTTTGGTACACATAGGATTTCAAAATTAAAAATTTGTCAGGATAATTTTTAATAAGTATGTCTCAAACTTACTGGCTTAACGTTCACCTTTGCAGAGAGGATTTCGTTTCCGTTACGTATGTGAAGGCCCATCCCATGGTGGACTACCTGGTGCATCTAGTGAAAAGAACAAGAAGTCCTATCCTCAGGTCAAAGTAAGTTCCTTGTACCCTTCTGTGTGAATTCTGGAAATTTTTATTTCCTAGGATTTCCAAGGGATTGCTTTAAATAAATACAATTTGCTTTTGGTCGAAGTGTTCACACGATTACTACTTTTAGCAATAGAAGGGACAGATATTAAAACTTTGCTAACAAACAGATAACTGAGTGAGTGGATTATGTAGTATATTAAATATTTAAGATCGTGAATTCAGATCCAGTATCTATTATTAGCAGTGTGGTTGTGAGCAGTTTTATCAACACTTCTAAACCTTAGTATCCTAATGTTTAAAATGTATGAAATGCAGAATTATGAATAGCATATACTTGGTAAGGTCTTTTAGAGATTAAGTGAGAAAATGTATGTAAATGCTCCAGAGACAACTGGAAGCATCTCACGGCCTCATCTTAGGGTTTGTTTGTTCGTTTGTTGGCTTTATTGAGAAGATTGTTCTCTAAGTTAATTTGAGCTTTTTATTTTCATAACATTGTACCATGTTTCATAGGCTGATGTAGTTTTGCAGATAAGCCAGTCAACAATTGTAGGTTAGTCATCTATAAAAGTTTTTATGTGCTCAGTCATTCAAAGCTGGGATAAAACAATCCCCACTCTCTACGGTATGTGCCCCCGAGGCTATAACATACCTTTGGCCTCAGTCTTTTCGCTGGTTTGTGTCTGTGAATACATGAAGGTTGATAGAACAGGCCTTCAGGAAAACTGTGATGTGAGGAATTTGGTTTTGCCAGCATTGAATTTTGTTTCTTCTCTTTCCTCCTATCTCAGTTGTAGGCCAGGCCTTTCTAATTTCCTATCCTCATTCCAAAACAAAAGGCAAAATACTGTAATGTCACCCTTTACTTTTCAAATAAAACTCACCCGTATTATGTAGTATGGATCTCATTGGTCATATTTGTGTTTTAAATCTTGTAGCTCTAATGGTGGAATGACAGGTGTTTTTCTGATTAAAGGTAACTAGGCAGGTAAATAGAATGACTTTAGTCCATAGAAGCAGAACTCAGTCTTACCGGCATCAAGTCGTTTAGAACGTGAACCAGGAATGAGGAGCAGCCGTAAATAAGCTAATTAGCATCTATAAACACCAAATAATGTTTGCCAAGTGCTTTCTGCACATTAGCTCTTTTAATCCCCATTAACAACTTCAGACACTATAAAGTGTAATGCCTGTGAGGAAACTGAGGCTCAGAGAGTGAGAAATCAACTGGCCTTTCTCACAAGACTAGACTAGACTTGATCCAACAGCAGACTGTTGTTCATTTGAGTTCTCAGGTAGAATGTGTGTACTTGGGTGGGGAGGGAGATAAGGGGACGGGACACTGGGGGACGATGGTGAAATAAGGCACCAAGAATGGTAACTCTGGAGAACAAGGAGAGCGAGAAAGGCAGAGAGGCCCCCGCTACCCGGGTAGTGGTGAGTCAGATCCAGCACTGGTCTGTGAACGCGTGTGCCCGCCTGTCACATGTGCAGATATGTGTTTCTGTGTGTGTGTATCTGTGAGGAGACTTAAAAGACAGGTACATGTTATCGTCACTGACACTGATTATACCAACTGAAGAATTAATTTTGAATGAAAAACTGAAAGTTTTTTATGGACAAAACATATAAAGTATGGTAATTTTCATGAACCATTTACTTCTCTCGCTCTAGTATTTTGAGGCTAAGTAACGGATTTTCAATACTAACCAATACAAGGTATTAACTTCGTTGTAAATGTATCAGCTAATGCAAAACTTTACATGTTCATTCAGGTCCAGTCTTCATACACCCTTCTCATGTAGAGATTCCATTGGCGTAAAAACATATTGCTGCCTCATAGTCACTAAATAATTTAGAAATGGAACAAATTAGTGGACATTGGATGTTCTTGTGGGACGACAGCTTCTATATCAATGAGTTAAACAGGAATTACAGCTATGGAAACAATAATAAAGCACGTTAAAATATAAATGTGGGAGATTGGGGAATATTGGTCATTATTGAACTTCATCTGCAACCACATTATTTCACTCAATCACTTGTTTTATATTCACTAATTCAGTACGTATTTAAAAAGCATTTAATAAATGTAATCAAGTTGTAAGAAAAGGAGGAACTTGGAGTTTAGGGAATCTATCACAAGCTCTCATTGTTCCCTAAGCCTATTACTGTCCATTGAGAGTTTGAATGGCTCTGCTGTTCCTAACAGTTAAAGGAAGTACTTTTGTTTATTCTAGAAACTCTTAATCAGAAGGATGGAGACGAGGGAAAGAGAGAGCAAGAGACAACAGCAGGTGTTTTTTCTTCAGAGCTCTTCTCTCAATGTCCCTCCTAATGGTCTTTTTCCATAAAGGAGAGCTGAGGGTGACTTTTAAGTTTGTAAAGGGACTTTAAACCCCTTTTCCCTATAATATTTGGATAGAGGAAAGGATTGCTCTTTATGAATCTCTTTTATCAGGAAGACTTGACAATGGTATGTGACATCTAAAAGATGTAAACAGTAAGATGACTACATTTAAAGTTTTTCAAACTTGGCACTATTGACATTTTGAGCCAGAAATCTCTTTGTTTTGAGAGGCTTTCCAGTGCATTTACAGAACATTTAGCAGCACCCCTGGCCTCTATTCATTAGGTTCCCAGCAATGGTAACAACCAAAAATGTCTGCAGACATTGCCAGGTGAACCCAGGGGGCAGAATCACCCCTGTGGGAGAACTGCTAATCTAAATGAAGCATAGAATCAATCCCATCCTTACTCTTTTGCATACTTTTCTTTTGCATACCTTACTCTTTTGCATACACAGTTATATCCCATCAATCATATAGAATTGCCTAAGTATGTTATTTTTATAAGAAAGTGCTTTTCCTGATTATTAATAGATATTTCTTGTTTTTAAAATGATGATCATGGTGTGTTTATCTCTCTTAAAATCTCTGAATTAGTGTCCCTGGATATTGAATAGAAAGGAAAAAAGAGAGAAAATATACCTTAGACATTCTATGTTCTATGATATGCCTAAAAATTATGCATGCCTAAAAATTAATGTAGACGTTCTGTTGACTGACTGCTGTAATTGCAGAAGAGAAAGTGAAAGTGGAGACAGGGCTTCCATGCACAGAGTGTGAACAACGGTAGCATTTATGGAATGATGCTTTCAGGCTGGCGGAGGTATCCTGGGCAGTGCCCCGCACTCAGCCTAGAATCCATTCCAGCAGGAAGTGCAGGGGGCAGGCATCTACATTGACTGGAAAGAAATGGCACTGCTGAACCTTACATTGGTTACGTCTTATTGTGTATGGTCAGGCTAAAGAGTAAAATGTTGCAGGCTCCTCCTTTTCCTCTCCGACAGCCCTTTCCCCTCCTGTCTCCTTCCCTGTCTCCTTGTTATACCTTTGTCAGAGCCTCATCACTCTGCCATCCTCAAGAGGCGCCCCGAAAGGCTGGTGTGCACTCACTGTGCGCTCAGTCATATGGAGACAGAGCACAGGGCCAGGTGCCAGCCTGAAAGCTCGGGGCTGGCTGTGGTTTGGTGGCTGCAGACTATACTTTAGAAAAATGTAAACATGTAACTTGCCTGGGTTACTGTCCTATTGACTGAATGTGCTGCCTCAAGTTAAATCATTTTGAAATCAACTCTAGGCATCCACTCAAATCCTGTGTTTCCTACTGGAATTATGTTCCATTCATAAAAACCTATTTTCAGACAGGTGTGGGGCTAGGCTTACACACCCCTCACCATGCTGTTATCTCCAGGATTTGGGCCACTGAACCACTGGTGCTCTGCATGCTTCCTTCACATAGCTGAGAAGAAAGATTTCCAGTTAGCTTTCTAAGATTTTGCTGTGCAAGTCTTCATATCCTTTTTAAATTAAATTATAAAATAGTTCAAGCATACAGGAAGTTTAAACATTGATATAACAGGTACCATGTACTACAAGATAAATTTAATAGATCTTAAAATTTTACTGTTTGCTTCTGATCTCTCTTTCTTGTCTCAAATAAAACATGATAACAGCTAACAGTCTCATTCCAGTGGAGGAGGGTGGTCAAGGACTGACCCCCACCATGGTTTGTTTTCACGTTTTATTGTCCCCCTTAAACAGATGTACCAAAAAAACCCTTTGATGGGGTCAGTGCCTCACCCTCCATTGGAATGCGGCTGTGAAGCCCCACCCATCCCTCACTTTGTCCTCCTGCCTTCTTAGGTAAACCGCTGCTGCTAACATTCATTCTCTGAGATGCTTTATATTTTTACTATGTAAGTGTGCACTTATAAATATTGGAATTTTTAAGAAAATTCATTTTGATTACTAGCTTCACCCCAAATTCAGGGCATATGAGAGTTAGAACTAGGCTCCACTGAAGATTAAAGGGTGTTTTCAGAGAGGTGCCTGTGGCTCAAGGAGTAGGGCACGGCCCCATATACCAGGGGTGGCTGGTTCAAGTCCTGCCCCAGCCAAAACTGCAAATAATAATAATAATAATAGGTGCTTTCTTTGATCTTTTTGATTCCTCTTTGTTATCTGGATAAAAATGCATTCATTCACAATGCAGAGTTTATACTGACTCTTACAGCAAAAAATGCGGAGTTTATACTGACTCTTATACAGAAAAAAATCTAGGGAAAGTGAATATGTAGACTGATTCTTACGTCTGTTCTTTTTTTTTTTTTTAAAGTCTTCCTGTTGTTAAACATTTAATAATCTATTATACTGCCCTATAAAATGCCCCTTTAAAGGTTTCTCAGTTCTCATTTCATCGTGGAGCTCCTAATGGGAGAGGTTGGCAGAAAAGCGCAAGAACCTTCCTCCAGGCCAAGCTTGTCCCTGCCTGTTTTTGACTCAGCAAGGAGTGCCAGGGAAGACTCACTTCCCTCTTTTTCCCGAAAGTCATGCATAATTTTTTTTTAATCATACACCTTCCTCTATAAAGAGATGCATGCCAAGCGCTAGCTCTGTGGGGCTTCAGAAACCCTCACTGATTTTTCTCTGTAGTGGCCTGAAAGCACCCCTCTCCCTTCCTCAGCTGATGTGACATTCTGTGTGGCCCACTCTATGCAAAACGAAGTCAGTAAGACTAATTTCGACTCTAGCTTTCAGACAGTATTCTTATTTTCTCTTTCATTATAAATCAAATGTAAGGGACTTGAAACACAGCTGATGTCAGTGTGACTATCACTAATCAAAATGTGAGTATAAAAGCAGTGTAATTGTCTTCTAGAAGCTAGTTCTCACATATGTTTTCTTTCCTGAGTGTGTAAGCTGAGCAGAAGACATGGGTTGAAGTGCTTAACTCTTTTGTTGTCCCCTTCCCTCTACTGATTTAAAACAAAACAAAACAAAAAGTCTTCATTCTGGGCCCCTTTCACTGAAATGTAAAGTTTCTGTTAAGGTCAAAGAAAGCCTGGCTGAGCTGCTGTGGTGTTTGAGGATATCACATATCCTTGCATAACCTCCCTTTCCTTTGTGTAGACTTGTCTATTCAGAAGTTTTGCTATTCTTTTTTTTTTTTTTTTTTTTTTGTAGAGACAGAGTCTCACTGTACCGCCCTTGGGTAGAGTGCCGTGGCCTCACACGGCTCACAGCAACCTCTAACTCTTGGGCTTACGTGATTCTCTTGCCTCAGCCTCCCGAGTAGCTGGGACTACAGGCGCCCACCACAACGCCCGGCTATTTTTTTGTTGCAGTTTGGCCGGGGCTGGGTTTGAACCCACCACCCTCGGCATATGGGGCCGGCGCCCTACTCATTGAGCCACAGGCGCCGCCCAGAAGTTTTGCTATTCTAAGGATCTAGTTGGAATACTAATTTTGAATAATTTAATCTGACTCAATTACTTAAAGCAACAGGAGAGAACATCAGCAATGACTATGTAGGCGTCCATATAGAACCTGGTTTATTTATTAGAATTTCCATGGACATCCCTAACTTATTCACTGTGCACTTATGTAATTAAGAGAAAGTAGCCATTTCCTCTATGTACGTTATACCCTATGCTCTGTGCCTGTGAGAAAAGCTGCTTTGTGAAGGGCTTGTAAACTGGGGGTCCATGGGTCCCTTTAACAGGTTGGGAGTGTATTTATATGCAAATTTTATATGCAAAATTGTATTTTTTATTTACTGTATGAAATGTATTTTATATGCAAAATTTTATGTGTATATTTGTGCATTTTTCTGGGGAAATGAATATAACTTTTTATCAGATTTTCAAAGGGAAAGACTCAAACATGGTTAAGAATCATGCTGTAGCTTTCGTAACCTTAGCTTTTCGATAGCAGCTAATTTTTGAAAAACAACAAACTGGTATATATAATGTCTTTTCAAACTTTTTTCCCTTTATACCTTTGCATTTTAAATTTTTTACATTTATAAAAATAAATAAATAAAATAAAATTTTTCACATTTAACTTTTTGTGTTTGTTAATCCATCTTAAGTGAAGTGAAATGCTTTCAGTCACTCAACACTTTGCCCAGAAAGCCTCCCTGCACTTTTCCCTTAAGTGGAAAAGAGATGAGATGTTGTATCAACAGCCAAAAGAACTGAATAGGCTTCACAGCCTTTTCTCACTTGTTCTTCCATACACTTGCTGATTAAGCGTGAATCTAATCATTAGAGGTGGAAGCCAAAGAGAGGAGACAATTTATTTCATAAATATTCATTGAGCACTGTGCGTCAGGTATTATCCTAGGTGAGGAGACAAAACTCTCTCCTCGTGTTGACTATCCTCCCATTGTGGTTACAATCTAGACTTCTTGCAGGTAGTTTGGAAGTCTTGTATATGATCCTAGAACAAAATATTGCCTGTGGAATTTTTTTTAAATAGCCCTCTACATCCACTGTATATATATTCAAAGATTTGAAAAAGTGACTTATAAGAAGAAGCTTCTAGCACAGAGAACAGCTGTGACACTTAACCCTTGGAAGTTGTCAGGAAAGCCATACGCTTCTTGAATTTACATATTGTCGATGTTAGGCTTTGTTTTATCAGTTCTGTCTTGGTGACCTTCCTGTGTTGGCCATTCCCATTTTTCTTCCCTCTATTCTTCCCTAAATACATGATCATTCCTGAGAATACTGTTCAATCTGAAGCAAGTCTCTGACGGTTTCTTCTAGCCCCAGTGATTCTCAGTGATTCATAGTTCTCCACCTTCATTCAGGAATCCTCTCCTCTTCAAGTCACTCACTGGTAATTCTTGATAAGACAAAGTGAATGTACTGAATCGCTGTGGCCCCACATGTGCACCCACCCAACTGCTGCCTCCTCCACAGACAAGATATTTGTTTTTCAACCTGTCTGCAACTCTGCAGGTGGAGCTGTAAGCTCCCCTGCAATCTCAGTTTCTTTTCTTATCCTCCAGGTAGATTCCAAATCAGAATCCTCCAGTCTGCTTTCACCTCTCTGAAGTATCATGGAGGTGGACTGGAAAGGCATGTAGATGTTCACAAACAATTCCTTTCACCTTCGGGTCCCCCTCTGCCCAAAAGAATGATTGTAAGAATGGCTTGCTGTGTTTTATTACATCATCTCATTTAATCGTCACAATAATCCACTGAGGTAGGTGCTATGATCTTCATTTTATAAATAAGGAGATTCAACTCAGAGAAATTAAGAGGCTTACCCTGACTCTCACAGCCTTTTAGAGATGGAGCCCAAGATTTCAATTCAAGCTGTATGACTTAGGAGTCCACACTCTTAACCATCTTTGGCTACTATTAATTACAATAATTAAATCTATGGTTCTTAATCATTGGTTGGCATCAGAATCACTCCAAAATGTTCTAAAACAGAGATGCTTTGGGATCCACTCCATACTCGTTAAATCACAGTGTATCCTTTAGCCAATCTGAGATTCTATAGAAATTCTAGGATAATTTCTAAGGATACGCATTATTATATAATGACAACATGTAACACATTATTGAGTATGCACATCATGGAATATTTGTGGAATAGAATATTATGCCTCTGTGTTTAAAAAAATGATAGTTACGAGGACTGTACAACATGAAAAACTGCTTATAATCTAATATTCAGAAAAAAGTTTCCAAATTATTCCTACTGGTTACAAATATTAGCCTCTTTTTATAAATCTCAGGCAGAAGCATGTGGGTGAATCTTAGGTTTATTTGTTCATGACTTACGCTATATTAGCTGACACCTGACTTCACCTAAGTAGCAGAACGTTTTAATTGAAGGTAAGAGATGATAAAAACACAGAGCTTTATTAATAGATTTTTCTCAGGAGATCTATGGGAGAGAGTGCAATATGGTTTTTAGACTTTACTATGGATAAAATCTCCTTGAAAATTTATATTAAATTTCAATTTTGTTCTGTTTCCAAAGCCTGGTAGAGTAGATAATCCTGCCACTACAAAATACTTAAAAGTGCTAGAACAGAAATATAAAAACATTTCCTCGATTGGGTAGTTTCTCTAATGTATATTACAAAGTGTATTTCTCTGATTTGTATTAGAAAGTTTCTTTAGTATATTGTTTCTCTACTGTATATTAGAAAGTATGAAAAGTATTCAGAGGAATTTGGGGAAATACCATAGGATGTGGATAGACTCTGGGGCCATCAGTTGCCATAGAAGTAGTTGCTGACCTGGACAGTTGGTTGGTTTTTAGCAGCTTCCCAAAGACTAAATAAAAACAAGGCCTTGGGCCTTTCCAGTCTAAGGAATTAGAACCTTGACCTCCCTCTTAAGTCAGGACTCCCATAGGGGTATAGTTTCTGTTGATAGGTACTGTTCAGGCACAAAAGTGTTAAGGAATTTTCCTGTCTCTGCCTAGACTCCAGGAAATCGGGAGATATAATGCCTTTCTTACAAGTCAGTAACTATAGGCCCAACTTGATTTACAGATTTGGAGTTCAAGCTTACACTCTCTGCATAGACTAGGAAACCTCAAGTCTAGAAATTAATATAAAGTGATTCCAGATTGGTGACACCCTTGGAGCTTGGCAGAAACAACCAAAAAGTATGGCTCAAACAAACATGAGCTCCTGATCAAAACTTAGAAAACATGAAACCAAAAAAGCCACTATGATTAAGAAACAGCAGAACCATGAAAAGCAGAATTTAATCCCCAGAATCTTAGATAATCGAGTTATCAATTGTTTGATGTATAAATATAAAATAAATTTGTTTATATTAAAGAAATAAAATGTGGAACCAAAACCAGACCAACAGAATGAAAAGACAACCAAGTAAAAATTTTAACATTAAATACTATATAATCCTTGAAATGACTTAACAGTCTGAATGAATTAAAAGCAAAGTTAGATGCAGTGGAAAAAAAAATTATCAAGTGGAAAAATAGATTTAAAGGAATTTCCCAGAATGTAGCACACCGAGACATGAAGAACCTAAGGAAAGGATGAGCTGGAGAGTACAAAAAAGGAGTAACTGGTATTTAGTTGAAGTCTTGGAAGGAAGTAATACAAAATGCACATTTCTATACTGAGGTTTAAATGATTGTGGACCGTACTTTTAGGGTTTAAAGCATTGGCTCAAAGTCAGTTTGATGGTTCAGGGATGGGCGTAATGCTGATTCCTAGTTTTGCCACTTACTGGCAGTGTTATTTAACTGAGCCTCATCTGTAGAACAGAAAAAATAATACCTACTTCATAGAATACATGTGTAAATTTAGTTGTTCAGTGCATTGCCCACAGTGCACTTAAAAATGATATTTGCTTCTGTTTTTATATAACTAAATACACACATGTAAATATTGAATGGCACCTTTACCAATTTATGGAGCTACATGAAAGTTTTGCCAGTCTGTTGATTTATTTGTAGTACAACCTTGCCAATCAGTCTTCTGTCCACTGTATTTCTACCATACCCTTTCTTCTATCTGGGAATATTAAGGTAGGAAATTGAAATGAGAGGATGTGTGAAAGCATATTTTAGATGTAACATATGATTTCTTATGCAAATATCATAGGTAAGAAGCAAAAAAGGAATTTATTAAATTCTTGTTAGCTCTCCTTAACTGTGTTTTCTTAGGCATTGTGCACATACTAATTTGTATGAGTATTAGTTTCCTAGGACTGTGTGTTAATTTAGGATATTTAAGATAGAGCACTCCTTCAATAATTAAGACAGACACAAGAGGGAATTAAAGATTTTATTACTTAAAGGTCCTGGAGGCTACTCAGCCACACACAGGGACATCAAGGAGCAAATGGAGAAAGAAAGAAAGGGTTCCATGGGCCAGTCCCTTTATTGGGCCCAGGGAATTATGCAAACAGGTTTCCCAGGAGAAGTTTTCATTGGTAAATGTAAAACAAGTAGGCACAAATTCCAAGAGGTCACACAGTGACTGTGAGAAGTCACCGTGCCTATCTACATAGTCCATGTGGGCTGTGAGGCTCAGTGGGGCCAGTTCAGTAGACTACATCTATAAAAACCAATCATTAAATTCACAAACTTTTCACTGTGCACTTACATTTGGCAGCACTGTGCAAACAACTCTGTAAGGTTTCAGAATCTTGGTATATCAGTGTCTCACAGTTGTGTTTGTGTCAATGTGTGGTGTCTTATTGAGTGATGTTCATAATTGTTGTGTGTTTTTGTGTGCCTTCATGATAATGTAAGAGCTTAAATTAGAATAAAGAACAAACATTCGTAAATTTCTTGTTAAACTTGGCAAGAGTGGAAGTGAAATCTGGGATCTATGAATACAAGTTTATGAGATAATGCTATGAAGAAAACAACAGTGTACAAGTGGATTAAACATTTTTCTGAAGGGAGAGAAAGCATCACTGATGAAGAGCATTCAGGGCGGCCAGTAACTAGTATAACTGCTGAAAACATTGCAGAAATTAGTCAAATTTTCTGTCAGAATTATAAGCTGACTATGAGAAGCATAGCTGACCAAATAAACATCAATAGATAAACAGGAAAATCTTAACTGAAAATGTTGGCAACAACTCATGGGTCTTGCATCATGACAGTATACCAGCTCACACAGCACTGTCTATAAGGGAGATTTCAGCCAGTATACAAATAACTGTATTGGAACACCCTCCCTGTTCATCTGATCTGACCCCTAGTAACCAATTTCTTTACTCAAAGATGAAGGAAATACTGAAAGGAAGACATTTTGCTGACATTCAGAACATACGACAACAGCTTTGATGGCCATTCCAGAAAAAGAGTTCCAAAATTAGTTTGATGGGTGGACTAGGCACTGGCATAAGTGCACAGCTTCCCCAGGGAAGTAATTCAAAGGTGACCATAGTAATATTCAACAATGAGAATGTAGCACTTTTTCTAGGATGAGTTCATGAACTTACTTTAGTTCAGAGCTCTAGCTGTCCCATAGGGAGGTGGTCAACACGAGGCAGTTTATGAGGCTGATGTCTGTCTGGATCTGCCACACAGAGAAACAGGAAGGAGGTGGAGAACAAGGTGGAGGGTGAGCCTTGCTTTGGCATGGGAAAGTCCAGCTTATGTTAAAAATAAACGCAACGACAGCATAAAATTGTAAGCATTCACTATAGGCTGCCATAACAAATTAGCATAGAAATTTATTCTTTCACAGTTCTGGAAGCTAGCAGTCCAGTAGCAAGTTGTCAGAGAGGCTATACTTCCTCTGAAGGCTCTCAGGAAGAATCTTTCCTTGCCTCCTTCTAGCTTCTTGTAGGTGCTGACTTTTTACAGCAGCATCTTTGCTTTGTAGCTGCATCACACCAATTTCTGTCTTCCCTCTGTGTCTCTATATCCAAATCCTCCTCTCCTTTCTCTTACAAGATACACAGTCATTGTTTAGGGCCCCCCACAATCCAGTAGAAATTCATCTTAACTACATCTGCAAAGACACCATTTCCAGGTAAGGTCATGTTCTGAGGTTCTAAGTGGACATGAATTTTGCGGGGGGCAAACCATTCAGCCCACAACAAATCTGACATTGAGTATCGGATGATGCCCATTTCAACCTGATGATACACCCAGAAAGTAATTTACATACATTCATGGTGTTCCCTTCCATATCATTTTTATATATTTAGGGAACAGTACAAAATCTTTCAAGTTGGAGAAATTTGTCAGTGTTTTGAATATATTATTTAAGAAAGAGAAATTCCTGTGATAATTCTCCACTGAGTAGATGAGTGCTAATAAATGTTTAACAACCACTGTTCTGGATAAAACAAAGCAAAACACCCTGATTGTCGTATTTGCTGATTTCCTTGGTGTAAATATTCACCATGGTTGATTTCAAGCTACTAATGTGAAATTGGCTGATTGCAAAACTTCTGAAAACTTAATTATTGTGAGCTGGTCAAGCCAGCTCCAGCATACCATTGCAAGATTTCACAAAGGAAACAGATATGAGATCATATCCTAGATATTAACCCAGTGAGCAATAGTCACATCAAGAGAAGATAATAAATTGCTTTGTATGAGGTTTACTCATGGGTTACATAATAGAATTACCAGGACTTTGCAGGGTCTAAGTAAACCCATTCACTTGCTAAAAGGGAGAGATCTACCGTATAGAAATTAAATAGAGATGTGGTTTATGTGCAAAACAACCATACTTGAAAGCAAAAGCTAGATTTTACATCAGATTGTGCCACTTATAGATGGCATGATCTTCAACAAGTTGCTAAATCCCTTCAAACTTTATTTTTCTCATTATTAATCTATCATGCAGGAATAGTATAAGGGTAAATGAAGTAACTGACATAAGAGCACTTAGTGAAGTCCCGAGCATATCTGTAGCATTAAATACTGATTTAGGACATGCTGATATTTTTAATACAAAATTGTGAAAAATACCGGTAACAAGATTGTTAGTTCCACGAGGGCAGGGATTTTTGTCTCTTTTGTTCACTGCTATGTCTCTAGCACCTGGCTAGCACCTAGTATATAGCCGGTGGCCAGTCATTATTTGTATAATGAACAAATCTGCTAAAATCATCTTCTCAAAGGAAACATTAGTACTTCCGTGATGCAGCAAAGAAGAAACAGGTAACACGATATTACAATAGTTTGTTAGTGGGAACAGCAAGGATCTTCAGCCAGTCCTCGGGGTCCCTCCACCTGCTGCTCCGTCTCTTTCTTCTCATCTCACCAGCCTTCTTTCCTTTTTGCTTCCAACCTGACTGTAGGAGACCCATATTCTAGTCCCGATTCGGACACCGTAACTTAGATCTTCAGCATGTCACACAACTTTAATGGTTGAGATTTTCTGCCTCAGTTTCTCTATCCATGAGGCTCTTCCCAATGGCAAATGAGAGGAAAAACCTAGTAAAACACCCTTAAGCAAAAGTAGAGACTTGTTGTTTAACAAACTGAAAATGCCAAGGGGAGAGCTAGCTGGCGTCAAACTGACTTCAGAGCTGAAGTTGTATGTACCCTTTGTCTTCTGTCTCCCAGCCCTGACTTCTGTCATGTAGGCTCCCAGCTCCAGCTCCAGAAGGTGACCCTAGCTGTAGCTCCAGGCTCTCTCTGTTAGGGAACCCAGCCCTGCAGCAAAGATAAGCTTCCTAGAACCTAAACCAGAGGTTTAGGAGGCCCCATATTAGACGCTTCTAGTCCAAGTCAGTCTGAGCAACTTCATGGCCCACCCCTGAAGACAATTCTGGGGACTAGGGTATGGGACAGACTAATTGTGTTGATGTTCTTCCCAAGCTCCACCCTGGATGTGGATGTGGAGTTAGCTGCCCTACAAACTGAATTGGGATCCCCAAGCAAAAGATGGGAGCGAAAATCACAAACACGAATACATTTCACTCCTACAATCAGCCAAAGACTTACAAACTCCCTTCACTGCTGAAATTGCCTGTTGCTGGCTACTCCCTCTCCAGAGAACATCTGGGTCATTCCCAGTGTGTTACTTTTATTTTTAAAATAATAAAAACTATTTTTAGAGTAATGTTTTTTATTTATTTTGGCTTCGTTAAATCAAGTTAGGGTCATAAGTTACAGGCAAATATTCCCAAGATGTGGGGACAGTATAAAAACTATTTTTTATATATTTAAAAAGTATCACATGCATTTAATAAAAATTCAAGTAATGCAAAGACTTGTGTAGTGAAAAATTAGTTTTCCTTCTGTCCAAAATCCCTCTCCTCCTCAGAGAGAAGCATTGTTATAAATTTCTTGGGTAGGCTTCCAAAAAATTCCGTGCATATGTAAGCTCACATGTATATGTTTATGCCTGTAAGCACATGTACATTAATACATCAAATTGTATAAACATAAACTATAAAGCATGTGTATTAGTCTGTAAAATACTTTATATCTTGCGTTTTTCACTTCGTGAGTTTTGGGCATTCTTTAGCAGCTCGTAGACTGTCAGGGGGGTGAGATAACAAAGTGTGAACAGCAGATTCCAGAGCAGGCTACCCTGGGATCAAATCCCACTCTGCCCCTTATTAGCTCTGTGTGCAAGTTGGTTAACCTCTCTGTGCTTCTGTAAAACTGGGACAAAATAGCGCCCACCTCAGCATTGTTGGGAAGGCTAAATGAATTGGTGTCCGTGAAGAGCAATGCCAGCCGCGTGGAAAGGGCCCGTCAGGCGTGAATTTCTGCCTCCTCCTCTGTGCAGACTGCCCCGTATTTCAGTGTTCATACACAGCTTCTCATTGCAGCCTTTGTATACACTACCTTTTCTAGCTTCAAAATCTAATTTCCTTTCTTCTTTTCAAAGAAATCCAGATCCAACAGGCTTAGCCAGGTAGGTCTTCAAACTCAAAAGACCCACCTGGCTAAGCCTGTCGGAGCTGGATTTCTTTCTCCCTTACTCTGAGTTCTTTATATTTTTAGGATATATTTTGTCCTTGAGTTACCTTTTAATGTCCATGAAGTTTCCTTTTATAAATGTTCTTTATTTCTTATGAATTGCAGGGTTTTTGTCCTGACTTTATTTTCAGCTCTTTGTTACAGGATTCATTTCCTATGTATTTTTCTGACATTTTTCAGTGTAACAACTCCATCATCAAGTCTGCCCTGAGTTATCCCCGTTCACTGGGCTGGGTTGGGTGACCTCTTTTTATCCCTCATTCATAGGCCCATGATGTCCGCTCATGTCTTTATTTCTTGAGTACAAAGACCATATCTTAATCGTCATGATGTGCTCATCTTAGGGTAGATGTGCAATAAGAATCTGCTGAATTAAACTGAATTGCCTTTTATTCTTTGATTAATTATTGCCGCAGTTATTCATAGAAATATACAACCAGTGTGGAAATAACAAGAAGTGTTATGTTATTCTCTTTTGTCATTTATTGAGTTCTTACTATGTATCAATGATTGTGTCTGTGCAAGAGAAAAGATATCATCTCAATTTTTAGTTAAAAAAACTGAGACTTGCTAAGTAACTTGACCGAGAACAGCTTCTCTTTCTCATTTCCTTGCTCTCGTGGCTTTAAATGTATCTATGCACAAGTTGCTGGCTCCTGTATTCTTTTCTGCAGCCTAGACTTCTTCTCTGAAGGCCAGGCTCAGCTGGTGGGTTGACACTGTCATTTGGAAGTCTGGTAGACTTAACAAGTCCAAAACCGAATCCCAGATCTTCCCCACCAATCTAGTCCTCCTAAGAGCTTTCCCTGCTCAGAAAATGGTGCTCTATCCTTCCTGTTGTTCAGGCTGAAAAATCTTGGCATCCTCCCTGACACCTTCCTTCCTCTTGAACCCCATGTGTAATCTGTCAAGTAGTCCTATTGACTGTGCCGTCAAAATTTTTGCAGAAGCTAGTCGCATGTCACCACCTTCATTGCTGCCACCCTGGTACGAGCCACCATCCTCAGTGTCTTTCTGTGAATAGTTTTAGCCTATAGGGATAGTTCTTTCCTAAATCAACTGATACTAGTAATTGATTATTATAAATTTGAGATTTTCTATTTCACGTTTGTTTGGGTTTTTTGTTTGTTTCAGATTAATATGAGGATACAAATAATTAGGTTACAATGTTTGCATTTGTTAGGTAAAATCCCTGGTGTAGTTGTATCCCACGCCCAGGAGGTGTGCCACATACCCTTACGTTGTGCCCATTAGGTGGAAATACACCAATTCCCCCGCCCTTTTCCTTCCTCCCCCCAACTTGAATTGAATTGAGTTTTTCTCTTGCGTGGGCATGTATTGGTTCATCTACGGGTTTCATCTTAGTACTGAGTACGTGGGGTACTTGCTTTTCCAGTCTTGTGATACTTTACTAAGGTGTTTCAACTCCATCCAGGTTAATACAAAAAAATGGCCTCCATCTTCACATTTTCTCTTTCTGTCATTCCCTTACTTCGTATTAGTTGGTATTTTCTGTTTGTTTTTTAAATTTTTTGTTTGTCTCTATTCCTTTGAAAAAAATTGTAGCATTAGGAAGCACGCATGGATCCTCTTGTTATTCAGTGTTCTATAAACTATTCCTGTCATTACTCATTATGATACTTAAATTTTCCTAGTCTTTGCCAGTAGAGTCTTTCATCCTAGTTTCCATGTCCTTTCGACATGTCCCCAGACATTTTTTAATACTTCCTTATTTCTGAAATTCTAAGATGTTCTAAGTTTACCCTACACCGTCCCTCCCCTGGTCCTGGAATTGTCTCTCTCTCCAAGAAGCCCTAGTTTCTTTTAGCAGGAAAATTTTTTTCTAGACTCAATAGACAGAGTTAGAAAAGTTTTTTTTTTAATCTTTAATTCGCATTCTAATTCAGACCTCTAATTCCAACCCAACACCAAAGGCTTCTTCCTTCCCTGCCTTCATCCCCTACTTGTATCTCCTTTCTCCAATAACGAAAATCCTTATTGCCAATGGCATCTGTATATGTACTTACTTTGCTCAGTCCTGTAATGCACATGCACATTTGTAGAGAAATACAATAGTTTTAGAATTGCTATCTCATACCAATACTAGCTACAAACTTAATAAGTACAGCTCAAAATTTCTCTGCAGTTCTTTTTACCAAATATATTCAAGAGAAGGTATTTAGAGTAATGTGTTCAAAAGTTACTTAAATTAATTTTTTTCCTGCTGTGTAATTATGTAACCATTGGACTATAGAGTTAGGCTAATTTTTTTGTTTGTTTATATTCAACTTTAGGGGTTTCCACATCCCTATTGATTTATCAGTATTTATCAATCTCATATAATCTTTCATTCATGAGGTTAAATAGACCCTTTAGAAATCATTAGGAAATCATATTGCTTATTACTTTTTAAAATAAGGCTAAAAAAATCAAAGGATGGGTAAGATCCTTGATTTAAAGTGTGTTTTGAATTATTTCAGAAACCTGAATCCATCTAAACTCAGAACATTCCATTTGTAGGTTTCAGAGCCTTCTTGGCCTTGCTCCCTTCCTTACATTCACCTAACATGTGTTTATCCAGGGCGAACCACCTGCCAGGCACAGTGTGGGCTCTGTGGTCACACACATGAATGTGGTCATCATTCACTGAAGTGGTCATAAGGATGGTACCCAGGATCTGCTGGAGGAATGTCTCTTCAACAGATGTTCTGCAGTGTTCTGTGGGGTTGGGGGTGAGCACATTATACTTGAGATCACCTCCTGGCTAGATGGTCCCTCCTTCCTCTGTTTGTGATGGAATGCTGATGGAATTTGACAGGCGTACTTCTCAAACAAGACACTGGAGAGCTGGGTAGCATCTCAGACACTTAGTGAGAACAAATCATACCAAACCTCCCTCATTGCCTTCTTTGACAGGCTTTCTAAAATGGTAAAGATAGTGAGATGCCGTAGATCCCTGTTTGGGTAGTTCAGGAATTAATAGCATTTCCCATACTGATGATGTCAACCTGGAGGGATATTCTCAGTGATAAACACCAGGGATCTTTCCCCTAGCCACATTAATATTGGTGTCTTGAGTGGAGCCCTAAAAGGTTCTTATCAAATTTGCAGGTGACACGAAGTTATAGGTAAGAAATAATTTGAATTCAAATTAATTTTGAAAGCTGTGATGAAGGACCAAATTCTTAAGCAGCGGTGTTTAATGAGAAAAAGGCATCCCCAGAATACAGATTACTACAAGTACAGAGTAAGGGAGAGATGATTTAGTATGGGTGTGTGCAAAGAGATCTAGGAATTTTAGGTAATAACAGACTCAGCATGAGACAGCAATGGCATGTGACTGCCAAACAAGTAACTCTCCACTAGGCTGCATTAACAGAAACCAAGGGAAGGGGGTCTCATTCCCACTTGTGTTCAAAGACCATACTGTGCACGCTGTAGAGAAGTAGAAACCAAATTGAGTGCGCTCAGAGCAAAATGGTGACAGGCCTCAAACTTTTTTCAGATGGAGAGTAGTGACTGAGCTTGAGAATAGTTATGCCTTAGAGGATTTGGTTGTCTTCAGGTATTTGTATGGCTGTCATGGAAAAGAAGGATGAAATATGTCCTGTCTGTCACAAGAGGATGAAATAAGGATTATTGACTGGAAGCCCTAGGAGAGAGAATTTATATTTACTGCTAAGAGTCACAGTTGCCCAAGGGTGGAATGTATCACCTTAGGACAAAGTGAGTTTGTTGTCTCTAGACTGGTTCAAAAATAAACTGAAGACCACAGGGCAGGGAAGCTCACTTATGTTAGACCCTTTATCAGTAAATTTGTTGTGTGCCTTTAGAAAGATATCTATCTAACTTAATAAATCATGACTCCATAACGAGGGCTAATCAAGATTTGATTATAGGGCAATTATTATTTTCTGACAGATCCCCTAAACTTCAGAAACTAAGAGTTTGCAGAAACATTTTTATCCAAGCTGCAGAGTGTATGACTCACATCATATACTTCGTGTTTTAGTCTGTTAATACAAGTTGAATAATATAAAGTTATGATATTAAATTGGGGGGAGGTTTCAATTACTACTATTTTTCCTAATAACTGGCTAATGCTATCCTAGAACTCATGAGAAATTTGGGTGTTTCCCCTTTCCTCCTTTTCTTTACATCATGGTGCATAGAGGGTATGATATTTTGGTTAACCTCAGTCTGACACTTAGATTGTGTTTTTTCTTTTGCCACAGTAATGTCTGGAGTGTACAGTGACCCATAAGGTGGCACCAAAAATCAGACAAAGAAAATTTCCCAGTTCTACTTACTTGTAATTCTCCTAATTTAGTAGGGGTTTTCCACAGGAAATCACAGTAGAATAGTTGAAATGCTCTTTATCTTATGTACTTTCCTTCTGAAGAAAGAAACAGTTAATTATCTTCTTTCCCAAAGTGATCCAAATTCTTGTATAGAGCATCTGTATTTATTGTAGTACAAATAAAATTCTGCACAGAATGATGTCTCTAAGTACTTTGAATCATTAAGAGCCTAATTACTTCTTTAACGGTAGGTTTCAGTGAAGGCAATGGAATAGATTTTCTAAGCAAGGAAAATATAACCTGAAGGTGATTGACTCTATGCCTTTAAGAACAAAGAAATCAGTGATATTTAATCTTAAGTCAATTTGGCTATCACCAAGTCAGAGATACTCTTAATTATCTCAATTTAGGTTTGAGTAAAAAAATATGTTTAGAAACTTTAAAATCATATAAAGGGAATATTAAAAAATTGACATTAATAATTTCCATTTTCAAAGAATAAATAAATCAGCAACCTAAAATTTTTTATTTTGGGCATCCTTCAATCATACCTAATAGGTGTCCTAATCCCTCAAATGATTTATATGTTATATGTGTGCATAAGAATTTGAAAAAAAAAATTTAGATTAAAATTTATCAATATGTCTTTGTTTGCTTGTCTGTTTTTTTTTTTTTTTCTCTCCCCTCTTGTGTAATTGAAACGTTTCCGACATCTCCCCGGAATAGACGTTTCTTCGTTATTAGGACTTAACTGCCCAAGCCAGGGCCCTCCTTGGATTTACTAAAATTAAACACTTTGGGTACTCAATCTCAGTTTTAATGACACAAGTTGAAATCTTTGCCTAACATCAAGGTTTTTCTTTGTCTCTAAATTTTGATTTTCCATGCTACCAGAGGCCCCATTGCAACAGGTAATTTGAGTGTTGATTGTATGTTTTCTCAGTCTGTAATTGTGGTGAAATGCATTTAAAATGTTCACAATTTTGGGTGGCGCCTGTGGCTCAAGGAGTAGGGCACTGGTCCCATATGCCAGAGGTGGCGGGTTCAAACCCAGCCCTGGCCAAAAAAAACAAAAAAAAAAGTTCACCATTTTAGAATTAAATTTATCTGTAAGATTCCTTCCAACTCAGAAATTCTATGATGTTAAACTTTTCTGTAATATAAAAATGGGATCTTTGGATGTTGTCTGTGTGTCCTGTGCATTTGTGACTAAGAATCATAGAATCTGAGAGCTGGAAGGCATGGTGAACACTGTGTAGGGATGTTGCAAATGAAGAATGAAGAGGCCCATTGTGGTTGGGTAACTCACAAAAGATTGCAGCAGTAACTGATGACTAGAACTCTGGCCACCTGCCGGAGCACTAACAATTAGCCCAAAATTTGCAGACTTCAGGCCAGGCCTATAAACAAACAAACAAGTAAGGAAGTGAAGAAGTTTTGAGAAAGATAAGCTTAATATGCCACGTTCAGGAAAAGATACGCTTAACCAAGATGAGTTTGGTGTAATGGAGAACATTCTCCCATTAAACCAAAATGGGAAGTTTGAACATTCTCACACTTTGAGAATTTTGACGCATTTATATTAAGCACAGATTTATTCACTACACTATCGTATCTGTTGTTTTCTCCAAACCCAGAATCATACTTAGAAATAAATTATAATTTGGGGTAGGTTAATATTTCCCTTTTGCGCACTCCTGGGCTATTTTTCAGTGACTTGGAAGCATGAACTGACACTGTGGAGTAAAGCCTGTGTTCCACTAGGGGAATGACAGCATGTCTCTGGGACGCTGGTTGGGAAAGCCGGCCGTGCACAGCTGTCTTGCAGAGTCCTGCCTGGCTGGCAGTGAATGTGACATCAGTTGTCCAGCCACACCGGGCCAGCAGCCAGGGCAGGGCTCCCCCCTTCCCCAGAATCCACCCTTGCTGATTGTTCTCCACATTCTACTGCCTTGGGCAAGCGCCAGCACAACTGTATCTTAAGTCTGTCTTCTACCTGAGAGTTGAATTTACAAAAATCAAAGATGTTTTAGCATCTCTGCAACCAGTCTGTCTGTAATTGAAAATTATTTTTCTAAGTAGAAAAGCCTAGGGAGTACAAAGGCTTCAAAAAATAATCCTTT
Source organism: Nycticebus coucang (assembly GCF_027406575.1). Lineage (NCBI taxonomy): Eukaryota > Metazoa > Chordata > Mammalia > Primates > Lorisidae > Nycticebus > Nycticebus coucang. The sequence continues at coordinate 30,499,132 of NC_069780.1, forward strand.
TAGAAATAAGAATGGTCCCAGGGTTAGGTGTTCCTAAACTATGATGTTAGTAAAATTGTGCAAGTTCATTGGCCTCACTTATTTTTGCTAGGAATTTTCAGAAACTCCTCAGGAATCCCACAGCGTTGGCTAGACAAACCCTGTCATGTGACAGTAACCCTTCAACAGACCTTAGCGTAGGGTAACCTAGTGGCTCCACTGTCAGCAGCCTTTCCTGTGCTGCCCAGGAGCTGACCACCTCTACTCCATGATTTATTTATTCATTAGTTACTTTCAATAAATACTGATTAAGTAGGCACTAGTTCTGCTCTGGAGGTTGGGGAAATATGAGAAATAGAATTAGATAGTGTTTCTCTCCTAAAAAATCATAGTCAATTTAATAGAGGAACTAAGCTACGTCCTGAATATCTGAGATGTGGTAACAGTGGTAATATCGTGTTTGCTTTATTCACCTTGCATGACCAGCACCCACGGCTGCCATATACAAATTGCTGAGACTTTTTTGAATGAAAGAATAAATGACCTGATTATTCTAAGGTGAAGATAAACTTTTAACAACCAGCTAGTGGGGGTGATTACAGAAGGATTCGAGGGATAGATTGCCTTTGGGCTGGACCTTGAGGGAAGGATAGACATTTGAAAGAATAGATCTAACTAGAGAAAATAGCACAGACAGAAGAATCAGCAGCAAAGTCTCAAAAGTAGAAATCTCTGGGATTGAGCGGGGAATAGTGACTGATTCTGCTGGAACGATGAACTCGTAAAAGGGAAAGGAGGCAATAAAGCTGGAGAGGTAGCATCGGGCCACATCATGCAAGAATTTAGACGGTTTTTTAAGAAACTGAGTATGCAATAGCAATTTTAATATAGGATTGATATATGCTTCAGGAGTTGTGCTTTAGAAATATAAACCTGGTAACAGTCTGCCAAAGGGTGTCTGAAGGGAGAGGCCCAGGGAAACTGTTAGAAGAATTGCAGTGATTCTTTATGAAAGAAGTAAAAGTAAAAGAAGTAAAGTAAAAGTTCAAGCTAAAATGGATAAACTGAGGTAAAGAACATTGAGGAAAGGGATAAATGCTGTGCCCCTTGGCTGAAATTTGGCAACTGATTGAATATAGAAGACCAGAAAGAGAAGAATCCAAGATGATGGGAGGGTTTCAGGGCAATCATTGAGAAGGTGGTAGGTAGGTAGTTTTATTTAACAGAAGGTGGAGTAACTTTGGGAAGGAAGGTGATTAGTTCGGTCTTGGCACATTGAATTTTAAAAGTGTTAGGAAGATGTCCTGTAAGAAGCTGGAAATGTTGCATATGCTTAAAAGGAAGGTGAGAATATGAGATTTAAATTCAGAAGTCATCTTCATGGAGTAGACAGTTAAGTTCAGGAGACTGGATATGGGTGTCAGAGGAGCAATCATGGTAAAGATTAGAACTGGGCCACAGACCAGTCTCTGCCGAAACATTGCTTTGGGGAGGAAAAAGAGTGTCTTTGCAAAAGCAGCTGGAGAGGTGGGAGGGGAGAATGGTCACACATCTTGTGTTCCAGAGAGGTCAGATGGGCTGAAGGGGAGTCAGTCATGACCTTTAAGCACTTTTTAATTTGAAGGATAGGGGAATTAGTTTCATTTGCAGAGGGCTACAGATTAAGTATGTGGTTCAGCATTAGTGATCAGAGCTGTTCTTGCCTACTTGCTAGGGAGGCCGAGGAGGACATTCAAGCAGGTATTAGTTCCTCTGAAGGACCTTTCTCACTGGAGTGTAAAGAAGATCAAACGAAAGAATGGTTCTCTATTTCTTGGCGTAATGCCCTAGCCCATAGGTTTAAAAAAAAATGCTAACTTTTATACTTGTCCTCATTATTATCAGGAAAGGGCTCTTTTTAGAATAAGGATGAAAAGTGCACATCTGTAGACTAAGGGGAAAAATCCTTTAAAGAGGGAGGGGAAGGTAACTCAAGGAGGCCTCGAATAAACAGTGAGGGTAGACAGAGCGGTTAGCCCTGGAAAGGGGAACAAACCTGTGTTTCTCTGAATTAGGAGAGGATTTGTGAAGTAACAGGGATATTTTTGAGCCTCGATGACAGTAAGGAGAAGAGATGCCGAGGGAACTTGCACGCAATAGCTTCCACGTTCTCGTTACAGTCAGAGGAAATCTCAACTGCAGTATCTACTTAAGGCAGGAAGAGATAATAAGAAATGCTGTCATTTATTTTGTGCCTGCTATATATCAAGAACAGTACTAAATTTCCTCCTTTCATCCTCATAGAAATTCAGAGGTTATGTATTTGCATTCACTTTTTACAAATGAAAAAAAAATATCAAAAGGGTTAAGTAGCCTCCCAGATCACCCAGCTAGTAATGGGAGACAGAATTCAGAGCCAGGCATGTCTGACTCCACAGCCCATGCTTTTTTTTTTTTTTGATTTTGTAATTTTTCTTTTTTTTTTTTAATTTTTATTTATTTATTTATTTTTTATTAAATCATAACTGTATACATTGATATGATCATGGGGCATCATACACTCGCTTCATAGACCATTTGACACATTTTTATCACAGTGGTTAACATAGCCTTTCCGGCATTATCTCAGTTACTGTGCCAAAACATTTACATTCTACATTTACCAAGTTTCGCAAATACCCCTGTAAGATGCACCATAGGTGTGATCCCACCGATCCCCCTCCCTCTACCTACCCCCCCTTTCCCACTTCCCCCTATTGTTAAGTTGTAACTGGGTTATAGCTTTCATGTGAGAGCCCCAAATTAGTTTCATAGTAGGGCTGAGTACATTGGGTACTTTTTCTTCCATTCTTGAGATACTTTACTAAGAAGAATATGTTCCAGCTCCATCCATGTAAACATGAAAGAGGTAAAGTCTCCATCTTTCTTTAAGGCTGCATAGTATTCCATGGTATACATATACCACAATTTATTAATCCATTCGTGGATTGATGGGTACTTGGGCTTTTTCCATGACTTAGCTATTATGAATTGGGCTGCAATAAAGATTCTGGTACAAATATCTTTGTTATGTTGTGATTTTTGGTCTTCTGGGTATATGCCCAGCAGAGGAATTACAGGATTGAATGGCAGATCTATTTTTAGATCTCTGAGTGTTCTCCATATATCTTTCCGAAAGGAATGTATTAATTTGCATTCCCACCAGCAGTGCAGAAGTGTTCCCTGTGCTTTTATTGAAAAGAGAGTCCACTCATTTGAGATCTCGGCAATATAGCCCTGCCCTACATCGTCATAAGATTCTGGTTCTGCCAGAGTGAACAGCACAGAAGGGCACTCTCATGTGAGGAGTAAGGGACTGTGAAATTGGGGTGGACCAGAAATGTGAATCCTGGATCCCAGAGGGAAATGAGGCAAGGTATAGTGGAAATATTTCAGTGGGTGGTAAGACTTGTCAGTATGAGAGGGAGAATGGGCAACCGCAGTGAGGGTGGGAAGAGAAAAGTTGATATAAGGGCATCTTGTAGGTTTAAGAGGAGAGCTACTGTCTTGGTTTTCCAAGAGTGGTAATTCAAGAGTTGCCCTTCCCTTCACTTTCCCACACCACTGGAATTCCTCTCTCTTAGAGGTTAGATTCCTCTCACCATACCACAGGTCCAGTGCAGCAACCAGAGCCCCAACAAGAAACTCTTGTCCCGGCTTAGGCTAATATTCCTCTCGAGTGTTTAATGATCACATTCTAATTTACATGTCCCCCGGAGATGTTACACTTGGATCTAGCTATATTTTTAGAAGACAAAAATAACAAAACAGTCACCTTAATCCCCCCAACTAACATAACTCTTTGTATTTTAGTAAATAGCCTTTCATCACTAATATTTCAGTTATGTTTTAATTATTTAATAATGCATTCATTAGTGTACTAATTATCAAATGCCCACAAGATGACAAGCAGTATTCCAAGCACTGAGGATATAGCAGAGAAGAAATTAAGTCCCCATTCTTATAGAGCCTCACTTTTAATGGAGAAGATGGGCAATAATCACAACACGCAAGATGTAGTAGTTAATTTATGGAGAAAAATAAAGCAGGGAGAGGAGCAAGGAATGTGGGGGTTTGAGTGATAAAAGTTTAGGCAGGTCACTGAAAGCCCCCTTGAACAATGGCAATTAGGCAAAGCCTGAAGCAGGAAAGAACTATGCAGAGATCAAGATATCCCTGGAAAGAGGGATCCAGGCAAAGCACATAGCAAGTGCAACTGCTCTCAGGTTGGGGGCTCATCTGGCAAGTTCCAGAACAGCAAGAGCCTGATGAGACTGCACAGGAGTAATAAGAAAAAAGTCAGGGAGGAAATGAGGTGGCCAGACCACCTAGGGCCTTGTAAGCTGTTGTAACATCTTTGGCATCAAAGATGGAGAGACGTTGAAGGTTTTATTTGTTTGTTAACTTCTTAATGTGGACGTTTTTAATCCTATATTCACAGAATAGTATCACAGGCCCCTTGTGCTGATCACTCAGCTTCACCTACTTTCACTTTTGGAGAGTTTTGAGCAGAGGAGTGACATGACTTGGCATGACCCAACTGAGCAGGATCGCTCAAGAGAACAGGTTGTGGGCAGGTGGTACAGCCACAGGAAACACAGTTAGGAGCAAAAGCTCAAGAGACAGAGGATGAAATGATGAAACCAAGGAATAGAGTAAAGGTGGTGAGAAGTGGTCAGATGCAGGATATGTTTTGAGGATCTGACTTAATATTATATATATATATTATACTGTGTTTGAAAGAAGAATTTGAGAATGCATATAGTATAGTAAGAAGAGGAAGGAATATAGAAAAAACAGCACTAGAACACCACTGTTTGAAACTGTATTTTCTGTTTAAGAGTGCACCCAACTGGCAAAAAAAATGACTTACACATGAACATTTGTAAGACAGATCCTCTGTAAATCACAAACCATCTACTCCCATATTCTTTTGCAATCATGGGTGATTAGGGTATGCAAAAGTAAAGATGTATTTGAATTTTTTAATGAGATAAGGACACCTCCTGAGGAACAAGTCCCCAGCAACTCCTGGAGTTAGTAGTAGTTACTTGATTTTCTGAAAGAAACATGATTCATAAGCAGCTGTATCTCATGTGATAAAAATGAAAATTAAAATGAAACAAAAAAGGAAATCCTGGATCATATATGATAAAAGAAACTTGCAAAGCAGAGTTATATGTAGACATATTTTACTCATCTTTTCTGGGTAGTTGAAGAGACTTTTATTAAATGGAAGTTTGCTCTTCTGATCTCAGCTCAGCATCGTAAGCCATATGTTCTATTGGTGATTCAAGAAGGCACTAAACAAGGTGAAAGAATGTCAGTGAATCAGTGGAAATCCATGAGCAATGCTGGAAAACAATCATCAACTACGAGTGGGTCAAAGAGGATATTTCCATGTCATTCTGTCCCTTACTGTAACACCACACTGATATTCTGAAGAGTCAGGAAGAATTCGAAGGCCCTCTGTGTCTTGGCTGATGTTGGGTTATGTTGCTTGTTACTCAACCTGTCTGACCTTCTGTTTTCTGCAAAATGGGAATAATAGTGCCAACCCTTCCTACCTCATAGGGACTTTAGAAGAGCCAGAGGGTCTTTACAAATAAAAGAGAAAGAAAGAGACCAGGGCCAGTGGCTTAGGCCTATAATGCCAGGACTCTGAGAGGCTGGGGCAGGAGGATTCCTTGAGCTCAGGATTTCAAGACCAACCTAAGCAAGAGTGAGACCTCATCTCTACAAAATAGAAAAATAAATAGCCAGGAATGTTGGCCTGTACCTGTTACTCCAGTGATTTGGGAGGCTGAGGCAGGAGGATCGCTTGAACCCAAGAGTTTGAGATTGCAGTGAGCTAGGATGATGCCACTGTACTTTAGCTGTTTTGACTGAGTGAAACCCTGCCTCCAAAAAAATCCCAAATAAACAAATAAAAAAGAAGGAAAGAAATTGGGATTTTCATACTACCTACCGTGTGCCAGGCACAGCACACTCCTTACAGCAGCCCTCTAACTTCACATTATTCACCCATTTTGCAGATGTGGAACTTGAGGCTCAGAGCAGTTACCTAACTTGGTTAAGGCCACAGAGGTGGGAGGGTAAAAAGCTAGTTGATCCCAGATTGGATCAACTTGAAATCCCTTGCTTTAGAGAGAAGGAAGAGACTAACTTTACTGAGCATGTTTCTGTCCCAGAAACAGTATCAGACGCGGCTCTCTGTACTATCTCGTTTAGTAAAGGTCATTCTGTCCTCCCTGGCTGCTTAACAGATCATGAACAATAAAATTGGACTATTTTCCATCTCTGAGAAGAGATACATTATTAAAATAATATTCCTCTCTTTCCTGCCTTTTTTCCCCCTTATAATCTAAATTGTAACCTAGAAGAGAATGAATGCCTGGTTTAATAATGTCCATGGAATGATTTTTTTTTTTTTATTAAGGAAAAGGGGACAAGTGCACTCTACCACCTCTCAATCATCTCTGAAACCTCTTTTCTCACCATACATACCAGCAAAGCCAAACAGGTTTGTCAGGAATGGCTGTCATTGCCCCACATGCAGTAGGCAAAGCAGAGCTATGAAACACTGGGGCTGCTGGAAACATACCAAAGAAAACATGATCGGGCCAAGTGCAATGGAAAAAGTGAATGGGCTCTGGAGGTGGACAGATTCAGGTTTAAAGAATTCCCCCATCACTACAGTTGTAAGAACTATAGCAATGTACTTTATCTTACTGAGTGTTGGTTCCTTCAGCTGCGGAATGGGGCACCGTCCATGACCCCACCAGGCTGTTGTGGGGACTGGCTTGGTTAGCACATCCCCTTTCCTTCCAGTAAATTGGTAAATATAGATTCTTGGGTTCTGGGGATTTAGTGAGGAAGAGAAGTATGGTAGCAACCCTTTATTTGCCAGCTGGGTTTGCCGTCCTCTTACTGCAGTGGATTGCATGCGGTTTTCCTACCTCGTCCCCTCCAGTCACATTGCAGAAGGAAAGGACAGTAGTGGAGCTCTGTGGGTTAAAGTGGTGAGGAGAGCGTCATGGCAGATTCAGCTTTGGGGCCTCTCCTGGCTGGGAAGAGAGAGACAGCCCGGGGGTGGGAGGAGGCCGAGAGGGAAAACCACTGGAAGGAGATCCTGAGGGGGGAGGAGGGGCAATCCGTGGGCTTGCACGGGCTGGGCCGTTCTCCCTGCCAGGCGCACCCCCCAAGCCGGTCCCTGCCTGTGTCTTCTCTGCTCTTCCTTCACATCTTGGCTCTCATTACTCCTTCGGGGAGCTTTCCCTGCCTTCCTGAGCAGGTCAAATCCCTGTTATGTATCTTTTTGCTAAGCTCTTCCCAGTTGTTGTTCTACATTTATTTGTGAGATGATTTGATTAGTAAAGGACCCACTTTTTAATTCCCATAAGAACAAGGATTGTGTCTCTTCTACACTCCCTGCCTTCCTGTAGTACATGGGACATAGAAGGAGTTTCATAAATACTCATTGGGTGAATGAATAGATTTTGATTTTCAGTGACATAACCGTCTCAGTGGGAGAGAAGATTTGTATTGGAGATTGCCAGTCCCATTGAGTGCCAAGCACTGTATTAACTCACTTAATCCTATAAACAACCCTATGAAATCAAGTGTTTTATTCCTTTAATTTTAAAGACGGAGAACCCGAACTCCAGAGATGTTAACCATCCTTTCCTGTTGATACAGCTAAGTGACAAGAGCGGTTCTTGAGCCTGGCAGCCTGGCTTCAGGGCTCCCAGTCGGAACCACATTGTCCTGCTATTTTATGCTGTGTGGGACTAAGTCAGGTACATGAGTCAAGTCCAGATAGATTTCTCCTTGAAAATTGTGGACCTTTTCCTTCCTCCTTTTCTTTATTACCACCATCATTGTCATCACTTCTCAAGAAAAGGTGAGCAGAAAAGAATGACTTCCTGTGTCACATCTTACATTGAGGTTGACTCTACATTCTGCCAAAATGATTTGGCCAAATTTACCCAGAGAGCAAACTGGACATTTCAAACGCTGACTCCCAGAAGAGCTTAGACTGCTTCTTTTGACCACCTTTGAAGAACTAGCATATATTTGGCCAAAGTATGGCAGAGTTGTTTTAAATAAAGGAAGGTGATTGGACTACGTTTGGCAATATTTGAAACCGTTGGCTTCCACGCCTTATTCAGAAAACAGGCCTAGCCTTTGATCATCAGTACTTGTTGAGTCAGAAAGTTCTTGGAAGAAAGTCTTAAATTTCATCAAGGAAGCCAGGAAATCCTGAGTATCCCCAAGAATAATAGCAGTTACTCTAATAACATAAAAATTACCAGAAAATTAACAAAGACTGGTAAAATATGGCACTGTGGAAAAAAAAAAAAAGACCCTACTAATAGAAGGCCTGACTTATTCTAGCCACCTGCTTTTAAAAAATAATCTCAGAGCAGTGGTATTACTTCTAGATCGCTAGGTAGAAGAGTGTGTTACAGTAATAAAGAAGATACTAGCTAATGCTTATATACTGATATTATTTGCCAGGCACTGTTCTACTGACTGTGTGGGTCACTATGAAAGTTTTGAGACAGACCATGTTATGGTCAATTATTTCACTTCCAAGAAACACAGTTGACAGCATCCTTTCTGATTCACCCACGCAGGCTTCAGCTTGCTCAGCTTACTGCTGTTGCCAGTGGGTCTTCACATGTTTCCACCTGAATGTTATGTTTCTTGATTTTCATTTATCTTAAAACGTTCATAGTGGCCCATGTGTGCATAATATGTTTAGTCTGGATGGTAACCCTTTGAGACACTATTTTTATCCCCATTTTACAGATGAGGAAAATGAGCATGCCAAAGACACATGGCTAGTAAATAAATGGAACCGTCTTCAGCCCCTAGCTGGGTTTGTTTATACAGTGTCCCTGGGTAGCCAGTTACCCAGTTTTGTCACCTTTGTCTTGGTGCTAATTGAAAGCTTAACTTGTGTTTTAAGCCATTAATGTTTATTAAGAGCCTGTCATGGTCAGCTTGTCTGAGAAAAACTGTATCTAATAGATACTGGTGCACTCTATAAACTTAATTTTCAAAAGAACCACTATTCAAAGAACTAAAAGGGAGGGTGAATAAAAAGAATTAAACTCTCCCTGAGACAAATGAATTTTTCTGAATTAATTGCAAATAGTCCTCAGTCATCATGGAATTTGACGAAGTATGGTCTCCTCCAGGCCAGCGTCTTCATGTGCAAATTGTACCACTTTTTTCACTTCCCACACTTCAACTTTCTTCTTTCAGTGTTTTGGAAAGTCCACAAAACCCGGGGGCCTCCCGGTCTGTTGCCCTGTGGTCTGTGTAAAAACCAGATGATGCCACGCTGACTTGGACTCTTTCAAATGGATCAAACAGCATGTTAGTCACTGGCACATTTTTCAGCTCCTTTGCCTCAGATAAACCCAGTTCCTCATTCTCGCCACTCTTCCATCATGAAATAATCAAATGAAAACTATGTGTGTACTTTTTGAGGGCACCTCCCACCTTTCTCCTTCAGTGCCAGTGACTAATTCCCTCATAGGGGTAACACTGCAGGGTAGAAATAGCTGAAGAGATTGGGCGTCAGTCACAGAATTCCTTCTGCTGTGCTGTTGAAGTGGAACGTTTACCTGATCTCACCAAGTGCAGGATCACCTCACGCCTCACCTGCCACGTTCCTGTGCTTATAGTCTCTTAACAGAGTATAATTACATGGCTTATTTCATGCTCTGTCACCATTGATTTACTGCTAAGAAAGCCCCAGTGGGATATGTGATCATAACAAAGACTGATTTCAGATGTCAACACCAAGACACAGAGTTGGCATCTGCCATCCAGGCTGTATCTGGGGACAGCATCCAGCCGACATTGGAGCAGGTATTGAACTTTTCATTCCCTGTCCTACACTTAAGGAAAGAGGCTTTCTGCCTGTTACAAAAGTACTACATTCATGATTAACTTTATACCCAAAGAAGTATTTTTTAAGTGTTGTACCCATTTAAGTAATTCCTTATTTGTGATTTCAGGTGGTCAAAAGTTGAATTTAATCCTAATCCCTCTTTGAGATTATTTTACTGTGCAAGGACTGGAGGCCACTCCTGCTGGTGGTCCTGCTCCTGCCTGCTGCTTGGAAGGGAAAGGGGGCTACAGGGTGCAGGAGCAGCCCTCGGCAGCAGTCCTGAGCCTCGGTTTAGGCATCAAGGCCCTAAGGTTCCCAGCTGAGCTACCCAGGTGATTAGAGGGGAGTCAGTTCTTCGTTCAGGGGTGAAGCTTTGGTCTCCTCAGACCCTCTGGGAATAATCCTAGGTCTGATAAGCTTCTCAACTCTTACAGCAAAATATTGTACTGATAAAAATTCCATACTAAGAAAATCCTATCAAAACCTTGCTTAGGCAATGATGTTTTATAGTAAAAGAAGGCTGGTTTAAAGGGATTATGTCTTTTTCCAAGAAGTATTGTTGGCAGATTTCGGGTCCTGCTCAAGTTTTATCAAAAAGACGCCATCAGAGTCCTCCCTACATGTGATTCCCATCTATTTGGGCCAATTTGTGTGTTTCTAATTGTATATCGGGGAGATCCTGGATTTAGGTCATGCATTCCTTCAAAAAGTACAATATGAGCTGAAGAGACAGGGTGACCAACTCATCTAGGTTTGGCTTTCAAATTCCTGTGTTTGAAAAACCCCTTAGTTCCAGGCAAACGAGGATGGTTGGTTAACTTTTGAGGAGATACAGGGCATTGCTAGCTGTGTGGCTGAATTTATCATAGCGTTCTCACTTAGTAGGATACAGGATAGTTAAAATAAGGCCATTGGTCTTTTCCGTTGGTGTGATTTTAGTCTTAGGGATTTCTCAAGTAAGAAATTTGATTGACCACAGGGGCCGGGTAATCAACTAGCAAAGAAAGAGTATCCAAGTTCTGCTTAAAATGTCATTATCTCCATGGTATTTCCTTTTTATTGCTGTTGTCATCATTCTAAAGATATACCAAAAAAAAAAGATAAATTACCTTAAATCGAAAAATCTGATTTTATAAAACAAGAGTGAAATGGGTGAAATCTAAAGATTTTCACTTTTTTGAATTTAAGAAACTTCCTATGATCCGAGCATATACAATTCAGTTGTCAGAACACATGACAGAGAGGGCCACTGAAGGATCACATGTCCCACAGGTAATGTCAGTGTCCATAGCCAAACTTCAGAGCCAGGTCCCTGGAAAAGACATGGCAGCGAGTCAGTGTGAGCTGTTTCTGTTGGCCTCCCTCTTCCCTTGATTTCCATCAATCACCAGTTCCCTTCTCACCAATCATTTGCCCAGCTTTTGTGACCAGAAAAGGTGCAAAGGAAAATATGTTCTTGATTAATAGAAAGGGGAGGTTTCATGGCAACAGTCCTCCACGATGTGCTGTTCCAGCCTAGACAACATGTACTGTATTTTAAATAGCCTGCTTCCTGGAGTGCATCTTCCCGTGACACAAAAGAACCACCATTAACTTTTTAATTTATTTCCATCCTGTCATTGGTTCATCACATACTTTTAAAAACAGGGCTGTGATCGCATATAGTATATATAGGGGTGGATAATTTTATATCATACTTTTTATATTTACTGATTCATCATAAACATTTTTCAGTGTTGTTCTATGGTCAGATGTGCTAACTTTTGAAATGTGCTTCTTATATAGATCTGCAACTATGTGGGACCAGCAAAGGTTATTGTTCAGTTGGTCACAAATGGAAAAAATACCCACCTGCACGCCCACAGCCTGGTGGGAAAACACTGTGAGGATGGGATCTGCACGGTAACTGCTGGACCCAAGGACATGGTGGTTGGGTAAGTGAGGGTATGTGGAAGGAAGGGATAGACAGAACATGGGGTGTAGGGACTTGGGATGAATGAGGCCTTTTCATTAGGGACCTTTCTGAAACCCTTATCTGGCCTCCAAGAAAGACATGAAAACTTGTGTTCTCACTTGGACTCTAGGCAGTAAAGGACTGCATGTCTGGATTTGTCTGAGACAACGCAATGTGCAGCTGGCCTATTTATTTATAGCACCCTTTGCTCCTCTCAAAGGTGGCCCAATTTGGATGATCACTCACACACGGTCACTTGACCTAGGAGTCGTGTGTGCCACTTTCAATAATATTGTACTTCTCCTGGTAACAAAGATAAGGACACATTAGAAGAAACCTAACTCTAGCAGAAATCAACACTTTATAGATGGATTTAAATTTGTAATGATTCCTGTAATGGATTTCTAGTGTGAACATTTGAAGCATGAAGTGCGTAAATAAATATTGCTTCAGCTCTGAGCTGCTTAGAAAGTGTGCCCAGATAAGAAGTCAAGGAACACAAATTTATTTTGGCATTCATTAGACTTGAAATGTAAATACACCATGACATATTCATTTAAGGGCCGGTCAGATAAAACAAGCAATTTTTAATGAATGAAGTTTTATAGAAATAATTTCTATCCAAAAAATGAAAATTTTTTCTCAATAGACAGGTAAGCTAAAGAACATGTTTTATTTATGTTGCCAAAACACTAAAATAGCACACAGCATAGTGATTTAACATCCCGTGTAAACTGATACATGCAATTGATAATCCTGGAAATGGTTGCTCTAAGTGTTACTTTGGAACTCCCTAAAAACAGAAGAAGTAAAATTTTTTAAATTAATTTTGTTTGATTTTTAAAAATATTTTTCAGGGTATTCTAATCCTACTTTAAATAGTTATGCTAAATCCCAGTTAATCTGGGCTTTTCACTCAAAAGAAGGAATTGTAACTATCCATCAACCATCATGAAGCTGATGGTTGCATTTCAAGCTTTGAATCCTGGTCAAGTTTCAAGTTGGTTGTTATTGGGGAGATTGAGCTTTCATCTTCTTAGGTATTTCTTTGTTTGACTGTAAAAATATTTAAGTGTGAAAAACCTAGACAGAAAACTTTAAGTTTCTAAAATCTGATTCTTTTGATGTTAGAAAAAAATGTCTAGATGGAAGGAAGAAACTTAAATTGATTTGAAAAATTCGATTGTGCTTTATATGAAGTTGTTTCAACATCCTCTTGAAAGGTTGGCCTGTTTCCTGTTGAATGTCACAGTTGGTTTATTGTGCATTTTGGAATATCCTTCCAGTTCCTAGCTGGCCCATGAGAGCTTTGAGATGCAGGGCGGTTCTCACAGGTTTAGAGTAATTGATCACGTAGTGTTTCTGCAGATTTGCTCCAATGGGCTCCTGTCAGTTTGAGTGTTTATTTCCTTTGGTCTTATTTAATCTGTATGATAATCATATACTTTATAGAAAATTGTAGATGACGTTTTCTACTAATAATATTTGTTTTAATAAAACCCTCAGTATGTTTCTGTAATTTGGGTTTAGTTTAGTAGTCATTCAGGATTTTAGAAAGAACTAATGGTTATTTGTTTTAGGACCTGCAGCAGGAATAGAAGTAAATCCCCTATCTCCCCTTACTTTATCTCATGTGGTGCGGTGGGCTGTGGGGCTTAGTCATTGGCAGAACTCATCATTCATTCATTTAACAAACATTTTGAGCATATCAACTCCTAAGTTTGATAATTATGATGTCTATTTGGTTGTAGCACTGTGAGATTTTCTATCTTTATACAATTTCACTGGGAATTTTGATCAAGAAGATGCCACTTGACAGTTACAATTGACTCAGTGATCTTTCCTGTTCAGAGCATTCTCTGAATCATTGGTACTCCCCTTCTGATTTTTAGCTGAGAAATTTTGCTTGCACAATTTTCTTCATAATTTGTTTGGCTCTTTGTACATATTCTTTTTAAGTTTCCAAGGTCAGAAACCTATTGCATTTTTTTTTTAGAAAGAACATCATGCTAGCAGTCTGGAAACCAGAACTCTATTTTTAATTCTGTCACTCTCAATAGAGTAGTTCTGGGGCAAGTTATATGACTTCTTGAGGACTATAATTTCTTTCCTTATAAATAAAACAAGAGGGTTGAACTACAGAATCTATCTTCAGCCCCTTTACATCTGAAAAATTGTAGACTGAACTAACATTAGCTAATATTATGAAATGACATGAACAAACTTGCAGTGTACGTATTTATGGTATGACATTGATTATTATTTAGTTCTGACTTGTAGGCAAGAATATCACATACAGAGATTTAGGAAGATAGCCAAAGTTATTCCTTAGACTTGTCAATACTAGAAATGGAACCAAGATAACTTGTTTTCAATAATACAGATTAGGCTAAGAATATAGATTCACAAGTAGGGCGCCAATCCAACATATCAAAAAAGACATGTAAAAAATGTCACCAAGGAGATAAATAACTTTTAAATGATCAAAACGATTCCCTTTCTTTGTAGTGTTTCCCTGTCAGCAGGAATTCTCAATAAACTTAGTTCCCATTTTCAAATGTAGTGATCTCTGTTACAAATATTCATGTTTTAAATAGCCAAGTCCTAATGATAGGTTTGATTACTTTCATTTGGGGGATTTGTCTTTTTAATGTTTTTTTTAATTAGCTTTAATTTTGTCTTTGTATTTCTTACTCATTTATGTAGTTAGTGTTTACTGCCTTTCTTGATAAAAAAGAATCTTAGTTTGTTGTTTTATTTAAGATGAAAATATCAATAATTCGTTTCAGCAACATTTGGGTCTTTCACATTTTCATTGAATGGAAAATGCCTATATTATTTGACTTTGCTTTAGGCCACTTTCCCTGCCAATAATCACCATACCCTCCGTTCGCTTCCTGGCAACCCTGATGTAGAGAGATATATGCAGTCGTTTTTTCTTTCTCTATAATATATATAGTATATACCAACTGGTAAACACTAGGAATAGATACAGAAGTATAAAAATTCAAAGGAGAAACAAAGACTTCCTTGAAGAGCTAGTGTAGACCATGTTAAATTACTGTTTTTAGAAGTCCAAAACCAATTAATTATTGGTGATTTCATGAGTGAACCTTAGTACACAGGAAAGGAGCTGAAGGAGAATATTGATGAAGTGTGGTCTGAGGTTGGAAAGATCCAGCTTCTGTGAGTCAGAGGTTGCTTTTGACTCCTGTGAAGTCAGTGTTTGGGTCCTGAGAGGAAGAAAGGCCAGAAAGAGGGGCTATTTTTGAATCCCAAGCCAATGATGGGGAGATTCAAACACAGCAACAGGTCCCAGATGAGTGTGATGATGGAAACATCTGGCATAGTGCAGAGAGTTTCAAACCTGGCCACTAGTACCCTGAGTCACTTTATAAAAATACTGATACTGGGCTCTAGGCTCTGCTCCCAGAAATTCTGATCTCCTTGAACAGAGTCAAGTGGTGCAGTGGTTCTCGAACTTCAGGGTCCATCAGAATTACCTGGAAGGTTTCTTAAAACGGATTGCTGAGCTCCACCTCCAGAGTTTCTGATTCATTACCTTGGGGTGGGGGAGATTATGTTATGAATTTTAAGATAATGCTGGTGCTGCTGGTTTTGAAAAACACTTGTGCAGAAGAATATGGCACTTTGAGATAGTCCCAGTCCCTCAAGAATGGAAGAAAAAGTACCCAATGTACTCAGCCCTACTATGAAACTAATTTAGGATTTTCACATGAAAGCTATAACCCAGTTATAACCTAAGAATAGGGGGAAAGGGGAAAGGGAGGGGAGGGAGGGGAGAGGTGGGTAGAGGGAAGGGGATTGGTGGGATTACACCAGCGGTGCATCTTACAAGGGTATATGTGAAACTTGGTGAACGGTCTGTGAAGCTAGTGAATGATGCCCCATGATTATATCAATGTACACAGCTATGATTTAATAAAAAAAAAGATAGTCCCAGTCCCATTTTTAGCTAGGGGTAACCTATTAAAAAAAAGTCTGTCAAGTTTATTCAAGTATAATTTAAATACTTATACTATTAAATACTAGCCCTTTTAAAGTATACAGCTCTGTGAGTTTTGACAAATACTCATACAGGGCGGCACCTGTGGCTCAAAGGAGTAGGGCACTGGCCCCATATGCCGGAGGTGGCGGTTCAAACCCAACCAGGCCAAAACTGCAAAAAAAAAAAAAAAAAAAAAAAACAAGTAGTACTCATACAGCCACCACAATCAAGATACAGAGTAGCTCCTTCACCTCTAAAATCCATTTGTGCCCTTTCGTAATGAACTCTCCCCTGGATCTTCTGGGGCCCATTCTCTGTCCCTAGAGTTTTGCCTTTTTCAGAATGACATGTAAGTGGAGTTCCACGATGCGTAGCCTTTTGGGGTTTGTCTTGCTTCCTGCAGCATGGTGCATTTAAGGTCCCTCTGTGCTGTCACGTGCCTCAGCAGTCACCCTTTCAGTTACTGGGCAGTGTTCCCTTCTATCGGTGAACTAGTTTGTTTATCATTGAAGGACATTTGGTTTCTCTCCAGTTTTTGATGATAAAGCCACTTTTTGTTATAAGCATAAATTTTCATTTTTCTTCAGTAAATATTGAAGAGTGGAATTTCAGGAATATATGCTAACTATGTGTTTATCTTGGAAAGAAATTGCCAAACTGTTTTACAAAGGGGCTGTACCATTTTGCATTCTCACGTATGAACATTTGTGATCCTAAATTTTTTCCTTTCCTTGTGCTAATAATAATAGTGTACTCTCGTTTTCTTTTATATTTTATTACAGACTTTTCAAACATATACAAAAGTAGAAAGAATAGCAGGTTGAGCCCCTGTTGCACTCATCAACCAGCATCAACAATTAATTATTTCGTGGTCAAATCTTGGTTTAAATAGACTCCCACCTTCGTATCTTTTGGCTGTTGATATCTGATTTACTGGTAATTCCATTATAAGAGAATACTTGGTATAACTTGAGGCCTTTTAAGATTCCTTCTTTGGATCAAAATACGTTATATTATGTCTTGGAAAATATTCCTTGTGTACTTAAAAAGATTTTTTATCCTTTTCTTCTGGAGTGGATTTTCTATAAATGTCAGTCAAGTCATTTGATAGTATTCAAATTTTCTATTTCCTTACTTATCTTCTGTCTACTGGCCCTTTAAAGTATACAGCTCTGTGAGTTTTGACAAATATTCATACAGCCGTGACCGCTCAATTAATTATTGAGAGACAGGTGTTGAAATCTCTGACCATACTTATAGATATGTCTGTTTCTTCTTTCCATTCTATAAGGTTTTGCTTTTTGCATTGTGAAGCTCTTTTATTAGATGCATAAACATTCGGGATTGTTATCTCCTCCAGAGGGATTGAACCCTTTATCACTATGAATACTAATATTGCTACGAAAGCTTTCTTTTGTTGATTTTATCATGGAACATTTTCCCCATCCTCTTAACCTATTTATATCTTTATATTCAAAGTAAATATAGACTGCATATAGTTGGGTCTTGCTCTCTGACTTAATCAGGATGTTTAGGCCATTTGTATTTCATGAGATTATTATTGTGGCTGAGGGTCAGTCTGCCATCTTGCCATTTTTTTCTACTTGTCATATCTGTTCTTTGTTCTTTTCTCTTTTTCCTCCTTCTATGGATTAATTATTTGTTAGGATTTCCTTTTATCTTTCTTTTTGGGTTTATACCTCTTTGTCTATTTTACCAGTTGTTTTAGGGTATACACTGTACCTCTTTAACTTATCACTGTCTCTCTTTAAATAACATGCCTATTCATATGTAGTATAGGAGCCTTAGAACAATGTGCTTTCATTTCTCCCTCTGCACCATTGTGCTGTTATGTCATATATTTTCCACCCATATATGTTATAAAAGCCAATATGTTATTTTTTATTTTGGCTTTAAACAACTATCTTTTAAAGAACTTTTCAAATTAGTAAAGAAATACTCACGTATTTATCATTTGCACTCCTCTTCGTTTTTCATAGGTCATCCTTTCTAGCTGATGTCATTTTCTTCTGCCTGGAGCACTTCCTTTAACTGTTTTCATACTGCTGATCTAATGCTGATGAATTATTTCAGATACTATATGTTTTGAAAGTCTTCATTTTATCTTTGTTTTTCAAAGATAATTTTGAAGAGTATAGAACTATAAGTTGACAGTGTTATTCTTTCATGTCCTTAAAATACGTTGCTCTACTGTCTTCTGGCTCCCTTTGTTTCCAAGAATAAGCCTACTTTAATCGTATCTTTGTTTCTTTGTACATAATGTGTCATTTTTTTTCTCCTACAGCTTTTCATATTTTCTTTTTGTCACTAGTTTTAAGCAATTTGATTATGATAGACTTTGAATATAGTTTTCTTCATGTTTCCTGTGGCTGGAGATTCTTGGATATCTAGGTTTATATTTTCAGCTGTTAATTTTTCAAATACTTTTTTCAATCCACTCCTAATTTTTTCTTCTTCTGGAATCCAATTATACATATATTTGGCCATTTGAAATTGTCCCACAGCTCACTGATGATCTGTTCTTTATTCATCTTTTTTCTCTGCTTCATTTTAGGTGGTTATTACTACAGCAAGTTCACTACTCTTTATCTCTAGTGTCTAATGTTCTTAATTTCATCTGTGGATTTTCTCAGACATTGGGGTTTTCATTTATGCAGGTTTGTTTGGGGTCCTTTTTTATACCTCCCCTGTACCTTCTTATCCTTCTAATGCTATCTTTTTGATCATACGGAATATATCTAAAATACCTATTTCAATGTACTTGTCTACAAATTCTGTCTTCTGGTTCATTTCTGGACTTGCTTCTTTTAATTTTTTTAATCCTAATTATGAATTATATTTTTCTACTTCTTCCCATGATTGGTAACTTCTTATTGTATGATAGACATTTTGAATTTGTTTTGCTGAGTGCTAGAATTTTTTTGTATGCCTGTAAATATAGGTTTGAGATAAAACTAAATCTGGGAACAGTTTGATCCTTTCTAGATTTGCTTCAAAATTTTGTTAGGGAGACCAGAGAAGCCTTCACTCCAGGGGTGATTTGACAACATTACTGAGGCAGTACCTTTCTGAATATCTAACCGAATGCTGCAGGTATTGTAAGGTTTCTTGAACCGTCCAGCCATGTGGGTGCTGCGGGAATTGTTCTGCTTGTTTCTTTATGGCAGTTCTTTTCCCGGCTTTGGGTAGTTTTTTCACATACATGCTCTGATCATTCAGCTAAAGAGTTGCGTGGATTGCTAAGTACCTCTCGGCGTGCAGTTACTTCTCTCTGATTCTCTGCCTGTGACTTCCAGCCTCCTTCGCCTCCTTAACCTCGGGGAGATTGCCAGGCTCTGTGGGGGTTCCTCCTTCCTATGCTATAGCCTTGAACCCTCTATAGGCATTAAGCCAGAGTAATTGTAGGATTCTTATTTATTTCCCCTTTCTTAAGGATCACTGTTCTGTGCTGCCTGTTGTCTTGTGTCTGAGAACTGTTTTTCACGTTTGTTTTATTTATTTAAGGTTCAATCCACTCTCTCTTATCCATCATTACCTGACACAGAAAACTGACTTCTGTCTTGTTTCATTTGTTACTGAAATAAATCCTTCATTATTCTTTCTCAAGAGGACTAAATGAGATAATATACATGAAAAATATGTTATAGATGATAAAGTGCAAAGTACTACACAGGTGTTCATCTCTGCCACTGCCTAGGAGATAGCCCCGTTTTCCTATAGTTGCAGACGTTCTGTATAGAACTAAGACCTAACTGGCTAAAGGATGGAGGTGTTATTTCTGAAAAACTGCCTATGCCCCATGCATATCAGTGTGTCATGATTCGTATTTTTCTGTGTTGCATTCATTCATTAATTTGTTTACTCACCGGACATGTATTGAACGCTCACATGCTGGGCACCGTTTCAAGCACTCAAAGCGTTTGTGTTCTAGTGGTGTAGTCTCTCTGTGTGTCTCAGCTGTCCATATTTTAAAAAGTCTCTGTAGACGTGACAGTTCTACCTTCCCATTCTGTCTCTGGGCCTCTCTGCGAGAGCTTATTTCATTCGGCCTTTGCCTCATTTTCTTTCCCTGGTTTATCTGACCTTCCCACATTAACCTGTTCTTTATTTCATTCAGTCTTCTTGTTATAATGCTGCTTTCTTATCTCTACTGATCATTTTTTTTCTTTCTAAGTAAAAGCCAGAGTAAAAGAGAAGTCCTTAGAAAGGCTTGCAAGGTTTTAAAAGATCTGGGCTCCCCTCTCACCTCCTTGGCCCCTGCTTGTTACTGATCCCCTGCCCATTTCACTCCAGCCACACTGACTACCTTGCCACTGTGTCTCTGAAACTACCAGCACGGTCCTGCCTCGGAGTCTTTCACTCCAGCCACCCTGACCTCCTGCCTCGGAGACTTTCACTCCAGCCACCCTGACCTCCTGCCTCGGAGTCTTTCACTCCAGCCACCCTGACCTCCTGCCTCGGAGTCTTTCACCCTAGCCACCCTGACCTCCTGCCTCGGAGACTTTCACTCCAGCCACCCTGACCTCCTGCCTCGGAGTCTTTCACTCCAGCCACCCTGACCTCCTGCCTCGGAGTCTTTCACTCCAGCCACCCTGACCTCCTGCCTCGGAGTCTTTCACTCCAGCCACCCTGACCTCCTGCCTCGGAGTCTTTCACTCCAGCCACCCTGACCTCCTGCCTCGGAGTCTTTCACTCCAGCCACCCTGACCTCCTGCCTCGGAGTCTTTCACTCCAGCCACCCTGACCTCCTGCCTCGGAGTCTTTCACTCCAGCCACCCTGACCTCCTGCCTCGGAGTCTTTCACTCCAGCCACCCTGACCAGGTCCTGCCTCGGAGTCTTTCACTCCAGCCACCCTGACCTCCTGGCCGCTGTGTCTTCTGAAAATACCAGCATGGTCCTACCTCAGAGTCTTCCCACTTGCAGCTCCTCTGCCATGAATTTTCTTCATTTGCGCGTTCATGTCTCCCCCTTGCTCCTTCCGAGTCTTAGCCCAGCAGTCATCTTTCCACTGAGGGTCCTTCCTGCCTCTCCCTGTTTTAAAGTGCTATGCCTTTTCCTTCGGCTGCCCCTGATCCCCATTTCTACCTTACCGTTATTGATAACACTTACTGCCTTCTAAATTATATTGTTTAATTTACTGCCTTCCTTTTTCCTCTTTGTTTTCATAGTAGCATGTAAGTTCTATGAAGGCAAAGATTCTTCTACTGCTAACAAAAGTACCTAGGATCCTGCCTGGGCACTGAAAGGAATCCGCATAAATATTTGCTAAATGAATGAGTCTCCTTGGTAAAGTCCTTTTTTTGTTTGTTGTATTATATTTACTGAATACAGGTCTTTGTTCCATGCACTTTATTTCAAAAGTGAATGGCTGGAGCATTTTATACATTTTCTTAAAACCCCTTCAATTGCCTTATTTACTTTATGAATATATTTTATTCTATAGGTATGTAGCCTTCAAGATAAAAGGTTCTCCATTCCTGATTGTACGTGTATACTTAGATGATATGTCTACTGATCATAAATAATCCCTACAACCTTATAGATAATTCAGGAGGAGGTGGAATTCCAAGTAGACTTTAAATCCCATTCAGAAACCCAAGCATTATTCAAAAGAAAATAAAAATCCTCCCAAATACAATATTTCTCTTATTCTTTAAAAAAAAAAAAAAAGATTAATGCTATATTTGGAATTCAACATTTTCATACAAATTTCACAGAAAATACTTTAAAATGAGTCCGGGGGAAACTTCCTTATTAAGAAGGGGAGATATATATGTCCCTCGTCCCTTAATCACAATTTGGAAGTCTAATGAGCTCTGAAAACCTGAAGTTTCTCTCAAGCTCATTACAGACTCATTTGGGAGCAGAATCCAGTCTGACTGGGCATGCAGCTGTTTGCTGTTCACTGTTCTTAGTCTTTATTTTTTCATTTGGTAAGTCTACTTATGTTTCACTACAGAAATACTAGTGTATTTGATTACACTGTGTGCCCTAGACCTGCCAAGCATATTATTCAATTTGCAGTATTTGCCTGTATTGCCTTCCTAACACCAAAAACTCCCTGCATTCTGAAATGCATCCAGCCCTAGCGATTGGCTGAGACACTGAGGACCTTTGTATTATTTAAAATCCACTTTACCCACATGAAGCCAGAATCTCTAGTTGTTCATTCACTGCCTAACTTTTGGTGGTCAGTGTTGCTGCTGTTACTTTTTCTCCAGTTTTGCAAACCTGGGTATACTTCACGTGACAAAGAAAAAAGTATTTGAAACTTTGGAAGCACGAATGACAGAAGCGTGTATAAGGGGCTACAATCCTGGACTCCTGGTGCACCCTGACCTTGCCTACCTGCAAGCAGAAGGTGGAGGGGACCGCCAGCTCACAGGTGAGCATCACTCGCCCAGGCTTGCTCCCCTGCGGGGCCCAGGCTCGGTTTCCTCGTGTGCAGACCGTGTTCATCTGTGCACCTCCTAGTCTGTACCCCACGCCACTCCCATCCTTTTCCTGCTCAGAAGCCTTTGATGGCTTCCTGCCACTCCCCCAGTAGCACCTCCACCTCACGGCCTGGTATACAAAGCCCTCTGCAGTCAGCGCCTGCACCTTCCCAGCCTCCTCCAGCCCACCCTGCACCCACCTGTCCCCACCCTGGCTCTGTGAACACCTGATGCAGATTTGTGCCTTTGTGAGGGACTTCCTCTACCTAAAACACCCCCCACCTTCCCCTTTTCAACCTGGTGAAACCAATGCAGAATCCAAGACTTAGTCTAAAGACCACCTCCTCTCTTTTACCTTCCCGGCTCACCTTGTTATAAGGAAGCTTCTTTCCCTGGGCTCTTCAGGCACATGAGGAACTGCAGTCTTTATTGTGACTATGCCCTGATTTCCTGTCTTCCTGCCTTCTTCACTCAGTGTTTTTCTTTCAACTCCATTCCTGTCCTACTCCATGGCCCACTTTTGCTTTTACATTTTGTGCTTTCCTCCGGCCATCCTGTCATCATCTCATACTCAGGGGATTGAAAACCCAGGATCACTTTTCCACTATGCTTATACCAGAATCAGAGTTGTGACATGACCCTGACTTCCTCTCACCCGTGCAGCACCTCCCGTCTGTGGTCCGCAACTCCGCCCTCCCTGGCATTCCGCTCTTGGCTCCACTTTGTTACTCCAGTATTCTCCCTAGTCTTTGTCCCTCCCTCCTTTTTTTCTTTCTTTTTCATTTATTTATTTTGTATTTGAGACAGGTGCTCACCACAATGCCTGGTTACTTTTTCTATTTTTAGAGATGGGGTCTCACTCTTGCTCAGGCTAGTCTTGAACTCCAGAGCTCAAGAGAGCCTCCCACCTCAGCCACCAGAGTGCTAGGATCACAGCATGAGCCACGGCATCCAGCCTCTATTTTTTGTAGCGATATTGAGTCTCATTCTTGCTCAGGGTGGATCTTGAACTCCTAACCTCAAGTGATTCTCCTGCTTTGCCCCTCAGAGTGCTCCAGAGTGCTCCAGAGTGCAGGATTATAGGCATGAGCCCTCCCCACTTCTAATCCAGTTTACACCCTGTGGCCAGAAAAATCTCAATAAAATCTGAATCTTACCCCTACTTGGTGTCTCCCTGTTGCCTATAAAATCCAGATTCTGTAAGCTGCGTTTTAGATCTCCCCAGACCTGGCCTAGTGTGCATCTCCAACTCTGTTTCCCACTGTGCCCCTTCATGTCAAAGTGACCCACTCTGCAGGAGCACCGTGGTCTCTCACTTCCCTGCCAGGGCACATTCTTTCTCTTCTTGCTGTCTCCTCTTCCTAGAACGCCCATATCCACTCTCTTACATGAGTATGCTCAGATTCTACTGTCCCTTCAAGATGCAGCCCAAACGCCTCTTCTGCTGCACACTCTCCCTGACATTGCACATGGCTCATCTATAGCTCTCTTGAAGCATTTACCACTTGGCTTATTCCCTCCATGTTATTGTAAATTAAATATTACAGTTTAAAAGTGCTTTTTGAACACCTACTATGTGCCGGGCTCTGCACTTGGCACTGTGAAATGAGCACAGTCCCTGTGCGCTTTGAGCTTTCAGAACAGTTAATGTTTACATTTCTCAAGACAGCTGGTGCTTATTAGGCTTATTACATCCTTTGTGCCTTTAATTCTTACTGTAGGGAGAAAAAGGAGAGGTGGGGGGCGGACAGGAGAGGAGAGAGGAGGTGTGATACGTGCAAGACACTTTTTGCCGTAATCCAGAGAAAATGCAGGTCTTCTCTGACATAAATGAGATTATTTTTTGACATTTTTCTAGTAATGTGAAGACTCTCAAAAGAGAAGGATTTTTATTGTACGTTTTTATACTTATAAAAGTATGCTATTTTAAATGTTCACATTTTCCGCTTTCCCTGGGCATGAACGGAACGTGCTGTACGGCCCTAGATCGGGAAAAGGAGCTCATCCGCCAGGCGGCTCTTCTGCAGACAAAGGAGATGGACCTGAGTGTGGTGCGGCTCATGTTTACAGCTTTCCTTCCGGATAGCACTGGCAGCTTCACAAGGCGCCTGGAACCCGTGGTGTCTGACGCCATCTATGATAGCAGTGAGTACTTGACTTCTAACAGGGTGCAGCTGGGTATACCATCAAGCCTAGACTTCCTCGCCGGGGGTGGCTCACACCTTTGATCCCAGCACTCTGAGAGGCCTACGTGGGTGGATTGCTTGAGCTCAGGAGTTCAAGACCAGCCTGACCAAGAGTGAAAACCCATCTCTACTAACAAAAGAAAAACTAGCCAGGCATTGTGATGGGTAACTGTAATCCCAGCTACTTGGGAGGCTGAGGCAGAAGGATCTCTTAAAACCAAGAGTTTGAAGTTGCTGTGAACTACAATGAGGCCATGGCGCTCTACCAGGGCAACAGAGGGAGACTCTGTCTCAAAAAGAATAGATTTCCGGGTGGCGCCTGTGACTCAAAGGAGTAGGGCACCAGCCCCATAAGCCAGAAGTGGCAGGTTCAAACCCAGCCCCAGCCAGAAACTGCAAAAAAAAAAAAAGAAAGAGAGAGAGAGAGAGAGAGAAAAGAATAGATTTCCAACCCTGCCCTACCATTTACTTACTAGCTTTGAGTCCGGGGGAAGTAACTTAGTCACTTTGAGCCTCAGTGTCTCACCTCCCAGATACGAATACTAAAACCTAGCTTAAGAGGCTGATATCTAGATTAAATGAGATATTTTAAGAGAAGCTCAATAAATGTAATCAATCCTCTTTCTACGGACATATATTTTCTAGTCTTTTACATGAAATATCAAATCTCCTATTGAACCGTTGCTATTAAGATACATTATTGGTACTCTTAAAAGGGAAAAGTATCTCAATATTTTTCTTTGGGACTCTGAAGAAAAAAAAAGACTTTATTCATCCTCATTCCTATATGTTACCAGCTTTATCAAGATACGACCTTCAGGTTAACTGAATGAGTGGTATAGATAACATATGACTTCAAAATTCTATTTCAGTCCATAGTTTCCAAAAGTTTTTACAAATGTTACAGTGATCTTCAGCATTTACTGGTACTTAGGCTTTTTGAAAATTTACACTATTTGATTTAAGTAGAAAAATCCATGCTGTAAGTAAAATAATTATTTCCCTAATTTAAACAAATTTGAAGGGAAGTGAAAATATTATAAAATGATACATACTCATCTACTACAGATCACCTTAAAATGCAGCTGGCTGGAACAAAAAAAAAAAAAAGTTTTTTAGAAAAGGAAACTTTATACTATTACCGCATGAAACTTTTGCTTCTTCCCCACACAGAATCCTAATTATAGTTGGGAAAAAGAAATACATCTCCATATTTCTTCTCTTTAGAATAAAAATTAATGACTAGTGAAAAGGATGGAGTGTCCCCAGTGGGCCCCGGGCGGACAGTTTTTTCTCCAGGGGCCACACCAGAAAAATTAATGACTAGTATAAGAAAATCATTATTTTCTTAAATTTTGTAGGACTCCCGTAAATGATACAGCTGTATCCTGTAAACAGATTTGGAGTTAAAGTCTTGACCTAATTGAAATCCCAGAAATGCATTGACTTGGTGCTGTAAGACATTGGAAAAACTTTCTCAGTGACAGTGTGGTGGCACATGCCGGTAATCCTAGCACTCTGGGAGGCCAAGGGGGTGGATATCTTGAGTTCAGAAGTTTGAGACCAGCCTGAGCAAGGACAAGACCCCATCTCTAAAAAAATACAGCCAGGAATTGTGGCAGGCACCTGTAGTCCCAGCTACTCAGGAGGCTGAGCCAAGAGGGTCGCTTGAGCCCAAGAGTTTGAGGTTGCTGTGAGATATGATGCCACAGCACTCTACCTAGGGCGACAAAGCAAGACTCAGTGTCAAAATGATAAAAGAAAAACTCTTTCTCTTTCTGTACTATGCATCAGCCTCTCTTCCTGTGTTGGGAGCCAAACAAATACCTGTTCCTTTCTACCTCGATTGTTTTGCTGACCGTGAATGACTCATGCCCAAGGAGTGCTCTGAGGACTTTGCAAGCTATTCTTATTTTATCTGTCTCTTCATATCTCGTTTTATTTGTTTCATCCTGCAATATGAGTGGAAGCATCTCTTCGCTTTGGTAATGTGTGTGACGGGCAGGGCCCTTCATAGGGATTGGCTTGTGGAACTGAGGTTTAAACCATGATCTTTGTTGTTTTTCCCCTGTGAACAGAAGCTCCCAATGCATCCAACTTGAAAATTGTAAGAATGGACAGGACAGCTGGATGTGTGACTGGAGGGGAAGAAATTTATCTTCTCTGCGACAAAGTTCAGAAAGGTAAATACATGCCGTGATTTTGAGATGTGGAATATAATTCTGAATGTGTCTGTGAGTCACATTTTTGGCATAGTCCCCGTTTTGCCACAAAATGTCTTAAAAACACTTAGGTTTTGCCTCTTCCAAATCTTAAGTGGTCTGTGTTTTTATTTTAAACCCAACCAATTCATTTCTAAATTTCCAACAAAAGGAAAAGAAAAAAAGAAAGAAAGAAAGAAAATAATAATAATTACAATCCATGCTTTTCAATATTTTTATACATTAAACATTACTATCTCTACTCAGTTAAACTAATATAAATGAGTACTAGCCCAAGCTTGACACACAAATACACAGAGAATAAATAATAAGTTTTACATAGTATGAAATTGTTGATTTTATCTTGCAATGCTTTGTTCTATCATTGGAGAGCTTCTTCAAACACTTGGACTTGACACTATGATATAAGCTAAGAAAAGGAAAGAGAAAAAGGAACATGAGGAAATTCCCAGAGCACATTTCTCTCTGGGAAAAGTAAAAGCTGTAGGAAGTGACCTGTTATTTTCTCAAACCACTGATTTTTTAAAATAAAATGATGAAAACTTATTATAATAAAGATCTAGGTACTGCAAAGTGAGCATTTTCAAAGTAAGCAGATACCCAACTGGAAATAGAAATAAAATAAGAGAAATAAATAAATAAAAGAAGTATGGCTGTTAAAATAAAATTTCATTTGAGGTTATGCTCTAAAGTCAGAAAAAAAAAGGATCAGATTTTAAAGTAAAGATATATGTTTTTCCTCCAAAAAAGTGTACACTTCCTCTTTTACACTGGTGTCACCCTTCTTCTAACCCACTCTATCCAGGTAATACTCATTTCCAGATTCCTAGGTGTGCATAGTGTGAGTAAACATAATCTGGGTTCCATTCATTATAAATGCAGTTCTTAGTCATCATTACAGTGGAATGACATAAGAAGAAAAGCCTTGCGTTTGGCTTAAAGAATCTGAATAACTGGTGGAGGGCAGTCCTATCTAAAGGCAAAGGAATGTGCCGGAAGATAATGAGATTGTTTTACCCATCCCTAATTCTATTTAAATAGAAATATAAACTTTATTTTCTCAGTCATAAAGACCAAAGTATGGTCTTTCCTATGAAATGGAAAGTGAAGCCAGGGATATGTCAAACTGAGTTCAGTGGTAACATTTTTGCAGAAGTACAGTCCATGACCAGAGTATAAAACGTATACATGTGCATTCTAATTTAAAGCAACCTGATCGTCACAGCATTCTGACCAGTTACTCATTATGGATCAATACAGTATCCTAAGGAGGCAATATGGTAGAGTGTTTAAGAGCGTGGACTCTGAAATTATACTGTTTGTGTTGAAATCCGGGTTCCTCTGTTTACTAGCAGTTCAGCTTTGGATAAGTTATGTAACTGTTTTGGTCCCTAGTTTTCCATCACAGGGGTGCTGTGAGAATTAAATCAGTCAATATATACAAACAAAACACTTAGAATGGCATCTGCTATGTA
This sequence comes from Nycticebus coucang, assembly GCF_027406575.1. Classification (NCBI taxonomy): domain Eukaryota; kingdom Metazoa; phylum Chordata; class Mammalia; order Primates; family Lorisidae; genus Nycticebus; species Nycticebus coucang. The sequence continues at coordinate 30,527,338 of NC_069780.1, forward strand.
GTAAACCTTTCACGATTAATTGTTGCAATACATATCTATCTACATCTGTATGCTGAGTTGAACTACTTTGGGGGACTTTAATATTCGTCCACCATCCTTCCTGTTTCTCATGATTGAATTTTTTTGTTAAGGATGAAGAAGTGGTAAAGTCAAAGACTGATTAAGAGAAAATTCAGATGGATTAGGAAAACCTAGTATTCTGCCATTGTAAATTAAGCTTGGGTCTCATTCCTATGGCAAGTAACAAAAAGCACCAGTGATGGCTCAGAGACCATACTCAGTGATTAGGGTGCTGGCCACATACACTGGGGCTGGCGGGTTCAAACCTGGGCCTGCTAAACAACAACAACAAAAATAGTCAGGCCTTGTGACAGATGCCTGTAGTCCCAGCTACTTGGGAGGCTGCGGCAAGAGAATCACTTAAGCCCAAGAGTTGGAGGTTGCTGTGAGCTGTGACACCACAGCACTCTACCAAGGATGACATAGTAAGGGGAAAAAAAAAAAAATCAGTGATTGTGAAAATTTTAAGTGACTCTAAAATCTATTTCTTTTTTTTTTTAGTTTAAGTAAATAATAGGTAGAATCTTGGACCAACTTTATTTTTGAGCATATTTTTAAATATTGTTATACTATTTGAAATGTGGCTGTTTGCAGATGACATCCAGATTCGCTTTTATGAAGAAGAGGAAAATGGTGGAGTCTGGGAAGGATTTGGAGATTTTTCCCCCACAGACGTTCATAGACAAGTAAGTGGATTATTATCATTTTACATTTTCTGCCTTGTTGAAATTCAGTATTTAGTTTCCATATGTGAAAAATTTTAAAAATCATCAATATTTATTTAACGTCCATTAATCAGTACTATTTTTAAGACTCTAGCAGGTCATCCAGAAAAGTTACCCACTGTGAAATTGTGAACAAGGTTCCCTTAAACTGCTGGCTCTGAGATACTGACAAAACATTTCATTCGGTGTCTGATCCCCTTACGCTCAGGGCAGTGGCCCTAACTGAGGCCCTTTAGTGAAAACGTTTTAAATGTTCTACCAAATTAATTCTGGTGAGACCTGTTAGAAAGGTATTCTAAGTGTTGAAAGGAGTCTTCTAATTGAAACTGATGGCATCTTCATAAATGAAGATTTCCCAGTGTCAGTTGATTATATGACTAAGAAATGGCAATGCTGAACCCCTACTTTAGTGGTTACTCCCCTGTTCATGAGTGATTGAGGCACACTATTTTCACACAGAAAAAAAAAATGGAAGCAATTCAAATGTTCCTTGATAAGGGGCAAGTTAAATAAATTATGGTATATCTGATGGAATAGTGTACAGTTATTAAAAAGAATGAGTACTCTGCAAACTAATATAGGAAGACCTCAAAGATGCAATATTAAAATATCTTAAAAGATAAGAGTAGAGCAAAGTGTATTTGAAAATGATTCTGTGTTCATATTTGCACATGCGTAAAGAAACTCTGGAAGGATACATAAGCAATTACGTGTGATAACAGGGTTTACCTCTGGAGAATTGGCACGCTGTAGGAATTGCATGGACGGGGGTCAGGGATGGCAAGGAGAATCATTAATGTACACCATCATGTATCTTTTAATACTTCACAAAACCTTCATCACTGTGAATATGTTAGTCAAAAGATCCATCTAAAAATGTTAAAATGGCTAACTGTTATAGCACCACCAAGAATTAATGGGGTATAATCCCTCCCTTAGCAGGGTTTAATTTCCTTTTTGCATCCCTGGCATTTAGCCATCTCTCTTTCTATACCCCATCTTTTCTGATGCTACTATAAATAATTTGGAGGCTTTTAAGGCTTTATTTGGAAGAGAAAAATGAAATGTAAGCAGTGCATCTTATATGTGTGACATTGACAATTAGAAGACATTTGAAATAGTAGACAGATGAAATAATAACTATTTGCAATACTTACCAAAGTACTGCAATTTTACAGTGACAACTTAATAAAAACGTATGGGTACAGATTTCTGAGTTTGGAACTTTCTCCAGCATGCTGTTTTTTAGTACACTGGATATAAAGAAAAGCTTAAGAAATGTGTTTAATGAGTAGCATTGCCACAAAACAAAAATGTAGCCCGACATCAACATTTGGATGTTTGTATCCTGCAGTTTGCCATTGTCTTCAAAACTCCAAAGTATAAAGATGTCAACATTACAAAGCCAGCCTCTGTGTTCGTCCAACTTCGAAGGAAATCTGATTTGGAAACTAGTGAACCAAAACCTTTTCTCTATTACCCAGAAATCAAAGGTAACTTGGTTGTTTAGACTCTTTGCTTGTTCTTTTATTTATTTATTTATTTACAAAATATCAAGTGGCTTCAAATGTACATGAATCACTTTTATAATTTTTGAGTCGTGGCTATATGTGTGCGCATCCCCCATCTGATAAGAGGACAAGCTGGGTAGAAAATATAATTTGGTTATCTTTTTTGAACAACTTCCTAGTAATTGGTCCCTGAATCCCTGTTATTCATTTTGTCGCCCTTGGTAGAGTGCTATGGCGTCACAGCTCACAGCAACCTCCAGCTCTTGGGCTTAGGTGATTCTCTTGCCTCAGCCTCCCCAGCAGCGGGGACCACAGGCGCCCTGGTATTTATTTTTTAGAGAATAGATAGGTAATATACGATCTTGAGGTCATAAAACTAGTCCAGCCTTTTAAAATAATGTTATTTCCACCAAGCTTGTATGAGATTTAGACATTTGATGATTTGTCTCTGAATTTGAGAATCTAACCTCTATTGAGTAACTTAGGGTTCAGGTCGTTGAGATGAAAAGGTCAGGCTTGCTGTTTAAATCAGCCACTCAGTCAGCCAGCCTCAGGCTCTTCAACAGAAAACTGAGCCACCTTCCGTGCAGAACTATCAAAATGAATAAGACATCATCATTCTTTCCTTCACAACACACGCTTTAAGAAAGGGAGTAATAATCTCCTTAAATATTCATCATGCCGATTATAATTTTTGTAAGTACCAAAAGTGAAGCATATGTGAGAATGTTGAGGCGAGAGCCCCTGATCCCTTGACTCTGAGCCAGGCTCCAGAAAGAAGGCTTCTTCAATGAGATCTCATTTGGCCCTTAAACTTAGGATATTAAACAGACAGGCTCAGGTCACGTGAGGCGCTCTGGGACAGAGGTAAGCACAATTCATGTGTATTCAGAGAGAAATGAGCATTGTGAGGACAAAGCCAGACACAGGTAAGGGAGGCCAGGGCAAGGCTGCAGCAAGCTGTGAGGGGCAGCTGAACAATTTCATACTGATTCTGGAGAGGGATGGGCAGGCCTGTCTGGGATGGGAATGATGGTGCTGACTTCTCTGTGTTGAGAGGCAGACAGGGAGTCAGAAGAGCAATGCACGAATCCAGGTGAGAAACGGCAAGGTTAGGAAGGGTGTTAGTACAAGGAATGACAGGAGACAGGGCAGGGATGGTGTCAGGAGGCCCTGGCTGCTGGCTGAGGTGGGAGGTGTGGGAGAGATGAGGAGTCAAGATTCCCAGACTTGGGAAGCTCGTGATGCGGTTACCTTGATGAAGGGAACAAGAGAACAGAAGTAGGTTGAGTAAGAAAGAGGGAGCTGGTGTAAAACATGCTGCATTTTAGGTTCCTAAACTCAAGTGCAAATTCCTAGTAAGCCAATCACAAGACAGGACAGAACTTAAGAGAGGGCAGGGTAGGAAATTCAGCATGAAAATCACCTTAGAATGAGACGAGCCAGGCCCCCAATTGCATAATCATTTGAAGTTGTTTCCTAACCTGGAGTCCACCAACCCCCAAGGAGTACAGGGATAGAAATGTTACTTCAATATAATGCCCTTCTTTTGTAATCCTATTTTGTATTTTACGTATTGAAAACCATGATTCTGAGAAGAGATCCATGGGGTTCGCCAGACTGCCTGTGGGGCTGTGGCACCAACAAAATTAGAAACCCCTCAGTCGGAAGGAAGTGAGACTAGAGAGGGGGCCAGGAAAGTGACTGCCCTGGGCCCCAGGTCCTGACTGAGGTTGGAAACCACAAAGGTGCAGCAGTGAACAGCCATGGGTGTTGGTGCTGGGTCGTGTGAGGGCAACATGTGCAATGGGTGGTCTTTGAAGATGTCTTTCCTTTCCTAGAATTCATGCTGTGGCAGGAGTGTCTGGAAAATGGTGTCTGTGATGGTTTCTTTTCTGAGGTTGTGATCCCTCCACTTCTGGATCAGATGTGTAGTGCATTCTGAATCCTGGACGTTTGAAACATGGTCCGCACGAGAAACTCCTTTTCCTCCACATGAGATGTGGTGCAGAATCCTGGAGCCCGGCCAAGCTGGGCTCTGGTGTAGTGCAGAATCCCGGGGCCTGGCCAAGCTGGCCTCTGGTGGAGGCCCTGCCCACGCGGCCTTCCCTGACCCTGGCCCACCTCTTCTCAATTCCTTACCCAGGAGCTGCCTGAGGTCTTCTAGATGCTTCTGCCTGCACAATACAGTGTGAAAATCAGTGCTTTGGCTTAAACATCCCTTTTTTAAAGTAGACATAGAAGAGAAATGTGGCTAATTTGGGGGAACTTTTTGAGGAAAAAAAAGGTAGATTTTTTTATCTCCTGAAGTACATCTTCAAAATAATGTCAATTCTTGCTAACACAGAGAATGATGAAAAAAAGAAAACTCACGTTACCTACACATGAATGAACCTGAAGCATTCAAAGCTGAGCTTGGTTTCTAGGGCTGCTGGCAGACCTTTCCCAGTAGGATCATGCATCAAAACATGTGCTATAGCAGGGCCAAGTTCAGATGATTACTGTCATTACTAAGCTATCATAGGAGGAGATATCTCATGCTGGGATTAGAGAATGGGGTTTCCTGGAAGTTCAAAACCATACCTATATACTTCAACCATATACCTTCTAGGCCATTAAAAGCTTCATACAATACAAATAGTACAAGAACTATCTCCAAAAATAGCAGGGTTAGCCACTGAGCCCCAGAGGAAAGAATGACCCACATGTATATACTGTGATTGAATCATTATGAGAATAGAACTGTTCTATTGAGGATAACAAATTACCTTACTCTCTGAAGCCTTCTGGATCATAAAAACTCAAGATAATAGGCCCAAGGAAAAACAGACATGTGGTAGATCAGAAAAGTAGCAGGCCATTTAGCATTAGAGAAAATATATGAAAATGAATCCAAACTACACAAGCTAGGGAATCATTGTGTACCTTTCTCAGAAGTCATTAAACACACCTTCCACCACCCCTTGTCTCTGCAGTCACTCCCTGTCTCATGGCCTATTTTTTATTCGTCACTATTTTTAACACTATGTAAACTTACCTATTTGTTTATCTATTTATCTTCCTCTTACCCAGTAGGAAGAATCCTCTTTAGGTCACAGACTTCAGCATCTGGAGCAGTGTACGTCACTAGCAGATGCTCGCTGAATATCTGTGGTCTGACTTACTGGTTGTCCAACCGAGTTGCCATCTTCATTCATAAAGCTAGTATTAGCAGTGTGTCGAGTGCCATCAAGTGAGACCTTAGACGTGGGTATAAAGTATCCTCCTCTCGTTATACAGAATCATTCATCCCTGAGCTCTGTGTCATCAAGGGACATTGGCATTGTACCTCTACAAAAACTTCATGGAGGTGGTTGGGTCCAGAGGGACTGTTAAAATAATTAACACACTTAGCCGGGCGTTGTGGTGGGCGCCTGTAGTCCCAGCTACTCGGGAGGCTGAGGCAAGAGAATCGCTTAAGCCTGGGAGTTGGAGGTTGCTGTGAGCTGTGTGAGGCCACGGCACTCTACCCGAGGGCCCTAAAGTGAGACTCTGTCTCTACAAAAAAAAAAAAAAAAATCAACACACTGAGTATTGGCAATGAAAGCAGATAGTTGAGGAGCTGCTATATGAAAGCAGACAAAGACCATAATGACTTTTCAGTCTAAAAAGATGGAGATTAAGAAGAAACACAATCATAATCTTTAAGTTATGAAAGGTATGGTCAGGGTAAACGTCATCGTTACTGGTGACTAGAACTGGGAAAGTGGGAATGAGGTACTTTTAAGATACATGCTCAGGAAAACATGGTAGAAGCTAAAAGTTTATCTACATTTGTGAATTAAATAATTATCTAAAGTCATCGATTATTAAAGTTATTGATTACTATTGTACGAAGTTATTTGGGAATGTTTCCTAAAGAATGACGGCCTCACGTCATGGAAAAATCACTAGACGTTGGAGTCTGCTCCTTCACTCTGCCCTGTCCTCACAACTCACCTAACCATCCTAGCTTCAGTTTCCTCTTGTGTCAAAGAACTTGTAGTGAGAGGCCACTTAGGTCCCTTCTAAAACAGGTTGATGTTTCATTGTACATCCCACAATGCCACTTGTCAGAGGAAGACCACAAGGATAAATGATCCCGGGGTGAAAATCTCTGTGTTCAGTTATATGGAGATTCAGGCTGATGGTTCTTTGGAAGGCACTCACCAGTATACCTCCAACACACCTTCTGACTGCACATTCTTTTTTATAGAACATGTGGAATTTTCCGTGTCAGTTTCTTGTCATCAAAATTTTACTAGCCATATTATATAATTAATATTTTTGAAAATTTACCCTTAAGAATTCCCATTTTACAGTGAAACATAACCAGTAAACATCTCTCTGCTTTAAAACACAAAAAGAGTGTATAGAAAATACCGATTGGTCTCTCTGCTAGAAACTCTGTAATTAGATAACATTTTCTGAAGATAAGTAATTTCTCTGCCTCTCTCTTGTGTTTCTTACTTCTGCAGAGAAATGTGTGAGATCAACAGTTTATGGGATGAGTAATGAGTATGGCTATTAATTAGTTATGATATAACTGATGCAGAAATTTCATAGATCCGTCCAAAAATATTTACTAAGGAAATATTTGCTGACGTTTCTCCACTTCAAGATCATCCCCTTCTAAGTGGAAGCATATTTTTCTCACCATTTTACCACCTTGGCTTTTTTCTTCCTAAGAACCCCAGACATGCTCAGTTTTCAAATGATTATTTGAGTTATCCTACTTTCCCTTGTTTGATCTTTCAACTGCGATTACATGAGGATGAGATAATCAGTGGACAGTGGCCTTCTTTCTCACCCTAAGATGACAGGAACAACCCCACAATTAGGAATAAGGGAGACTTTCTGGGCTTTAAACCATGATGAAAAGTGACCCTGAAGAACCAGAAATAGGACAGGTGTTAAGTGTCGAGGGAGCGTAGTCGAAGTAGCCCCTAGACCTGGACAATCAGGACTCAGAGGGCGTCCTTGTATTTTAGCCAAGTCGTGGTCTTAGAACGTTAGTTCTCCATGACCCGTCCGTCGCCAGAGGCCACAGATGCCTCCTTCACTGTGTTGCAGGACCCACCCCATTTTTATTATCACAGTGACCACTGAGGAACAGGCCTTCATCGCCTTATGTCTGCTCTGTGTTTTCCTCTCGTGTCCTACACCTGGGACACCACCCCGTACACATTCCTCTCCTGTTGAAAACATGTCCATGGGTTTCTAGTCTGTAAATTAAATTCCTTAGGTTTATATTTCAGGTGCAGCACAGGGTGGTCTCAGTCATCCCTTTCTCAAGGTTCCCCACGCAGGCAAACCCTGCCTTTGTTACCGATTGGATGTTGTTTCAGCACTGCGTGCAGCAAGTCTGTCTGTGTCATTTGTCAACAGTGTGTGCTCACTTCGTGTTTCCCTGTCATGTTTTGGTAATTTTCTCAATTATTTCAGACTTTTTCATGATTATTATGTCTGTTACAGTGCTCTGTGATCAGTGATCTTTGATGTCACTATTGTCATTGTTTGGGGGCACTGTGAACTGCACTAAGATGACAACTGTATCAATAGATGGTGTGTGTTCTGACTGCTCCCCTAACCGCCGTCCCTTCTCTCCATGTCCTCAGGCCTCCCTATTCCCTGAAACACAACAATGTTGAAATTAGGCCAGTGAATAATCCTACAATTGCCTTTAACTGTTCAAGTGAAAAGAAGAGTCTTGTCTCTCACTTTAACCCAAAAGCCAGGAACTTTAACTCAAAAGCCAGGAGCAATTAAGCTTAGTGAGGAAGGCGTGTCAAAAGCCGAGACAGGCTCAAGGCTGGGCTTCTTGCACCAAACAGCCAAGAATACAAAGGAAAACTTTTTTTTTTATTTTTTTTATTTTTATTAAATCATAGCTGTGTACATTAGTATGATCGTGGGGCACCATACACTTGGTTCATAGATCGTTTGACACATTTTCATCACATTAGTTAAAATAGCTTTTTTAGCATTTTCTTAGTTATTTTGCTAAGACCTTTACATTCCACATTTACTAGGATTCACATATACCCTTGTAAGATGCACGGCAGGTGTAATCCCATTAATCCCCCTCCTTCCCCCTCCCTCCCCCCTCCCTCCCCTCCCTTTCCCCTTTCTCCCTATTCTTAGGTTGTAACTGGGTTATAGCTTTCATGTGAAGGTCCTACATTAGTTTCATAATAAGGGTGAGTACATTGGGTACTTTTTCTTCCATTCTTGAGACACTTTACTAAGAAGAATATGTTCCAGCTCCATCCATGTACACCATGGAATATTATGCAGCCTTAAAGAAAGATGGAGACTTTACCTCTTTCATGTTTACATGGAAGGAAAACTTCTTGAAGGAAATTAAAAATGCTACTGCAATGAACACAAATGGGAAGAAAATGAAACATTCTCACTGCTGCTGTAAAGGAAGTTTTAGTGATTTGGACAGAAGATGAAACCAGCACCATATTCCCTTAAGCCAATGCCTGATCCAGAGCAAGGACCTAACTGTCTTCAGATCAGTGGTGGCTGAAAGAGGCGAGGAAGCTGCAGAGGAACAGGTGGAAGTTGCAGAGGGTGGTTCATGAGGTTTAAGGAAAGAAGCCTTCTTCATAACATAAAAGAGCAGGGGGCAGCAGCAAGGGCTCAGGTAGAAGCTGCAGCAAGTTATCCAGAGGACACAGCTAAGAGAATTGATGAAGGTGGCTACACCAAACGACAGATCTTCAGTGTAAATGGAACAACCTTCTATTGCAAGAAGAAGTCGCACAGGGCTTTTATAACTAGAGAGAAGTCAGCACCTGGCTTCAAAGCTTCAAAAGACAGGCTGACTCTAATGTTAGAGGCTAATGCAGATAGTGACTTTTAAGTTGAAGCCAGTGATCATTTACCATTCCAAAAATCCTAGGGCCCTTAAGAATTATGTTTAATCTACTCTTCCTGTTTTCTATAAATGGAACAACAAAACCTAGATGACAGCCTATCTGTTTATAGCATGCTTTACTGACTATTTTAAACCCACTGTTGAAACCTACTACTCAAAAAAAATTTTTTTCTTTCAAAATATAACTGCTTCCTGACTATGCACCTGTTCACCCACGAGCTCCGATTGAGATGTACAAGATCAATGTTGCTTTTGTGCCACCAATACAATATCCATTCTGCATGAGTCAAGTAGTAGTTTTGACTTTGACTTTGTTATTATTTAAGAAGTACGTTTCACACGCTACAGCTGCCATAAATAGTAATTCTTCTGGTGGATCTGGGCAAAGTAAGTTGAAACCTTGTGAAAAGGATTCACCATTCTAGATGTCATTAAAACCATTCATGCTTCATGAGAGGAGGTCAGAATATCCACATTAACAGGAGTTTGGAGGAAGCTGATTCCAACCCTCAGGTTGACTTTAAGGAATTCAAGACTTCAGTGGAGAAAGTACCTGGACAAGTGAAGGGTACAGAATGAGAACAAGAAATAGAGCCTGAAGATGTGAATGAATTGCTGCAGCGTCACGATAAACTTTAATGACGAGGAGTTGCTTTTTATGAATTAGCAAAAAAATGTGGTTTCTTGGGATGGAATCTACTCCTGAAGAAATTGTTTAACATTATGGAAATGACAGCAAATTTCGCTGATAAAGGAACAGCAGGGTTTGAGAGGGTCAACTCCAGTTCTGAAATTTTGACTGTGGGTAAAACTCTTCAAACAGCCTTGCGTGCTACAAAGAAATCTCTCATGAAGGAAGACTCCATGGGTGTAGCACACTTCATTGTTATCTTATTTTAAGAAATTCCCACAATGATTCAAATCATCCAGGAACATCAAGGCAAGATCCTCCACCAGCAAAAAAAATTATGACTTGCTGAAAGCTCAGATGATCATTATAATTATAATTTTTTACCGATAAAGTATTTTTAATGAAGGCGTCTACATTGTTTTTTAGATATGCTATTGCACACTTAATAGACGACTACATTTATGCAGGGTAGACTTGAACTTTCTGTCCACCCTGTATAAACATAACTTACAGATGTGCTGAGAAACCAAAAGCATTTTATGTGACTCGCTTTACGGCAGCGGTCTTCCAGCCGCAGCGTCTCTGAGGTACGCCTGTGCTCGACTTTGACGTTGCCCAGACTGATGTACTGCCGTTCTCCTAGGCACCCCATGAGCATCTTCCCTTCATTGTTGCGCTCTCTCCACAGCCCTGTCCCAGAACACCCACCTTCTCCCTCTTATATAAAATTGATTCTGAGAAGTCTTTTCTGAATTTCCCAGCCTTCAGGAACCTCCTAGAAGTCCTTCCCTGGTCTTCTAGAACACTGGTCTACACCATGAATTTCACATAGATAGTGGTACAGTGCTGTCTTGCTAAGTCCTTCCCCTGCTACCTTGAATGATGTTGGACAAGGCCAGGCAAGAGGAAGACCCCATCTCTAAAAATAGCTGAGCGTTGTGATGGGCACCTGTAGTCCCAGGTACTTGTGAGGCTGAGGCAAGAGGATTGCTTGAGCCCAAGAATTTGAGAATGCTGTGAGCTATGACACCACAGCACTCTACCCAGGGCACTATGTATATGTGTGTGTGTGCGCGTGTGTGTGTGTTGGAGGGTCCTTGACAGCAAAGACATTATGTCCTGCTTCTCTTTGTTTCTAGCACTTAGCTCATCATAAATGCATAAGAAATATTAGCTGATCAGAATATGTCATTGTTTTGTGTGACCAAGGAAAAGGGTTTGAAAAAAATTTTTTATTTACTATCTTCATTTTTGATGGGCAGTCTAATCTTTCACTAATTTTGACAATATTTGGGACTTCAAAAACTGCTGCAGAGTAGATTGGGGTGTGTACTGCTCTGTGGTCTCCCTGGGGCTAGTTTTTGGTCTTGGTACCCAATGGAATAAATATAATGCTTCTTGAAATTTGGCATCTCTTCCTCCTTCAGTGCTTTCTGTTTCCCTTTAAAATGTTTAAAAATACCATCAGAATCAATAGTTCTATCTGGGGCTGGTGGTGGAACTGAATCAATCTTTTCTCCTCTGGTTTCTCTTCCTTTAAATACAGATAAAGAGGAAGTGCAAAGGAAACGGCAGAAGCTCATGCCCAATTTCTCAGATAGTTTCGGTGGCGGCAGTGGTGCGGGAGCTGGCGGCGGAGGCATGTTCGGAAGTGGCGGTGCAGGAGGGGGTGCTGGAAGTGCAGGTCCAGGTACAAACACAGCTATTCCTTCTAAACCTCTTTCGCATTGGAAAGGGTAGAATGTTCTTTTTCCTACGTTTCAGAGCATGTCTGAAGGGCAAGTCCCTGGGTTGAGTGGCTGTGACTCAACCAAGTCCCATGGGTTGAGTGGCTGTGACACTTTTTAGCATATTAAGTAAAATCTCCTAACAAATTTAAATTTATTTTTTGAAGAAATGAACATTCATTTTACAGTATGTAGATAATCCTGAAAACTGTAAGAACTAAAAAAAGAGTCACCCAAGGCCACTTAACCCAAAGAAGACCTCGCTAACCATGTTGGTGTGTGTTCCTCTACTTCTTTCTTTCCTTTCCTTTTTTTTTTTTTTTACATAGTTGTCTTGTTCTTTGGAAACATGGAAAAGATTTTAAATTATAAAATGTTACAGCACTGTATCTACTACTACACCGTCGAAGATTTGAAACTACATAAAATTCTGCCATCAATGGTTAACCTCTTCTGATTTTTTTTGTGTATTCATTATAGAAGCTATTATGATTTCCTCTGAATGTAATTGTGATCACCATTATGTATATTATTATAATCCATTTATTTGTATTAGTTTTTACTATCATTTCTGCATGCCTGTGTGTATAGAGTCCTAGGCCCTGTTTTTACCTAATGTGTTAACATAAGCATTTCTCCATGATAATATAAACGTTATATGAGCATTATTTGTAAGCATCATTTTAATGACTCAGACTATTTTATCAAGTGAACAAACCATATTATAACTTACTTGAATGTTGTTTCTTGCTTTCGGCATGAAATGCTGTGCTGAAGTCCTATCCACTTTACTTTTATTCTAGATTATTTTTGTAAATTTGATTCTTTGAAGTAAAATGGCTGTGTTAGAGGGCATGAATTCTAATGCCAGCTACTTCCCCAAAGAGTTTTAACCAATACATCCTTCCACCAAAAATGCGTAAGAATGAAAAATGGTGACTATTTTCCACTGAGGAGTCAGTATATTTCTCAGTGATTTGTTTGACGTAGGTTTTCCCTCCGGAGATTATTTTCATGTCTTCTGTGTAGGCAAGTCAGCATGGTGACCACTCCTGGTTGGCCTCTTCCCTTCACGTGAGAGTGGAGCCTTCCTCTGTCACCACTCCTCTCCACGTTGGGGGCCCAGTCTGAGTTACTGAGATGTAAACTTTGCAGAGTGGAATTACGTTTGTCCCACAGTCCCCATAGGTGTCTCACTGACTCTCGACAGAGGCACTGTGAGTGGCCACACCACCCACCTCCCACCAGACTCTGTGCCCACCTGAGGGACGGAAGCTAAGGTTTGCTGAGTCTTTGTGAACGTCCTCGTGATACCTCATCTGTCGCACCTGCTATTTCAGGGTACAGCTTCCCCAACTATGGATTTCCTACATACGGAGGGATCGCCTTCCATCCTGGAGCTACTAAATCTAACGCTGGGATGAAGCATGGTGAGTAAGGAAGGGGAAAACCAATCACTGCCAAAAAAGATGTTTTAATCATTACTTATCACCACATTTTCATCTTGAAAAAACTGATAAATGCAAATAAACTAAGAAGATACTTTTCCAAAATATATTATTTCCTATGAATAGTATAAACTCTATTTCTGACACATGTTTTATATGTCTTTAATTTGTAAGTGGCATGAACAGGGGAAAAGAAAAGAGCCTTAAAAAGAGAAAAGAAGAGTAGAGACCCGACTACTCAGACATTAAAAAAATCACCAAACATAGCCATGCTCTCTCATTTTTCTTCAGACACTACACTTTGAAATCACTTTGAGTTGTCTGAGGTTGGTCTTTTCCCATTAAATGCACCCCTGAAGAGCAGTTGTTACACTCCATGTCCGTGGTTCCTACGGCACGTCCCCTTTTAGGGTTCCCATTAGAGAAATGATACCAATGCCTGCCAGTTTACTGAATGCCTGTTTTATGCCTGGTGCTCCTACATGTTTTAACCATACTCTTCATGGCTGCTCTAGAAGGAAAGTGTTAGTATCTCTATTTTATAAGCAGAAACCCTGAGATTCAGCGATGTCCATTCACTCACTGAAGGCACATAGCAGTTACAGGCAGAATCAGAATTTAAGGCAGGTCTGCACACACAGCGTAGGTGCCCGCGTGGTACCTGTCCCATAGCAAACATAGCTGGGCCGAAAGGCGCATGCTCAGAAAAGATACAGTGGCCAGCCCCCACGCTGCAGAACGTGACTTGAGAGCGTATCTTTATGACTCGCTGTGTAATCAGTAATAGGAAAAAATACCTGCTGTGCTTTCAAGAATTTAAAAACTTCCACTTCCTGCAGTTCATAGAAGCACTTTACTTCACTTACCTCCTTTACAAATAAGGACAAAGAGATCTCAGTTTTTAAGAAGCATATTAGAAGAATGTTTTCCAGAAATGAGAGATTAAAATAGCTCCAAAACATGTTATTTATGATATTGGGGTGTGGCCATTTAAAAAATAATTTTAAATGATTAGTTTTCTTTTTCCTTTGCAATAAACTTGCCCCTTACATTTATCTGACCTACACTGGAAGGGTGATTTATAACTTAATAGATGTTACTGAGAAAAAGATGATGTTTCTGCATTTATCTTAGGAACTTTAGACACCAAATCAAAAAATGACCCTGAAGGTTGTGACAAGAGTGATGACAGAGACGCTGTAAATTTCTCTGGGGAAGTCACTGGAGGCACACAACAAGATAAGGAGTCCAGTAAGCCCAACAATAGGAATGATGAGGTTGCTCTAAGGTATACAGTGGGAGTGAAGGATGAACACGCTAGGTGTCAAGGTAAGTGAGTACACGGATAATTACACTCTGTTGGTTGGACGGGTCAGCTGTAGGTGCAGAAAGCTACTTCAATGTCTAGTTCAACATGCTCTTCAAAGTTCTATATGCCTTTGGAAAAGCATGTGCCAGGTCATTTTATTCACACTGGGGTTTCCATTTTCCCCGTTATCTTAGAATATAAAGGACAGAAATTTACATGTACATTTTCCAATCATAAGCATGCAGTTTTAGGGTATCCTGAGAGATAATCAACTCATTTTTCTTGGCACAGATAATAAAGAATAGTTTCCATAACCTTAATAGTCATTCCTTTCTAGAATCTAGCTTAACTGTCACACTGCAGTGGAAATTTGCCTGAAAATAGGAACTTTTCTTTTCATCCTCTTGCCCTCTTTGAAGAAGTAAGATTAGGAGAATATGTACTTTTGTCTTCACTTTGAACCAATACTCATAAGTCTATGTGTCATGATTCTAGGTCACCCTCGATTATACTTGGAAAACTTCTTCTGTAAAAGGAAAGGCAGTAAATAATTAAATGTGCTAGCCACATATGGTCTCTATCATGTATTCTTTTTTTTTATATGTACTTTTTTAAAAAATATGCAAACCATGCTTAGCTAGGGCGGCATATAAAAACAGATCATGCAAGGATTTGGGCCTGAAGGTCACAATTTGCAATCACCTGACCTTAAAGGAAGAAACCTTAAAAAAACATCAGCGGAAAAAAAATAAAAAAAAAAAAAACATCAGCGGCTCATTGAAAATCTGTATCTGTGGCAGAGATGCGTGCTTTTAGACACATTGCCTAATAAGATAGTTATTAACGTTTCCAGAGAAGGATTATTTCACCAGGAGATTAGTTGTTTAAACTTTATGGCACAGTCTAACATTGCTTGGACGTGGATTTTTCCCCTTAAAGTAACAGACATTTCTGAACTTTTTCCCCCTACAAGCCACAGATTGTTTTAGATCAGTCTCTAACTGTATTTTTCATAGAGCCAGTGTCCAGTTGTGCTTCGTCTAGTGAACATAATTCAGAAGCACCAAAAGAAGCATTTTCAACTAAAATACTGTGTCTTGATACGTCAGAACATTGATGCTGGGGGTTTGGGCCCCGAGCATGTCAGGCCCATAGAGTAAGCGGGAAACCCAACTGTAGTTGTGCTTATTACCTTGCAGATAACCTCTTTCTAGAGAAGGCGATGCAGCTGGCCAAGAGACATGCCAATGCCTTGTTCGACTATGCAGTGACAGGAGATGTGAAGATGCTGCTGGCTGTCCAACGCCACCTCACTACTGTGCAGGATGAGAACGGGGACAGGTGAGTCAAGACTTTGGAGTGACATGGGTTGTTTTAGGGTAGAGACGAGAGAAAAGCATTTGTATAAAGCATACCAGCCAGGGATTAAAAAGTACTGTTCAAAGTTACTGGGTTTGTAACTAGAACACTCTCTTAAGGAAAATAGCACGTCAGCGAGGTTGAGGAGCATGATTCACTTCTCCTGTCCTGCTGTGATCACCCTTGGGAGCTGAAGCGCTCATCCAAAAGTACATCTCTCTACAACAGGGACCTTACCTGACAAACACAGACATTGTAACTTAATCATCTGTGCCCTCGTAATAATCTGAAATAAATCAACAAAAATGGAAACAATTAAAAATTTAAGTGCATCTCTTTGGGCAAGAAAATTAATGTGTGTGTAAGTAATGGTACCTTTTTCAATATCCTTGCCTTCTTTATTAAAATAATATTTAGAGAAGTATTAAGAGTCCTTCCAAATCCTGAAGCATTGTTATCCCAACTGCGTATTTATAATGGCAGTGTGCTCGAGGAAGAGCCCAACAAAGGCAGAAACAAAATGACTGAGGGGATGGTCATTCTTCCCCGGTTACTGGTCACCAGTCTTGCATGGCTCAGGCTCATGTGACTGCTCAGCCCGTGTTGAGAGGGAGTCTGACATTCCAAACTCCATGCCTTCCATTCCTGCTATTGCTGAGATTATATTTGCAAGGCCACCTGGCTTCTTTCTAAAACAGTTCTCTTAGTCCTTTCATTGAGACTTCTAAAATGATCTCAAAAGCCTATAAAAATAAAAAGAGCCAGCAGCCTTCAGATTCAAATCAAGTGCCTCATCTAAAACCTTCCTAAAATAGCATCAACACTGAGAAATCCTTTTCTGTGCAAGAGCTCTTGAGTGCTGTGTTTTAAACCTCACTTTGAAAACTGAACCAAACACTTTTAGGAAAGTGCCAACCTCAGGGTTTCAAGTGGAGACCTTTGTTCTTGTTCCTTGCAGTGTAACCAAGGATGTGGTATAACCACCGGCCTTGTTATACAGTACCAGGTGAGCCGGTACGAGCTTCTCGGTGTAAAGCCCATGACCAGCAGAATGTTTTTTCAGGGTTAAACCATCGGAATTAGCATTCACTAGCACATCACCACAAGAAAAAGCAGGTAACCGAGATAGGGCAGCCGTGTTTCAAGCGAGTGTTTGAAATAAGGATGACTACTTCCAAGTATTTTTCAAGTGTTTTTGAGAGACCGGCTGCATTGTTGAGTCTCAGAGGTAGAAAGGGAATGCTGATGCCTAAAGGGAGGCTGGAGGAAGGGACGCAGGACGTGTGCATTCTGTGTGCATGTGGAGGGGAGAGAGGGACACGTGAGGCCCTGGACATACACGGGCAGGCTGGGATGTGGTCTTCCTTACCAATGAGGACATGAACACAGAATCCCTTCCTAGAACCCAAACAAACTCACACAAGCTGGCCCAGAGAAACCAGAGGGGTGGGACTCGGAGAGACCGCAGAGGAGTCCTTGGAAGAGTGCAGGCAATGGGCAGCATTGGCCATCTGGTCTCAGACCTCTTGTTTTCATTGAGCTTTTCATACTTGGCTAATAGTCTGAATCCTGTGGCCATGAGTCATCACAGAAAATACAATAATGAAAAAAAAGCAAAAACCTCCTGGTACTGGGGAAATTCCCAGAAGGGTGTGAGGATTAAAGGGGCAGGGGAAATGTACTTCAGCTGTGAAATGCTGATCTGCACCTGGAAATTTTCAGGCAGTTTTTGAAGTGTGACCTTTTTCTTGGTATATGTGTATCATGCCTGTGTCAGACTTGAGTCCCTTGTCAGAAGGCTTCTGCCAGTGTCGCATTTCAATAGCAAAACCCTGAAATCATCATTTAAAAATATCTCCCAAGTAGTAAAATCACGATTTAGGTTTTTAGGCCCTCCTGTGCCTAAAATAATCCCATATAAAATATACTTGCTGTTGCTAAGAAAGAGCCCTGAATAAAGTGGTACCTAGTATCTTTTGAGAAAATTCAGCTTGTCCCTCAAGTCCCAACCATAGTGCTTGCATCTGAATTTGTCCACACTTGGAAGTAATCATCCTCTTGGGTGATTGTCTGCAGCTCCACAGAGGAATGCACTTATATCCCTGACTCGGGGTAGGTTAGGGAATTTAGAGATGGCTTTGGAGTAAGACAGGCCTGGTCCTGAATCCCGGCTTCACCACTTACTAACCGTGTGACCTTGATTGAGTCATATTACACCTGTAAGTCTCAGTTTCATCATCCAAAGAGTGAGACTAATACTGCCTGCCTTCTAGGATTGTTGTCATCATAAATAAGATAATTCATGCCAAGCGCTTAGCACAGTGCGGTAAAGAGATGCTCTCAACAAATAGCAGCTACTTGCACATCGTAGTATTATTGTTATTGCTGAATTGTTTCAAATAAATTTTAATGTCGGCTCAGTGCCCATAGCACAGTGGTTACAGTGCCAGCCACATACCCAGGTCAGCTAAAACAACGATGACAACTGCAACAAAAAAATAGCGGGGTGCTGTGGCAGGCACCTGTAGTCCCAGCTACTTGGGAGGCTGAGGCAAGAGAATCCCTTAAGCCTAAGGTTGCTGTGAGCTGTGACGCCACAGCACTCTACCAAGGGTGACATAGTAAGACTCTATCTCAAAAAAAATGATTAATTTAAAAAATTTTTGGAATAATTAAAAGCATTATCCTCCTACGCATGACGATGTTGCTCTAGGTTTCTTATTTTCCCACCCATTGTGCATGCGACAGCTGTAAAGCTGATTCGGAGAACTTGCCCCAGACATGATCACAGGCCAGAGAAAGAGAAAGATGTATAGAAAACTGCAATTGCATAACCACAGTTTGAGGGATGACTTGCTCTGCTTAGGCAGTTGGGAAGGTATTCTCTGAGGCTGTAAGGATGAAGTTGGAGTAGAGAGGATGACAGTACAGAGGCAGAGAACAAATAGAACACACTACTACAGACGCCAGAGGGTTGCCAGTTTGCAGGCGTGATGGAGAATATGATTACTTTGTTTCTTCAGAAGTTTGCTGCACAAATTTTCTTCCAATAGTTAAAAGCCTGTCTCATTCTTCCCTCTTGGGATCTCCAAAGGTTTTTTTTTTTAAAGCCACCACATTGTATTTTGGAAGCAGGTGGCACCTTTAGGTGAGGTCACTAAATTTTTCTGGACAAGTTCTAATGCCAGACATTTATTGTACACAAAGCATCTATTTTTCAGGGGAAAGGTAAAGGAAAAAGTGCAACGGTAATATGGAGGTAGGTAGAATTGGGATTTGAACTTAGGTCCCTCTGGTCTGGAAGCTGGGTACCTTCACATTTCAAAGGGTCAGACATGAATGCCTGGAGGTCAGGCAGACACCAAAAATAAGTAGAGCAGCCTCGGGTGGACAATTGGAAGGAACAGGTCCTCTGGAGGTAGCATCCCACCTCAAATTCAAGATGTTTTATAAGTTCAAACATTTTAGGGCCAAATAAAATTCGGTCTAAGTGCCAGATTCAATCACATCTTAAGAATCTTTCATTAAGATTTTAGTTGATTGTTTCCATATTTTCATTCCAGTGTCTTACACTTAGCAATCATCCACCTTCACGCTCAACTTGTGAGGGATCTGCTAGAAGTCACATCTGGTTTGATTTCTGATGAAATTATCAACATGAGAAATGACCTGTACCAGGTAAGCAGAAATCTCAAGGAGACCAGTGAAGAAAAATCCTTAGTCCTTTTTTTTGTATGTGTGGTGAATGTTATTTTAGTAACATTAACAGTAGCAAAAATTTAAAAAAAAGCACTTTGTAGGTAATACCCTAAAAGCTCATTAGTTGCAAATGTTATTTGATGAATTAGGATCCTTTGATCTGTGAGTATAATGGCAGTCAAGCCACAGTGAAACTCATCATCCTGCTGGGAGAAAGCAAATTTTAAACGTTAGAAATCAAAGAGTTGATATCTTAGAGTAAGAACTTTAGAGGGGCGGCGCCTGTGGCTCAATGAGTGGAGCACCGGCTGCATATACCGAGGGTGGTGGGTTCAAACCTGGCCCCAGCCAAACTGCAACCAAAAAATAGCCGGGCATTGTGGTGGGCGCCTGTAGTCCCAGCTACCTGGGAGGCTGAGGCAAGAGAATTGCCTAAGCCCAGGAGTTGGAGGTTGCTATGAGCTGTGATGTCACAGCACTCTACTGAGGGTGATAAAGTGAGACTTTGTCTCTCTACAAAAAAAAAAAAAAAGAAAAGAAAAGAACTTTAGAGTAGAAATGTTACTTCTGTCAAGAAAAGTGAAGTTGAAAAAATTAAGTTTGAAAAGCCAATAATTTATAAGAACTTTAAAGTCTATGGAAATATACTTTGACAATATCCAGATGAAATGCATATCAAATGAAAGTGCTGAAGTCAACACAGAAAGGTAAAAAGGTTGCTTGAGGAGGAAAAAGTGTCTTTCAGAAACACAAATATAGCTCAAAGTGAGGAAAACTGGAACACCAGAGTCCTGCCCAAATCGGGTTCACATAGGAATTAGAGGGGCAGCAAAGCAATCTGAGGGGCTCTTCAGACATTGCAAAGAGAGAAGTTAGCTGGAGATTCAGTGAGGCCAGCTGATGGGCACGCACAGATTTCAGGGCCGGGAAGAAGGACAGAGACTGCTTGGACAGGAGTGAAGCCTGACCTATTGGGAAACTGGTGACCTCAGCCCACTTCTCTGGCTAGGGGACTGCATTCCCACAAGGCCAAGGTGGGCTCAGCTATCAAGGGCTCCTTCCTCTTCCCTCCCTGCCGTCCCACCCCCCAGTCTTCTGTGTGAGTCTCCTGCTTTTGCCCCTTCTTAGCCTTCCACCTCTCTCCTTCCCTCCACTTGACCCAGGATGTCCTCCCAGTCCTCACTGGCCTAGATGGTGTGTTCAGACCTCTGATTCAAGTCTATCTCTCACTCCAAAAATGGGGCCAAGATTGTCTATAATTATTTACCTAGTAGGCACCTGTTCCAGTGAAGTTGTCAATTTTTAAAGCAGATGACATGAATCATTTTTATTTCTTCACTTTAAAGGAAGTAAAAAATTAATTAAAATTAAAAATTATTTTAAAGGAAATCAATTTTTAATTTCCTTTAATAATAAAAATTAATTTCCATTCATTTTTAAAGGAAATTACTGAATTTTTCATTGGCTTATTTTTATTTCCAACACTTTAAAATGTGCTTTCCAGTACATTTAAAGCAAAAGTACCTCCCAGTAGCTTTTTACTTGTGAACAGGGAAAAAGTAGTAAGCTTTCTGATAGAGGGAAATAATTGCTTCCCATTCAGTATAAGCCATTAGCCTTTTCTGTGGCTCTTGTGCTTAATGTCAAAGGAAAAATGAACTTAGAGGCTCTTCACTGCATTGTGTACAAATAACTAAGATGGGCTCGGCACCTGTAGCTCAGAGGCTAGGACGCTGGCCACATACACTGGGGCTGGCAGGTTCAAACCCAGCCCGGGTCTGCCAAACAACAATGACAACTAAAAAAAAATTAGCCAGGCATTGTGCGGGTGCCTGTAGTCCCAGCTACTTGGGAGGCTGAGGCAAGAGAATCCCTTAAGCCCAAGAGTTGGAGGTTACCGTGAGCTGTGATACAACAGCACTGTCACTGAGGGTGACATAGTAATATTCTGTCTCAAAAAAAAAAAAAAAAGAAAAGAAACTAAGATGAAGTATGTTTTAGATTTATATCTAGAATGTATCTTCTTCAAACTTCCATATCATTTTGGGGGGTTGTGGGTAGTTGGAAAGTCATTTGGCCCATAAAGCTTGATCATCTCAGACCTCTGGACTGATCCTTTGTAACCATCACAAGTGTAAGAATCAAACTAGAAACAGGACATTGTAGCTTCTCGGTCCTCCTTTCAAAGACTGTTTAACTCCACTGCATGTACATCCAGTTCAAGGAGTTACTTGTTTATAAATAGGATCTGCGAAGGACACAGCACAGTGGGGTTAGCCACTGCGGTTTTTATGTACTAAACTCTTTATTATTTGATGGCATATACTGAGACGCTCCAACATGCTACAGACAAAGATCCTGAAGCCACCACCACGGACACTTCTGATTTGGGGGCTCTCAGAACAAATCAGGTCCATTTTTCCCTGTCACCCTGCCACTCTTGTTTTTGGGCAAGCATGCGCTGGTGTGCCCTCTGGGTCTCAAACACACAGCCAGTGGCAACTTTGAGAACCAGAAACTGTTTAAGATTTTGAACTCTCAATTATCTGCTGTAAAGGTTCGCTGATAACTGTTCTTAAGGGAAAATGACACAATTCTTTCAGTAATTTGGATTATTTGGAAATTATCTTAAACATTCTCCCCAAATACCTTTCACTAATCTTAGTGCACTTCTGTGACCATCTGTCATGATCAAATGCCTCTCCCCGCCCACCCTCTAGAAACACACTCAAAATAGTCCAAGTGCTCAGACTTAGGAGTTTTCTGAAAATATTCTCTTTAAACCTTTTCCTCTTTTCCCAACATAGACGATCATTCCAGTGCATTTAGTATGAATTTTTTTATTTGCATATGTTCCTGTAGAACATTATTGGGGAGTGTGGATGGTTTGTTAATCTTCTTAAGTATTATGAATATATGGTCATAATGTTTTAAATGGTACAGAGGATGTGCATTGGACAGTTGCTTTCCCGAGTTGCACAAGCTCCCTAGCCCACACGTAATTACTGCATTCATAGGTATTTTTCCAGACATTGGCTAAATATACACACGCACTTAAAATGCATAGATATTTTAGTATGCTCTAACATGCAATCTATATCATATTATACATACTTCTCCTGCCTAACATTAACTTTTTTCTGTAATTTTTAATTTGATATAATGATAGATTCATGGGAGTTGCAAAAGCATACCAGGATGTCCCAGGATGTTTACTCAAGGGAACTGGGATTCCATCACCAGTTTCTCCAGATGATAATATCTTGCATAATTGTAGTACAATATATCAAAACCAGGATGTTTTTTGGGAGGGGGGGACAGAGTCTCACTCTGTCACCCTGGGTAGAGTGTCATGGTGTCAGAGCTCACAGTAACTTCAAACTCCTGGACTCAAGCAATCCTCTTGCTTCAGCCTCCCAGTAGCTGGGACTATAGATGTGCACCACTACGCCTGGCTGGTTTTTCTACTTTTGGTAGAGATGGAGTCTCACTCTTGCTCAGCCTGGTCTCAAACTCCTGAGCTCAACCAATCCACCCGCCTCGGCCTCCCAGAGTGCTAGAATTACAGGCATAAGCCACCACACCCAACCTCAAAACCGGAATCTTGACATTGGCATCATCCATAGATCTTAGTCAGATTTCACCAGTTTTATATGCACTCATTTGTGTGTATCTGTATAGCTGTCTATGCATGCAGTTTTTTTTTTTATTTGAGACAGAGTCTTACTCTGTCAGCTTGGTTAGAGTGCAATGGTGCCATTGCTCACAGCAACCTCAAACTCTTGGGCTCAGGAGATTCTCCTGACTCAGCCTCCTGAATAGCTGGGACTACAGTTACCGGCCACAACACTGGCTAGTTTTTCTATCGTTAGTAGGGACGAGGGTCTGCTCTTGCTCAGACTGTTCTCCAGCTCCTGAGCTCAGTCCACCTGCCTTGGCCTCACAGAGTGCTGGGATCATAGGCGTGATTCACCACGCCCAGACTATGCGTGTAATTTTTAAATGCTTTAGTGCCACAGTGCTGTTTGTCATTCTCTTTCCGCCTGTGCTACTTATGGGATCTGTTCCTGCAGTTGTGTGTACTGCTAGTTTGTTTTTTCTACTGAAGAAGAGAGTGCAATAGTGTGCAACGGCTGCCTGCAGTGCACTTGTTTCCCATCAGTAGCCCTTCACCAGCTCCGGAGGCCCCGCTTCACTGCGCACTACTGCAGTGAGGACCCCTGTCCATGGGGATTGCTGTCACAGCTGCCCTCAAATATATTTGCAGGAGCTGGTTTACTGGGGCATTATGGGGGGGTTCCTACATCCTCACATTGTGTAACTGTTAAGATATAATCGTGGGATTCAAGATCTAGAAGCCTACAATATCCCAGAAAACTTTTCATTGGACTGAAGGAGAAAACTTAAAAAAAAAAAAAAAAACAACCTTTCTTGGGCATGATAAAAGATTTTATATGGTATGAAAAAAATTAAATTAAAACTACTGATAATTCCTAATTCCTGAATGGTATAATATCTTATCATTTCAGGTCTTCTTTTTTATAATCCCATTCTCTATCCTTTTCCCATCTCCCCAAACAGTATTTCAGAAAACACAGATTAGTAAGCAATAGCCTTTTTTGACTTATTTTTTTGAGAGGAAGGCTCCTGGCCATAGTAAAGATCTGAGGACATCATTTAAGCCAGAGTGATAGTCTTAGAAAATGAAAGAAATAAAGGAGAGTGATAATTTGGGGTAAAAAAATCCTATCTTGTTTCTGCTGTATTAAATAACCACAAGGATTGAGCTGTAAACAGCCTCCTGTCAGGCGTCCTGCTCATTCTCATGTGCTGTTGTCACCTACACCAGGTAGGATGTTGGTGGCCCACATGTTGCTGCTGCTTGAAGCCAGTCATGGCTCACTGAAGGGGAAAGTATAGCCAGATAGTCACTAGACAGGCTGGATATCATGGTTAGACTTTGGTGAAATAGATTTGTGTAAAGATAGATTGCTGTTGTCTGTCACCACCCTCAGTTCTTTGAAAGTTACTTTGGTGGCTGAATTCATTTTGCTCATCTTTGAAAACACACAGTTTTCAAAATCTCTGACTTGTATTTGCTAAAGGACTGTTCTGTGGGCAGGGGAGTCAAATGAACTACTTAAGTGTCTATCAGGTATCAGCAAGTCAGCGTTTTTGTTCATCTGAGCGCCTTGAGATAGTTGTATTCTCCTGGTATGTCATTTAAAATCCTTTCATGAAGTGAGGGCAGGAGAGTGTATTCCATTTTGCCATGTATAATGCACTGCTCTGTATAATGCACATCAGTGTTTTTGGCTCAAACTTACCAGGAAAACACCCCTCAAGAAAGTAGCTGGCTCTGGCCAGGAGAGACACATGTGGGGAGGTCTAACGCTCCCCTGGTAAACGTGCAGAACTTACTACCATCTGGCAGCCACCTGCTCTGTAAAGGCTGCCCCTTTCCTCTCTACCACCAACCTTTCCCTCCCTGCCATTTCGGGCGTGGCTGAGATGGCCACGTGTGGCTGTGGGGTGGGAGTTTCTTAGGCCCCTCCATCCACAGACAGCTAGGCAGGTCCTTGGGGCCTGCACAGGGCTCCCCATTCCCTCCATGCAGCCCACCTCTCCAGCCCTCCACCACCTCTTCCCCCGATCATGGTGCTTGGTGGAGACCACTCCAGCTTGCTCCTACCAGATCCCAGATACCCTCAGACTGGAACCCTATGTAACTGCAATAGGCCTTCCTGCTCCCAAGCCATACTCCCCATGTGTAATGCACATCCTTATCTTTTCCTTAAAAATTTGGGCAAAAAAGTGACATTAATTGTTCTCATGGAGCCAGTCCATTGTACAGTATGTTTTAATCTCTTAAATTTGTTTTCTGCCTCAAGATAGAGCCACAGCACCTCGTCAATTGGGTTCTGTCGAGTAATTCGTTTAAACTTCTGCAGTTAAACCATAGCCTTCCTTGATTTTTTGACATATGGAATTATCAGCTGAAGATAGATCCCTATTAGAAATTTAAGAAAAATAAGTTGACTACTGAATGAATTTAAAAAGCTAGTGAGAGCCGTGAAAATAAAAACAACCCACCACACACAAAATGATAAGTATGTAGGCGATAGATTTGTTAATTAGCCTGACATAATCATTCCACATTGTAAACATATATTAGAACAGCACATTGTACTGTATAAATGTGTACAATTATTAATTGTCAGCTAAAAATAAATTAAGTAATAAAAACAAATCCAGATTATTGCATAGCTAAATGTTAGTTCGGTATACACAGTTTATTAGCATATGGTGCGGGACGGGAGTAACTCATGTGCAAAGGTCAGGGGTTAATCTGGGATTGAGAAATAGCCCTGCAGTATGACTCCGGCTGTTGCAGTTACAGCTACCAAGCCCTGGGTTATAAGTGTTCACTGCTGACCACTAAATCTTCTGCCCCTTGTCCACTTCCCAGACACCCTTGCACCTGGCAGTGATCACCAAGCAGGAAGAAGTGGTAGAGGATTTGCTGCAGGCCGGGGCTGACCTGAGCCTTCTTGACCGCTTGGGTAACTCTGTTTTGCACCTGGCTGCCAAAGAGGGAAACGATAAAATTCTCAGTATCTTGCTCAAGCACAAAAAGGCAGCACTACTCATCGACCACCCCAATGGGGAAGGTAAGAAGTGAGCACGCGTCCTTGGTGTGACCTTCTCTATCCACTTTCTGAACCACGACTAGGTGTTTGATAGTGTGTGTTATTGAAATGCATGGTACTTGATTTACACCCAAAAGTACTTTCCTCAGTCTGCTGGAGTTCATCGTCTATTGTGGGAATTTCTGTTGTTCACCATAGCTAATTTCTTTAAAATGATTTGCAATAGTTTGTCAGTAGGAAGACAAAGCAGAGGCCTGAGCAAACACTCGTCTTGACGAGTATAAAGCACCATTTATTCGGAGAATGTTTATTCACCCTCATTGTCTCCCAAGAACATAACAGGAGACTGTGGTTTTTAAGGCAGAACAATAGGCTTATAGTGTTTTTAAAAAACATCTTGAGTAGAGACTCAGCTAGAAGTGCTGAATCCCGACAGCTTCCCTCCCTATGATCCATGTTCCTTTTACCATTTCCTTCAGCTTCACCAGCCTTCCCACCCTGTGACTGTCCCTGTGTTTGAGCCGTAGGTCTGAATGCCATTCACCTAGCCATGAAGAGCAACAGTCTGCCATGTCTGCTGCTGCTGCTGGCTGCGGGGGCCGACGTCAACGCCCAGGAGCAGAAGTCTGGGCGCACAGCGCTGCACCTGGCTGTGGAGCACGACAACATCTCCTTGGCCGGCTGCCTGCTGCTGGAGGTGAAGGATGGGCTTATTTGTCTTTGCGCTTAAATTCCCAATGGGGATTTAGGGAAATCTTTTCAAAGAATGAAGTCAGTAACAGCTCTTCTGCCTAGTCAGCTCTGTTTATTTAACATGTGTGCAAGACTTCAGGTAGCATCTGAAGGCATTCCCCCCACCCCCTTAGCCCAGCATCCCTAATTGGAGATTTCTCCATGACAGAGCCAGCCCAAAGTAACAGTAATAGTAATATGACCAGAGGGGCCATTCAGGCAGGAGGATGCGGGGACAGAAGGGCAAGAGAACCTTCCACTAACCCTTTCCTGTGTGGCCTGGAATTTTTAGGGGGATGCCCATGTGGACAGCACCACCTATGATGGAACGACACCCCTACATATAGCAGCTGGGAGAGGGTCCACCAGGCTGGCAGCTCTTCTCAAAGCAGCAGGTAAGGTGGTCTGGTGGTGAATGATGGAAAACATTATCAGGAATTCAAACTCAACTTTAGTAGAGCAGACCTGTTGCCTGCTTTAAGCAGCAGATCCACCGCTGGAAAGCATGGATAAATCAAAATTATATGGCAAATCACATTTTACCTGCTGTGAAAGCACTATTTGGTCTAGTAATCCTGGGCTGCACTCTGATAGTCATGTTAGTTTTTGCTCTCTGATTCATCTGTTTATTTTGGATTTTTGACTGTTTAGATTGACTCCCATGACAAGGGATTGCCTTAGAGTATAATTCCTTACAGAATTCAGAGAAGTACCAGTCTCAGATCACACTGGAAGTCTGAAAAAAAAAAAAAGGTTATTGATTTATTTTTCTTTTTGTAGGGACAGGGCTCACGCTTTTGCCCAGGCTGGAGTGTAGTTGGCCGAATCATAGCTCACTGCAGCCTCCAACTCCTGTGCTCAAGTGATCCTCCTGCCTCAGCCTCCCAAGTAACTGAGACTACTTAGTTAATTTTTTTGTTATTTTTTATAGAGACAGAGTTTCATTGTGTTGCCCAGGCTGGTCTTAAACTCCTAACATCAAGAAATCCTCCTGCCTTGGCCTAAGAAAGATATCATTAGTATAAGAAATAATTTAAAGACTTTATTTTGAAAGAAAGGTCTCTTGGACATTGAAGTAGCAGGAAAAAGACGACCTGGTCATACTCCGTGTCCCAGTACATGGCAGAGCTCTGAATTGCACCTTTGGCAGTCTAAACTTCCAGATCTTGATCTCTCTACCATGTTTCTCTTCTCTCCTTTGTTCATAGGTTTACAGATTTTAATCCATTTAATCGTCTAGTCCTGTGAAGTACGAAAAATTATTCCTGTTTAAGCTTTGAATTTCCAGTGCCTTACATGTTTAGGACCTCAAAAATGCTTAATGAAATTGGTATCTCATGCCCTGACATATCTTATTTACTTTGGAGTTTTTGTTTTTTTTTTTAATTGAGAAGGTAAATGCTTTATAAATTCAAAAAAACAGAGCAAATGTCATCTTAAAAATCCAGGAACTTTTTCTTTTGGGGCACTACATTTTTCTGGCAAGTAAAATCATATCCCAAACAAGCAACAGCCTTTTCTCCTTTGTCAAATTGAATTTTTTCTTAAACAAGAGACTCTGATTAAAGTGTGAATAAATAGTTTTGGAATTCACTGGTTGTAGTTAAGAAATGCCTTCAGACAAGAAGTTGTAACCCTTAGAGAAATGCTTTCTCTTGAATTCTCAGAATTCCATGGAAAGAGTAGCAATTAACAATTAATGAAGAAACTCAGATGTAAAACCTGTTCTGAGCTCAAGGTCATGAAAAAAGTCATTTGAAGAACAGATATAGCTAGGCCCCTCCAGTCTTCAATCCTGTAATTTTTTTCATCTTAATTTCTCCACTGTTTTCAAGGTTAGGTTACATTTATTGCCTCATAGATCAGGCCAGGACTGGGTTAGTAAAAATCAATAAATAGCACAGGATTCTTCATTGGCTGTCTTTAAGCACTCTCTTATTATCAAAGTTGGCCCAAATCTAATGTTCTCCCAGCAAGATAAAAATAGCTTCCTCCTCCCAAAAAGGTGAGCTTACTAGTGTTCATCAGACATCAACCTAAACACTCATAAAAAAATCTCCAAGCCTTGGGAAGTAATTCTAGCTCTAATCTTAGAGTCAGAGCTAGAGTTTGGCTTTTCCCCTGATCTAAAAAAACAGATAGATCTCCCCAGATTCATTAGCCCCAAATTTTTCAATAACTGCACATGCTAGGAGAGGGTTTTTTGTTGTTTTTTTTTTTTTTGATGTTTTGTATTTAAGGATTAGGGCCTTGGCATTGCTGTACCCAGGAATAAAACTGACCTCACTGTTATGAAACATCAAGCATCTTTGCTGTTTGAAGCATGCAAGAAAAGTGGCTGAGAAATATGCATTGGCAGGCATAACTTTAACCATTTAGGGCTTTAATCCTGAGGGTACCCCTCATCTCTGTGAACTCCTGTCCATTAATCCTCAGATGAAAGATGCATCATTCACTTGAGAAATATCCCATAGAGTTGAATGTGAAAGTCAGTTTTCAGAGTCTGTTTTCAGTCATATCTTTTGCTCCGGAGGGTTTCATAAAACACCTTTACAATCAAAGTAAATAAAAACTTAAAAATGAGTTACCTAGATATTTCAGTAGAAACATGGTTTATGCATTAAAAATTATCCAGGTGAATGCCTCTAGCAGCTACTGTGCTTTGCCTTTGGAAACCTGTCCCCTGCGTGCAGTTGGAAGTTGACCAGCTCTGGGTTTACCTAATCCTGTATAACCTGACTTCACAGGAGCAGATCCCCTGGTGGAGAACTTTGAGCCTCTCTATGACCTGGATGACTCTGGAGAGGATGAAGGAGTCGTGCCTGGAACCACACCCCTCGATATGGCAGCCAGCTGGCAGGTGAGGACTGCTCATTTTGTCCGGTGGCTGCTCCTGAGGGAGCTAAAGGTTCAGGGGCGTCAGAACAGATGGTCTTCCTGGTGCTTTATTCCCCCAAAACATACCTTTTATTTTTAAGAAAGTCTGCTTGTCAAGAGTCAAATTTATCTTGAAAACCCCTATCCGTGAAAGATCTAGGTCAGCTGAGTTCTGAGTGCAAAAGTGTATGCCTAATCAGATCAGAGTGGAGATGTAAGAGAGAGGGAAAAATCAGAAAATTCACATACGAGTCACTCATTCCAAATTCACACCAGAATTGTTACCATCCTGATTTCTGAAGCTAGAGTGATTGTTTGCTTAGAATTTAGATAAGTGATTTCTGAATGTAAAAATAAACTAGGAATTCTTCTAATAATTTCAATAAATATAAAGAGTAAATAGATTTAAAGCCTTCCTCAAACCTCCACTGAACTGAGATCTGTAGTGAAAAGCAGTTTACTCAGTCTTTTTGGTCCAGGGCGAGGAGCCAGAGGGAGGAGGTGGGCAGCATACGAGATCTCCAGCATGACAAAATGGATGTTTTTAGAGGCCAGAGCTGCTCTGCTTCTAAAAACTTCTTCTCTGCCTCCTTGTAGCCCATCTGTATTGAGCTGTGTGGCCCTGTCAGAGATTCTGTGGTTCCCCTTAACATTAGCACCTCACTTCCCCGGAAGGCCTCACCACAGAACAAGGAAAACCCACTCCAGTGACCCCCACGCTTCCTCACCCAGCTCATCCAGCATAGACTGGCTACAGAGAATGCCGGAAAGTCTTCCAAAGCTGTGGAAGTTTTTTCATTTTAACTTAAGATATCTCTGGAGTCTGAGTTAAAACTTAAATGGTGCCAGAAGGTTACCACCTTCTGAACATCTATACATCTCACTTTGAGCAGACTTTTGAGATTCATCCTCACAGCCTTTTACTAGGGAGGAGGGGACATCCCGGGACACAGCTTCACAGCCCCAAGTAAGCTCTCCCTGAGCCCTAGGTCTCTGACCGAGAGATGGCCGACTTGGTGGTCTGGACTGCCTTGTCCCACAAAACGGTCATGACTGTTACTCTATGTGGGTCCTCCTGCCAACCTCAGACAGTTTCTGCAGAGGGCAAGCTCCCAGCACCAGAGGCCCCACAGCTATTCCTGCCTCAAAGGGCGCCGTGTGCTTGGGGGATGGTCCTGAGTCCTCTTGCCCCTCCTCCACCTTTAAGGTACTCAGGCTTTCTGAGGAGGGCATGCTGAGTTCTTCATTATAAAGAGGTAGACTTCCCTACTGCTCCCTCCAATGTATAATAACATTTTCCCATGTTTTCTTCCCAACAGGTATTTGACATATTAAATGGGAAACCATATGAGCCAGAGTTTACATCTGAAGATTTGCTAGCACCAGGTGCGTTTTGGTAGAACCATGTCTTTTAACCATTATTATCTTCACACTGTGTGTTAAAGGAAGAAAGGGAGAACAAGCATTATCCAGGGTCTACTGGGAGTGTCATAGTTCTTATTTCAGAATCAGAAGATCCTGGAGGGATATAAAGGAGAATATCCAGGTTTGGTCTGCAGTAAATGCATGCTGTTGTTATTCAGCTGAGCTCCTGCTTTAAAGCAGAGTAGTCAGCTTCCCCTGGAAGTTGGAGGACAAGCAAGGTGGCCGTGACCGGTCCTCCAGAGTGTCTCTGGTAGATTAAGATGACCATGTTCTTTCTCCATTGCCTTCAGGAGACATGAAACAGCTGACTGAAGATGCAAAGTTGCAGCTCTACAAATTGCTAGAAATTCCTGATCCAGACAAAAACTGGGCTACTCTGGCACAGAAATTAGGACTGGGGATACTTAACAATGCCTTCCGGCTGAGCCCTGTACCTTCTAAAACACTTATGGACAACTATGAGGTAACACATCACCTTACACATTTATCCGTTTTCATTCCACTTCACTCTGTTAATATCACTGGCCCTAAACTCCCACCTAATGTGCATACATGTGAGCTCAGCCCCTGGGTGAAATGCAAACAATGTAGCCTAATCATTTATAGCTTCCTATTAATCTGAAATTTAAATAATTTAAAATCAACAAATTATAAATGTTCATGAATATGAAATTTAACAATTAATGGAGCTGACCTCATGTAGCATCTGTAAACATTCCATTAAGCATTTAACTAGGAAAGAAAAAAAAAACCACTGGCCAGAACATAATCTCCTCTGTTCCTTAACTCTGAGGAAGAAAACCAATTATTACCCCAAACCTGGGAGGGTTACCCAGGCCACGATGGACGCCAATTTTCCTGAGAACACTGTTTTCAAATACCTAGAGACTTCCTGTGAAAATGCTGCTTTTAGGGTCAGGGTTTTCACAGAACTTTAATCCCCCTGAACAAACATGATAGAGTGTCGTCAACATGCATCTCTCTCTGTCCCCAAGAACATGCCCTGGTCACGTGTCAGGGCACTGAATTTGTGTTCTGTGAGAGAACTGCACTCCCCATGGAGCCGTTACCTGGTGATGCTCTTCTGAAAACATCATGGTTGGCTGTTGTTTTTCAGGGGCTTTCAGAGCTTCATCGTACCCAGGGAAGCTGTGTAGCCTCCCCGGGCAGCGTTTCACTGCATCAGCACTCTTTCCTCTCCCTCCCCCTCTCTCCTCTCTTTGCCCACTTACTATAAGCTGCTTCTTTGTGAGTTCCTGACTGGCCTTTGAGGTGAAACAGGAAACGTGATTCTAAGACTGTGTTTTCTTTGTCAGGCCCTTCCCAGGACCACTCAAAGCTCTGTCAGGGGAGGAGGCCGTGTGGGAGAGGGGAGTGGGGTGCGGGTGTTCACAGCCTGCATGGGGACTCTGCCCCAGAACACACTCAGCCTTCATTTCCTCCTCACAGGTCTCTGGCGGGACGGTCAAAGAGCTGGTGGAGGCCCTGAGACAGATGGGCTACACGGAGGCCATCGAAGTGATCCAGGCGGCTTCCAACGCAGTGAAGACCACCTCCCAGGCCCCCCTGCTGCCTCTCTCACCTCCTTCCACAAGGCAGCAAATAGGTAAAGAAACAGAAAGATAGAAAAGCATCAGAGATACTTTCCTGCTTCCCCAGGCTGGTGTCTTCAGCTCTGTTGGGACAAGGTGTGGCAGTGCCCTTTCCCCATCATCTTTTGAATGTGTTTTCCTGTGTGCCTTAACTTCGTTCCTCCTGACACTGCCCTTCAGAAAAGGGGACCGTTCCCGTGGAAAAGCATGTTGACACATGAGTTACTTAAGGAATACTAAATAACGCAGTAAATGCTAGAAGCAACATGATGTGGATGGTTAAGGTAAATGTCATTTCTTTCATTTCTTCAATAGAGAGAGAGAGAGAGAAATGCCCAGCCTAAGGTTCGCAGCGTCAGAACGAGCACCAGCCTGGTGCTGTCACTTTCCCCCTGCGCTGCCCTCCGTTCCTACACCTCCTCCTTCCAGCAGTCTCTCCTTCCTTCGGCCTCCTCTCTCGTGCTCATGACACTGATCTTTTCTCCCACCAGTAGAGGTACCATGTGTCATCCAGAAAACGCATATCCATACGGAATGGCCTGTCGACACAGCCCAGTAATCCTGTGCTTGTATAATTTGATCTTCCCACTCGCTGAACAACCACTGCACACCTTCTTTCTTTCCAAGCCCCCAGCCCTGCTTCCCTCCCCTTACTCAAGCACGGCCCTTGCCTAACACTCCATGGAAAACACAGAAGCAACTTGAACTGCCCCATCTTTATGCCCTCCAGTCCACCAGCCCTCCTGCACCTGTGCCCACATTGGCGGCTTTCCATGTGAGCTCAGCTGGGTTCAGTGTCTGTGCCCATTAGGGCAGCAGCCTCTCCCGGAGTCTGGAGTCACACCCACTCACCTTCCTCAAGTTCTTGCTCCATCATCCTTGCGTAAGCAGTCCCCTGCCCCCCATCGCTCACCTAGCAAGTGTGCTGTAATTTCCTGGTCTTTCAAAACAAAACGAACAGAAACAGGGCTTGATCTCGCATCTCCTTTAGCTCTAGTCCAATTTCTCTGTTCCCCTGAACAGCAGGGCTTCTCAGAAGCATTTTTTAGAGCTGCTCTATCCACCTCTTCACCTTCTATCCTCGACTTGACCACCTGCATTTGAGTTCCATTCCCACTGCCCCACCCGGTCTGCTCTCGTTAGTGACCACCTTCCGTGTTGCCAGAACGGGTCACCCTCCTCCTCACCTTCTCAACCACTTACATCCTCTGCCACAGCTGACCCTCCCTCCTACTTCAGCCTGGCTCCCTCTCGGCCATTCTGCAGCGCGTGCTCCTGGCTGCCTCCTCCACACTCCCCTCATAGCCGCAGCCCTCTGGGTAGGGAGAGCCCTCCTGACTCCTCCATGCAGTCCCACCCAAATCCCATACTGGCCACACCAGTCCGAGCACAGCTCTCCTCCGGGAGGTAAAGTCACCGTGTAAAATTTACCTCTGAGTCCCTTCTGGTGCTCACATCGGATCCATCGAGTGTCCTCCCTGACGACCACCCAGGTTCAGTTCACTCCGCGCTCCCCACCTCCCCACCCCTCAGACCCGCAGGAGCTCCTAATCATCTCCTTGATTCCTTTTTGTCAGCCCTCCCTTCAGTCCCTTTTCTGCCCAACAGGCAGTTTGATTCTTCTTAAAAATTAATGAGGTTTTGTTCCTCCTGTGGCACACTCTCCAGTTCTTTTATTTAATCAACAATTCCTTACTGAGTATATGCTGCGTGCCTAGCCACATCCCTGCTTTACCCATTCTCTCTTTTAAATGTCACTTTTATACATGCTGTCGCCCATTGCCCTCCCTGTGCTCCCCCAGCACACTAGTCTGAGGGACCCTCGAGGCCTCTGAATCTTCTCATCCCCTTCCCTAGAGAGCTGTTCCCTGGCTGGTCTTTTCCTGCCATTCAGTTTCAGCCTGCCAGGGGCCTTCCTAGGGGAGCAAGCGTAGGTGTCAAAGCGCACACTTAGAAAGGACAAATGCAGACACCAGGAAAACCACCCAGCTCTCCGTCTCATGGTCCCATACTCCTTTCGCACAATACTCTAAGAAGAAAGTAAACACTTACATCTTAAAAAGTAAATGCCAAAGTACATACATAAGCATTAAGCCCTTAATTTGTAGTTACTTTTCTGATACAGCACTATTCCTAGCATATAATAGATACCAAATAAGAATGGGTTGATTAAGTCAAGCAATACAAAGATGATAGTCATGACACTGCCACTGACGTCTTAATATTCTAATATCAGAATCTGATACATAAGAAGGTAGCATTTAATTTCAAGGTTGAAGTTTATTAGACTTCTCCTGTTCTCTCTACATAGGAAGTAATTCACACTGGTCAGATCCCCTAAGGATACTTCTCAATAAGGAATATTCAGCCTAATTTTCCAGTATGAACTCACTTTCATCAAAATCACGTTATATTTTAGCTACCGAAAATGTTTTCAAGGCAATAAATACTGTTCAGCAGCATTTGAGGCCCAGAGAGAGATCTCATTTTGAGTTCCCCCTTCTGCTACCAATTTATTTTGCCTAGGTTCAGCAGTTTCCCCAGTTATAAAATAAGTAAGAGAGTGGTTGGAAAAATATACCTGATTTCTGTAGGGGGGAGGTACACTATGAGTCAAGAGAACTCAGACAGAATTGCAAGAGAAAAACACGAAAACATTCGGCTAATTCTGATGTGCTTGCAAGTGTGCGTGTTAGATGGTATCTCCTGCCCCTCACCCCCTTGCGAGCAGTCGTGATGAGGGGGCCATGTGGGGGAAACGCACTGACTGGTGGAAGCCAGTGGGCAGGAGCCGTCCACAGAGTGAGACCTCGCAGAGCTGAGGTTGGAGCCCAGCTGAAGCAAAAGATGCAGGAGAGCCTCCGTCCTTGCCATCTCCCCAGTGAAGTCGTGTTTTCTCCCCACAGATGAGCTTCGAGACAACGACAGCGTCTGTGACAGCGGCGTGGAGACATCCTTCCGCAAACTCAGCTTTACGGAGTCTCTGACCAGCGGCAGCCCATTGCTAACTCTTAACAAAATGCCCCATGATTACGGGCAGGAAGGACCTATAGAAGGCAAGATCTAGCCTGCTGGCAATTTCCCACCCTGTGTAAACCAAAGTCCTAAAATTCCACTGTGTTGTTCAAAGGAAGGAAGGTAAAGTGCATTCAGAGGTGCTCAGAAGAAAACCAGAATCATTCTTAATTCAAGGCCTTCTAAACTTGGCTTCCTTTCTTGGCTCATAAATGAATTTTAGCTGGGTTCACTTGCAGCTGGTACCTAGCCATCACAGTGCTCAGCTGAGTGCTGTATCTGGGGAGGGGGTGGCTTAAACGAGCTTTGCTGGCTGCTCCTAGATCACAGTCGCTTCTGTTGTGATTGCTGCTATCCCCTGCTGCCTCCTGCTATTATTAAAAGGTATCACTCTTCCCACTCTCCAGCCATCCAGAACCTTCGAATCAAGAATCAAGAAAAGGGTATTTTAAGATGAGAGTCACTTAGTGTGCAATAAAAAAAAAAAGCGTATTGCTTTTTCAAAGATTGCTGTCTCTGTGATTTAAAAAGAGAGAACACATACTTGTCAATATTTAAACATGATTACAATCTGTGCTGAAAATGCTATTTTCTTCCCCCTTTTCTGCATTTTGCTATTGTAAATATGTTTTTTAGATCAAAACTTTAAGGGAAAAGATATTGGACTTATAAATGCTATTTTTTATTTTACTTTTATAATAAAAGGAAAAGCAAATCGATGACCTCGCCTTGTTTGAGCTCTGCAAATACTTTTCTAAGATGATGCTTTGTGATCATGGGATCATTCCATAGCCTGGTTAATCACATTCACATTTTCATTAGAGTCAATTTTTTAATCTAGACATGAACCCAAAAAAATCACCGAAAATGAAAGCTTTTGGTTTGTTCAATTCTTGCCCAGCTCATCTCAGTTAAACAGCATCATCTCCCCTTCCTCTGTCTCATTCAACCCTGTACCTCTTCACTGTCTTGTCCGTATCTCTGACATTTCCACGTAGCTCAGGGCATTGGACAAGGAGCCTTTCAGCGTGAGGCTCTGCTGTGCTACTTTTCACTCAAAGAGTTGGAAAAGAGGAAGAAGTCCTCCAATGAGGTGCTGTGTGGTGTGCAACCGAGATCCCTCCTTGACAAAGGACTTGTAGGCTGGGAGTGCACGCTACCCATCTTCTCCTTCAGGGACTGCCTCCGCTGCAGAGAGCCACCTCCCCCAGGCCACGCCCATTTCCATGGTAGCCCCACGCAGCATCTTTCTAACCCAGGGCAACCCTGGAGGGCTGTGTTAGCATCCAGGCTCCAGTGAGGTCGGCTGAGGCTGCGCTGCACCCAGCGTCTCCCTCTGCCCTGCAGCCTCCCCTGCCCTTCCACAGTTATTCATCAGGAGGGTACTTCCTGAGAAACACCCTGCACACAGATCTCCATCTCAGAGTCGGCTTCCCAGAGAACCATCTTGAAAATAACCAGGTGTACAGAATTATCCTCAGTTTACAGAGAAGGAAATAGAGGCTTAAAGAGTTCAAATAGCTGCTTCGACATTTACTCCCAGCTCTGTCTAGCTCCAAACCTCATGAGTAGGGCATTATCTTGATAGGATAAAGTAGGTAAATGCAATTGAGTCTATCAGTAACCCCAAAATAAATAGAAATTTAATATATCGTAAAATTTCAAATCAATGAGTAAAAGATGATTATTCAATAAATGTTGCAGCCTGGAAAAAAAGCAATCTGAACCCAAGCCTTCCTCTTCATCAAAATAATTTCCAGATGTATCAAAAGTTAAACCTTAAAAATACTAGAACTCGGGCGGCGCCTGTGGCTCAAGGAGTAGGGTGCCGGTCCCATATGCCAGAGGTGGCAGGTTCAAACCTAGCCCTGGCCAAAATCAAAAAAATAAAAAAGAAAAAAAAAAAAAAAGAAAATCCATATCCCTTTTAAAAAAAAATACTAGAACTCAAAAATGAATATTCTTGATTTAGGGAAGGCCTTTCTAAGCAAGATTTCATCTTCTGGTGTAAAAAAAGGGAAGCTGAGGTAGGAGGATCACATGAGCCCAGGAGTTTGAAACCAGTCTGGGTAAAATGGTGAGACCCTGTCTTGAAAAGTTAAAATAAAATTAAATGAATAAATGGTTTGGGTTATGCATTTCACAGTAGGTCCCTAATCAATGGAATCTTTTCTTAAAATTCTACTTGTTGTCTACATTACCATTTTTCCACCCCTACCTACCTCCATTATTGCAGTTTTCAAAAACTATATAACATGAAAAAATACAGCTCTGACTTTCCTTAATTCTTAGTTGTCAGACAAGTAGCCCGTGCCTTCATTCCTCCACCAGTTCCACTTGTGGTGGATAGTTGTCCTATGACCACGACAAGGTCGCCGGTCTTACAACGTGAGGCTGGCTCCCCTCCCAGGAGGGAGAGGCCTTGCGCCTTCTCTGAGAATCTAAGGGTGGAAGAGATGCAAAGTGACCTGCAAGGTCGTAAAACGTAATACCCCTTCTGCCCAGTTGTCCTGGGTCACGCCATGGAGAGAAATCAAGCCCAGGAGTTTGGACAGCAACCTTCACGGAGGTCCCACCAGTGCCAGCATCAACTGCAAGATGTGTGAGGGAGCAAAGGCTTCGGAAGATTCTAGTGCTCAGCCGTTGAGTCACCCCATTTAGCTTCAGACTGTCTCAGCTGACGCTGCCCGGGATGGAAACCAATCGTCCTGCTGAGCTCTGCCTCAATTGCAGGTTCATGAGCAAACTCCATAGCGGTTCAAGTTCAAGCCCTAGTTGCGAAGTGGATCATCACCTTTCTCCAGGCTCATACCAGAGAGAGAAGCAGACTTGAGGAACAACAGCTAAGCGACTCATGGTAAGTTAGAAAATAACATCTCCCTTCTTTCCTAAGAAGCCCTGTTTCTCTTCTGTCCCAGAATCTTATGCTTCCTCCTCCCGGATCTCAGTGCCAGTCGGAACCTCTGCACGGTGCGAGAACACAAAGGCTCCTGGGCCGCTGTGAAAGGAGCATCTTCACACTGTACCAGCAGATGGGGATAAACCAACAGGAGCGCACAAGGCCAGGTGGAAAGCTGTAACGGGGCTGAAATAAACCTTTAGAAAGCCTGTGTCACAGCAGGGGGCCATTTAAAAATAGCTTCCTCAGAAATTTAGTCATCTTTTGAGGTTTCTGTACTCCGCAGGCATAACCCAGCCTTGTTCAGGACCAGCAGTCTTTCTTCACAGCATAAGGAGGCCCTGCGGCTGCTCATTTACCCACCTGCACCCCCTGCAGGGTTTGTATGTGGCATAGACCTTCCCAGTCACCGCCATGGAGGGCAGACCCACAACTGGACCTTAGGTATTTTAGCAGGAGAAAGAAAGAGGGGAAAGAGCCAGGCAGGCTGGAACATTTATCACATGCCCCCAGGATTACTGATTTCTAATGAAGCTCTCGAGACACCCCTGAAAGGCATGTATTGACCCCAGCACACAATAAGGAGACGTGACTGAAGTTTAAATAGCTCATCCCAGATTCAAAGTCTGGCCTACCTGATTCCAAAGACTATTCTTTAGTGATGTCTGTAGTTTTTGACAAAAAGATGCCTTATTTAAAAGAGAAAGAAAAAAATGCATACAGATCTGTGCAGAAAGGATGGGATCATTGTGGACCCAGCCAGAATGCAAAATGAACTGAAGGGATCAGAGAGGACGTATTGCTTGGTTAAAATGACTTTATTACCCTTCCGCCAGTGACAGGTGAAGATGCTTAAATATGAATTATTCATGGGCTGGAGGTGGTTGTAACTCTTTCTCCTTCCTGTTTGGTGCTTTTGGGACCAATTTTCTTTCTGATTTGTACTTCCCTAGGTAATGGACATGTTGAGGCCCAGCAGCCCAGAGAGGATGAATATAAAATTGTTTATTTTCCTAAATACCACAGAACTTAGGGTTGGATAAGCTCTTACAGCTCACTTACCTAGGCAGATCATCGGGATTTTTATCTTTGTGGAAACGCGCGCCCTGCGAGAGCGTCTCCTCTCTGCTGCCCTCCCTGTGGCGGCTGCTGCTTGTAAATACCAATTAAAGGCTACACGTTCCTTTCCCTCAGTTTCCTAGTCTGTTGTTTGGCTTTGAGACTGGGGGAAACACTGAAGAGGGGCTTGAAATTCAATAGTATGGGTTCCATTATGTCTGCAATAGCCTTCTGCTGTTACTCCGGACAGGTGAACAGTTTCATAAGCTGCTCGACCTTCTTAGCATGAGAGGGAGGAAGGGGCTCAGATAGCATCTTCTCACTTCCCTTAACTGGTTTCTCCATGTTAATGCCTCTTTCCAAAATGATGATTCCATTGAAATGTCACAAAACCCCTCAAAGAATGAAGATATATATTGAATCAAGATGTCCTGGGCATCTGTTGCATGCCAGGCAGGACAATGAGTGGTCATCATTGGGCATCTGTTAATATCCCGTATTTTGCCACTTAGAATGCAGACTTTTTGCCTGAATTTTTGAGGGGAAAATAAGGATGCACATTATACATGGATAGCATGGCTCAGGAGTGGGGAGCTCATAGCCTCCTGGGGCCTACACGACCTCTCACCTGGGGCCGCGATTGTGTTCCAGTCTGCTAGCATCCAGGATTTGGTGGGAGTAGGCTAGAGCAGCCTGCTCTAAGTGCCACAGTCTGGGGAGGGGGTGGTGGCAGGGCTGGCAAGGCAGGCTGCAGCCTTGTAGGGTGAGGACTGAGGGTCAAGGCCCAACGCCCAACTGCACAGAGACCAAGAGCCCTGCAGACCAAGTGGCCTCAGAAGCTCCTGCCATCTCAGGAGATGTGTGACCATCTCAGCCAAAGCCCCCTATGTGGCAGAAGGAAAGGAGCAGCCTTCACAGAGAGGGCAGCTGTGGGAGGGCAGTGCAATCTGCATTTTCACCAGGGGAGCCCTAGCCCTCCCACAGTCTCCTAGCTGAGAGGCAGCCACTTTCTCAAGGGTCATTTTCTTGAAAATTTGGGCCAAAAATGTGCGTGTGTATGATACATGAGGACATGGTTTACACAGAAAATATGGTACTTGCTAAAAAACCTGTGAGGTTTTTTTTTTTTTATTTCAGATTAATAATGGTACAAACAATTAGGTTTTTTTTTTTTTTGGCCAGGGCTGGGTTTGAACCTGCAACCTCTAGCATATGGGGCCGGCGCCCTACCCTCTGAGCCACAGGCACCACCCAACAATTAGGTTTCAATGTTGGCATTTGTTAAGTAAAGCCCCTCACCCAGAGGTGTGCCATTAGGTGAGAGCACACCAAGCCCCCTCCTTCCTTACCCCCCAACTTAAATTGTATTAGTTCATCTACTGGCTTCATATTAGTTTTGAATACATCGATTAGATACTTGCTTTTCCATTCTTATGATACTTTATTAAAGAGAATGTTCTCCAACTCTATCCAGGTTAATACAAAAGATGTAAAATGTCTATCATTTTATGGCTGAATTGTATGGTATACATATACCACAGTTTATTAATCCATTCCTAGGTTGATGAGCACCTAGGTTGTTTCCACATCCTGGCGATTGTGAATTGACCTGTGATAAACAATCTAGTGCAAATGTCTTTATAATAAAATGATGTTTTTTTCTTCGAGGAAGATATGAGGTAAGTATTTTGCCCCTGTTTTACAGGGGTGGAGGATTGCTCTGCTTGTGTTCCCAGTAGTAAGAGGGCTGTTGATCTGGTGAACCAGTGACAGTCTGACCCAGATCCTCCACCTTCCCCGAGGGAGGCTACACCTTAAGGTTTGTCTAGTTATAACTTGTCTGCAGACGTGCACTTTGGACTCACATGCAACTGTGGTAAGTGGCCGTCACCAAAGAGAAACTGTTTCTCAGGATAAAGAATAAAGGCTGCATTGTAAGGACAAAGTCACAGTTAATCTTAAGGAAATCCTTAGAGGTGACCAACAGTTTGAGGGAAGGTAGGATGGGGAGCAAAGTCTCACTGCCACTGCCCTGACTCACAGACACTCCTGCTGATCAACCTTTGTGTACCATAGTTCTTTAAACACTGCCCAAGGCCAGGTGTGGTAGCTGTAATCCTAGAATTCTGGGAAGCCAGGATGGGTGGATTGCTTGATCTCAGGAGTTGGAGATGGGCCTGAGTAAGAGTGAGACCCCTCTGTCTACTAAAAATAGAAAAACTGTCTGGACATGGTGACGGACACCTGTAGTCCCAGCTGCTCGGGAAGCTGAGGCAACAATCACTTGAGCCCAAGAGTTTGAGGTTGCTGTGGGCTATGATGCCACAGCACTGTGTTAACGGTGACAAAGTAAGACTGTCTCAAGAAGAAAACAAAAAGAAAAAAAGAAGAAAGAAACTGTCCCAAGGTGAACCGCCTTTGAGAGGCATTCCTTTGGTCCTTTGGCATTCCACCCAAAGGAAAGGGGCCGCCCAGTTTCTCTCTAGTGATCTTCAGAACATTGGAGGACCTTGTCTCTCATTTTCTCAGATGAGTGGGAAAGAAGCAGATGTTGGTTCTTAGGGAAGTTATATTCTCTTCAGGCCAGAAGCATAGCAGACAAAACCAAAGTCTAGAAACCCTTTCCTCCAGGATTCCTTCCT
Organism: Nycticebus coucang; assembly: GCF_027406575.1. Classification (NCBI taxonomy): domain Eukaryota; kingdom Metazoa; phylum Chordata; class Mammalia; order Primates; family Lorisidae; genus Nycticebus; species Nycticebus coucang. Next base: position 30,569,602 of record NC_069780.1, read on the forward strand.
GGCATCCAGGAAACTGCGTCATTGTTGAAGACAGGCAGAATCACTGAGGAGCAGGATGCGCTCATGTCAGATCAGGGAAGGCTGGAAGCTAATGCCAGATACTGAACAACGAGGTCGTCTGTTCCCAGGCAAAAAAAAAAAAAAAAAAAGAAAGAAATTTTCTTCATTTCAAAACTGTTTTATAGTTCCCTTTCCTTTCCTAATGCAATAATGCATGACTTTATCATTTATTTTTCGCTTAAACAGTTTGAATGGAAAACCTCATGCCCCGGATTTTTTTTTCTGTTTGCAGCACCCCTACTTAGCACCTTATTCAAACTCAGGTCTTTCCTCATGCTCTTGAAATATATTATTTGTAATTTGAGGGGGGAAAAAACTTGTAAAATACCAGAAACTTTACATGTGAGTGCTTTCATTTACAAAATATTTTCCAGTATTGACACTGATAGCAAGCCAAGAAACAGCCAGGGGGTTTAATTCCTGCCATTTTCCACAGAGAGACAGAGATGCTGGTTTCCCAGAGGTCCCTGGTCTGGTGTAAAGGGAGAGGGCTGGGCTAGAACTCAATCTTCACTCCACACTGCACTCTTCAGCCTTGTTCTGCAGAGGGTCACAGGGCACACAGCTGTTCCAGGGGCAGGTCTCTCGGACATGCCCAGGAAAGGGAAGGAGACGCCTGCTCATCCACTTACTCCAACAGTTCAAGCCAAGGCCTCTAGAAAGCTCTCCATGGGCCAAGTTAATACAGAATCTTGCCTCACAGCTGAAACAGAGCCTGGCCCAGAGAGGCCAAAAAGAACCAGAAATGACATCCCAGTGAAGACACACTGCAGCTCCACCGGCAAGTCCTACCACCAGACCAGGGCCGCCCGAAAGAAACATTCTTGTTCTCTTCTTCTGGGTCCCACAGCCCTGAACCTCTGCATGACTGCCTGGGACCGCAGAAGCTGGGGTAACCACCTGCTCAAAAACTGGCTATGACCCTCTCAGCCTGAGGCAAAAGCAGTCTGGAGCATCCTTCTCCATCCTGGTTTTGATCTGGGAAGGTCAAAGCCACCATTTGGCCCTGCCTCCCTCACACCTAGCCAAATGCACATCTTGAATGATGAACATGTGCACACACCATGTGGGCCAGGGGCCGTTCTGCTCCTCTCCGTCAGCAAAATGCTATTCCTCTCCCCACACTGTACCCATAACTCAGTTTCAATCTGTTCCCGATTCCTTCGTTACTGTGCTTTTTAACAGCTCATCTGACTTCTCCCCCATCAATTATCTATTCAGGAGGTTTGGTGCCAAATTTTCATAAATCCATAGCAATTAAATGTGAAAGAAAAAGGATTCAGATGCCATTCTTGTGCCAAGGTAGCAAGGATGGATGGAAATGACGTATACATGCTTTTCAAGTGACAGTGAGGTTGCATCCTGATAAATCCATTTTAAGTCAAAAACACACTAAGTCAAAAATTCATTTGTACCCTGATAAACCCATTGTTAAGTTGAAAATTATAAAATCATAAGCCTGGGACTATCTGTAAGCCAGAAAGCAGAGAGCAGAATAAGTTCTCCTGTGCATCTGAACATGTGACCCAGCCGTCATCAGTCCTGGGGCCCCGAGGACCTCAGAGCTCAGCAGACCCAGCTGCGCCCTGGTTCTTCCTTTCCCTCCTCTCTCCTCCTATCCAGCCTCCTCCTCGTTCTTTCTCCTCCCCCTGCCTTCTCTCCTTTTCTCTTTCATTTGTCCTTTCTCTTTCAGTCTCGCTTGCTTTCTCTTTCTCTCTCGCTCTTTCTCCCTTTCTCTTCCTTTCTCCCCCTTTCTCTTTCTCTCTCTCCTTTGGCCCTTCTCTCTCTTTCCCTTCCCCCTATTTTCTACCTTCATCCCTTCCCTTTTCCCTCTTTCTTTCTTTAAAGTAGTTCATTCCAGAAGGTGAGAAGGTTGTGGGGAGCCCCCCCCCCCAGCTCTTCCTCAGCCTCCTTTCTCAGGGAAATCAGCTGCCGCTGACAGCCCCAGGAGTCCCCTCCAAGGCGCCAGCCTCATTCCCTGTGCATAAGAGGCCTCTGCTGGAAGCAGCAGAACTTTACATGATCACCCAACAGCTCAACAGCTGGTGCGCCTCTGCTCAGCAATTGGTTTTTTTGCTTCTATAAAATTGGAAAAACCCTTCCAAAAAAAGGAATTAGAAACTTCTTCAGCTTTGTCTGAGTTTTTCTCCTTCAACTTAGGTCTTGAAGCCTGTAATTATCTTCTCTTAGCAGAGAAGCCCTAAATTGCTCTTTCCCTTTGGTAAGGGGAGTGAGACCCCCTGGCCTGATCCCTCCAGCTGCCACCAACCTTAGCCTTCGAGGAATAATGGTCACAAGCCAGCCCTTTACTACCTGCTATCTTGTTCTAGGGGTTGTATCTCCTTCGTCATATTTAATCCTCATGATAATGTTAAGATATTTACTACTATTAACATCATCTGAAAGACAAGGAAACTGGGGCTTAAAGGTTAGGAGATTGGTTCAAGGCTAGCAAGTGTTTGGAGCCAAAATACTGGATGTTCAATATCAGAGTATGTAGCTGTGACCACGGCATGGTACACAGCCTCCACAGGCACACACACACACACACACACACACACACACAAATTTGGATGTCTGACAAGGCAAAATCTCATTTGCTATGTTTGTAAGCTGACTAGTTAAAAATCTTTTAGTTCATGGGCAATGCCAGTGGCTCAAAAGAGTGGGGTGCCAGCCCCATATACAGGTGGTGGGTTCAGGCCAGGCACTGGCCAAATACTGCAAAAAAAAAAAAAAAATCTTTTAGTTCAAATACCAAAACTGTGGTCCAGGAAGCATGCCAGCCGGCCACCTTTGGCTTGAAATCTCATTATAAAGGAGCATGGGCCCCTTCTTCACCCACCTCAGTGAACTGTGTCCCCACAGCCTTCCCCACTACAGATCACTGCCACTTCCATGTCAAAGTTTAGGGACATGGATGACCCTGTGTCCCCCAGCTGGGAGGAAACTCAGGTGCCCACTCTGCCCTCTAAGGCCTAGGTACATCTCCCCTCAAACCCCATGCTCTATCTGTGAGGATGCCTTCGACCATACAGTGAGAATACCTGACTATGATGTTTCAAACAAATAAGACTTTTTAAAAATACAAGAAGATCAGAGCTAGAGCTACAGTTTTCATGAAACCTTACCCTGTTTAAATGTTGGCATGCATTTCGACTTTTTAAAACATGTTTGGACCATGATTTGCTGGCCAAATATCACCTGCATATTGAGGATGCCCAGACAGAGTGGATCCAAGTCCCGGCCTGCACTTCCAGGCGCTCACTGCTGCCCCTCACTCCCCTGGCTCCCTGGCTGCTCATGGTACACCAAGGTCTGCCCATCTTGCTAGGGTTGCTTTGATGGCTAATAGAGGCAGTGATAATTACAATAGCTCACATTTGTTAGTTACTGTGTGCTGTCAATAATCTATACATCATCTCCTTTAGTCCTGACAATTAACCTATGAAGTAGGTACTGGGATTACCCCCCCCATGTTTTTAGTTTTGTTTAGTTTTGTTGTTTCCAAGACAGAGTTTCACTCTGTTGCCCAAGCTAGAGTGGCCTGGCGTAAGCTCAGCTCACAGCAACCTCAGGCTCCAGGGTTCAAGTGATCCTCCTGTCTCAGCCTCCTGAGTAGCTGGGATGACAGGTGACCTTCTGCTGACCTTCTGCTTCTCCTTCTGTATGTATTGGATACCAGGAAGGTCTTTAAAGACTCAGTTTTCAATTGAAGACTTTTTTTCATTTATTAACATAAACTTTCAACAAAACTCTCCTAAAGTGTTGAACATGGTGGCCTTATCTAATGTGGCTCCCAGTCACTGTCCCTTGAACCTGATAGGACTTTTCACCAGCTGAAATTACCTTATTTGTTCACTTGTTTATTATCTCTCTCCCCTACAATAGATGGCCCTTGAGAGCAAGGATTTGTCTGCCTTCTTGATTGCCATACCTCCAGTGACAAGAACAATACCTGCCCAGAGTGGTCCACAACAAATGCTTGATAAATGAATGAATCCTTAGGTTAGAATATAAATGTGTCCCCACACCTGTCTTATCTGTGATTTTAGGGTTTTGTACATCACTCTGGCTCATACTTCTGACAGAGTAATTAAAAAACAAGATTTCCCCCATTCACTTGGAAATATTACTGCCTTTTCTGACAAATGCTTTTAATTTCATGTGTTTATTGAATTGCTAAGATTGCATTTGGTCCAGGCAGACTCTGGGAATATTTTCAAAAGCCAAGAATTTCTCACACAGACAATGCCTACTTGTTTTTCTCCCTAAATCTTAGCAAGATGGGGACTGAGTTTCATATCTGAAAGCCAGAGGTAGCCCAATAGAATATTCTGTCTTCAGGACTTGGTCACTTTAGGAATGTTTGGGAAACATATCTTTATTTCTTTTGCACTCTAATTCACCTTCATTCCAACCGACAACAAAATCTGTTTTCCAAGTGACTTCCCCTAGCTTGAAAATGTCTCATGATGAAAAGTCAAGTAAGACAAAAGAAGAGAAAGGAGTAAAAAGAGTTATAGTGATGTGAATGAGAAAATTATCATTTTTATTGTTTTTTTGCTCTGAAATGGGAAGATACAATCCGATGAACTGCCCTCTCTCCAGGCCTCTCTCTGGAATGTGCTTTGCAAAAGCAGACCTGATCCTGGTCTTTTTATTCTATTGTTGGCACAACCACTAACAGAAAAACCTGCTCAGAAACCCAAAGCCAAGAGACTCTATTCCAGTAAATGTGCAAAATAAATCTATTAAAGTGGTAGAAATGACTAACGTCACTGCCACGCATGAACTGCGGAAGAACATTTTCACTCTTACTGTTCTCTTATAACAGAAAGAAATATTATGTATATAGCATATTTCTCTCCTTTCATAAGTTGGGGTCAGCATACATTTGCCCATTCATTTAATCCTCCTTTATAAATTCTTTTCCGTTATCTTTTTCAGAAAGAATTTGTCCATAAGAATTCATCATTTGCCTGTATTTACTTCATTTGTACTAGTGCTTCAGGTACTAATTCAATGATAATAATTATGATAAGAAGCTCAACTGTGAGCAGGTACTTAGGAACTGCTCTCCTGGTGCCGGAGGACAAGACCCAGCCCTCCATCTCAGTGACGCCCACCTTAACTTAGTCCCAAGTGATTACTCTCACCTGGGGAGGAAGGACCACCCTACCCATCTACCAGTCAGAACTTAGTAAATCAACTGCAAAAGGATGTGGAGGCCTCTCTAGCCTAGCAACAGGTACAACAGAGCCTTGAAGGTGACCTAGAACAGCCTTCAGACTGATCATAATGTGGTCCACACACCCCCAAATGGGCTCTCAGAGAGGCTCGTGGGAGGTCCGTGTGTGCCTTAAGACTCTAGTCCCAAGGTGACCTTGGAATCACGAGGTAGGGCTGGCCCAGGCGGTATAAAAGTAAACCACCTTTGTCTCTTTGCCTTTTCCTTGTCACAACAATGGGAGCCCATTTGTTCTCTATGGCGAACATATCCTGCTCTGTAAGCCTGTATCCTGCTCTTACTCTGTAAACCTACCTCTCTCCCAAAAAACTTTTTTTCATGCCTGTCTCACTTTGGGGTGTCTGGTCATTTTTCGACCAAGCATGCTCTAAGAACCAAGGGTCTGGGCAGCTGCCCAAATCCCAATACAACCACCATTGACTCAGAATTTATTTTGTTCCACACCGTATTTTTTTAATCTTCACAACTACCTACCTTTGAAGGTGAGAGATTATTATCTCCATTGTACAAGTATGGCAACCAAAGTTCAGAAGGTCAAATTGTGGTTCAAGTTCACACAGTAATAAGCTTCAGAATCTGGATTTGAATCCAGAGAAGTGTGGCTGGAATACCACTCTCTCCAGAACACCAACTCAGGATTCAGGATGACAAGTCCATTTACAGAGCATTCACTAAGTGCTGGCATAAGACCCAGCCCTTTAGATAAATTATTTTATTTATTCTTCAAAATCAACTTGCATGGTGGGTACTATTAGTTCCATTTTAGCACAGGAAAACTGAACATAAAAGTTAAATAACTTGATTAAGTTTGCAGAGCTAGTAAAGACAGAATTGCAATGTAAATTCCTTCCCATCGGCTATAAAACCCACTTCACAGGGCAACTGGTAAAACATGCCTAAAAAGAAGAGCAGTGTCCTCCCTGTCCCCAGGAATGGTTTTATGAAACAGGATTTTCAATAGTTACAAGAAAATAATATATAACAAGTAAGAATGTTTTGAGTCACATCACTAAGTTCCAATCCTTGATAAAGCTTCGTGTGTAACACATAAAATGAGGAAACTTAAGATGCTGGAGGAGAGGACTGGCTTGTCTGCCTTTATTTTCCTCTTAAGAGTCACTGGAGCCTAATGTTTTTCATTTTTTAAACCAAAACTTTCATTGAATTGAGAGAGAATACCCGGAAAAAGTAAGGTCTAAGAGAACAGAAGTCTTCTCAAGGAGATCCCAAGGATACACCTGTGAGATCCTCCCCATGGTGACTCAGCTTGGAATTTGTAGAAACTTAACTTTCTGGAACCTAGAAACTAAGGCTTGCTTCCGCTTCTATAAAAACCCGAGCCCTGGGACAGGCCTATCTTGTGGTTCTGATGTCACCTTGGGAAGCTTGATTCAAACTGACCAATGAGAACAGTACCATAGGCCAGAACTTTTTGACTAGAGAGCCTGAGCCAATCTGGGAGGGTGTACATTTTGAATTCTTCTGTGCCGTCAAATTCCACCGCTGAAATAAAGCCCTTCCTCTTGTAAACACGGTGTTTCAATGTTGTTTCTCTCCATTGGGCCTCGTCTTCCTTCAACATTTCAACTCAATGTTAAAGCCGACACTCATGGCTGGCCCATTCCATAATCAATTATGCGATCTTTAGAGAAAGCCTCTCAAATATCTTAGTACAGAGTCTTCAAACACTCCCAGTTTATCAAGGAGAATAATAACCAGAGTTAATTGGAAATCAGTGTCCACACAGCAAATGGCCCAACCAAATGTTCATAGAATGGTTAAGCCAAGTTGTCAATGCAGTTTGTGTTACTTTTATTTCAATATGATTTCAAACTGATAGGAAAACTGGAAAAGGAATACGAAAGAAAACTCACATACCTTTACCCAAATTAGCTAGTTATTGACATTCTGCCCCACTTGCTTTATATCAATGTGATTTTATAAATGTGATAATGTATAATAAAATCATTTCCTAGCAATTTATAATAATATAAATGAAGTGATTTAAAGCCAAGCTAAAGGGAATGCCACTTTGCTGCCGAGATCAACAAGTTTAAATCTAATTCACAGGCTTTAAATTAGAAAGCTCATTGGATTTATCTAAATCTGAAGCCGCACACCATCACAGGTGATGACCAATGGCAGGACACCCCCAAAATTTTCAAAATGACCACAGTGACATCCATTTCAATGTGAGCTTATTTGTCAAAGATGGATCACTCTAACAGACTTTTTCTTTTTTTAAAAAAAAGTTGGTATTGTTAAAACAATATTTTGTGAACAGTGCCTGTGGCTCAAAGGAGTAGGGTGCTGGCTCCATATACTGGAGGTGGTGGGTTCAAACCCAGCTCCAGTCAGAAACTGCAAAACACAATATTTTATATATAAAAAAAAGCCTACAAATGAAAAAGAATCATACCCCCAAAGTAATCAAATGCAACACCGATCCCCTCAACTATCAACATGGCTACCACCAAGAAATCTCTATTATGCAATTTGAACCTCCATTCCCTCTAGATATAGTAACAAAGCACTTCCTTTTTAGTATTCAGTATTTCTCCAGTTCAAAATGAAAGGCCTAAATCACCTTGAAAACCTTCCATTTGGTTCCACAGATCCTGCCATGGTCACATTCCTGTGACTCCCTGAGGGGCCACCTGATGACAGTTGGATCCTGTGCCACTAAAGGTGGGAGGTAAAGGGCTAAAAGGCCGTCTGGCACAAATTCAAGGACACCCAGGCTGAGGCTTAAGGACTTCAGCTGCATTAACAGCCCTTCCCTGAGAGTGATCAGGGGACACACTCTTCACCAGAGTGACTGTCTGAGCAGGGCTCCGGCAGATGTTCCTCTCAGCTTCTGCGACTTGCCTCTGGCTGCCTTCCTCGTCAGCCAGGGCCTCGGACAGGGTTTATTCCCAGTGCCCACTGAAAACACAACCTGGATTCCCTCAGTAAATGTCTATCAGGGAAGTCACATGAAAAGATTGCTCCAATTCACTCTTGCTTGTGGGCTTCCAAGGGTAAAATGATATACTTCGAGTCTTCTCAGTCATGAGAAAGCCATTGTCGCTAAATCTCCCTGGGACGCTTCCTACATCCAGCCAAACAAAGGGAGCGACAGCTGAGGTTTCCAGATCAAAAACAAATGTGTCACCTTGCTGAGAGATGACGGCCTAAAAAAACAAAATCACATTAAAGTACACAGCTATGATTTAATAATAAATAAATAAATAAATAAAATTTAAAAAAAAGTAAGTGAAGTGAAGGCTGAGGAGGAGCCCCACCGTCTGTGTGTGATGCCTGTCAGCGTTTGGGGCTTAGTAAGGAGAGAACTGCCTACAACTTTGCTTCCTCAACTGCTAATGTCATATATTCCGTGCACAATTTCAGACACTGAAACAAACATGCAAAATGATTACAGGGTGTGGAAAATTACCAAGTTGTAATCTCAAGCCTAGGAAATAGGAAGCCTCCAATTATTAAGGAGAACATTTCACAAGAAGCTCAAAACGTTCTATCTTTTACAGTTTTTCTCAGAGTGTCATCAAGAGGGGAACATTTTTGCATAAGGACGGGGTAGTGATTTAAATAACTTTCTGAGTATCTGTCTGGACCTAGCTGCAAAGCACAACTGTGAAACTTACATTCCAGTCTCCTGAAAAGATCCAGCACTGTAGAAAGCAGCCTGCTGGGCTTTTACAAAAGCTCTGCTGTTAGAGCTTCTCTCTTCTTACATAGAACAATCAAGTCACATTATTAGCATTTCTAGCCTGTGTGAATTCCACACAGTATCAGCAAAAAGAGAAAGTGAGGTTTAGATCTGTAGTGTCCATTCCACTTAATTAGCTGAGGGGGAGCTGCTCCCTGGGGGAGGCTTTCCCAGCTGTTCCCAGTGGGAGTGAGGAGCTGGGTACCTCCCGCTTTTCCACCCTCTGTGTGGGTCCTATCCCATGGCTCCGACACACAGACACGCCACCTGTTGGGGCTCACATTATACATACACGATGTGAGGTAAAACCGGGCAAATGATGTAAAATAGGGCAACTTTTACTATATATTTATTTAGCCTTACAGACTTGTGTAATTATCATTCAGGTTTCTGAGTTACAAAGAAGTAAACCTAGATTGTTGGAAGGAGAAAAGAAATGTAAGAATGTATTAAGTAGGTTGTAGGTTTTTTTGTTTGTTTGTTTGTTTTTTAGATTGAGTCTTACTTCATCACACCCTGGTGTCATAGCTCACAGTAACCTCAAACTCCTGGGCTCATGTGATCCTCTTGCCTCAGCCTTCCAAGTACCTGGGACTACAGGCACCCGCCACAACGCCCAGCTGTTTTTAGAGACAGGGTCTCACTCTTGCTCAGGCTGGTCTGGAACTCCTGAGCTCAGGCAGTCCACCTACCTGGGCCTCCCAAAGTGCTATGAGCCACCACACCTGGCTTTAACATGGCTCACCCTAGCCAGCAAAGCAGTTTCAGCTACTGCTTCTCCAAGACCAAGGCCAGAAGGGACAGTGGCACCTGCTCACTCTTGTTGCCTTGATGAACTGGAAATCTCATCTCTATACATCTGACTGCAGAGGGTTCAAGTTTGCATACCCCAGCTTCAGGGAGAACAAGTTTCTGGTATCTTTTTTGGGATAGTATACTAAGCCCAAAATAAATGTCAACTGACATTATTATTACTGTTATTATTATTACAATTATATCTCATTAAGAAGGACAAGTATTAATGAAACCCAAATGAGGGAAAACAGGGAAAGAAGTCATAGTTCCCTCTGACCTCCAATTATCTCAAGGTAATGAAGGCCTAATTAAGGGAAAAATTTGTTTTCAGCCAGGTGTGGTGGCTCACACCTCGCACTTTGGGAAGCCAAGGGCAGGAGGATTGCTTAAAGCCAGGAGTTCAAGACCAGCTTGAACAAGAGTAAAACCCTGTCTTCACAAAAAACAGAAAAACTAGCCAGAGCAGGTGGTGTACACCTATAGCCCCAGCTGCTTGGGGTTCTGAGCCAGGAGGGTTGCTCGAGCCCAAGGGTTCGATGTTGTCCTGAGCTACAGTGACACCGCTTCACTCTATCCTGGGAGACAGAGCAAGACCCTTTCTAAAAAAAACCAAAAAATTGTTTATAAAATCGTAAGTTTAGAGACCATAAATATATCTAGTACATTTTTCTGGAAAAAAAAATACACATAAATGTATATTATTTTCTTCCAATCTGTTCTATATCAGTCTTTATAGATTTTATTTGACTACTTCACTATTAATTTGGAAAAAATGTGTGGTTTCAATTGCTGGGGTTCTTTCAATAAAATGCAATGATTAGGTCCTTTAGATAATTATGTCTAAAGTAAATGTAGAAAGTCTTTACCAATACAGTAAAAGTTTAAAACAAATTTTAAACTTGCTAAAAACAGGGAATGAAGCATTCTAGAAAAATATTCCCATCATTATGTGTAGAGGGAAAAGGAAGGAAAGGTTTTCAATCAAGTAGACAAATTCTAAATTCTCCAGCTGCACGGTTTTTACAATTACATGTCCTAATCATCCCATTTTTTTTTTCTTGGTAATCACAAAGAGACTTGGTGATTGAGCTACTTTAAATCGAAAAGAGTAGGACGAATTTTTTTTTTTTTGAGACAGAGTCTCACTGTGTCGCCATTGGTAAGAGTGCCGTGGTGTCACGGCTCACAGCAATCTCAAACTCTTGGGCTAAAGTGATCCTCTAGCCTCAACCGAGAGAGTAGCTGGGATTACAGGCACCTGCCACAATGCCAGTCTATTTTTTAGAGTTGGGGTCTCACTCGTGCTCAGGCTGGTCTCCAGCTAGTGAGCTTACACAATCCACCTGCCTCAGCCTCCCAGAGTGCTAGGATTACAGGCATGAGCCACCGAGCCCAGCCAAGTAGGATGAATATTAATTAATAAGTCCACTTAAATCAAAATTAAGAGTGCTTCATCTGAGCTCCAATGCTTCCTTGCAACAGAACCACAAGCTCATTAATCTCCTAAACTGGCTTTCTCACTTTTAAGACTCGGATTATGATGCTTCAGGGGTGTTGTGAAAATCAGACACTCTGCAGCAAAGGGCCTGAACAGAGCCTGGAATGCAGGGGAGTAGGTGGTGACGCCTGCTGCCTTCTCTCCTGCCACGGCACCAGCCCTCTAGGGAAGGCTGATGGGACAGACAAGTGGCAGAGACTGACAACTCTGACAAATCCTAGGTTAGAAATAAAAACCATCTGGTGTTTGCTTCTAGTGAAAAGATGACCCCCCCATGACCTGTGCTTACAGTGATATGTGCTGGGCGGAGCCCCACAGCCTCCTTCAGTGAGGACAGGAAGTGATGGTTGATTGGGCTCAAGAGTTCAAGGTCATTTGAAAGGTAAAAGGAAACCACACAGCTTTCCCGAGTACAATTCCCACATCTCCTCAGCAATGAGGACACTGGCTCCTTATAGAGGAGGACGGCCTCTCCTGCTCTGATCACAAAACCTTTAGTCACCAGAGAGCACAAGGGCTCCAGGGAGCTCCACGTGTGGACTCTCACCTGGGGAGAAATAAAACAGGATAAAAACAGACATTCTTGGTTACAATTTTTTTTTTTTTTTTTAGAAAATAATAGTAGGAATAATAACAGACAGAATAGCAGAACTGGTTGAGAGACTATGAAACCTAAGTTTTAACCACGGCCCCACAAAGCACTACAGGTGTCCCAAAAGTCCCCAAACGTAGGGAAAATGTGAAATTGTAGCTAAATTAATCACATATTCTCTACATTGTAGGCCACTTCTTTGTAAAATTTTATAATCAATATTTTCCAAATAAAGGTACATTAGATACAAATTTCCCATCTTCCCTAGAAATGGCAACTTTAGGATACCCTGTTGGATACCCTGTAGTTATGCAACTATGTCACTCAACTTCTCAGTCTCCATTTCTTCATATGTAGAATGAGAATAATAACAGCATTCATTTCATAGGCTGTTGTGAGAATTTAAAAATAATCCCTGGAAGGTGCAGTGCCAGGGACACTGTAATTATCCCCTTAAGGTAACCTATATTCAGTGTTATTAGTGTCCTCCAAACTGTGGCCACCAAACACTGTGGGTTTCTACCCTTCCTTTTAAAGTTGTTTCAAATACAAATTTATTTTTCCACACATTCTAAATAGTTTCACCATCTTTCACATTAACATACCATTTTGAACCACGTCTTTTTGCAAACTTTGGACCACTTCCAGCTTCTCATAATTATAAATAACCTTATATTTAAGTGGCACTTTACACTTTAATTTGCTTTTATCTATTCTGTTCACTATGCATAGAAATCTTTTAAGAAGGTAGATCGGTATCATTTTGCAGAGGCAGAAACTCAATCGCCAAGATGTCAAGGGTTTTGTTTACGTCCACATAATGAATAGCAGAGTTCTCACCTGAATCAATATATTCTGGCTGCAAATTAACTCCTCTTTTATTGTTCCCAAATGAAACACAACCAAACAACTAAAGAAATAATCTAAAAGTCTCCCTCTATTGTAGAGAGAAAAAAATCCCAAGTAACTCACAGTGAGCGTCATCCTATGGTCTGAGTGAAGGTCTGACACACCGTAGACGTGGAACGCATTTTGATCCTCAAAGCCAACTGGCAACAGTGGAGCAAAGAAATGACGAGCAAAGTAATGAAGCATCTTCCACTTTCCTCCGTATTCTGAAAATAATCAAGAGCATTAGCCGACTGACAGGGCCAAGCAGTCAGAGTCAGCGTGGCGCAGTTTCGTCTGTGTGCGGCGGGCCATGATTCTAGGGAGTGAGCACATGAGGGGGAGTCAACAGTGGAGCGTACCCAGATGTGTTACGGTCTCCGAGCATATGGATATTATGTCATTCTGCTCTTATAAGGGTGTGGCAAACATTAACAGCCCACTTGGAGGGAGGAAACGGAGGCGGTTAATTCAAACATACTGGAGACAGTATTTTTAACCCAGATCTGACTCCCAACTAGCCTTTCTCATATGCAATTCTGCTTTCTGGAGCTCAATACACCAATGTCCCTTTCTACATGAAGAAGGAACTCAGTAGCAGTAGCTCTGGCAGTGAACACCTGTTACAGATATCCATTCAGAAGAGCTACTTGGAACTCACACTTTCCTTTTCCCGTAGGCAGAAAACCCTCCCAGCAAACCAAAACAACCACCATGCAAATATGGTTGGCAGGGTCAGAGTGGGGGAAAACATGGAAACTAATGACAATAACATCCCACAAAGATAATTAGAAGTTGTCAAGAATTCTGTGTCTTGCTGACCCATCTAGTATGTTAAACCCATTAACTTAAAAATCTTTCCAATCTTCCTTTCTCCTCCGCATTCTTCTATTTCAAAATGAAAAGTACTTCCTAATAGTACTTCTATTTCAAAATGAAAAGTACTGCATCACCAAATAACTTCCCAGACAGAGACAGGAAGAGAAAGAGAGAGAGAGATGTCAGAACAAATACTGCACGGTGTTGAAATAAAGGAATGTAGCGTTGAAGCTCAGATAAATCCTAATTTCTTTCTTTTTTTTTTTTTTTGTAGAGACAGAGTCTCACTTTATTGCCCTCGGTAGAGTGCCGTGGCCTCACACAGCCCACAGCAACCTCCAACTCCTGGGCTTAAGTGATTCTCTTCCCTCAGCCTCCCGAGTAGCTGGGACTACAGGCGCCCACCACAACGCCCGGCTATTTTTTTTTTTTTGGTTGCAGTTCAGCCGGGGCCGGATTTGAACCCACCACCCTCGGTATATGGGGCCGGCGCCCTACCGACTGAGCCACAGGCGCCACCGGATAAATCCTAATTTCTTAAGGATTTTACAAAATTTCAGCTCAGCATTTAAACCCCACTCTTAGTATTTCTTCGTAACAACAACAATAACAGTGGGGGAGTGGTATGCTGTGGTGTTGAGAGGCCTTTCCTTATAAAGTAAACCAGAACTTATATTTGGAAAGTTTTCTCATTAATAGAAGATGGCTCAGCTCTGGGGTGACTTACACATGCTCTTGTGTGATATCCATTATAGGGGAAGCGTATGGTTCCAGAGGTCAAGGCCACAAACCGAATACACTCAGGAGAACAGGAGTTGAAACAGAAGATCTTACTAATCCATACCTGCTTTGGTTTGAATGCCTCCTCCAAAACTCATGTTGAAATTTAATAGCCATTGTGATGGTATCTTTAAGAGGTAGGAGACCATTAACATGCAATTAGGCCATTAGAGATCCACCCTCATGAGAAAGGATTAACGTCCTTATTGCAAGAGCAGATTCATTATAATGAGAGTGGGTTACTATAAACACAAGTTCCACCCTCTCTCTCCCTCTGACTCCAGGCTGTCTTGCCCTCTGCCCTCTGCCCTCTGCAAGGGATAATGCAGTGGGAGGGCCCTCGCCAGATGCCAGCACCATGTTCTTGGACTTCCCAGATTCTAGAACCGTTAGTCAAATACATTTCCGTTCATTGTGAATTAACCAGTCTGTGGTATTCTGTTACAGCAGTGTAAAACAGACTAGGGCACCAACCTAAGTTAGTAATCAGTAACAAAGTTTGGATACCTACATAATATTCTTCATAAAAGGCTAAAAATGCTATGTGATTTCTGGCTTTTCCGTTAGCTCCATAACTGTCCAAGCTTATGAACCAAGCAAAATAAATGCCCAGATGGATTTCTGTATTTGCAAAATTATAACTGTAAGTTTAGACTAATTTTTAAAAATAAAACACTATCATGTGTCACTTAACAACAGGGATACATTCTGGAAAATGTATTGTTAGGCAAAATTTGTTGTTGTGCAAACATAATAGAGTGGGCTATGGCCTATGGCTCCGAGGCTACAAACCCGTACAGCAGGTTACTGTCCTGCAGGCAACTGTAACACAATGGTAGGTCTTTGTGTGCTTAAACATATTTAAAGTAAACTAGAACTTATATTGGGAAAGGTCTACTGTGCTTAAACATATTTGAAGTAAAACGAATGGTATTATAATTCTAGGACGTCACTGTTGTGGACGCAGTCCCGTATTGACGGAAGTGTTGCTGCGCGGCACATTACTGCTACATGTCTAAGAACTTACGGATTCCAAGTAGCTATTGATCTTTAAGTAGCACCATTTCGGGGGATAAGAGATGACACATACCTTCCCCATTTGCATACACTGAACAGTGGATTTATTCGGCCAATTGAACAGAGTTAAATACGGACTCTGAGGTGCCGAGAGCAGGAGTAGATGCGGCATAACTTGTCACAGCTTCTTCCTGGGTCTGCTCTCTAATCCGTACAAGGAGCTGGTAACCCTCCCCATGCAGGCACGGTCCTGCCAGAGTTTAGAAAATAGCTGAACTCTCCATCGGCCATCACACTCATACACACGGGTGTCACGTGGCTGTGACATCATGATACACGTGTTGTCCAGTGTTCCTGTTCGTAACTCTCATGCCCTTGTTGCAATCTTCTGTTATAATGTTAGGGCACTACAGGGCTCAGAAGCAGGCCTCGGAAAACAGAATCTATCTCTCTGAGCTCCTCCTGCCCTCCTTTCACCTGCCCAGGAGAGGATTCTAATCTTCCCCTGCCTTCCTGATTGCACCTCAGAAGAGGTCTTGCCCTACACCCTGAAGGAACAGGAGCTGCACAGAGAGGCGAGCAGAATCCCAACAAACAGGCTTTGCCGTGTCTCTCCACTCAGCCTGTGAGGATCAGATCATACCCTTCTTGTCCAATCCCATTTCCACACAGCTGTCAATCATGTCTCTCCAAGGAAGTCTCTATAGAAGGCCCACAAGGACAGGGTGCAGAAGCTTCCAGACAGGAGGGTAGTGCACCCGAACTGCACAGGGACAGAAGCTGCTGTGCTCAGGACCTCCTAGTCCTCATACTATGCATCTCTTCATCTGGCTTGTTATTTGTATCTTTTAAAATATCATTTGTGATAAACTAAAAACAAAAGTTCTGCGAACCACTCTAGCAAACAAATGGAACCCAAAAAGGGCATCATGGAAAACCCAACTTGAAGCTGGTCAGTCAGAATTCCCACTGGCCCAATCTTGGAACTGGTGTTGGGAAGAGCGGTGCTATCTAATGGGACAGAGCCCTCAACCTGCAAGATCTGACCTGCCAGACTAAGAGGACACACAAGCTGGTGACACAGCAGAACGGCCTGCCTGGTAGTGGGAGAAAGGCTCACATGGCTGGTCTCAGAGCCCTTCTGTGTTGATTTTGGTTGTGGAATGACAGAACAGAAAAGGCACTTTGAGTTTTAGTGTGATTTTCTTCCCCCTACAGATCTACCCTTCTGAAGAACTCATAGTAATAATCTATATGCAATCATTTAAAGATTTATAAAAGTTGGGCCCTCCCATTTCTTGAATCAAACTCAGCTGCAAAAATTCAGTCTCCTCCACAGACGGAAAGCAGGGTCAGTGTCCAAGCGTCTCTGAACATTCTCTCCTGTTCACCTCTCCGGCATCCCGGAGGCTTTTCCCCACAGTCTACCCTGATTCTCAGTCAAGGCTCTTTGATCTGGTTGGTGCTGATGAAGAGTTTGGTCAGAGAAACTGAGCAAAAATCCAATTCACGTGGTACCAGGGAAGCCTGTCTGCAACGAAGGCCTGCAGACTTGCGTTCACAGTCGGTGCAGGAGCCTCACCCAGCAGAATGGCCTTTTTACTTCATGGCCTTTGCCTAATTTTTGACTCAAAACTATTACTGATATTATTTACTGAATCGTGCTTAAAATCGCCTCTACTAAAGGTCAAAAACTCATCATTATTCCTTAAATTTTTAAAATGTAACAAATAGATGGGTTAATTCAAATGCAAGTTCCCTCATACATTGTTGGTGGGACTGCAAACAGACTTTTTGGAAAGAAGTATGAAGAATCCTCAAAGAGCTTAAAGCAGACCTTCCAATTGATCCTGCAATGCTATTATTAGGCATCATCCCAAAAGGAAAAAAATCATTTTACCAGAAGGACATTTGAACTCAAATGTTTACAGTGCCCAATTCATAATTTCAAAGATAGGCTAACTCCAGTAAGATTAGCCCATATCACAAAATCCCCAAGACCAGAGATGTTGGCATGGATGTGGAAAAGGGAACACTTCAACACTGCTGGTGGGAATGCAAATTAATACATTCCTTTTGGAAAGATGTTTGGAGAACACTTAGAGATCTAAAAATAGATCTGCCATTTAATCCCATAATTCCTCTACTAGGCATATACCCAGAAGACCAAAAATCACATCATAACAAAGATATTTGTACCAGAATGTTTATTGCAGCCCAATTCATAATTGCTAAGTCACGGAAAAAGCCCAAGTGCCTATCGATCCACGAATGGATTAATAAATTGTGGTATATGTACACCATGGAATATTATGCAGTCTTAAAGAAAGATGGAGACTTTACCTCTTTCATGTTTACATGGATGGAGCTGGAACATATTCTTCTTAGTAAAGTATCTCAAGAATGGAAGAAAAAGTATCCAATGTACTCAGCCCTACTATGAAAGTAATTTATGGCTTTCACATGAAAGCTATAACCCAGTTATAACCTAAGAATACGGGGGAGAGGGAGCAGAGGGAGAGGGACGGATGTGCGGAGGGAGGGTGATTGGTGGGAGTACACCTGCGGTGCATCTTATAAGGGTACACGTGAAACTTAGTAAATGTAGAATATAAATGTCTTAACACAATAACTAAGAAAATGCCAGGAAGGCTATGTTAACCAGTGTGATGAAAATGTGTCAAACGGTCTATAAAACCAGTGTATGGTGCCCCATGATCGCATTAATATACACAGCTACGATTTAACAATTAAAAAAAAAAAAAGAAAAAGAAAGATATGGAAACAACCTAAATGCCCATCACCCCAGGAATGGATTAACGGACTGTGGTTAATCCATAAAGATGGAGACTTTACCTCTTTTGTATTTACCTGGTTGGTGTTGAAGAACATTTCCTTAGTGAATTATCACAGGAATGGAAAAGCAAGCCTCCCATGTACTCAGCACTAATTTGAAACTAGCATATGAATAACTACAGGCCCACACATGAGGGAAAACACAATCAAATTCCAGTAGGGGGCTGGGAAAGGGGAGATGGTCCAAGGGGTATGTGGCACACTTCCTGGGTGAAGGACTCAGTGACAACTCGGACTTTTCCTAACAAACACAAACAATGTAACCTAATTAATGCACCCTTATATCAATCCAAAATTTTTTTTAAATGCAAGTTCCATGCTGGTCATCGCACCTGTTGCTGGTTGAGCTGGTAACCTTTCCTGTGTGGAGGTCTGACTCTAACACTTCCCCCTCCCAAAGCTAAGTAGGGCACAGTAAAGATGACGTCATGGACTTTAAGGGCAGTCAGAGAAAGGGGCACTTTAACACGAACCAGGCGAACCTTCCACGGGCGTGAATCCTCCCACACAAAGGAAGGGATGCTTGGAGGTCCTAATCCTTTGGCCTGGGAAGTCTTCTTAAATAAATTCAAAATTCTACACAGTGATCACAGGAGACATGATGGAGACCCTTGTATATGGATCTCTCCCCCTCTTGGCCTGCTGTTTATGACTTCGCACCATGCTCATAATTAGATTGTCTCTCGGGCTCATGAAAAGACTATCGAGGGGAGTGGGGCGGCCGTGGTTGTAGGTGGGCTGCGGTGTGCGGGTCTCTTTTGGTTGTGGTTCCTCTTGGGCTGATGTGACCCCTCGGGCTCTGCGCTTTCTCAGCCTGCTCCCCACAGGTCTTGCCTTCACTCACCCTGCAAATGCTGAGACACTTACCCAGAGAGGCCCAGGAAGGGGCCTGCCAGATGTCATTCAGCTGCCAGTAGAGCGCGCCCATGGTGTGCCCCTCCTGGTTCACTAGCTCACTGCGGCTGCGGCGGTAGAATTCCGTTTCTGTTTTGACGCACTGAGCCTGCATCACCTGAGTTGAGGAGAACATTCACACACAGGAGTTACTGTTTGACAGAGGCTGTCTAGATCTGAGAAAATTATAGGCTGGGATTTTTTTTTTTAAAGAAATCCAATAAATGAGAGAATGTGATTAGCACTAGGAATACCATTATTTACTAGATTTTAACTAGCCCCTTAGCATGACAGCAACTGTGTCCATAACAGCAGGTTTGTCTGGAAGGCTTGTGTTTGATTTCTTGTAACAACGAGTGACAAAGGAAATCGGATGGTGTAGTGTAGGCAATGAAAAAAAACAAAGACTAGTATTCCAGTGTTTGACTATATATAAAAAAAGATACTGTTTTTTTCTTTCTTTTTTTTAATTTTAAGACAGAGTCTCACTATGTCACCCTCAGTAAAGTGCCATGGTATCACAGCTCACAACAACCTCAAAGCGATTCTCTTGCCTCAGCCTCCCAAGTAGTTGGGACCTTAGGCACCCACCACAATGCTTGGCTATTTTGTTCTTCTTGTTGTCATTGTCATTTAGCAGGCTCCAGCCAGGTTCAAACCCACCAGCCCTGGTGCATGTGGCTGGCGCCCTAACCACTGAGCAACTGGCACCAAGCCTATCCAGTTTTTTTCAATGATGGATTTTGCTAACATATTCAAAGTTATTTTTTAAAAAACTTCTATTAGAAAAAGATTCGGCAGGAAAAATGACATTATTATTATGAGTCAGATATCCGATCTCTACCTCTCCTTTTCTAGTCAAACAATTGTTTTTATATCATGCTTTTTGATAATGTAAGATTTCTCGTAAATGCAATTCCTTCATTATAGCAGAACAGATGGTAAACTGCAGAAATGAGATAAGAAAATTTAGTTCTTGTTTAAGAAGCACTAAAGAACTTCACGGAGGACTCTTAATTACTGTCATCACCACCGAAAATCAGTCTCTTTTAATTGCTGCTGTTCTGATGCTGCGGGCACCACATGCTCTTAGCTTGGAGTTGGACTTCAGAGGTGCTCATGATGGGTCACTGGGGAGGACCTGGGGAGGTGGTCAGAGATGCAAAGATCTCAGTCAGAGAACAGGATGGCCTCCAAGCAGGGCCTGAGTAGCCAAGAGGAAGAAAAAGAAGGGTGTATATGTGGTCACTGGAAGACGTAGGCCCACATGCTTTCCTTTAAAAGTGAGATGCTCAGATAAAAGTAGAACCTTTAGCTAAAGTGGCTAACTAGTGAGGAAGTCACAGATGAGGTTACAACTTACCTGAGTCAGTCATAAAATTCCAGAAGGGAAGCAAGAAGAAATGGTGGTCATTCAACAAAGACTTAATAAGTACCTGCAGCACAGGTTACATGCTGGCCATGGTGCATGCCCCTCTCAGCAAAGTCAAGATCACCCACCCTCAAGGAGCATATCAGCTTGTGGAGCAGACAAGCCTTAATCAAAGAATCATACAAATAAAAGTAAACTTGAAACGGTAGTGAGTGCTAAGGAGAAGTGTGTGATA
The DNA here is from genome assembly GCF_027406575.1 of Nycticebus coucang. Lineage (NCBI taxonomy): Eukaryota > Metazoa > Chordata > Mammalia > Primates > Lorisidae > Nycticebus > Nycticebus coucang. Next base: position 30,590,368 of record NC_069780.1, read on the forward strand.
TTATGAGCTCATCGGGTGGGCCTAGACGAGGAGTGAAGATTGGCTTAGACAGAAGAGGACAGCAGAAAACGGAGCAGAACCTTCCAGCTAGAGAGGGCAAGGAGCAGTGACCAGAAGCTGGTGAGAAACTCAGGGTGGGACCCTGGGGCCACGTGGGGAGCGTAAAAGGTCTTAGCATGCATCCTAAAGGCACCTGGAAATCACAAAAGGCTTTTCAAGACCCAGCGAGGTGGCTCACAGCTGAAATCCTAGCACACTGAGAGGCCAAGACTGGTGGATTGCTTGACCTCAGGAGTTCAAGACCAGCCTGAGCAAGAACAAGACCCGGTCTCTAAAAATAGAAAAACTAACCAGAAGTTGTGGCAGGTGCCTGTGGTCCCAGCTACTCAGGAGGCTGAGGCAAGAGGATCACTTGAACCAAGGAGTTTGAGGTTGTTGTGAGCTGTGATGCCTCTGGCACTCTACCCAGGGTAACAGAGTCAAAACAAAACAAAAACAAAAAGCTTTTCAGCTAAAGGGTGATGTAACCAAATTTGCATTTCCAAAAGGTGATTTGGGAGACCATTTGAATGCTATTAAAAATCTCCCAGGCAAGACTTGGTGGTAGCTATGAGGAGATAAATGCCCTGCTCCTTCAGGTCACAGCAAGGACCAATAGCTGGACAGCTGGGAAAGTGCACTCTAAAGCAAGTAAGATTCTCACACAGCCGCAGGCAGTGGTGCCAACTCAAAATGACTACAGGATACAGATGGAATATGTCACTCTAAAAACTAAGTAAGAGGGAATGAAAAACAGAACTTTTCTTTATGGCAGTGGAGCTAATTAGACTCAGTCTCTAGCCAAGGTCCTTGTAAAAGGACCAGCCTTGTCTGAATTAAGCTAGAGAAGAAAGACACTGATCTACTTCTAGACCTAGATAGCGAGGCACAGAGAACTGAATCCCTTGAGTAAGAATTCACATTTTATTGAGCTATAACTTCTAGAAACTTCAGTGAACATGAGGCAGCTGAAAAGTGAAACCTCAGTATAGATAGATGTGAGGGCTGCAGTTTCAGCCCGATCCCACTAGAGACTTTCACCTCACATCAGCACAGGAAGTGACCTATTTGTTTATCTTAAAGTTCTGATAATATCTGAACTCATTTAAATCACCCTGAGCCTCCAAATAATGCCTCATCAACTAAGCTAAAGGTCGTCTGTGGGCACAATGATCAGCCACAGTAGCCCCTGAGTGCATGTGCGTGCACACACACACACACACACATATACAATGCCCTGAGTAACTAGACATCTCTGTTCTCATCCCGATTCCGTCCTGAAGAATAAGCCATTGCTTTATGGACTACGTGTGACAAGACTGCTGGAGCACAGGCAGAGGAAGTCTTCATTGAGCCAGTGTGTCAAAACAGGGGGTGAGACAGGGCCAGGACAAACATCAACTGCAGCCAGCATGGACAGCCCACATTGGATGCCAGCCCACAATTCTGGAACCCCCGGGGCCCAAAGTATCCCCAAAGCTGGGCCATCCCTTATACCAAAGAGGCCAAAAGAACCTACAACATTTTATATGACCCCTCAGGACCCTGGTCCAGCTTCGACTCATGAGTGGTGTGGAAGGAGGTGAAGCGTTCAAGCCGTTTGGGACTGAGGTTACTTTCCCTGCATCCAGATTTATAAAGAAGAGTGAATAGGAGGAAAGTAAAAACTGGAATTCTGATGCAGGAACAAAATATCAGTGTATACCAGAGTAGGTCATGAAGTCATCTCTTTCAGGCAAAAATGAAAACTTCTAGGACAAAGCCATAGCCTGGGCTTAGCTGGGTCTAATCCAAAAGATGTATGTTACTGAGGGCCTTGGAGAGGCAACCTGCATTTTCTTTCTCTTCATGGTAAATTTAATTTACCACTTTTCGGGGAGAAAAATATCTGGTGAGCACCAAATTGTTTAATCACTCTAAATTCTTTTCCAATCTTTGTAACATATATTCTAGCTCATTGCTTCTCGGCGTTTTGGCTAGTATCAAGTGCATATACTGTAGCTCATATACATTTATGATTTTGTATTCTGCTCTCAATTTTCACAGATGTACATTTGCATACTCTAGCACCTTCTGTATACCTTTGTGCTTGAAATGGTTACATAGTTAGAGCATAGTTTGATAATCATTCTTCAAATATTAAGCATTCGGAAAACTGGTTTCCAGTTTTTTCTCTAAATACAATAGCTGAGAACATTTTCTGTTCATATTATTTCCCTTCCGTGTTTTGTTTGGTAATAGTATTATATATGACAAAGCTTAAAGTCCTGTTGCATGTTGCCATGTTACGTTATCGCCAAGCAAGCATTTGCCAGAAACTGGTAGCCCCTGGGCTGACTTGGCCCCACGCTGGTTTAAACTGCCCCCCCCCCCCAGTGGATGCTTTTTGTTTCTTGTTGATGTGGTGGTTGTCTATTGGGCCATCCATGTACACTCCATTTTACCAGAATCCCAATTAATCATCTCCTCTCTCTCTCTGTCTCATCGATTTAAATTACTTGCGTGGCCCCTATAAATATTTGAGTTTTCAGTCTCTAAATCAGATCAATTTTCAAAACCACCTGGAAATTTTCAAAACTTACCTGAAATTAGCATTAAGGATACTCAAGACTCTTGCGCACTCCTGGCTCCAGCTCAGCATGGTAGATCCCACATACAGATGTGCCAATCACATGTATCTGATCAACCCAAACCAGTGGGTACTAGTCAAGGCGAATAAATGATACCTTTGTTCGTTAAAGTGCAGAAGGCTATTGTCCACTATAGTTTTTTTTAATTGATTATTTTTTGTCCACTGTGCTTTTTAAAGGGATGTTGTACAATCCTAGTTCCCTGGAAAACCTCTAGAAGTTCCCCTTTTCCTTTAAAAACTGTACCTATATTTACATATGCACTCATCCTTTCCTAAAGAGGGCAATCTCTACATATAGGAGGGATAAATGCTTAGTCATTTGCAGGGTTACTCACTATCACTGTTAGCAGACGCATCTTATTTTAGTTTGAAAAATATGCCTATTCTCAGCAGCTTGCTTGATTACACTTATGAAATCAGTCTCCTTAGAGGAACAGAGGGTATGATGAAAAGAAATTGGACCAGGACACCAAGACCTACGTCCCAATTCCAGCTTTGCCACTGGCAGTGGCTAGCTGTCCCCCCAAGCCTGTAGACCCTTCCTCCAGAGGGATGGCGTGGTCACTGAGTCCAGGGCTTGGCTTCACTTCCCTGTTCCCTGCCCTGCAACTATCTTGTCTGTTGTGGAGTTCTCACTGGGCTACCTTTCCCAGAAACACATTGCACCCTTGGAACTAGGAGTAACCATGAGACTAAGTTCCCTAGTATCTATATATTTTACTTACTTCAATTATCCTGACAATAAGAATCTTCAAATTAAGTCATCTTTTAAACTGAGATAAAATTCATATACCATTCAACTCATCCCTTTAGAGGTTATAATTCATTGATTTTAGTATAATCACAAACTCCTGCAATCCTCTTCACTATCTAATTCCAGAATATTTCCGTTACCCCAGAAAGAAACACCACACTAATTAGCAGTCACTCCCGTTCTCCCCTCCCCAGTTTCTGGAAATCACTAAACTATTTCCTATCCCTGTGGATTTGTCTACTCATGACACTGCATATATGTGGTATATGTGACTGGCTTCCTTCACATTTTTCAAGGTTCCTCCAAGCATGTAGCAGATCCTCATTCTTTTTTATGTCTGAAAAATGTATGGACATGATACATTCTGTTTATTCATTTGTCAATTGATAAACATTTGGGGTTGTTTCCACTTTGGGGGCGACTATGAAAATGTGATGAAATCTGTGCACAAGCTTTTGTGTGAACACATTTTCAATTTTCTTGAGTATATATACCTAAGAATAGAACTGCTGGGTCATGGGACAACTCTAACTTTTTAAGGAAATGGCAAACTGTTTTCCACAGCCACCGAACCACTTTGTATTCCCATCAGCAACATATCAGGGTCCAAATTTCTTCTCCTCCTCCTTGCCAATACTCACTAGTTTTCTTTTTTAAAAAGTGGTGGTATCTTGCTGTGGCTTTGATTTGCATTTTAATGATGTTGAGCATCTTTTCAGGTGTTCATTGGCCCTTTCATTTAAAGACATGTCTATTTAAAGCCTTCACCAATGCTTTGAGTTGTTTGTCTTTTTCATTATTGATTTCTAAGAGCTCTTTATATATTCTGCATAGTAGATGCTGATCAGATGTATGATTTATAAATTTTTCCTTCCATTCTGTGGATTATCTTTTCACTTTCTTGAGAGTGCCCTTTGCCATACAAAAGTTTCTACTTGGTCAAGTATAATTTATCTATTTTTTTCTTTGGTAGCTTGTTCTTTAGGTGTCAAATTTAAGAAAACTGTTGCCCAATAAACAATTATAAGATTTATACCTATGTTTTCTACGAGCTTTATATTAATAGTTTTAGCTCTTACATTTAGATCTTTAATCCATTTTGAGTTAATTTTTGTATATGGTAAGAAGCAGTGTTCCCAATTTATTCTTCTGCATGTGAATATACAGTTATTCTAAGGTCCATTTGTTGAAGACACTGTTCTTTCCCCCATTTTATTGTTTTAACCATTGGTAGTGTAAATTACTTCAGCCATTATGGAAACAGTAAAGGTTCCTCAAAAAATTAAAAATAGAACCACTGCACCAATCCCAGTCCAGCAATCCCAGTAGTGGGTATATATCCAAAGGAAAAGAAATCAGTGCTTTGAAGAGATACCTGCACTTCCATGTACCTTGCAGCATTATCCACGATTGCCAAGATGTGGAAACAACCTGAGTGTCCGTCAACAGATGAACAAAGAAATGTGGTCTATATACACGAGAGAATACTATTCAGTCTTAAAAATGAAGGAAATCCTGTCACTTGCAACAACACGGATGAACCTGGAGGACATTATGTTAAGTGAAGTAATCCAGGCACAAGAAGAAAAATACTAGATGATCTCATCTATCTGAACAATCTACAAAAGTCAAACTCATAGAAGGAGAGAACAACAGCTGTTACCAGGAGCTGGAGGTGGGGGTGGGATATGGATAGGGGCTGAGAAAAGGATACAAAATTCAGTTAGACAGGAGAAACAAGTACAGGATGTCTATTATACAAAATGGTGACTATAATTGAAACAATGTATTGTATACTTGAATATTGCTAACGAAGTAGATTTTAACTGTTCTCAACATATACATAAAAAACTATGTGAGGTAATGCATATATTAAATACTCTGAATGAGTCATTCCACAATGTATACATATGTCAAGATATCATGTTGTAGTTTTCATTTGTCAATTAAAAGAAAATAAATACTTAAAATTTTTTTAAAAGAAGAAGAAAAGCAATTGACTGACAATGTATGTGTTTATTTCTAGACTCTCAAATCCTCTGAATCAATCTGTATGTTTAGCTTTTTGTCAGGACCATACTGTCTTGATTACTATAGCTTTGTAGTAAGTTTTGAAATTGAGAATATGTGTTCTCCAATTTTACTCTCCTTTCTCAGGATTGCTCTGACTATTCTGGGTGTCTTGTATTTCCACATAAATTTTAGAATCAGCTCATTCATTTCTGCAAAAAAATTACAGTAGGAATTTTGTTCAAAATTACATTAAATCTATATATCAATTTAGGGAGTTCTGCTATCTTTAGGTCTTCCATTCCATTTTTTTAATTCCCTTCAACAATGTTTCAGTTTTCAGTGTGAAAGTCTTGCACCTCTTTGGTTATGTATTCCTATTTTATTCTATGGTATTGCTTAATTTCATTTTCAGACTGTTCACTGAAAGTGCATAAAAGTTCATTGAAAGTGTCTGTGACTCAGTGGGTAGGGCACCGGTCCCATATACCGAGGATGACAGATTCAAACCCGACCCCAGCCAAACTGCAACAGAAAATAGCCAGGGCATTGTGGCGGGTGCCTGTAGTCCCAGCTACTCGGGAGGCTGAGGCAAGAGAATCGCCTAAGCCCAGGAGTTGGAGGTTGATGTGAGCTGTGACACCACAGCACTCTACCAAGGACGACAAAGTGAAACTCTGTCTCAGAAAAAAAAAAAAAAAGTGCATAAAAGTACAACTGATATTTTTACATTGATTTGATACCTTGGAACCTTATAAAATTCATTTATTAGCTCTAATTATTGTTTGTGAATTCTTTAAGGTTTTCTATATATAAGATCATGTCATCAGCAGGTAGAGGGCCAGACATGGTGGCTCACGCCTGTAATCCTAGCACTCTGGGAGACCGAGGCAGGTGGATTGCTTGAGCTCACGGGTTCGAGACTAGCCTGAGCATCAGTGAGACCCCATCTCTAAAAACAGCCAGGCATTGTGACGAGTGCCCCCAGCAGCCCAGGAAGCTGAGGCAAGAGAATCACTTGAGCCTAAGAGTTTGAGGTTGCTGTGAGCTATGATGCCACAGCACTCTGCTGAGGGTGACAAAGTGAGACCGTCTCAAAAAAAAAAAAAAAAAAAACAGGTGGAGTTTTACTTCTTCCTTTCCAATCTGAATGTCTTTATTTCATTTCTTACCTAATTACCCTGGCTAGAACGTCCAATACAATATTGAATATAATTTGCAAGAGAGGGGATTCACTATTCATTAATAGTGAATTTAATGTGCATTATATTTAATAGCGAACACTAAATTCACTATTAAATATAATGTTACTTGTGAGTTTTTCAAAAATTCCCTTTATCAGTTTGAGGAATATCCCTTCTATTTTTAGTTTGTTGAGTACTTTTTAACTTATGAAAAGATATTGGATTTTGTCAAATGCTTTCTCATCTATTGAGATGACCATGTGGTTATTTTTCCTTTATCCTACTAATATGGTGTATGACATTGATTGACTTTCATATGTTGAACTCATCTAACATTACTGGGATAAATCCCAGTGGCTTATGGAGTATAATCCTTTTTAGATGCTGCTGGCTTTGGCTTGTTAATATTTTATTGAAGATTTTTTTCCACCTGTATTCATAATGGCTATTGGTTTATGAATTGCTTTTCTTGAAATATCTTTCTTTGGTTTGGGGATCAAAGTAATATTGGCTTCACAGAACAAATTAGGAATTATTTCCTCCTCTTCAATTTTTTTTGAAGAGTTAATGAAGAATTTGTGCTAATTATTTAACATCTTTAAAGTTCACTAGTGAAGCTGTCTGTTCCTGGACTTTCCTTTGCATTACTTTGATTACTAACTTAATCCCTTTACTTGTTATAGGTCTATTCAGATTTTCTATTTTTTTCTTGAGTCAGTTTTTATAGGTTGTCTCTCTAGGAATTCATCCATTTCATCTAGGTTATCTGATTTGTTGCCACACGATTGTCCACGGTATTCCCTTATTTCCTTATTTATTTCTGTAAGGTGAGTAACAATATTCCTTCTTTCATTTCTATTTCAGTAATCTGTCTTCACTTTTTTTCTTGGCCAGTGTAGCGAAAGGTTTGTCACTTCATTGATCTTTTCAAAGAAAACCAGGCTTCAATGGTTTCTCCAGTGTTCCAGTAGGGTTTTGACTGAATGTGCCAAATTTCTGATGTTTCCTTTACTTAGTTGCTGAAAGTTAACGTTATACTTCAACCAAACACCTCAGTAGTTATAGAACTTCTCTTAATTGTGAAGTCACAGAATTCTGTAGTTTAATAGGCAGAAACCCCATCCATTGTCCTGAGTCCTTGGGCAAAACATGTATAAGCCTCTGTACCCTCATGTATAAGACAGAAATAGCAATAAAGATGTCTGGAGAAACCATGAGAATTACACGAGAAGGTATACACAGCACCCCATGGCCCAGGGCCAGGCATTTAGCAGACACTGAAGAATACTGATTGTCTGTTTGACGTCATAGACAAAGTATCTATAAGAGCTTCTGATATCTAATATATGATGTTATCAATCACTCCTTCATTCTCCTCCTTCGCCTGCCCTCCCCCATCTTAAAATCTCATGCTTGAATCTTCCACCACATTTGAGTGCTTCTTACCAAGCAGCTAAGTGCTGCTATCCAGGGCAGCAGGTAGCATCAACACCTGGGCCTACAGCACAGCCTGCCTTTTTCCTGAGTCCTTGTGATCAAGTTGTTTGCAGCAGGGGCAGATGAAGTGGGCCCCTAAACAATGTTTCTCAAGGACTTCCTCAAGCAATGATTAGATGCTCCATAAATATGTTAAGAATAAACAAAAGCACTAGAGAGGGCATCAGCTAAGAGGTTAGTAATGAAGGTCATTAGCCTGGCTTCCTAAGTAGCTAATAAGAGGCCCTGCTGGTGGGACAAGTTAGATGTGAGGTCCTGAAACTAGAGTGAGATCTGTGTAACACAGCCTCAGAGAACAAGCCCATGTGTGCAAGTGGTTGGAAATGCACTTCAGTAGGATAAGGGGGAGAGAAGGAAAGGAGAGGCAAGATTATCCTGGAATATAGGAAGAATTAAAGAGGCAGGAACCTAGGATACCTTTGTGGCTATAAGATAAAGAGGAGACGGGAAAGGGTCTAAATATGAAGAAACTTGATGCACAGCTTTGTCAGCCAAGACTTTTCTGCCAGTTGCAAACATTGCTTAATTAATAAACAGCCCAAGAGTGGCACACGGGCCAAGCACTCTGCTCTTTACAGCAATGTGAGAGACTCTGGTGGGAGTGGGGACAGAGATAATGGACCAGAGAGGGGCTTATTTGTAATACATAGACTAAAGGTGATTGTTCTGATACCAAAGCAACAACAACAACAAAATCTTTTGGACCCTAACACTTCCTGTCTGTATTTCAGTTAAGAAGATCTGACACTAAACACAAAAGAAAATAATCATAATTCTGATTTCTTTTTTCACAGATCCCATCCAGTTAGTTTATTAGAAAGTGCCAAGGTAGAAAATTATAAGCCACATAAGGGCAAGTCCAGCAGTTCTGGGCAAAACCGCCAGTGCAAAATTCTCAGACAAAACCCATCACCCCCAAAACTGGTAACGACGAACTCCACATAAATACTCAGCCCTTGGGCGGCGCCTATGGCTCAAAGGAGTAAGGTACCAGCCCCATATGCTGGAGGTGGTGGGTTCAAAACCAGCCCCGGCCAAAAACTGCAAAAATAAAGTAAAATAAAAATAAATACTCAGCCCTTAACTATAGACCTTGAATTCTAACAAGTTCAGGAAAGAAAAATTATTTCTTTCAGTTCTTTTTTTAAGGAAAAAATAAAGTAATAAAATGAACAGCTGGAAAGAAGAAAGCCAGCATGAAAAACAATAGCTGAAAAGGTTCTCACATACAAACCTGCACACAAATGAATGAGAATCAACATATTTACACGAAGCACTTTAAAGAATAGATGTCAACATTACTTTTAACCTGCGTTCTGCTAAGGTCATGAGTTACACACATCACACTGGCAGAACTTTCATAACTTGTAAGATCATGGTTGAAACATTGAAATTCTCAATCATTTCTTCACCTTTTAAAAAAGATTACCCTTTCAGCTTCAGCCTCTATTCAAGAGTTTTTGTTTTCATACAGAAGAAAAGTGATCAAAGTGAGCATGGGGTGGATAAAAACTGGTACATTTTTAAATGCTAAGACAGGAAAAGTTAAATGCGATCGTGTTTAACAAAAACTTGTGACCTTCTTCAGGTCAACTCATCTGCCCAGAGTTAGGCTTCTCCCTTCTCTTCAAGAACTTGAAACAAGTATGGATAAAACATCAGGTAAATAAGCAATGGCTTTAATATAGTTTGGGGTATGTGAGTAGTCACAGGTTCAGGAAATAAAATGGGCCAAAAAAAGTAAAATGGAAGCTTTAAGATGAAAATATTATCTAAAATTCAGTTTGGCAGTTTCTTTAAAAAATGAACATAAATTTGGCATATAGCCCAGCAATTCCATTTAGTGTATGTTCCTACCCTTGATAAGGAAAATATATGTCTATACAGAGATTCAAGTGAATATTCATAGTAGCGTTATTCAAAACAGTCAAAAAGAACTGGAAACAAAATCAAATGTGGATATTCATACAACAGAATACAATTTGGAAAGAAAAAGGAATAAAGTATAGATATGTGCTGTAACCTGGATAAGCCTCAAAATTTTTATGGTAGGTTAAAAAAAAAAAAAAAAAGCCAGATGCAGGCTGGGCATGGTGGCTTATGCCTGCAATCCCAGCACTTTCAGAAGCTGAGGGAGGGAGGATCACCTGAGCCCAGGAGTTCAAGATCAGTCTGGGCAATACAGTGAGACCCTGTCCCTACAAAAAAAGAAAGAAAGAAAAAAGAGGCCAGACGCAAAAGACTACAGGTTGTAAGGTTCCATTTACATGACTGTCAGGAAAAGTAAAATCTGTAGAGACAAAAAATAGATTTATGTTTTTCTGAGGCTGGAGTCAGGACAGCAGAGTGACTACAGATGGGCATGAGGGATCTTTTAGAGTGACAGAAATATTCTAAAATTGCACTATTATGATAGCTGCACAACTCTATAAATATATTAAAAATCACTTAAATGTGGTTAAGTGACACTTAAAATGTGTGGTTTTTATGGTATGTCAATGATCTCAGTAGAACTACTTTTGAAATACACCCTATAAGGTGCATGCTGCCGCAGGCACGGATCTTTTGACATAAGCCTACACCCATGTCACCACCAAGGTCAAGATGTGAAACAGAGGTTCTCCTAGGCCCTTCCTAACCATCCCTTAGCACCCCCTCCACAAACATGGTTAATACTCATTTGCTTTCTACACCCTGCTTTTTCTTCTCATTTGTGCTATTTTTTTCTATACTGTACTTAAATTCAACGTAAAAGGAATCAATACAGTATGTGCCCATTTATGTCTGATTTCTTTTCTTACTAAACATATTTTTCTTTTCTGACTCATCCAAGTTGATGCCGATATCAATAGTTTATTCTTTCTTATTGCTGCGGAGTATTTCACCGTATAACTAGACCACAATTTGCTTATAAATTCTCCTGTTGAAGGGCATTTAGGTTGTTTCTAGTTTGGGGCTACTATGAATAATGCTACTGTGAACGTTACTTTAAATGTTTGCTGGCAGACGTGTACTTGTTTTCCTTAGGTACATAGCTAGGAATAGAAATGCTGATTCAAAAGGGAAGCAAATTTAGCTTAGGTAGAAACCTCCGTAACATTTTCCAAAGTATTAAACAAATTTACACTCCGACTAAAAATGTCTAAAATGTCCACCTGTCTTACAATACAACCAACAATAGTTGCCGTTGTCCATCTTTTTAATTTTAGCCATTCTGCTGGGTGCAGGAGGGGAATCCTGGTTTGACTTTAACTTGACTTAGTGACCTCAGAAACGAGATTGAGCACATTTTTAAGTATTTATTGAAATAACTCTTCTTTGGTGAGGAGCCTGTTCAAGATTTTTGTCCATTTTTTAACAAGTTTCCTATATTTTTTTCTTATTGCTTTGTAGAAGTGTTGTATTCTGGACACAAATCTTTTATCAGATGTATGAATTACAACTATTTGCTTACCTTTTCTCTCTCTTAATGGCATTTTAGTCATTCAAAAGTCCATAATAAAGGATAATTTGTCTTTAGTTTTCTTTTCTAGTCAGTGCTTTTTATGTTCTGTTAAGAACTCTTTGCCTATCCCAAGATCACGAAGATATTTTCCTAAGTTTTCCACTAGAAGTTTCATAGTAGTACCTTTCAGATTTGAGTCTTTTATCATTGATCAAATTAATTTTTATGTATGGGGTCAGGGTTTGTTTATTTTCTCATTGAGGTATCCACTTTTACAGTACTGTTTATTGATAAAACTACCTTTTTCACACTGAACTATAGTGGCATTATGGCCATATATCAGGTGAGCATATATGCATGAGTCTGTTCTAAACTCTATTATGTTCTGTCATTCTTTATCCAAGGGAAACACCACTGTCTTAATTATTGAACCTTTATAGGAAGCTTTCTTGGGGGAAGGGGACAGAGTCTCACATGGGTAGAATGCCGTGGTGTCACAGCTCACAGCAGCCTCAAACTCCTGGGCTTAAGTGATCCTCCTGCCTCAGCCTCCCTAGTAGCTGAGATTACAGACCGTGGGCCACCATGTTGAACTACTTTTTCTATTTTTAGTAGAGAATTTACTTTACATTACTCTCTCATCAATAAAGACCAGACTTTACTTTTCCTGACAGACATGTAAATGGAACCATACAACATGTAGTCTTTAGCATCTGGCCTCTTTCTTCTTTCTTTTTTGGTAGGGAGAGGATCTCACTGTATCGCCCAGACTGAGACGGGCTCTGGCTCTTGCTCAGGCTGTTCTTGAACTCATGAGCTCAAGTAATCCACCCACTTCAGCCTCCCAGAGTGCTGGGATTACTGGCGTGAGCCACCTCTCATGGCCTCTTTATAGGAATCTTCAAGAACAAAATATTTTCATGCACAATTTGTTTTAGAACTTTTTGAGCTCTTCCCGTAGGAGAAGCAAATACCAAAAATTCACTATTTCAAGTCCTATATGTCATCATACATGTCGTTGGAAGAAAATAAATTTTTGAATCAGTAGAATGAAAACCTGAATATTTTTCACCTTGGAAGGCCTGCAAAATCTTCATGATTGCTTATGTTAACTGCAGGAGCCTCTTTGACTCTGGGATGAAAACAACTTACCTGAGTAAGGTAGATGGTATCTTTAAATGCGCGTAATGGATCCGTGCTTTGCGGGAGTTTGAAATGAAGTCGGGCCTGATGAAGCATTTGGTTGTTACCATCCTCGTGATGTTGTCGATGAAGTGAAAATTTGCTACTGAAAGACCAGTCCTCTTTAGATGAGACCTTTTGAATAAAGAATACCAGTTACAAATTGGAAAGCTGGCGGTAGAACTACGTTTCTATCCATTCCTGACAAAGCTGGAGAGTGCTCCCTGGGAAAGAGCTCAAAACTCGTCCGTGTCCCTAATTCCATAAATGTTTGGTCATCATACTTGTTATTGACAAGAGATGAGACATGAGCAAAGTTAGCACAGAAAACCAGGATTCGGCACCTATTTCCTCCCTTATTAAAACCAAGAAAGCTACATTTTGGTAATTCTCTAAAAAGCCTTGCTTATCGAAACATATTTATCGTTTTGAAACACTCATGTGTATTTTAAAATATGATTTTATCTATCCAGGTGTCATTCCACCTATTATTAGTTGGTCCAAACTGAATGACAGAATGTGATCAGCATTGTTAAAACTGTCACAATTCTTAAATAGGAACCAGACACCACTTGCACGACAGCCAATGTTTTAGAGCTTGCGCACGTGATCATTTGTTTTCTCGGCAATTACTAACATACCTGATAAACGTGTTTAATTTTGATACAGCTGAAGACATGAACCAAATAATAATACTCCTCTCCCCTAAGAATCAATCCTTTTTTTTTGAGCCAGGCACAACTTACAGTCTCTTTATTTCTTTTATCCTAATTTATAACATTTTTTATCATTAGCTCAAAGTTAAAAAAAATAGAGTTAAGAAAAACACACATTGGAGTGGGCCTTTTATTTAAAAAAGGCAGTAATTCTGGCTGCTAGGCCCATAATTTAATACACTGTTAGCATTTGAGAAAGGCGTAAGACAACTGCTGGCTGTCTCTCAAAATATCTGGAGTTTTAATCCAAGGTACACTGAGATTTTGAGAAAACCTACTCTGCACCCCACCCCCAAAATCTGAAAATTAAAAAGCTTAATCCCTGTTCACAAAGCATGATTTATTACCAGTAATCCAGCAACACACAGGCCAATCGCCTTAAAAGGAAATTTTTAGTGAATTGATTCACGCTAAAATAAATGTACATTATCCATGTTTAATTTGGAATTTAATTTGGAAATTTTCTCAAATTATATCTATTTCCCCAAATTGCCACCATCAGAATCATTTAAAGAACACTACTCCTATTATCTGTTTAAAATAGGTATTCACATTAATAATCATTTGGACACATTTTGGATGCACACACCTTCACCAACAATCTTCTTCCTATTTTTTCTCTTTTTATTTATTTTTATTTGTTTATTTTTATTATTTTTAATTGGCACAATAATTGTACATATTTATGGGGCATACTGTGATACTTCAGTACACGTATATAATGTGTAATAACCAAATCAGGCTAATTAGCATATCTGTCACCTCAAACATGTATCATTTCTTCGTGTTGGTAACATTCAAAATCTCGTCTTCCAGCTATTTGAAAATATACCATAAATTATTATTTGCTACAGTCACCCCACGGGGTGTAGAATGCTAACACTTACTCTTCCTAACCAGCTGTAACTTTGTATCTGTTACCCAACCCCTCCCCACCCTCTTCAACCCTTCCCAGGCTCTACAAGCCCCCTTCTACTCTCTATATGAGCTCAACATTTTAAGCTCCCCTCTTTTAAAGTCTGAAACATAACTTTGGGCCTCTTGGCCCTTTGATTGGTAATGATTTGAATTTAAGCCATTATCGGTGAACTTGAACTTTGTTTATATGGGAAGCTTTCTACCTTCCTGTAGCGATGGTTTGGAAGACTGTTAAAATTTTAGCTTTAACAATGTTACCAGAAAGCGATGAAAAGAGCTAGGCAAAGCTCTAATTGCTTTAAGAATATGAACTCATAGTAACTCTGTAAGTAGATACAATAATCTCCCTGTTGTTTTATTAGAGAAGTGAAAACCAGGCACAAAAAAGTTAAGTAACTTGCCCGATATCCCAAGTTACTTACTGCTCTCTAGCTCCGGCCCCTTGTTCATTAAACCTGGAAGCATTTAAAGAAAATACAACTTTCATCCAAATCATATGGCTTGAACGGATTACACATGTATGTGTACACGTATTAATAGCAATAATAATTTACATTTTATAAGTGGTTCAATGTATTATTAATTAATCTTTACACACACATGCATATATGTATAAACTGCGTGCCTGTGCGTGCACACACACCTCCGGAGGCATTTACTACTATTGACCCCAATGTACAGATGAGGAAACTGAAATTCAAAAAGACTAAATAATTTGTTCAGGGCAACATAGCTAGTGAGTCCCCTATTTCCCCATTATGTTCATAACAGTTCCCAGTTCTGTTCATTCCAAAGCCCAAATTTTTAGTTACCACGCAATATTGATAATCTGTTGAAAATATTATTTTACAAAGAAGTAATACATCACAAATTAAAGAGAGACATTTTAATAGAGTTGTTGAAAACATGAAAGAAACTTCTAAATAAAAATGTCAAAATTTTATG
The DNA here is from genome assembly GCF_027406575.1 of Nycticebus coucang. Taxonomy (NCBI): domain Eukaryota; kingdom Metazoa; phylum Chordata; class Mammalia; order Primates; family Lorisidae; genus Nycticebus; species Nycticebus coucang. The sequence goes on from NC_069780.1 coordinate 30,605,690, forward strand.
TAACATCATTTTTTGGTTTCTTTCATTTCCTAATTACCTATTCAAATTCCCAAGTAAGCAGTGGAGCTTGAAAAGAGGTGATTAAATCAAGATAACAGATGGTTGATAAAGAGCAGCACTTATCTTCCTTCCCCTCCTCCTACTTTAAAATGTAGTGTTTAGTATCCCTGAACATCATCAGGCATTTCACAAAATCATGGAAATTCCATTATTTTAAAGATACGAATAGAAATGTTTATAGATTTAAAGAAAAGGGTGAGCAATTTCTAACACTGAGCTCTCTAAAGTATAGCGAAAAGAAAATCTACCAGCTTTGAGGTCGTTCAGTTTATATCCGAATATGTTCTGCATTACCTGGGGACCAAGGACGGAGCTTACTCCCTCAACCCTTCAGTCTCCTCCCAGGCCTCAAAGTGGAGAGGTGGATTATTGGTAAATAAAGGAACTGGGACCCAGTACAGAGTAAATATTCTTCCTTCCTCCCTCCCCAGTCTCAATACCTGTTCCTACCTGAGGCAGAATACTGAACTTCACCTTCCTTCATCTTGAAAAAAAAACAGAATTTTAAAACATTAGCCCCATCATTTCAGAGCAATAAAACAAAAAAGTGGTATGGGCATTCCACAAGGCTTACATGTTTCAAAACAGCATGCTGTACATGATAAATACATGACTGTATTTGTCCATCATATAAAAAATTTAAATTTTAAAAAACAAAGGACAGAACTAAGGTTATGACATGACTGACTAAAGTTAAAAGTATAATATAACTTCAGTGTGTAGAAGCAAAAGTCGTTTTGTTCAGTTGTTAAAATTAAGGAAGGTTTTTAAATTGTCTTAAAATTTTTTTTTTTCGTTACTTTACACAGTGATGCACAACAGCATCATAAATCATTTCATCATGGGAAGAAAGTCTAACATGCTTTTATGATAGAAGCATTCAGCAACCTAGAAATAAAGGACACTTCTATAACCTTATAAAGGGCATCTAGAAAAAAACTGTAGTTAACATACTATAATTACAAACCTATAATTCACACTAAATATTAAAAAAAAACTAAAAGCTTCTCCCTAAGAAAAAGAACAAATTAAGGATGTCTTTCCTCATCACTTCTTTTCTACATTGTACTGAAGGATCCTGCGGGGGCAGTAAGGCAAGAAAATGAAATAAGTGACATCTAGATGAGATAGCAGGAAGTATACCTAGCTCTGTCTGCAGATGACATAATCTTACATAAAGAAAACTCTAAAGAATCCCCCCAAAAAAATACTGTTAGAGCTAAGAATTGAATTTAGCCACTTTGCAGGATACAAGCTCAATATACATATAAAAATTGATTGTGTTTTTATGATTAGCAATGAACAATATGAAAATGAAATTAAGAAAATAGTTCCCTTCACAATAGCAGCAAAAAGAATAAAACACTTAGGAGAATGTTAAAAAAACACTGTAAACTATAAAACAGGGGTGAAAGAAATTACAGAAGACATCCCATGTTCATCAGTGAGAAGATCATCTGATCAAACAGCCAGTACTCACAAACTGATCTACAAATTAAACTATCTCTATACCCCTGCTAGCTTTTTTGCAGAAACTGGCAAGCTGATTCCATAACTCATTTGGAACTACAAGGTACCCAGACTAATCAAAAAAATCCTGAAAAGAAGAACAAAGTTGTGGACTCACACACACATCTTGGTTTCAAAACTTCCTACAAAGCTACAGTACCCAAGATAGTGTGTAGTCGCATAAAATATGCCACAGAACAGAATTAATAATTCAGAAATAAACCCTAACTTCTGTACTCAATTGATGTGGAGGGCAAAAAAAATTCAATGAGAGAAGGAATAGTGACTTCAATACATGGTATTGGCACAAATGGGTATCCACATACCAAAGGAGTGAAGCTGGACTCTTACCTCAAACGCTGCACACAAAAATAACTCAAAATGACTCATAAACCTAAATGCAAGAGCTAAAACTGTAAAATTCTTATTAGACAACTCCTTTGTCATTTGGAGGAAGGCAATAATTTCTTAGAAACAATACCAAAAACAAAAGAAATAAGCGATTTTCTCAGTAGAACTTCATCAAAATTAAATTTTTGTGTGTGCTGTAGAAGACACCATCGAGTGAATGGGACGATGACCCACAGATTGGGAGAAAATATTTGCATAGCATATATCTAACAAAGTCTTATATCCAGAATATATTAACATCTTACAACTCCATGATAAAAAGACAAATAACTCAATTTAAATTGGAATAGACATTTCCCAAAGGAAGATAAACGAATGGCCAATAAGCACATAAAACATTCTCAACATGGTTGGCCATCAAGGAAATGTAAATTTCCAGGGAAATATTTAAAAAATGGAAAATCACTGAAATAGTCATAAAAACGTACATCTCCAAAATAATTGCTATAAGAGTTGAGAGACACCCAGCCTTCTGCAATGCTTTCCTTGTGTTTGGCAAGGATGGTAGAGAAATTGGAACCTTCAGACATTGCCAGTAGGAATGTAAAATGGTGCTGTCACTGCAGAAAACAATTCAACAGTTCCTCAGAACGTTAAACACAGAGTTACCACATGACCCAGCAATTCTCCTCCCAGGTATATAATGGAAAGCATATGTTGACTCAAAAACATAATTCACAAATGTTCATAGCATCATTATTCATAATAGTCAAAAAGTAGAAATACACAAATGTCCGTCAGCTGATAAATGGATGAACCAAATGCATACCCGTGCAAGAGAACATTATTCAGCAATAAAAAGGACTGGGTTAGTAACACACAGTACGACACAGGTGAACTTTGAAAGCACGCTGAGTCAAAGAAGCCGGTCTCAACAGGCCACCTCTGCTAGTATTCCCATCCTATGACGGGTGCAGGACAGGCCGATCTACAGACACAGGAAGCAAATTAGTGGAGCCCGGGGCTGGGGTAGAAGGGATGGAGAGAGTGGGGTATGAGGTCAGGGTCTCTCCAGAGTGATAAAAATGCTCTGAAAACAGACTTTGATGATGACTGAGCAACCTGGAAGATACGAAGATCACTGAGTTACACCCACAAAATGGGTGCACGGCATGGCGAATGAATCCTCTCTCCGTAAATCTCTTCAAAAGAACAACACAATGCTGAAACAGAATCTTTAGGAATGGAAAGAGTAAAAATCCACACTGAAAATCAAACATACCAGCATGAAGAAAGAGGAGGAGAAGTAGACGGAGAAATGGGAAGAGGAAGAGGAAAGAAAAGGTAAGACATGGTAACATTAGACAAAGATTTATTTCTCTCTCTTACTGTAGTGAAATACCCCGGTCAGACAAGTAGTGAGACAGCGGCAAGTAAGAGTTATTTTCATGAGTGACAATAGGTCAGGCTTAAGCTACTACTTCCTCTCACTTAAATTTTTTTTTTTTTTTTTTTTTTGCAGTTTTTTGCTGGGGCCGGGTTTGAACCCACCACCTCCAGGATATGGGGCTGGCACCCTACTCCTTGAGCCACAGGTGCCGCCCCCTCTCTCACTTAATTTTTAAATGTTCCTGAAGGAATGCAATTAAAAGCAATATAGGAAAGTTATAATCCCCAAAATAACGATTACAAGAACTTAGCTTCCCGAAGTTTAAAGAAAAAGTTCTTTTCTTTTACCTTCTTCTCACATTTTCATTTAAATAAGTAAATTTCACTTGACTTTTTGAACCACTCGTCAGCAGTAACAGATGCCCACAGGTTATCATCCTCAATCACTGGAAAATCAAACAATGGCTTACCTTTTCTACTGTGCTGAAGGAAGGCCAGGACTGATACCCATATTCAGATGCAAAGCGAGCTTTGGGGAAAACTTTCCAATTCCAGCAATCACTGAAATAGTCATAAAAATGTACATCTCCAAAATAATTGCTATAAGGGTTGCACGATACCCAGCCTTCTGCGATGGTTTCAGCCCCATTTGTAGGACTGGATATAATAAAAGGACGACTCTTATCTCCCTGAATTCAGAGATAAAATGATTTAGCAGATAATATTTTCATGCAGTAAAGTACAGATCATTTACTCCTTTAAAAGTACTAACAGAGAGGCTGGGTGCAGTGCTGTAATCCTAGCACTCTGGGAGGCCAAAGTGGATGGATTGCCTGAGTTCACAGGTTCGAGACTGGCCTGAGCCAGAACAAGACCTCATCTCTAAAAATAGCTGGGTGTTGTGGCAGGCACCTGTAGTCCCAGCTGTTCAGGAAGCTTGAGGCAAGACAATCACTTGAGCCCAAGAGTTTGAGGTTGCTGTGAGCTATGACGCCATGGCACTCTGCCAAGGGCAACAAAGTGAGACTCTGTCTCAAAAAAAAAAAAATAGTACTAACAAGGCCTTGAAATGCCAAGAAGTTGTTAGAAAATTAATAGGACTATTTACCTCTATCCTTGTTCAACAATCACCAGCACCTCCTGCTCTTCACTATCCTTTATATCCTGATGAATCCCTAGCTCATCCTCACATCAATTGTTCCTAATCTTTTCAGTCACGTTTTGCCTCCACTCTCATCCGTTATGGGTCGTGTCCAGTCTGGTCCTGGATTTGGCCTTAGGGACATCTGGGGCTGGATATGTTTTGGTGGTGGTAGTCTCATCACCTGAAAAATGTCTAATAGACATGATCAAATGTTCCCTAGGGGCAAAATCACCACCCCTTGAGAGGTCTAGTGGGTAAGAACAGAAGCTACTGAGTCATTTGGGCCTGAGTTTAAATCCCAAGTCAGAACCTTATTATTTAGATATAGTCCTCAGCAGTCTTATCTGTAAAACAGGGATAATAACAGTAACTTCTTCAGAGAGGTACCGTAAATAGCAATAACTCAGATATGGAAGAGATGACTGAGTGTTCACCAACATTCATGTTCTAATTTCCCTAATACAGAGCCGCCCCTATGAAGTGGCTTCCCAGCCACAGAAATGCCGTGGTTTACTTGTTACAGCAGCTAGCAAGTAAATACTTAACGTACTGCCTCGCACACAGGCAGAACTCAAAACGGTGGAGTTATTGTCATCTAAGATGAGCTCACTTTCTCTTTCACTGAGAGGATTCCTTCCTTTAACAAGTATGTGTCAAATGTTCATTGTGTCTAGGCATTTTTCATCACTGAGAAGAGGGAGAGAGAAGTGGATCCGTGACTTCCCCCAAGTACTCCATCGCACATCCAGTCTCTTTGGGGAGCTTTCTGTATGCCAGGCATGCAACTCCTCCTATCTCCTCGTGGTTCAGGAGGGAACAGACACCGTAACCAACCTCTTAAAAGAATAGACTGCAATCCAGCGGTGAAAGCAGACACTGAGCAAGCAATTATAAGTGCGATGAATATTTTTAAGAAAAAATAAAGGGCTCTTTGGGAATGTAAAGCATATTGCAGGAGGCTAGTTAGCCTTCTCTGAGAAACAGACTGTCCAGAAAATAATTTTCTTAACCTTTCCCCATCAGGATTCACTTGTTCTTGATATATCTACTCATATTTTTCTTCTTGTTTCTCTTCTGTCATAGAAAATAAATCCTTCCTCCTTTCCTTTGCCAGCCATTCTGTCTTCTGGTCATCTTTCGGCTTCACTTTGCTACTACGGCCAATAAATTACCTTCCCGTCTTTAAAAAAAAATCTCTCTCCGTTGCCCTTTTCCTTCAGCCGAAGGACTCCCCTCGTTGTTGTTGAGGCGTCACTCCATTGCCTGGGCTGGAGTGCAGTGACATCACCACAGCTCACAGTAACCTTAAATTCCTAGGTTCAAGCGATCCTCTGCCTCAGCTTCATGAGCAGCAGGACTACAGGTAAGTACCACTAGCCCCAAACCAATTTTTCTGTTTGTAGGAGAGATGGGGTATTGCTCGTGCTCAGGCTGGTCTCAGACTCCTGAGCTCAAGAGATCTTCCCATCTCAGCCTCCGTAGTGTTTGGGTTACTGGTGTGACCCACCGAGCCTGGCCTCACTTAACAACTCTTAAAAGTTAGTTCCTACTGTTAACCCAATTTTATAGATGGGAAAATGGAGATTAAGTAATTTGCCCAAGATTACAAAGACAGGAAGTGGCCCAGCCAGGAGTTTGAGTCATGAGCACTTAACCACCATGCTATGAAAATAAAAGCCTCAGATACTAAAATTGATTTCTCAAATCCATCAGATATGAAAATTATAATACACTGAGTAAAAAGATTATAAAATATTCTACAAGTATTAATTAAAGCTTATGCCGTCACATTTTCTAACAGAAAAATTCTTCATGACACCTGACTTAGTATAAGAGGTAAACTGTAGGTCTGAACCTATGTTTTTCTCAGTGAAGTTTTTTTCTCATAAATAGAATAGTGTCATTAACTGGACACATTGAGGTGTTAATAGCAAATACTATTTTAAAATATATATCCCTTTGCAAATTGCTTCCAGATATATCCAGATATTTAAAATATTTAATTATGAATACAAAATTGTAAAAACAACTAGATTATTAACTAACATGTGAAAGTTTTCTAACATTAAATTTTTTAAAAGCATTATTGAAAAGAAAATCCTACTTATTCTTACAAAAAAAGGCCAATTTATATTAATGTATGTCTGATTAATACACTTATTAGACAAACAGTGGCGCAAAGGAAACCAACATAGAGGAAGAACGCTAAGGTGGAGCTGGGAATCGGTTCTTTCTTCTCCCTGGCCCCTTTCGTCACATACCAACATATTCATATTTGATATATATCAAATTCTGCTTCAGCCTTTGAGATTACAGAATTGTAGAAGCAGCGTAGCAATAAACTATCTAATCTAGGGAGTCTCAACCTTTGGGATCCACAGTTGGCCTTCAAGGAGTGTGTGACGACCTGCAACTAGAAGGCCACTACTGGAGAGAGGACAGTGCCAGAGGGAGGGTGGTCCTGCAAGGAGTCCACAGGCCACGAAGCCTCTCACACGCTGCGTGACAATGTCATGCTTTGTATTCAAATCACGTGGCTGAAGACTGCCCTAACAAGGGGCATAAAACACACCAATATTCATACTCCCCATTTTAAAAACATGCTCTTAAATTCTAACTGCATTAAAAACCATTACGTACTGCCAAGACCATCTCTCTGATGTTTTTCACGTAAAGCGTCACATAGTCATTGATGTAGGTTTGTAGGTCGACAGTTCTGATATGATACCAGTTCATCATCAGGGCCGCTTCATTTTCATTATTGCCACTCCATATGATGATAGAGGGATGAGATTTCAGTCTCCTGATCTGAAATTTCCGAAAACATAAAATACTTTTCAAATACTTAACAAAACTCAAGAGCTATAATTATTCAGAAATTCTTATGTGCCCCAAAACTCATTTGAAAATGGCTAATCATGTTAGCTGTGGGAATATATTTTAAGAATTCTCCAAGATTCTTTGTAACTAGATTTTATGAACACCAAAAAGATAGGGATTCTCTTCGTTGCTGTATATGAAAAAGACCTGAAGAATATATAATCCCTTTTTATTAAAAAAAGAAAGAAAAAGAAATCAACCTCATCACTATCTGAATCGCCACAAAGAGATTACAAGAAATACAAAAGGCAGGGGTTAGTTCACAAGAGGAAGTTGAAGTTTAGTGTGAAGAAACAAATGAGGCAGAGCGAATACTCCCCCTGGAAAAGGGACTGAGGTTCGAACCCATGAACTCACCACTGAGATCAAAAAACCAGAAGAAGAATGAGAGACGGGTTTACAGAGCAAGGGAGGACTAGAGGTGTGCTGCAAGCTACAAACATGTGGAATACTCCAAGGAAAACAAGTTACAGAAATCAAAATCATGTCTCCTGAAATAAATTACTAATGTCATCCTGAGGAATCCACTAACACTATGTAAGTTACTGAATATATCTAAACATAAAAGAAAAAATTAGAGACTCAGTCTGCAAACCAGGCCGTGTGAGGCCTACATGAACTCTGCTCACTTGGTCCAATATAAAGGCAAAAGGATCCCGTTCTGTCACGCACTGGACAGACTCAAATGTGTCCCTTTCTTCTGCCACATTAGCATGTGGGCTGCAGCAGAGGAAGTCGTATGACACAGAGAGTGTCGGAGAAGATGACTTTGACAGCTCTGTCGAGTGTGCACTCACCTTGGGAGAAACTAATGCTACGAAGGTCAATCAGAAAACAGATGCAACGGTCGAGGGGAGAGAAAATGAGCATTTGGACTCGGGTAGTCAGAACAGGGATGGGAAGGTGAGAGCAAAGAACAAGAAATACCGGTATCAAAAAACTGGCTGTACTTTAAAATCAACTGGATATGGGAGATGAGAAAGCAGGAAATACCAAAGATGGTGCTCAGATATCCAGTCAAAATGAAAAACGTTGAACAGTACCTTGGGTGAAAGATAAGGATTTACTTTTAAGACATGCCGCATTGGAGGCGCTAATGGGACAGTTAGTATTATTCCATATTTCTTTTATATCGCTTACACACATTATCCTGATACATGTGTACCTTCAAAAGAGTTCTGTAAGACGAATAAGATCTTACCAGTTTTACAGATAAAGAGAATGGGGCGCAAGAGGTAAAGTAAACTGTCTCAGGTGGCAGATTCATAATTTGAGAAGCAATCAAAGTCTTTCTTTTTTTGTATATCAACACTGCAAAAAATCTAGCAGACAGCTGAACAGGAGAAACTAAAATCAGAGTGGCTGATTTCACACAGTGGCTCTACCTGAAGTTACCAAGTGAAGTTACCAAGAAAATGAATCGAAAATGAATACGTGTTGCGGAGCACTATAAAATCAGCTCAGTATTTCTGCATACTCTTGCAAACTCTAGAAGGTAGGGATGATCTTCTGGTCCCAGGATCATTTGTCATGAGTGCTGGTGAATGACCTCAATGAATGTTTCAGTAGTATTTTCCTAACATATGATACCTACTATATTCACAAGCTGGTTCCTAAACTGTATTTTAGGAGTACATTTCAGCAGTTTCTTATATTGCCAAAAATGTCTCCCTGATTGTACATGGAAACCCATGCCATCCACTTAAGATCCGGGGCAGGGGTAATGTACTCCGACCTGTGTTTCCAAGCACAGTCACTCCGTATGTATACAGACCTCGCTGCAACAGCAAGTATACTCAGTTGAGGGCTGATAAGCCTCAGATCTGTGACTCAAGTTATCAGTTGATGGTTTTATAATAAATAGTAACACCATTTAAAAAAAAAAAAAAAAAGATATTCCAGGATCATCTAGTAAAATTCCCATCCCAAATCTAAAATCAGTCATGCTCTAAGAAGTTTTCTCTTTATGGGAAAAATTATTTCAATATAAAGATACTACCAGGTTGGCCATTATTCCCAGGCCTTTCCACTTCCATGCATTTATATATTTATGAATATAAATACTGTAAGTGTGAACATGTGGAATGTACAAGAAATTAAGAAATCAAGAGTCAATTTAAATTTTTGTCCTGAGCAAATTCAAAGAGTGGTGGTGCCTCTTGCTGAGGTGGGGTAAACAACAGGAGAAACAGGATTGGGGGAGGTAACGTAAGTTTGGTTTGTACTTGTGATATTTGAGAAGTACATTAAACCTCCAAGCAGAGGCACCAGGTATCAGTTGGGTATCACAAGGAGGAAGTCAGCAGAGAAGTCAGGACTGGAGATAAATCTGGGGTTGTCAGCACACGACGCTGGGTGGAATCACCTGCAGTGTCAATTACCTGACAGTGCAATTCCATATTTCATGGAATTTATTACAGAACATGAAAAAGAAATATGGAGAGATCTAACAAAAGGCAAAACTAAAACATACCCATTTTCTTTTCTTCTTAGAAGAACAACATACCTGGTAAGCAACTTCTGCTCTCACGGAATCAATGAAGTCTCCATCAGCTGGATAGAGGGCACAGGCAAACATAAAATCCTGCCATATCTATCCAATGGAATAAAAAGCAAGAAAGAACTTCCATAACTTTTATTACACTGAAAGAAAATCTTCATTCTCAGCTCTGGGTCTTTCATGAAAACTCAGGTCAGCTTGATGAGTGTGATCATTTGAGCACCACCACACAAAAAGGTACCAGGGAAAGGTGCTCCCAGACCTCAGAACTTCCCAGAACTGCACAAAACCGCGTGCAAACCAGAGAAGAGACAATGTTAGGTGGGTAGGAAAGAAAGGGAAGCAAAGAGAATTCAAAACAAGCAACAAGTGAGCATGTGGCGGGGAAACAAAAATAAAGCTCCGCAGCCCCTCTTCACTGCTAATTTATTCTAATTGTTACTTGGCATTTGCTATTGAGAGATAAACCAGACTGTTAAAAATCATCCTCATTTATAAAGAAATAAATTTTCATGACCAAAAGGATTACTACATGCATGTTTTAGTGATGAAAACATCCAAGTCCCTTCGCAGCGAGGCTGTGTGATGCAGTGATTAAGAGCACAGCCTCTGAAGCAGCCTGCCTGGGTTGGAATCATGAGTCCCCCATGCAGGGGCCACGTGAGTCTCGAGAAGGTATTGAACCTCTCCTTGTGTCAGCTTCCTTATCTGTCAATGGGGATAGAAGACACAGTAACTACCTCATCAGATGGGCATGGAGATAAAGTAATATATACAGAGCACTTACACTTGGCACTGAATGAATAATATAGATTTAGAATATTATCATTATCATAACCATCGGTATTACCATTATTATAATGACTACTCCTCTGTGGCTTTCTTTATATTTTAGAACCGTGCTATTAGAACTAAAATATCATTCCTTTGCTTAATCCTCAGCATTGCAAAACATGCTGCGAGTACGTAACAGTATTAAACACACTTTTTCTTCACTCCATTTTATTATTTTTCTTCTTTCTAGGTTTTGTCAGAGCTCCTTTTAGTTGCATTTTTTTTTACATATTGTATCTTCTTTTTTCTCCAGACCTATATAACTCAAAGAAAACTATAAAGAAAATGTAGGTGGAAATATACCTAGAGATAACTCATTTATAGTTATCTGATCATTTATGATCATTTAAAACTAATTAAATATTTATAGTCATTGCTATCAACTATGGCTCTGGGTTTACAAGAAGCCATTTATTGCTTTAGCTAAAATTGGGACATCATTCCTGGCTCAGAGAAAAGAAGGAAGGAACAACATCATCCACTCAGAACACTGGAGGTCAACTACTCACCATTATTCCTAGTTCATCACAGAGTTCGTAAAATGCATCCTGCTCATAAATTCCTCCTCCCCACACGCGAAGAGTGTTCATGTTAGCGTCCACAACAGACTGCAGAAGGAGACGTAACCTACCACAGACATTTTGTATATAAATGCTAATTTGAAAATGTTGGGATTTTTTTAAAAGAGTTAAAAAACAGATTGTGATAAACGCATTTCAAATATCTGTTAGAAACACACACTTTAAAACTAAGATGCTTTGGATACGATGCAAGTTAAAGGAAGTGAGATAAAATTATTTATACATTACCTGAAAACACATAAAACAAACAAATAGAAAAATGATGAGTGATATCTTTTTCTCTGCTTTCTAAATTTTCAGTAATGTTATACTATTTTTTCTTAATTTAGTTTTTAAATTATTAGGGATATAATACTATACTATTTCTAAAACTAAATTTTTGTTTTATATTCATTCCTATAAAAAATACAGTGGTGGTTGGGCTCAGTAGCTCATGCCTGTAATCCTAGCACTTTGGGAGGCTGAGGCAAGTGGATTGCTTGAGCTCGAGTTCAAGACCAACCTCAGCAAGAGCAAGTCCTTTCTCTACTAAAAATAGAAAAACTAGCCAGGTGTTGTCGTGGGGACCTGTGGTCCCCACTACTTGAGAGACTGAGGCAAAAGGATTGCTTCAGCCCAAGAGTTGGAGCTATGATGCCAAGGCACTCTACCCAGGGTGACAGAGTGAGACTCTGTCTCAAAAAAGAAAAAAGAAAAGTACAGTGGTAAGCCTTGGAAAGGATGTGCTAATTTTACTTAACCATTTCAAACTATAAAACAAAAATCAAAGCTTGACTATTAGTGAGGAGCTCACCTTATCTCCCTGTTTACAACTCTTCCAGCCCAATACTTCTTTCTCCGTAAATTTCCTTCCTGCTCTTTCCAATTCCTATTCACATTACCCTCAGGAAAGTCTACACACTTAGAGCCAGTTTTAGAACACAGACCTTCCCCTTGTCCCCAAAACACCAGCTAGAAATGAATTAGGAAGCCAAATAATGGGCCGGTGGGGGACCCAGAGTACTGTGGTCCCCACAAAGGCCCCAGGAGCTGCACGGCCACAGCCAACCCAGCTGGGAGGGGAGAAGAGCATTTGAAAAGGAAAAGATGGAGCAATTTATTCTGCAGCTGTGTCTGTAGAATCTCATTTTCTTTTTACAAAATCTAAAATAACATATACATGTTGAAGTAAAAGGAAATCATTACAACTTTTGGCAGAATTAGGCTTTACTTGCTAACCACAGTTATATTTTAGACATCAAATAATATATAATGCATATTTATACATTTATAAATGAGTTAAAATGTTATTTAATTTCAATGGTAAGTTAAAATGTGTTTATTTTCAAATCACAGCTTATTTTCACTATCACAAAGATAGAAGTGTATAGACCCAATTAGTAAATATTATTTTCTTCTCAACTTCTATTCTCAAAGCCTCAGAAAAATACTTTTTCTTCCTGGATCAAGAATTCATAAGAGTTTGTTTTGTTTTTAAAGAAATGTCATTGTGTATATTTAAGGTATATGACATGATGTCATGGGATACAGACAGACAGCAAAAAGGTTACTATGGTGAACCAAATTAACATATTCATCTTTTCACACAGTTACCTTCCTAATTTTTATTTTTTGGCTAAGACAGCTAAAATCTCCTCATTTAGCATGAATCCCATGCACAGTACAATTTCTTTACTTAGAATCCTCACGTTGCACCTTAGATCTCTGGACTGTTCATCCTGCATAGCTGCTCCTTAATAGCCTCAGACCTACTTCTCCCCCATCCAAGTTATTTTTCAGTTCTTTAGTTAAGGTAAAAGCAAAAGACTATGCAAATATATTAGCATAAAAAGGTAAAGATGGGTTCCCATCTTTCAATACCAGGCTCGAAAATATCTAAGGTGCGCTTTGAAACACAGAAAACAGTTGAATTTAATAATCTTTTTTGAATTTAATAATCTTTTTTCTTAGAAACTAATCATCCCAAATATGAATTAGTCATTTTCTACTTTCTTCAGAGTAAATATATAATAGTTTTCTAAAATCTTGGATGGCTTCAGTGATGCAATTCTTCCAAGAAGGGAACATATGGTTTTAAAATTCTGTCCATTGTCAAGTTTCTGTCACCTAGACTTCTATGCCACCTCTTTTCCTGAGACTAAAGAAAGTAAAACCAAGTAACTTTTCCCCCACACTTTTTAAAGTTCAATAGATTTAGGGGGTACAAGTGTTTTTTGTTCTATGGATGAATAGATATATAATGCTGACATCAGGGCTTTTAGTGTACCTGTCCACGTACACCCTCTTAACCTTTGTGGAACTGTTAATAAAAGAGGAACAAGAAAACAGAGACAATAACTTACACGTCAGAGGTCACTTGATCCTGGAAGGCATCTGCTGGGATCCAGTTGGAGCCTTTCAGAAATATGGGAAATCCATTAATTTTGAAATAGAAACTTAGACCAGGAGACCCTTTGATAGGCTCTTCTATAAGTTCCACTGTCCGAAAATAAACCTGTCGTGGACAGAATTAAATACAAAATAAAACATAAGGGTTTAAAAAAAAAGGAAGCAACATTTTCGAAAAACTTGTATCAGCAGAATTTAACATTAATTTCCCTATTCATTATGAAGCACTTATCAGCCTCCCGAGTAGCTAGGAGTACAGGTGCCTGCTGTAATGCCCGGCTATTTTTTTTAGAGACGAGGGTCTCGCTCTAGCTCAGGCTGGTCTTGAACCTGTGTGCAGGCAAACCACCCACCTCGGTCTCCCAAAGGGCTAGGATTACAGGCGTGAGCCACCGCGCCCCACCTAAAACCATCTTGTTTGATAGGCAATTTAATCCCAACTAATGACCACGTTAAATGCAGTGCTTGAGAGAGCCCTGGTTTCTCAACTGGAGATGGCTGTGGTGTACTAATGGAGGAAGGTGGGTGGGAACACATTCAGCACAGCTGTCATGCTTGGTGTGAGGAAGCTGAGACTGTGTCCCTGGGACAATCTAGCCAAGTTTTCCCACAGTTAAGTATAAGCAGTAAGACCCTCAACAGAAAAGCTCTGACGTTCTCAAAATCTTCACTCTTGCCAGCCAAACTGGATGAAGGAATGAGATTCTATACCAATAAAGTCTAGCTTTAAATCAAAAGCATACACTTCTTTAATTAAAAAAAAATCAGAAAATGAATCAGTCAATTTATTTCATGCAATGAAAGTGTCCACCATTCCTCCACTTCCTTACCCTTGCCCTTATCTACATGACACGACAAAGGACACCAGAATTAACCTTCCAAGAAGACACAGATATGGCTTGGATGAGAAGTAGGGTCACGGAACTGTCATTCCTGCTTTAGGGTTGCAAAGTAGAAAGAATGAAGAAGTGATTTTCAGAGGTGACTTTTAGAACACCTTGATGGTGGGTTCAAACATCTAGAACAAAGAGCAGTCCTTCAAGCAAAGCCTGAGGATTCAGGGAGTCCCTGGGAGTCTGTACGTTCAGAACGCTGTCATGGTAAAGCTAAGCACTATTTGCCTTTATCCCTCTCACGGAGGGTCAGTTCAGAGACTCTATGATTGTGATGACTTCATCACTCAGACGGCGAAGGGAATGTGTGATGTGTATTCTGGTATAATGCAGTTCTAAGGCAGAGGTTTCAGGTATAAAGAAGAGCATTTTCATGCTGTGGGACTGCAAACTAATACAACCTTTTTGGAAGGAAGTATAGAGAATCCTCAAAGAACTCAAATTAGACCTTCCATTTGATCCTATAATCCCAGTACTGAGCATCTACCCAGAAGAAAAAAAATCATTTTATCACAAAGACATTAGACTGTTTATCGCAGCTCAATTTACAATCACCAAAATGTGGAAATAGCCTAAATGCCCACCAACCCAGGAATGGATTAACAAGCTGTGGTGTATGTATACCATGGAATACTATTCAGCCATCAAAAAAGATGGAGACTTTACATCTATTGTATTAACCAGGATGGAGGTGGAACACATTCTTCTTAGCAAAGCATCACAATGGAGAAGCAAAAATCCAATGTACTCAATTCTAATATGAAGGCAGTAGATGATCTAATATAAGGTTGTGGGGTAGGGGAATGAGGGATCAGGGACAGGGCGGGGATGGGGGATCACGGTGTATGGCACACCTCTTGGGGGTAAGACACAATTACAAGAGGGGACTTTACCTAACAAATGAAATCAGTGTTACCCTAATTTTTGTACCCTCGGTGAATCCCAAACAATGAAAAAGCTAAGAAGTGCATTTTCAGAGATTAACTCATTATTTGTTCCCAGTACTTTCACTATTTGCTTTTATATTTACTAGCTGTTTTTTATCATTCCTGCTATAATTTTTGTAATATCATTATCATTCCATAAATTCTTATTTTGAATCCCAAAGTTTTCCTTGCAACCTACACAGGAACACAAAAGGACTAGGTTAATTTTCATTTGTTTCTCAGTAATATTTTAAGTTTTCAATTTTTTTTTTTTTCTTTTGAGACAGAACCTCAAGCTACAGCCCTGGGTAGAGTGCTGTGGCATCACAGCTCCCAGCAACCTCAACTCCCGGGCTTACGTGATTCTCTTGCCTCATCCTCCTGAGTAGCTGGGGCTACAGGCACCTGCCACAATGCCTGGCTATTTTTTAGTTGTAGTCCGGCAGGCTCGGGCCAGATTTGAACCCACCAGCTCTGGTGTGATGTAGCTGCCGCCTTAGCTGCTTGAGCTACAGGAGCCACCAAGTTTTCAAATTTTTAAAAATTGAATTTTAATTTATTTTAGAATTGAACATTTTGGGCGGTGCCTGTGGCTCAGTGGGTAGGGCACCAGCCCCCTATACCAAAGGGGCTGGTGGCGGGTTCAAACCCATATACCAAAGGTGGCGGGTTCAAACCCGGCCCTGGCCGAACTGCAACAAAAAATAGCCGGGCATTGTGGTGGGCACCTATAGTCCCAGCTACACAGGAGGCTGAGGAAAGAGAATTGCTTAAGCCCAGGAGTTGGAGGTTGCTGTGAGCTGGGTGACACGATGCCACTCTACTGAGGGCGATAAAGTGAGACTCTGTCTCTACAAAAAAAAAAGGATTGAACATTTTATCTCATTCTAAAAGGAAAATTAACTTATACTTTTTCCTAATTCATGAGGGAACTGTTAAACTGGGATTTAAAGACTGACATTCTCAACATACAACTGCACTGTCTACCTCTAAAAAATGCTGAAAAAAATGAAACTGACATACCAGAGAGTTTTTTGACTCGTGCAAGAGAAGAATCTACTCTAACAAAACATTGATATGCTTGAAAATAACTAAAAGAATGGAAGTAGAAAGTTCCTAACACAAAGAAATGATAAATGCCTGAGGTGAAGGATACTCTGATTATCCTGATTTGGTTAATTAACATTGTATGCCTATATCAAAACATCGTACATACCCCATGAAGTTATACAACAATTATGTACCCATAATATTTAAAAATAAAATTTTTCCAAAAAGAAATTGGGTGAAATTATAAATAAGAAATGAAATTATGATAAAAGCCATCTTTCCCTTACTTTTACAGTTGCTAATATTTTACCTTACCGTGTCTTATGCAATGGAACATTTTCTTTCTTTCTTTTTTTTTTTACTCTGTTGGACCCCTCAAGGAAAGACTGGCCAGCGTAAGGCCAACCTGACATCCTGAAGAGAACTTTTCTCTCTCTCCACTGCAATGGAACATTTTAAAATAATATTAACCGGGCAGCACCTGTGGCTCAAAGGAGTAGGGCGCCAGCCCCGTATGCCGGAGGTGGTGGGTTCAAACCCAGCCCCAACCAAAAAAAAATAAAAAATAAAAAATAAAATAACATTTACGGTGCCACTTTAAGTTGTGAGACCAATCATTCACAGTATAAAGTATAAAATAAATTCAAAGCATAAAATACATTATATTGTGACCAATCATTCACAGTATAAAGAAAAAGGAATTAAGTATTTAAACTTAGACATGATAAGCTCTTGAAAAACCAAATTTTATTACAGCTTTTCAAACCAGAAATGAAAAAGCCACTGAAGCATCCTACAGGGTGAGTTACGGGCACTGACTAGAGAAGTGCAAGTATGAGCTGGGAGAGCCTTGTACCCTTGTCACTGCAGAATGCTTACTGGAGGAAAAGTCAGTAAAAGAAATCATCGCCAATTTGCAATGTCATCCAATTAAAAGATTTAGCTTCGATATAAAGACTGAGTTACTATCTCATCTGAAAACTCACACTTTTGCATTAAAAATGTGTGAATCTCCAAATACTGATGGATTTGATATTTTGCTTATCTTTGTTATCAGCACAATAAATTATCAAAGAAGACGTTATTTTACGTGAGTTTTTGGCCTCAAAATACAAGAGGTGTTAAAATATCCAAAGTACTGAATAATTTTTTGAATCTCAAGATCAGCCTGCAAACACCACATTAACCCATGAAGTTATACATTAACACTGTGTTACAAGGTAGGGGTGGGTAACTGCTGCTGCCTTAGCAGGAACCAAGGCAGTAGCTCCAAACTGTGCTTGCAGCCAATTTCACTTAAGAATGTCCTTAAAAACAATAAAAAAAAAAGAATGCCCTTGATAAACAGTAAAAATTATTAGTTTTATTAAATCCCAACCTCGAGTACACATGATTTCAAGATAGTGTGTGATGAAATGGGCAAAACCCATAAGCACCCTTCATGATAGATGTCTTGGGGAAAAGCCTTGGGGCCATTATTTGAGTTGGAGGCTGAGTCAGCCATCTCTTCATGGAACTCCATTGTTACTTGAGAAACAGACAGACAGACAAACCACAGCTATTCAGACATGGATACGTGAAGACATTTTCTTAAAAATGAATGAAGTGATCCTATCACTTAAAGGAAAACAGCTAATAGTAATTATAGCCAAGGAGAAAATTCAAACTTTCAGGTAAAAATTAGAGTTTAGGAAAACTCGTATCCACCTCCATGAGCTTGAGAGCTTCCTAATCACTAAAAACTTTTCAGGTGACATCAGTGATGATATCAACAGATGTGAATGTGATCTTGTAGAATGAAACCTTTCAGCATTTGGAAGATCTATAACTCTCAGGAAACCAATTATTTTCCAAATAATCAATGTATTATATTACAATATACATGGGTAAAGGATTCAGAGAGAAATAGACCAATGGGTTGTACTGAAACAGAGACCAAAAAAATTCACTGAATGTTTTCAGAGTCCACGCTGCAATTAACTTTTAAGTAAGTACTACTCGTTAAATTCTCGTGTAGTACCGAAGAATATCCACAATTATCTCAAAAGACTATTAAAGTACTCCTCCCTTTTCCAAATACAGTAGAATCTCTGTAAATTGATCACCCAAGGGACTGTAACAAACTGGCCCACACACGGAGGTGGTCAACATAAGGAACGAGGCCTACTGTACTGAGATGGTGCAAGTCCAGGTATAAAAACTCGGTCAACTTCAGGAGTGACCAGTAGAGGGAGGTGGCCAACTTGGAGGTTCTCTGGATTTATCTGTATAAGGTCATATTTTTTTTCATATGTTTCAACCAAAATTAAGATACTACAAATTGAATGCAGAGGCAGATGAGAATCCAGGTACCTTCTACTCAGCAAGACATTAAAGAGATTTGCCAACATGTAAGACAATGTCATTATACCCACTGAATTTGTTATTTTGTAAATATATTTATTTTTTATAAAATAAGTCAAATATACTAACCTGTCATGGCTTTATTATGAGGATTTTAAATGAATAAGTTAATATGAAATTCTCAGTTTTAATATTTAATATGGTCAGTATCAGGACAAATAACCCACATAAGCAAAAGCACATAGTGGTTCTCAATAATTTTTGTGAGTGTAAAGCAGTTATGAAAAAAAAATTAGGAATCACTAATGTAGATAACAGAACTCACTGATTTCTTAATATCTATTAATGCTACCAATAGTATTAACCATAAAATACCACACCATAAAACCAACATGTTTTTCTTTTCTGTGAAAATTTTTTTTTGTGAAAAGACACCCCTCCCTCTTCCCCAACTCCTGCAATAACAATTTTATGACTCGGGTCAAAGTGAACCCTAAATCATCTGACAGTGCCTAGAAGGTAAAGCCACAATTGCGCCATCTCTCCCTCTGGGCATTCTTTGACAGGTTAAAGTCTGGTTCATCTATAGCAAGTGTCAGTAATTCTTCATGTCTCCTGGCAGTCTTGACAGTAACCTAAAAGCCTTCTTCTATATCAGGTATTTTACATCAGAGAAAATAATGGGCCCTGAAAGAGGTTTCTCGAAAAGTCCCCTAAGTAACACATATTTGCATCCAGAGTAAATATGTCATCTACCTATGAGACTGAAATATTTTTTAAAACATCCAACAAAGTATTACTCTGGAAAAGTAGGAAAAAAAGTATAAATACCAAAGAACCTAAAAAAATGCGTAAGTCAAGCAATTTCAAATTTAAATTTTTTAACTTACAAGTGTTGAAGAGCCTATCAAGTTCGTCATTAGCCCGGTTCTTTCAAAATTAGCTTCATAAAGATTTCATTTCTAAAATAGAAGAATTAACTCAAAATGTGCAGGATAGCTAAATGCATTCTTTGCAACAAGAGTCAGGGTTATCTTAGCTAAAGGGCTTACCAGGTGCCTGACTGATAAGTAAATACTGAACTCCTCAAGTTTCCTTCTCTGGCAGGCCAAGATGATATGTAATGAATCATTGATTTATAAACCCAGTGCTGCTTCTCACCTGTCTGTAATCAGACCCTTAAAAAGCTGTCATAGTATTACTAGATTTTCAAACGGGAAATTTTCTTCTTTAAAAAACAAATCCCTACATATTTCTAAACATCAGATGTCAAACCTTCTAAAATCATTTCACATCGACTGTCGTGCATTTTTAGAGGCAACTAAACACATTTCTGTCTTTGCTCTGCAGAAGTATTGAGAAAATAAGGGCTGGGTGTCCAGAAATGGCACTTATCAAACAGGCCTATAAAAAAGTTCTCTTTGTTGCGTGAGGTCACCGTGTGCAGACAGCACAGCCCGAAGTTAACAGATAAACATTTACAGCAGGACATTTATCTGATGTATTTGTAGCCAGGTGTGTATCAAGTATCTGACACCACATAGAATCCCTTTTTTAATACACTTTCTTTTATCTGATAAAATTATTGTCAGTAGCAATAAGGAAATGAATAATGATAATGGCCAGAAAAGAAATGAACTTTGTTTTCACGGCAATTCTTTTAAAAAGTAAATATTAAGGTGCAAAAAAGGAAATGTAATGGGTTCATATTTTAATATATTAATGTGTTTTTGAAAAAAAGAAACAACATACATGATGATTTGTTTCAGTAAGGAATAAAATATTTGCTAAGCCTTACCTTGGAAAAATCTGTCAACAATTTTCTCAAAAATTGATCTTGTCATAACTAATGGAAAAACACCTTTTATTAAGTTTAACTTAGAAATATTCTTCCAGTTGAAGCCAAAGATACACAAATATTTTGAAAAAGCATTTTTGAATGTAAAGGTAAGTGTGGCAGAGATTCATAAAAATCCCACGTTAAATTCAAAACTAAATTCAAAAAATTCTAATAGTATCCAAGCATTTGTTTTTGTGAACCCAAAAATCTTCCAACTCTTGACATGAATAAAGATAAAAGAAAAGTGCACTGGGTTGAACCATGTCCCCTGAAACTTCATGTCTACTCTGAAACTCTAAATGTGACCTTTGAGGTTGAACCTTTGAGGTTGAACCATGTCCCCTGAAACTTCATGTCTACTCTGAAACTCTAAATGGGGTCTTTGCAATATACTTAGTTAAGTTAAAAGGAAGTCATACTGAGCCCTAATCCAATGGCTAGTGTACTTATAAGAAAAGAAAACTGTGAGCAGGCAGCCACATGACGATGGAGACAGACATCTACAAGCCAGGGGACATTAGGGATCGCTGGCAACGACAAGAAGCTGAAAGAGGCAAGGACAAATTCTTCACTAGAGTTTTCCAAGGAAACGTGGCTCTGCCAACACCTTGATTTTGAACTTGTAGCATCCAGAATGGTGAGAGAATAAATCCTTGTTGTTTTAAGCTATTCAGTCATAATTTATTATGATAGCCCTAGGAAACTAAAACAGAGACAATCTCTGCGAATGCTCAGTACAGAAATACATGTTGATTATTCTGAATTCCAAGCACTTTGGCTATGTACTTTTAAGGTCTTTAGAAAAAAATCCAGTAGCATTATGTTCTCTTTTTGCCCTGTGGAATTTGCTAAGATGAAAACAGGAATTTAAGAAACAAAGAAGAAAGGGAATTGAAAAAAAAGAAAGAAAAATTAAAAATTCCAACTCTTTTTCCAATTGGAATAGCTGTGAGCAATCTTTTATTTCTCCTGGCATGGGAACTGTGAAATACAAGTTCTAATAGATCATACAGTACATATTATGACAATCTTTTATCTGTATCTATTTTCCTATAACAATTTAATTGGAGAATCCTGATGCTGGGGTCAAATATAAACAGCAAATGCCTTCTGTCACTTTTAGCAAAATGATTTACCTTCTACAGAAAATACGTGGGAGACCCTTATGAAATAAGTTATGCTAAAGAGAAACATTAACGAATTGATTTCCTATCTTTCCAGAAAGGCAAACTGCAATAGCTATTCAAAATACCTATTATGCCATACTTAGTCAACTTGGTATAATCAATGAATAAGATAAAAATACTTGGTAAAAATGGCACAAACCGTGATTGCATATATTTTTCCTGCATTTACCTAGAGTATCCCTTCCCATTACCACTTATTCACAAAACTCACTTTTTTCCCCAAATTGATAAAGCTGACTCTCTCAGACTTACATCCTAAGGGCCCTCACGCACTGATTTGTTTGGCAGAGTTTATGATATTCCAACCTTATCTTTTATCATGTTATCTATTACTCTTTTAAGTGGCTAGTGATTTTTCCCCTCTTAGTGATTTTTGCCTCTCTGCTTATGCTTAAGCCCTCTAACCCAAAGCCACTCCTTTCAACATAAAAATTTTTTCCAGTCATCAAGATATTCCGCCGCGTTCACAAAGCAACGCGGTCAGCCCTGTGCTCTTCCCCTCCGTGGCCCGTTCTTTTTAGGGTCCCGCACATTTCTGCTGCAATAAGCTGCATTCAAAATTTGCAACTTCCCCAAGGCCTTCTGTCTGAGTCCAATGTGCTGCTGCCTCGTGACATCCTCAGTAAACAAAAAATTAAAACACGCGTGTCTAATCTCAGTGGAAAAGAGGAAAGGAGGACAGAAAAGTGAAGCAAGATGGATCTCATGGGCTATTTTAAAAATAAGAGTATTTCTGCATAAAGCAAGCTGAGGGTAACAATAAAACCATAAGGAAACAAAAGCAATAGAAGCGAGGTGAGGAGGAGCCAACGATGAGAAAACAGCGTTTACAACCCACTGGCAAGAAATCTCCTAGCACTGCTCAGGAAGGCAGTTTAGCCTTATCTGTAGAAGCTGAACCCCAGCATGCCCTGTAATCCAGCAGTTCCGCTCCCAGCAGATATGCTGTTGGGCCACATGCGCTGTGAGTGTTACATCAGTAACGTTCACAGCAGCCCAAACTGGAAACTACCCAAATTTCAACAGCAGAATGTGTAATGCAATAAATACAGCAATGTGAGCAGGAGACAGACGCCAAGACCTCCAGTGGGTGCTGGACAATGTGGATACCGAGCTCTGTACAGACTTGGCTTTTTCCGGCTGATAATGGAGAAGGCTACTAAGCGACTGACTCTTGGGCACCACACACAGCATGGTGTGCTGGGATGATGCAGGTCCCAGGCAGGAGAGAGCAGGGCAGTAGGAGAATTCATCATGCTGCTCAGAACCGTGAGCTACTTAAAACTTAGGACCTGCGTTCCTCACCCTGCGGCTTGTGGGCCCTGGTGGCCAGCGCACCTTCGGGAGCAGGTGCAGGCCTGGTGTAGTCTCCTGTCCGGACAGAGTGAGAAAGGAACAGTGCAGGACACTGGCCTTCTCTGGCTGCGGTGCTGGTGTGGCTTTGGAGGCAGCACTGGCTGCGCCTGGGGATGCGGAAGCCGGCAGTGTGCCGTCCCTGACTGCTGGCCTCCTTTTCCAGGGTTTAGCAGGGCTGGGTGCTTCTCAGTTGTCTCAGGATCTGAGGAACATTTGAGTTCTCCTAGCTATATCTGGGACCTTGGCTGGCATTATGGGAATGAGACTCTACCACTCTGGAAGATTTACACTTGCAGATTTAATTGCAGGTGCCGAATTGCCGATGGTTGCCAAAGTTGGAATTAGTATGTTGAACAGACCTTATCCAGAGTTGTCATGTCCTAACTTGGACTCATAAAGGATTAAAAATCTCTAAACTTCTATTTTCAATGTATTAAGAGAAAAAAGTGGAAGATAGGAAAGAAAAACAAGACATAAAAAGACCAGACATATGTAGTCTGACATTCTAAGTAGGAAAAAAAAAGACACTGAACTTGGTGAACTCATACAATTTCATGCTTATATATTGATGTTACCTCTTCTTTCTGTATCTATAAGTAAAAATTTAAGGGGTAAAATTTTAGGTGTCAACATTGGGGGCCCTGACACCTCATTCAGAAGAACAGTATGAAAATCTCTTAAGAGATTTAGGATATCTATTCTTTTGCTTATATTGGAGCACAGACCTACTCCGAAATTATGTTAAATGAAATATGTAATAGCAATGAAAATAAAGTTTACTACAAATAAAAAAAAGTTTAAAAAATAAAACTTCTAATTTATTTCTGGAATTTTCCATTTACTATTTTCAGACTGTGGTTGACCACTAGTAACCGAAACTATAGATATGGGGGGGACCACACTGTCTAAATGTCACAAGCACAATGTTAAGCCAAAGTAGCCAGACTCAAAAGAATATATACTATATGGTTCCAGGTATATAAAGTTCAAAAACAGGTAGAAATAAATGAGCAAACGACATATGTCAGGATAATGGATCCTTCGGGAAGGAAAAAGGGGTAGTGACAGGGGAGGGGACAGTTCAAGGTATAAGGTACGAGTAACTTTCTCTTTCTTGATCAAAATGATAGTTACGTAAACACTCATCTTCTGATAATTCATAAAGCTTTTCACTTATGGTCTTTGTATTTTCCTGTATATATGTTATATTTCACAACAGATAAAAAATTAAAAAAGAATCCAATCCAGTACATTCCTTGCAAAGAAATAAAGCTAAGAGTCCCGTGCCAGGGCGCAGATAATGATGACAAGATGGTCAGATCTTTTGCTTGCTGAGATACCAACCAGTCTGAAATCTGAAAAATTAGGAACTTTAGGACTGGTAAGAAATTGAATTCCCTGGAGGAATTTTTTTCATCCTGGATAAAAACAAGGGTGAAGTAGGTATCAGATACCAAATTTGGCCTTAGCCTATACTTTTTTAAATTTCAAAAGCTGTATTTCCACAGAAAGAAAATATACTTTAGTCCTAGAGGTCTTGAAAACTACCTCTATTCTCAAGTCGCACCCTTTCCTCTACCTATGTTTTTCTTGTACCCCATTATAGCAGACACAGAGCACCTCCTCCCAGATGGACCCGTCCACCAGCAGAGGAGGACGCCCTCGCCTAGCCCACACGGAGATCTTGCCCTCTCCACCATCTCCTACTTTTTCCTCTTTTCAGTCTCTCTACTCATTTTTTTTTTTGAGAAAGAGTCTCACTGTGTGCCCT
The DNA here is from genome assembly GCF_027406575.1 of Nycticebus coucang. NCBI lineage: Eukaryota > Metazoa > Chordata > Mammalia > Primates > Lorisidae > Nycticebus > Nycticebus coucang. The sequence continues at coordinate 30,630,692 of NC_069780.1, forward strand.
GGGTAGAGTGCCGTGGAGTCACAGCTCACAGCAACCTCAAACTCCTGGGCTTAAGAGACCCCCTTGCCTCAGCCTTCCAAGTAGCTAGGCACCTGCCACAACAGCCTGCTAGTTTTTCTATTTTTAGTAGAGAAGGAGTCTCGCTCTTTTTTTTTTTTTTTGTAGAGACAGAGTTTCACTTTGTCGCCCTCGGTAGAGTGCCGTGGCGTCACACAGCTCACAGCAACCTCCAACTCCTGGGCTTAGGCGATTCTCCTGCCTCAGCCTCCAGAGTAGCTGGGACTACAGGCACCCGCCACAACGCCCGGCTATTTTTTTTGTTGCAGTTCGGCCGGGGCTGGGTTTGAACCCGCCACCCTCGGTATGTGGGGCCGGCGCCCTGCTCACTGAGCCACATGCGCTGCCCAACACTACAAGAACTCCTGTATATCCATCACCTCTGCCTCCTCTGCTCAAGTTTCATCAGTTGCCTTAATAACATTATAACAAAAAAGATCACAGGCTGCAACCAGTTGTTACATCTCTTCAGTCTCTTCCAAAGTGAACAGCTCCTCCGTCTTTCACTGACATTCTTAAAGATTACAGAGATTCAAAATGGCAGGAAATTCAAAGACTTTAGCAAAAGGGAATAGTCTGTTGCTTCCTCATAATTAGATCCAGGTCACCTGCTTTTGGCAGCACAAACAGAAATGATGCTACGTTATGTCACTCTGTCTCATTAGTGATGATCATCACCTAATCAAGAAACCATATCTACTAGGTTTCTCCACTGTATTTTTTCTCCATTATAATTAATACGCATTTTGTTGAACAATGCTGCAAGGCTATAGAAATAGCCCATAGTTCATGCTACTTCACCTTCTAGTTTTACTATCTACTCGTATTTCTTGCCTTAATTATTTACATCTATGGTAGTAGTCACATGTTTGTTTTTTTCTAGTTCCATCATTCCTTCTCCATTTATTAGTAAGCATTTCACTTGAGGAATAACTTTCCTTTCTCTCCCATGTTTTATTCATTTATTTGTTTATATCAGTGCACACTCAAAAACATTTCTATCATGTTTAATAGGTTATAAACTTTTACTGTCATTATTTATTTTGATGCTCAAATTTTCCCAGATTTGGCCAGTGGGAGCCCCAGGACACTGGCCCCTGTGTTCTCTTCAAGTGTCAGTCATTCCTGAGTACCTCTTTACTTCCGAGCATAGTGAGATATTCCAGGCTCCAGCCCGGGGATCAGTCATTTTTCCAGAGAGCCCTGATTCCCGTTAGTAGACCCATGGTATTCAGAAACCAAGCTATGGGCTCTAGCTCTGCTCATTGCTACTAGAAGTCACTCTTTCTAAGAGCTCTGGGAAAGAGCTAGGAAATGTGATGAAAGAACAAGGAAGTGTTTGTGTCTGTTATGTGACTATTACTATATCTATACATACTAAAAATCATACGTTCACACTATTAGCTTCCCCATCTGTGAAAAGGCTGGCTCCCACTACTTCAATATATTTACTTACCTGTTCGGTTGCCTATATGTATACAGCCCATCTCCTGAGCCCCACTGGCCAGCATTACCACATGGCTCTGGCATGGTTCCCAGTCACACATTTTTTCTAAAGAGCTACTTGGATTCACCATCCCTAGTTCCTCACCTTCAGCCATCTGCGACCCACGACAATCTGATTTTCAACTTGGTCAAAGTGACCAGTGACCTCCTTGCTGCCAAATCTAAAGGATCTTTCTTAATTCTTTTCTAACTCGAGCTCCCCTGTAGCATTTGGCACTCTTTGAACATGCCCTGCTTCTTAAAATACTCTCTCCCTCTGGCGTCTGTAACTCCCCCACTCAAACTGAGTTTCCCTCCACCTCTTCAACCATCCCTCCTCAGATTCCTCTACAGCTCCTTCCCCTCCTACTCTTACTTATCATGATTCCCTGGGGGTCTGCCCTCGCTCCTGTCTCTGGGTGGCCCCTCAGTTCATGTCCTACCCTGACTACGATTAACTAGGTTCTGCTGACTCTTACATCTATACCCTTAACCCAGATCCGATTCCTAAGCTCCTACATAATGAAATGCCCATCAAATATTATGACTTGGGTGTCTCTCAATCACTCCACACATAATACATCTAACACTGAAATAATTTCCACCCTACCCTATCTCCCAAACCTGTTCTTCTTTGTGAGTAATTCAACCCAAAGAACAGAACTGCCATCTGTTCAGCAGCCAAAACCAGCAACTGAGGAAACATTCTTAACTCCTTCTTTTCTCCCACCCCCATATCATCAAGCCTGATGATATTACCTCTTAAATCTCTATATCCTCGGCGATTCGGTAGACTGAGCAATCATCATTTTGTGCCTGAATTACCACCTCAGTCTTCTCACTGGCCCTCCACTCTTGCCATTCTTTCATTCTGATCTACACAACCTTTGTAAAATCATTCCAAGAACACCATTGCCTTGGGAGAGTGCTGATTCCTTCCCTTGGCTCACTAGGCCTTGAAGGAGCTTGTCTTAGCCTACCTGTACAACATCATAACTTGTTCTTCAACTTCAAACCCAATATAGCTGCCCTGAAATTTCTCACACTTCTACAAACACGCAATATTCCTCCGAGTTTTTGGGCCTTCACATATTCATTTCCCTCTGCCTCTTTCTACGTTGCTTGGCCAAATTCAATGTATCCCTCAAACAGAGAAGTGACCTTCTCTGGAAATCTTCCCAGCCTGCCCCTGCTCTGTGCCTCCCCAGTTCTCTCGCTGTCTCTAGAATGTTTATCCCACCTTATCATGGGGCCTTATTTAATGATTTAACTTTCCAAGCACATTATTATCTCAGAGAGAAATGGAAGCAGTGTCTTATTCACAGCTCTATTCCCAGGGCCCAGCAAAACAGCTGAAACATGGTGCATGTGCCCTAAGTATTCACTGAATGAATGAGCCTCAAAAATAACTCAAACTCAATGGCAGCAACAGCCAAAAAAGCACATTTCACACGTGCATTCACACAAGACGTGGGGTCATACATCTTCCTTCACTCTTGCTGCTGCTCCGTGCAAAGGCTGGCAATATTATGTCTAACGAAAAATGATGCGACCATATTACTCTGAATAAAAATAAAATTATTTTCACAAATAGAAAAGAAAGTTTTTCTGCTTTCTCTATCATAAATGGAAATGGTCATGAATTTTACATTTTCATGAAGACAACACAGGCAATTCAACATGTGAGAGGACACACGTTCTCTGCCAAGCAGGTTAGAGTAAGAGCGAACGTTCTGGCCCTTTAGACAGGCCCACGACATTCTCCCTGTGTACATGCACACTCTCACATGACACATGCACAACACACGCTCACAGAGTCTCGGAAAATATATAGCACGATTGAACAAGAAAGATAGGAGGCTGTGTGCGGTGGCTCATGCCTGTAATCCCAGCACTCTGAGAGGCCAAGGCATGTGGACTGCTTGAGCTCAGGAGTTCCAGTTCAGCCTGAGCAAGAACAAGACCTGGTCTCTACTGAAAATGGAAAAACTAGCCAGGCACAGAAGTGGGTGCCTGTAGTCCCAGCTACTTGAGAGGTTGAGATAGGAGGATTGCTTGAGCCCAAGAGTTTGAGGTTGCTGTGAGCTAGGATGACACCATGGCACTACCCAGGGTGACAGAGTGAGACTCTGTCTCAAAAGAAAAAAAAAAAAAAAAGGAGATGAGCTCCTGAAGGACATAGCTAGCCCCAAACTTATCTTGTTGTCTGGCCCACAGGTGAGGGAATACCAAATGCAAGAGGTGAACACCGAAGGTCGATGCTGAGAAAAGAAGGAAATCTAAGAAATGGGTTAATCTGGGCGGCACCTGTGGCTCAGTGAGTGGGGCGCCGGCCCCATATACCAAGGGTGGCGGGTTCAAACCCGGCCCCGGCTGAACTGCAACCAAAAAATAGCCGGGCGTTGTGGCGGGTGCCTGTAGTCCCAGCTACTTGGGAGGCTGAGGCAAGAGAATCGCTTAAGCCCAGGAGTTGGAGGTTGCTGTGAGCTGTGTGACGCCACGGTACTCTACCCAGGGCCATAAAGTGAGACTCTGTCTCTACAAAAAAAAAAAAAATGGATTAATCTTCTCTCTACTGACTATATGCTATGGGCCAAATCCAAGTTATCTCATTCTTCCTGTCCCTACTTTAGAGATTAAGTAGCCTTTAGTTAATAAATAACAAAGACCGGTCCTTTCCAATTCTTAGTCCTATATCTCAGACTGGGCAGGACTGAAAAATTAGAAAACGCTATGGTAGAAACATCATATTTAGATGATTAGAAAACAATTAGAAAACAAAAAAATTATAAAACAGTATGGTAGAAACATCATATTTAGAAAAAAGACAAGAAATAAGTAAATGTTAAAAATTATTGGTTTGGAGAGTAGGAAGTAAGGATAGGAAATGTTAGGCAAAGGATCTTGCTTTTCATGTGAACCTTCTAGTAATATTAATAATTGAGCTTTAAAATTATACATATGGGCTTGGCGCCTGTAGCTCAAGCAGCTAGAGCGCCAGCCACATACACTGGAGCTGGCAGGTTCAAATCCAGCCAGGTCCCGCCAAACAACAATGACAACTACAACCAAAAAATAGCTGGGTGTTGTGGCAGGTGCCTGTAATCCCAGCTACTTGGGAGGCTGAGGCAAAAGAACCTCTTAAGCCCAAGAGTTGGAGGTTGCTGTGAACTGTGATGCCACGGCACTCTACCCAGGGGGATAGCTTGAGACTCTGTCTCAAAAATAATAATAATAAATAAATAAATAAAATTATACATATGTATTACTTTGATATAAAACATAATTAAAAGCATAGCAGGGGACTATTGACAAAATAATATATAAAGTCTGGTCCATTAAAAAATATAAATACACACATATACAGAGAAGATTTTGAATGTAGTTAATAGAGACTATCTCTGAGTGGTGGGGTTATATGAGTTTTGTTGGTTTCTTCTTTTTCTACAAAGATCTGTATTGCAATTTTAACAAGAAATATAATTTTTTCACTAAATATTTTAAAGAACTTACCTTTGCTGATTTCTCAATAGTTAAGCCTCCATCCAATTCAAAAAGAATTGTCATGTTGTACCCAGTCTGGTTTCCATGTCCGTGAGGCCACCAAGTTTCTACAGTAACATTCTTTAAGATATAACATAAGTCATTTTAACTGATGTATCATATTTTCAGCAAAATAATATAACTCAACCAGAATGTTTATTGCAGCCCAATTCATAATTGCTAAGTCATGAAAGGAGCCCAAGTGCCCAGCAACCCATGACTGGATTAATAAATTGTGGTATATGTACACCTTAAAAAAAAGATGGAGACTTTACCTCTTTCATGTTTACATGGATGGAGCTAGAACATATTCTTCTTAGCAAAGTATCTCAAGAATGGAAGAAAATGTATCCAATGTACTCAGCCCTACTATGAAACCAATTTATAGCTTTCACATGAAGGCTATAACCCAATTATAGCCCAAGAATATGGGAAAGGTGGATAGGAAGGGGAGAGGAGGCAGGAGGATGGGTGGAGGGAGGGTGACTGGTGGGACTACACCTACAGTGCATCTTACAAGGGTACATGTGAAATTTACTAAATGTAGAATACAAATGTCTTAACACAGTAACTAAGAAAATGCCCTGAAGTCTATGTTGACCTGTTTGATGAAAATACTTCAAATTGTATATAAAACCAGCCCATTGTACTCCATAATTGCATTAATGTACAAAGCTATGATTTAATCAAAAAATAAAAAACAAAAAATAATAAATAAATAAATAAGAAAAAATACTATAACTCAGAGCATTATAGTATATATTAATTTCTCATATTGTCAAACAGAAACTCTAGGTTCTAAAACAACATAAGTCTCCCTACTTAAATTATGCCAAATCACACCAATCCATTGGTAATATTTTGAAATCAACATGCAAAGACTTTAGCATAGATTTATGCATCAAAAGGAAAGGAAAGAGCAAAATAACATGTGTATTCAGAAAAGCAACTGTTTAGGCCAAGCACCATGGCTCACACCTGTAATCCTAGCTCTCTGGGCAACCAAAGCAGGTGGATCACTTGTGCTCATGAGTTCGAGACCAGCCTGAGGAACAGCGAACTCCCCATCTCCAAAAACAGTAGCCAGGTATTGTGACAGGCTCCTGTCCTCCTACTACTTGGGAGGCTGAGACAAGAGGATTACTTGAGCCCAAGAGTTAGAGGTTGCTGTGAGCTATGATGCCACAGCATTCTACCAAGTGGCAACAAAGACTCTGTTTCAAAAAAAAAAAAAAAAACACTCTTCCTATCTCTAACACTCAAGCTTACATTTTACTCTACATTCTTAACACTTGGAATAGGACTTTAAAGTTTACTCTTCTATCGAGCCACGTTCTAGAAATCATTTTGAGCTCTTCCTTCATCTGAACAGTTACCGAACATTATTTTGCTCCACTCTTTCCAGCTCATAATCACAATTAGTGGAATAAGAAAAGGAAGAAGAAAAGGTCAAATTCATTCCACTTCAACCTATGAAGGATCATGAATTTAGAATTAGAATTCTACCTATAGGATAAGCACAAATGTTCAAATAATTGACAATAACCAAAAATAATTCCCTCTACTAACTAGAAAGCATAGAATGTATTTTGAATTCAGGATACTATAAATACTGTACAAAAAAATAAAATATAGGGCAGCGCCTGTGGCTCAGTGAGTAGGGCACCGGCCCCATATACCGAGGGTGGTGGGTTCAAACCCGGCCCCGACCGAACTACAGCAAAAAAATAGCCAGGCATTGTGGCGGGCACCTGTAGTTCAGCTACTAAGGAGGCTGAGGCAAAAGAATCGCCTAAGCCCAGGAAATGGAGGTTGCTGTGAGCTGTGTGATGCCTTGGCACTCTACTGAGGGCGATAAAGTGAGACTCTGTCTCTACAAAAAAAATAATAATATAATATAATATAATAATAATGATAAAATGAGTGAAAAAGTTGCCAAATTTATCACAGTCTCCATTTTCTTAATCTTACAATTTGACTAAAGCCATTCTTTATCTCACACTCACACAAAATATATAAGAAGTTTAAAAATAGAGGAGAAAATGAAAAATAGAAATAGTGAAAGCATATTTTTTTCCTTTCACACTCTGTCCATTCTTTCTTTTTCTTTTGAATGGGTACTGCTTTTCATCTAGTGCTACTCAGGAAGTGTTATCATTCACCTTGTTAATTTTCACAAACAGCTCAACAATCCTTTCCCCGGGTTGAAGTTCAATGTTGTACATCTGATTTGTTTGCAATTTAGGAATGGATACGATCACTTTACCACCCACTGACTTTGAGCTAACAACATCAAAAGAAGACTCTATTTCAAGATTCCACTCCTGGGCACTGTTATCTAAAGCATAAAGAGAAAAAGAAAAATATATATAAAATATGATAAGCATTACCCCTGCACTTCTCAGAACTCATCTCTAAACCACGAAGTGCAGGCTGGGCACACCTATAATCCTAGTGCTCTGGAGGCCAAAGCAGGTAGATCACTTGAACTCAAGAGTTCGAGACCAGCCTAAGCAAGAGCAAGACTTCATCTCTACCAAAAATAGAAAAACAAGCCAGGCATGGGGCACACACCTATAGTCCCAGCTACTCAGGAGGCTGAGGCAAGAGGGTTGGTTGCTCAATCCCAGGAGTTTGAGGTTGCTGTGAGCTATGATACCTCAGCACTCTAACCAACGTGACAGAGTGAGACTCTGTCTCCAAAAAAAAAAAAAAAAATCCCACCAAGTGCTCCACCATGCTGTCATAATCAAATGTTTATGAAAAATGTTTAATCTTTAGAGTTTAATCCTTATTCTGAAAAGGAATAACCAAAATTACATATTTTATATGGACTTCCACTCTAAAAACATTGCAAGTCATAAAAACTTTATAAACAGTATATAAACAGAAAATGGCAAATAGAAATTTAACATAAATTTTCCAAGAAGATATACATTTGCTCCTTTTTATAAGGTAACAGGAAAATATTGAAGCTTTTAAAGCTATGTAATAATCTATAAATTTATAGGTATTAGAATTAACCGAATGTGGGCAGCGCCTGTGGCTCAGTGGGTTGGGCGCCAGCCCCATATACCGATGGTGGCGGGTTCAAACCCGGCCCTGGCCAAACTGCAACAAAAAAATAGCCAGGCGTTGTGGCAGGCACCTGTAGTCCCAGCTAATTGGGAGGCTGAGGCAAGAGAATCGCCTAAGCCCAGGAACTGGAGATGGCTGTGAGCTGTGTGATGCCATGGCACTCTACTCAGGGCAATGAAGTGAGACTCTGTCTCTACAAAAAAAAAAAAAAAAAAAGAATTAACTGAATGTGAAAAATTAGAGATGCATTTTAAACATAGCTAATTCATGCAAGAAATATTTACTGTGCCATGTGCCTCCCCAACTGCTGGAAAGTAAACAGCGACCAGGATAGACATGGACCCTTCCCCCATGAACTCAAAGTAAATGGAACATAGATAAGTTCAAAAGTGCGATGATACCGGGATGGAGAAGTAGAAGGCTGTTGAGAAATATACATGTGAACTATGGGAGCACTTCTAACACGGAGGGTAAGGAAGGCTTCCATTCGAAAGCAGCGTCTAGCTGAAACCAGAGAGGGCCTCAGCCAAGCCGGGAGGAAGCTGACAAGTATTCTGGGCACAGAGCAGAGTGTGGAGACCCAGGAGTGAGTGAGAGCAACCCCAGAACAAAGAACCTGGGCAAGGACGAAGCCAGGAAGGGGGGCTGCATGACTGACGCACGAAGCAGGGTCCAGATCACACTGGGTCTTTTAGGCTAAGTGAGAAGCTTGGCAGTTTCACCCTAGATCAATGGGGAGTCACTGAAGATTTTTCATCAAAAAAGAGTAACATGATCAGATGCACATTTTATAAGAATCGCTAAGGGCCCAAGCACAATGATATACCAGTATGCACGCAGAAAGAAGCAGAAAGACACAAAATCTCTATCTGTGCAAAAAGATGTCGAAAGTGACTCTTGGAAAATCCAGAAAGAGAGAAGAGGCAAAGAAGAGGGGCAAAACAGCACAGAAGGGGAGGGTGATAGGGAAAAAGAAAGGTCAGGGAGCTGCCGTGAGGAATGGAGCTTTGGGTATAGAACTGGGCGGCAGGGCAGAATATTCCCTGAGAGCTTTAAAGGAGAGTTTTATATATGTGCAACATAACCCTTTCTTCCACCTCCTGTAAAATTTACATTGTTTGATGTCTCTGGAATTGGATTTGTGTTTGATTTTGATTTTTAAATAAGACAGAGTGCTAAGACAAAATCTGGGCAAAAGCTTTTTTTAGGTTACATTGAAGGAACCATTGATGAGACCAAAAAAAGGCTGGAGAGACAGGGGAGTAGAGCCAGCAGTGAAGGTTCTCATTCTTTACCACCACAGACAGGAAGAAGAGCAGTGACTCATGCAGATACGCTTTAGTTTGGACCATATGGGGCAAGACCTGGAGGGAGTTCCTGTGTAACAACTTCTACCTTCCTGTCTGAAGAAGGGGAGGGAGAAGGTTATCAGCTGATAAATATCTCAGGGACCCTTTTCCTACAAAGAAAGAGAGGATGGATAATTATGGCTTTGCTGCAAAAGAAAGAATCAAAAAGGCTAACATGCTGATTGATGACCTAAGAGTTTATAACTGGCCCTGCTCACAACTGTAGGACCACGCCAGGCCTGTTCTAAAGATGATCACACACAAGCCCATCGTTTGCATCTCCCATCAGCCAAAAGCATAGGTGGATTTGATGCATACCAAAGTAAAATTAACCCTGGACTTAAGAATTATTTTTATCAACTAACTAATTAATTCTAAGAAACACTAGTCAACAAGCCCTGAGTTACGTTTGTTCTGATCCAGCCAGTCTTGCAGGTTACCCACTCACAGCCTCAGGTTTTGAATCTATCAGCTGATGGATCACCTAGTGTTCATCAGAGTCTAGAACAGAGTAGAGAGTGACTCTACTCTCTCATCAGTGTTTGATTCCCTCTGCTTAACAGCAAACTATGGTTATTGGGTCAAAACTTTTAAATAAAGTTTTCTTGGAACATAGCTGCTATGAACTAAATGGTATCCTCCCTCAATTCATATGTTAAAGGCTTAATACCCTGCTTTTCATGAGGTAACTAAGGTTAAGAGATCATAAGAGTGGGGCAGTAATCCAATAGGACTGTGGCTTCCTAAGAGGAACAGCCTTCTCCTCCCACCCCCCACCATGAGGACACAGCAAGAAGGCAGTGGTCTACAAGCTGGAGAGAGAGCCCTCACCAGGAAACTGGCCAAGCACTTTAATCTTGGACTTTCAAGCGTCCAGAACTGTGTGAAATAATTTCTGTTATTCAAGCCACCCTGTCTACGATAACAAAAGTTAGGGCAGCCGAACAGCCTGTTATTTATTTAATAAAACAGCCACGTTCATTTGTTTACATATCGTCTTTGCTTACCTTTGCACTGTAACAGCAGAGTTCTGTAGTTGCAATAGGTGACAAATGGTCCCAAAAGGCTATGTCAGTGTGCTGATCCCTGCCCTAGAATATTCCCCTCAAAAGGCCATTCTAAACATTCTTTAAATATCTCTCAAGACAACAAACATGTGCCTCACAAAATAGCCTTCCCTCTTTTGCTAGACTTAGCTATTCTAAAGACCTTCTTTACACTAATTTGAAATTGACTTCTCTTTAATTTCTACCTAAAGATTTTAATTCTGCCCTCTGAGCACCTACCAAACAAGCAGGCCCCTTTGCTGTCATTTCCTCTTCTGTTAGAGAATCACTTATAAGTGACAGCCTCTGGCAGGAAAACAACTAGTGCAATTCCCAAAGTCATTGGCAAAATTCTTAATTTCCCTTGCTTTGAACATGGAAGGTTCCCAAGTAAACCCACACTCCTTTGGACCACAACTCTTGAGTATCACACAGTAACAAAATTAAAGCTGCAGAATTAAAAACACAACATGAAGATCCAGGGGCCTATAATGTCACCACCATATCCTGCACCAACATATTTTTGTCCTCTTCTTTGAAAGGAGTAAAGCCCTTCCTTCTAGCAGCACATGGAAAGCTAATTAGGGTCACAAAGCACAATGTCTCAAATGACCAGTAATTCTCCTGCTAGTATTTGGTCACTTCTTTTCACTTACTAAGTTTAAAATGTATAAATCCTATTTCTAGTTAAGGAGAGCTCCATCTGATAAATTAAGACCCATTTCCAGAATACAGATCCCCATTCTGTCCATCTTAGCACTAGTGAGGTGTCATTTCCTGAAGAACAACTGTCATCCCCAGCTCTCCCGAAGTGGAATGCAAGATCATTTCAGATTTGGACAATGTGCTGGAGGTGGGAGTAGGAAAGAAGAAGGACTGCTGTATCACCCAGATTCCTCTACACAGCTCACCCTTCCCAATTACACCGACTTTTGCATCCTCTCCTCATCCTAACTAAATAATTCTAGGCCCAAACAGGTCAGAAACTCCTTACCAAAACAGGTGTACAGGTAAGGCTGGCATGCCCTCTCTACAGTGTGAGGCCCTGTCTAGCCTGAAGGATCAGGGATACTCTCACTGGTGTCCTGTGCCCAAGCAGAAGAGATTATTGACTGCAGCTTGTTCATAGAATCTCAACTAGGAAGCCCCTTCCCCCCCACCCCCAAGGATGGCAGAAAATGTGGTTCTGCACACTGATTCATTTTAAGGTTTTACCAGAGCTGACTAAGTGAAGTTTCTTTAAGAAAAAGGTGGGGCAAGAGGCAGACCAGAAGCAGCCTGCACTTGCTGCTCTCAAGAGGAGGGTCAAAGGTTGTGGGGTAGAGGTTCACTTGCAGCTGGGCCATCTTGGAGACAGCATTATGAAACATAGGAGAAGTGAAGACACACACCAAAATGGAGGAGAGAGGTGGGGTGATCTGTTCAGCAAGATCAGAAGGTAGCTGGGGGAAGCAACCACATATGGGGAAGGGTCACGGGAGAGACCCCAGGACTCTTGAGCTTCATCGGGGCTTCCCTAACACAGCAGGCCTCTGAACTGATCAGGGAGCTGCTTAGAGACTATGCAGCACCATTACATTAGAGTGGGCACAGTAGGGTCCCATTGGCTTTTGACATTGGGTCAAAACACCAACAGACACCATTCCGTGCTCTCAGCCCCAGAGTGCTGAAAGGGGCTGCAGAAGGGTCATCTCCACTGCAGCTACCTCCCCATTGCCCTTCCTGGCCAGAGAAGGAGCAGAAAGGACAGGCCCTCCCACGTGCACTGTGACTGGATGCTGTGCACACCCAGGTCCCCACTGACCACCTCCCAGGTATCTGAGCAGAGCAAGTGCCCACCTGCTCTCAGCATCTGCAACTGACATTTTGCTATCTCAACAACATCATCATAGCCACCTGAGTAGTATGACAGCAGCTGCCTCAGTTGGACCTGGGCAAAAGAACAGTTCCAGCCACTGTGACTCCCCAGGAGGGTACAGAGCATCTCTACAGCTCCACTAGCTGCAAATGACCCAGTTGCTGTGGCTCAACAAGCCACCCTGCCACTGGCTACAGTCCCACAACCTGACTAGGCACCAGCCTAGACACCCCCCTTGGTGCCTATCAAGGTCCCACACTTCACACAGGCATTCACCAAGTTCCCATAAGCCTCCCTGCCTCCAGCTGCAGTCCCGCAACATGCCCAAGTCCCACCAAGGTCCCACAACCTTCCCAGGCACCAGCCTACCTCCCACAACCCACCTGTAAACCTGCAACGGTCCCGTATCCTACACAGGCACCACAAAGCTTCTGAAACCTACCTAAGTGCTGCCCGTTACAAGAAGAACTGGTACCTGGCCTACAAAAATAATTTCATAACATTCAGAAGGGCATCCTCCCTAACACAGTCAAAGATGCAACAACAACAAAAAAAGAAAACTACAGATCAATATCCCCTATGAACACAGATGCAAAAATCCTCAACAAAATACTAGCAAACTGAATTCAATACCACAATAAAAAGATAATTCATCATAATGAAGTGGGTTTCATCCTATAGATGCAAAGATGGTTCAACATACCCAAATCAGTAAATGTGATTTACTGCATAAACAGAAGTAAAAGCAAACACCATATGATCATCTCAATAGATCCTAAAAAGCACTCAGCCACAAGAGAAAGAAATAAATATCATCCAAATCAGGAAAGGGAAGTCAAACTATCCTTTTTTGCTTATGATATGATCTTGTATCTAGAAAACCCTAAAGACTCCACCAAGAGATTCCTAGAATTAATAAATAAATTCAGCAAAGTCTCGATTGTGCAATTAAAAAGTATGTCTTAAGGGTGGAGCAAGATGGCAGCCGAGTAACAGCTTCCTTGCATCTGGGAACCGTGAGTCTGGGGATATAGGACTCCAGGCATCTCTGGCTGGTGGGATCTGCCTATCATCACCCCTGAGAGGATACAGGGAGTCAGCGAGAGACTTCTGGACCCCAAGAGGAGGACTAAAACAGTGGAAAACCGGCAAGTGGTCGCGTGTGTTCAATCCGCCTAAACCCGCCCGCAACTGTAAGTTCAGTAGCAGCGAGACTGCAAACCAGAAAGGCCTTACCTGTGAACTGTTTTGGTGTCTTTGGACTTGGCACTCAGCTGAACTGCCTTGGGGAGAGCCTGAGCGGGAGTGCGGAGAACTCTGGCCTTTGTCTAGGGCCCCAGTCTGAGCCGCTGAGCCAGACGGAGCTAATAGAGTTTGGCTGCGGGTCACAGGCAGACATTGTGAGCGATCTGCCCTGGCAAGCTCCGCCCTCAGGGTCCCAGAGCTGGAATTGGGTGGGAGCTGGTAACCCAGCGACCAAGTAGCCTAAGGGCGGGATCTGAGCCGCCTTGCAGCCCTAACCCTCGGGGGCAGAGGGAGACCAGTTTTGACACACAGGGTAAGTGGATAGCCACTTCAGCAGTGATTCCAGCAACAAGCACTTCCCTGAGAAAGCTTCTGCTCAGTAAGTGAACAAGTTCAAAGTGCCTTTTAAGTGGGCTGAAGAGAGATTTAGGGTGTCTACCTGCTGGGGTTCGAGAAACTAGCAGCCTCCAGTCGTATCAGAACTGTGATTAACATCTCATACCCCAGAAGACCACGTGTTGCCCAGACAATATTCAATTCCATATACATACTGCTTTGTTTTTGGTTGCGTGTGTGTTTTTTTTTGTTTCTTTGTTTGGTTTTTTTTTTTGTTTGGTTGTTTTTTTTGTTTATTTTGACGTTCTAGATTGTTGTTTTGTTTTTTAAGTTCAACCTTTTCCATACAGATCCTTTTTCTTTCTCAATTTTTCTAGTTTAATTATAATTTCCCATTGCTGCCTATTTCAATAATCTGAACTTCATTTTTGTTAGTGTTTCTACCACTATTATTTGGTTTTTCCAGCCAATTTTATCCCGTAAAGTTTTCTGTTTGCTTGTTTTGGTTTGATTTATAGCATTTTTGTCTTTCCTCTCTACTTGGTGGAGGTGGGGTACTGTGTCTGATCAGGTTAGCAAAGAGCTGCTGACCTCAAGGGAACCACCCCACTTGGCACCCCCAGAAGGTGTTTTTTTTTTTAAGGTTGTATCAAAGTACCCTACTGTACACCTATATTGCTCTGTCTCCCTCTTTCTGTGCCTCTCTTCTTTTTGTCAATATTCCTTTCACCCAACCACTCTCCTTTCTCTATTTTTCTTTTTTTTCATTTTTTTTTTTTCTTATCACTCAGTCCTCATTTCTTTCATCGCTTTTTTGCTCTTAAACCTTCTCACCCTTCTGGTCCTGTAACCCTTAGTCCACAGGCACAAGAACTTAAAGAGCAAGAGGAATTGAAAGGAAAATTAGGGCAAGTAAACAGATAAAAGAAATCACCCATGAGGAAGAATCAGCAGAAAACTCCAGGCAACATGAAGAACCAGTCCAGAACTACCCCGCCAAGGGACCATGAGGTAGCTACTGCAGAGGATTCCACCTATACAGAAATGTTAGGAATGACAGAAAGGGAATTTAGAATACACATGTTGAAAACAATGAAGGAAATGATGGAAACAATGAAGGAAACTGTTAATAAAGTGGAAAATAACCAAAAGGAAATTCAAAAACAGAATCAAATAAGAGATGAACGATATGAAGAATATAAAAAGGATATAGCAGAGCTGAAGGAAATGAAACAGTCAATCAGGGAACTTAAAGATGCAATGGAAAGTATCAGCAACAGGTTAGACCATGCAGAAGAAAGAATTTCAGAGGTAGAAGACAAAGTTTTTGAGATAACTCAGATAGTAAAAGAGGCAGAAAAGAAGAGAGAGAAAGCAGAACGTTCACTGTCAGAATTATGGGACTTTATGAAGCGTTCCAACATACGAGTTATAGGAATTCCAGAAGGGGAAGAAGAATGCCCCAGAGGAATGGAAGCCATACTAGAGAATATTATAAAAGAAAATTTCCCAAATATCACCAAAGATTCTGACACACTGCTTTCAGAGGGATATCGGACCCCAGGTCGCCTCAACTCTAACCGAGCTTCTCCAAGACACATTGTGATGAACCTCTCCAAAGTCAAGACCAAAGAAAAGATTCTGCAAGCTGCCAGGAGTAAGCGCCAGTTGACCTACAGGGGCAAATCCATCAGATTGACCGCAGACTTCTCTAATGAAACTTTCCAAGCAAGAAGACAATGGTCATCTACCTTTAATCTACTTAAACAGAACAATTTTCAGCCCAGAATTCTGTACCCTGCTAAGCTAAGCTTCAAAATTGATGGAGAAATCAAATCATTTACGGATATACAAACATTGAGGAAATTCGCCACAACAAGACCAGCTCTACAGGAAATACTTCAACCTGTTCTGTGCACTGACCACCACAATGGATCAGCAGCAAAGTAAGAACTCAGAAATTAAAGGACAGAACCTAACCTCCACACTGATGCAAAAGATAAAACTAAGCAATGGACTCTCACAAAATAAGACGAATAGAATACTACCACACTTGTCAATTATCTCAATAAATGTTAATGGCTTGAATTCCCCACTGAAGAGACATAGATTGCTTGACTGGATTAAAAAACACAAGCCATCCATTTGCTGTCTGCAAGAAACACACCTGGCTTCAAAAGACAAATTAAAGCTCCGAGTCAAGGGTTGGAAGACAATTTTTCAGGCAAATGGAATTCAGAAGAAAAGAGGAGTTGCAATCTTATTTTCAGATACATGTGGATTTAAAGCAACTAAAGTCAAAAAAGACAAAGATGGTCACTTTATATTGGTCAAGGGAAAAATACAACAAGAAGACATTTCAATTCTAAATATTTATGCACCCAATTTAAATGCTCCCAGATTCTTGAAGCAGACCTTACTCAGTCTGAGCAATATGATATCTGATAATACCATCATAACAGGGGACTTTAACACTCCTCTTACAGAGCTGGACAGATCCTCTAAACAGAAATTAAACAAGGATATAAGAGACTTAAATGAGACTCTAGAACAACTGTGCTTGATAGACGCATATAGAACACTCCACCCCAAAGATAAAGAATATACATTCTTCTCATCACCCCATGGAACATTCTCCAAAATTGATCATATCCTGGGACACAAAACAAATATCAACAGAATCAAAAGAATTGAAATTTTACCTTGTATCTTCTCAGACCATAAGGCACTAAAGGTGGAACTCAACTCTAACAAAAATGCTCGACCCCACCCAAAGGCATGGAAACTAAACAATCTTCTGTTGAATAACAGATGGGTGCAGGAAGAAATAAAACAGGAAATCATTAACTTCCTTGAGCATAACAACAATGAAGACACAAGCTACCAAAACCTGTGGGATACTGCAAAAGCAGTTTTGAGAGGAAAATTCATCGCTTTAGATGCCTACATTCGAAAAACTGAAAGAGAGCACATCAACAATCTCACAAGAGATCTTATGGAATTGGAAAAAGAAGAACAATCTAAGCCTAAACTCAGTAGAAGAAAAGAAATATCCAAAATCAAATCAGAGATCAATGAAATTGAAAACAAAAGAATCATTCAGAAAATTAATGAAACAAGGAGTTGGTTTTTTGAAAAAATAAATAAAATAGATAAACCATTGGCCAGACTAACGAGGAATAGAAAAGTAAAATCTCTAGTAACCTCAATCAGAAATGATAAAGGGGAAATAACAACTGATCCCACAGAGATACAAGAGATCATCTCTGAATACTACCAGAAACTCTATGCCCAGAAATTTGACAATGTGAAAGAAATGGATCAATATTTGGAATCACACCCTCTCCCTAGACTCAGCCAGGAAGAAATAGAGCTCCTGAACAGACCAATTTCAAGCACTGAGATCAAAGAAACAATAAAAAAGCTTCCAACCAAAAAATGCCCTGGTCCAGATGGCTTCACTCCAGAATTCTATCAAACCTTCAAGTAAGAGCTTATTCCTGTACTGCAGAAATTATTCCAAAAAATTGAGGAAGAAGGAATCTTCCCCAACACATTCTATGAAGCAAACATCACCCTGATACCAAAACCAGGAAAAGACCCAAACAAAAAGGAGAATTTCAGACCAATCTCACTCATGAACATAGACGCAAAAATTCTCAACAAAATCCTAGCCAATAGATTACAGCTTATCATCAAAAAAGTCATTCATCATGATCAAGTAGGCTTCATCCCAGGGATGCAAGGCTGGTTTAACATACGCAAGTCTATAAACGTTATCCACCATATTAACAGAGGCAAAAATAAAGATCACATGATCCTCTCAATAGATGCAGAAAAAGCATTTGATAAAATCCAGCATCCTTTTCTAATTAGAACTCTGAAGAGTATAGGCATAGGTGGCACATTTCTAAAACTGATTGAAGCTATCTATGACAAACCCACAGCCAATATTTTACTGAATGGAGTAAAACTGAAAGCTTTTCCTCTTAGAACTGGAACCAGACAAGGTTGTCCTCTGTCCCCTTTACTATTCAACATAGTGCTGGAAGTTCTAGCCAATACAATTAGGCAAGACAAGGAAATAAAGGGAATCCAAATGGGAGCAGAGGAGGTCAAACTCTCCCTCTTTGCTGACGACATGATCTTATACTTAGAGAACCCCAAAGACTCAACCACAAGACTCCTAGAAGTCATCAAAAAATACAGTAATGTTTCAGGATATAAAATCAATGCCCACAAGTCAGTAGCCTTTGTGTACACCAACAACAGTCAAGATGAGAAGCTAATTAAGGACACAACTCCCTTCACCATAGTCTCAAAGAAAATCAAATACCTAGGAATATACCTAACGAAGGAGGTGAAGGACCTGTATAAAGAAAACTATGAAATCCTCAGAAAGGAAATAGCAGAGGATATTAACAAATGGAAGAACATACCATGCTCATGGATGGGAAGAATCAACATTGTTAAAATGTCCATACTTCCCAAAGCAATCTACCTATTCAATGCCATTCCTATCAAAATACCAACATCATACTTTCAAGATTTGGAAAAAATGATTCTGCGTTTTGTATGGAACTGGAAAAAACCCCGTATAGCTAAGGCAGTTCTCTGTAATAAAAATAAAGCTGGGGGCATCAGCATACCAGATTTTAGTCTGTACTACAAAGCCATAGTGCTCAAGACAGCATGGTAATGGCACAAAAACAGAGACATAGACACTTGGAATCGAATGGAAAACCAAGAAATGAAACTAACATCTTACAACCACCTAATCTTTGATAAACCAAACAAGAACATACCTTGGGGGAAAGACTCCCTATTCAATAAATGGTGTTGGGAGAACTGGATGTCTACATGTAAAAGACTGAAACTGGACCCACACCTTTCCCCACTCACAAAAATTGATTCAAGATGGATAAAGGACTTAAACTTAAGGCATGAAACAATAAAAACCCTCCAAGAAAGCATAGGAAAAACACTAGAAGATATTGGCCTGGGGGAAGACTTCATGAAGAAGACTGCCATGGCAATTGCAACAACAACAAAAATAAACAAATGGGACTTCATTAAACTGAAAAGCTTCTGTACAGCTAAGGAGACAATAACCAAAGCAAAGAGACAACCTACACAATGGGAAAGGATATTTGCATTTTTTCAATCAGACAAAAGCTTGATAACTAGGATCTATAGAGAACTCAAATTAATCCACATGAAAAAAGCCAACAATCCCTTATATCAATGGGCAAGAGACATGAATAGAACTTTCTCTAAAGACGACAGACGAATGGCTAACAAACACATGAAAAAATGTTCATCATCTCTATATATTAGAGAAATGCAAATCAAAACAACCCTGAGATATCATCTAACCCCAGTGAGAATGGCCCACATCACAAAATCTCAAAACTGCAGATGCCGGCGTGGATGTGGAGAGAAGGGAACACTTTTACACTGCTGGTGGGACTGCAAACTAGTACAACCTTTCTGGAAGGAAGTATGGAGAATCCTCAAAGCACTCAAGCTAGACCTCCCATTTGATCCTGCAATCCCATTACTGGGCATCTACCCAGAAGGAAAGAAATCCTTTTATCATAAGGACACTTGTACTAGACTGTTTATTGCAGCTCAATTTACAGTCGCCAAAATGTGGAAACAGCCTAAATGCCCACCAACCCAGGAATGGATTAACAAGCTGTGGTATATGTATACCATGGAATACTATTCAGCCATTAAAAAAAATGGAGACTTTACATCCTTCGTATTAACCTGGATGGACGTGGAAGATATTATTCTTAGTAAAGCATCACAAGAATGGAGAAGCATGAATCCTATGTACTCAATTTTGATATGAGGACAATTAATGACAATTATGGTTATGGGGGGGGAAACAGAAAGAGGGAAGGAGGGAGGTGGGTGGGGCCTTGGTGTGTGTCACACTTTATGGGGGCAAGACATGATTGCAAGAGGGACTTTACCTAACAATTGCAATCAGTGTAACCTGGCTTATTGTACCCTCAATGAATCCCCAACAATAAAAAATAAAAAAAAACAAAAAAAAAAAAATTCAGCAAAGTCTCAAGTTACAAAATCAATGTAGACTAATTAGTAGCATTTTTATATATTTATAACAGTCAATCTGAAAATCAAATCAAGGACTCAATACAATTTACAGAAGCTACAAAGAAAATACTTAGGAATATACTTAACCAAGGAGGTAAAAGATCTCCACAAGGAGAACACCCATGAAAGACACTAGAGATGAAACACAAAAATGTGGAAAACATCCCTTCTTCATGGATTGGCAGAATCAACATCATTAAAGTATCCATGCTACCCAAAGTGATTTACTTATTTAATGCAATTCCCATCAACATATCAGTGTCTCATTTCACAGATCCAGAAAAAATAATCCTAAACTTTATTTGAAACCAAAAAAGAACCTGAACAGCCAAAGCAACCTAAGTAAAAAGAACAAGACTAGAGGAATCACATTATCTGAATTCAATTTATACTACAAGGACATAGTAACCAAAACAGCCTGGTACTAGTATAAAAGTAGAGACACAGACAGAAGAGAACAGAGAACCCAGACACAAAAGCCATATAGCTTCAACAAAGAATGAAACAGGACCCCTATCTCTTCCATCTACAAAAATTAATTCAAGATGGATAAAATAATTAATTATAAGCCATGAATAAAAATTCTAGAAGAAAATGTAAGAAAAACTCTTCTAGACATTGGCCTAGGCAAGGAATTTATGACTAAGACCCCAAAGGCAAATATAGCAGCAACAAAAATAAATAAATGGGACTTAGTTAAATTTTAAAAAGACTTCTGCACAGCAATGGAATAAATCAACAGAATGAATCAGCAACCTACAGAATGGAAAAGAATATTCACAAACTCTGGACTTATAACTAGAATCTTCAAAGAACTCAAGAAATCAGCACAAATAAAACAAACAACCTCATCCAAAAGTGGACAAAAGACGTGAAAAGAAGTTTCTCAAAAGAAGGTAGAGAAATGGCCAGTAAACATGAAAAAAATGCTCAGCATCACTAACCATCAGGGAAATGCAAATTAAAACTTTAATGAGATACCACCTTACCCCTGTCAGAATGACCCTTATTAAAAAGTTAAAAAACAATAGATGATGGTGTGGATGCAGAAAGAAGAGAACACTTATATACTATTGGTGGGATGCAAATGAGTACGACATCTATGGAAAACCATATAGAGATTGCTCAAAAAATAAACTACACCTGCCATTCAATCCAGTAATCCCACTGCCAGGTATCTACCCAATGGAAAAGAAGTCCTTATATCAAAAAGACACTTGCATTTGAATGTTTATCACAGTACAATTCACAATTGCAAAGATGTGGAACCAATCTAAGAGCCCATCAATCAGTAGTTGATAAAAAAAGTTA
This sequence comes from Nycticebus coucang, assembly GCF_027406575.1. Classification (NCBI taxonomy): domain Eukaryota; kingdom Metazoa; phylum Chordata; class Mammalia; order Primates; family Lorisidae; genus Nycticebus; species Nycticebus coucang. The sequence goes on from NC_069780.1 coordinate 30,652,126, forward strand.
TAAACACACACACATACACACACACACACACCCCCCATGGATTGCTACTCAGCTATAAGAAAGGAATGAAATAATGTTACATGCAGAAACTTAGTTGGAACTGAGACCATTGTCCTGTATCTCAGGAATGGAAAACCAAACACCATAATTCTCACTAGTAAGTGAGAGGTAAAAAATAATAGCTACATATGGACAACAAAAGATGTAAGAGTCACTGGTAAGAGGAGAGGTATGAGATCAACACTTACCTATTGGGTACAATGAACACTACCTGATGATGAATGCACCAAAAACCTTGACTTAAACATTACACAAGATATCCATGTAACAAAAACATCTGTGTCACCTTACTATTTTGAAATAAAACAAAACCAAAAGCTAACAGATAAAAGATTAAAAACAAACAAAAAAAAAAAAGAAAAAAACACCATGTGTCTGACCTGGATAAGAATTTGTGGGAAGGGTGAGAGTTTGTAGGAAGGATAAGCAGCGACACAGTGCAGATTGTACTGTTCCTTCATTCAGAGGATCATCAAGACAACCCTAGTATGTGTCAATGTGTCCACACCTTGAAAATCCTCTTTAAAATGCCAGTTTCTTTTTATATTCCTATGCAGTCTACTCTTCTATCAAGTTGTGGTTGGGGGAAAAAAAAAATGAACAAAAGTTGTCTAGGGGAAAAAGGTAAAAAAGGTATAAGAGGAGACACAGATAGGAGAGAGATGAGAAGATGGCTGAGTTACATTAATTCAGGTGTGTCGATAAGGAACAGGAAGACATACTCTCAAACTATATGCTAAGCCTTGTTTAAATCGATAGAAATAAAGCCTTTTCTTAGTAAAGCATCACAAGAATGGAGAAGCATGAATCCTACTACTCAATTTTGATAAGAAGACAATTCATGACCTAGTACACAGTAGGGGGTGGAGGAAGGGAAGAGCATAAAGAGGGAAGGGGGGAGGGGTGGGAGAAGGGAAGACCAGAATAGAGGGAAGGAAGGAGGGGCTTGGGGGAAAGGAAGACCAGAATAGAGGGAAGGAGGGAAGGGGTGTGACACACCTTTTGGGGGCAAGACACAATTCTAAGAGGGACTTTACCTAACAAATGCAATCAGTGTAACCTGATTTCTTGTACCCTCAATGATCCCCAACAATAAAAAAAAAAATAAAGCCTTGAGAATCAATGTCTTCATCCAGTCATATGATGTCTAGTTTCAAGAAAAACTGGGTCTCCCACACTTATACCTTCATACAAACAGAAGAAAGGGACCATGGAATGTGAGAGTGTGTCACTGTGCAGTGTCTATGAGGCCCTGACTTCAGGACCTGGCCCCCAACCTCCTGAGCCAACAGACAGGACAAGAGCTCAGCTTTCCCAACCCCAGGGCTCTCTACTTTCTACCAGCCTCTTGAGGAAATACCTTCCAAAAAAATGACATTAGAAGGCACACATTGATTGACATCATTAATGAGAAAAAGCAAAAGTACTTTTTACCTCTCAGTGTCCTAAATCCAAATATCAAATATATTCATATATGCAACAAAGCATCCTGGGGGCATTGCAACAATAAAAACGTTAGCCTATTAATAACAGGGGATTGTAAAAAAGGAACAGTGAAATTCACAAACATGGAGACTGTATCTGACCCTCCACTAAACACATAATTATATGGTGCCACATTTCCTCCACTTGTCAAAATACACAATCTTTGTAACCTGAACTACCTGATGAGAGCATTGAAACAGTCATGTGAGCGATTCTGTCAAACAAGTAAAATCTATTTCTTGAATAATTACTGTCTATCAGTATACACCTGGTCAGACACATAAATTATACTCCCACCCAAAAAGGCAAAGATGTTGTTTCTTCTAACTCTCAAAATGTACTTAGAAAACAAAATATACCCAAAGGTCTCAATTAAGAATACGGGCTGCCATCTGGGGGGTTAAGGACTAGCGAGGAAATGGAAGTTCAGAGACAGAGAACATTGAAGTCAGCATGAAATGGCACTGCAAAGGCTGGGAGACTGCTTATGTAAGATGAAAAGATGCTTCATCTCACTGGGGGGAAGAGCTATTCAAAGCTGCTGCCTGGCTCAGCTGCACCCGCTGAGCTCCTCACAGCTCCCCCTTCTGCCCGCTGGCTTTCTCCCTCATCTTAGTAGGAAGCCAAAAGCTGCAGGGAAAAGGTCGTCCAGTGCATTTAAAAACACAGAAATTCTTAGGTTATAACCCTTTTTAAGGTGTATGAGGCCTCTGTTAACTATTCTGAAATGAAACTCACACATAATAAAATCTTCCTACCCACATAGTTTTAATAAAACTACAAAGATGAAACAAAAGGGAAAAAACACACACACAGAAATGACACCATGTTGAAATGACCAAGCTGCGGAATGTATCGATTCAAACATACTTTCCTGTCTTCCTGCTAGAATCACAGGACAGACTTAAGCAGCTGCTTTTCAAAGAGCTATGCCCCGCATTGGCCAGAGAAGCAGGCACACGGTTAGTTACAACAGCCGTTTGTCTTCCTCCTCCTTCACCAAGCAGCAAGATGTCCTTGCCTACTCAGCAGGACAAAATCCTCAAAAATGAAATCCGGGCAAAAAAAGACCAAAGGCAAAATACACCTCCCCCCAAAACAAGGATAAGTTAATAAGGTGCATATAAGAAAATTTACTTAACAATAAGGCAGTTAATCAGAGGAAAGATTATTCAAGCAACCTAACTACTCATAAAGTTATGTTCAAAGATGAATACTGGTATGTTACAGGGAAAATAAGGATGAATGAAAAAATGACTCAAAGTGAATGTACGAAAAAATGAACACGTGTTTACCAGTTAAGGTACTATTTTTTTCTAACTGCGGCAACAAAAGATTGAACAGTGTATTGTTTCAACAGAACATACCTATTATGTATTTTAACTTAATATGTTTATATATATAACCTTATGAAATATTCATAAAATTAGGCAATCATTCCTTCCTAATAAACTCAAGTCCAATGTGAATAATTCACATCAGATTATACATATGAAAGCACTAGAATGGATAAGATGATCAACAAATCATCTCTCTGTCTCTCTCTCTTCCTCTCTCCATTTCTATCTCTCTGTCTCTCTTTTACACACACTCCACCCACCACCACCACCCGCCAGGACCACAGTTAAATGAGTATGTCTCTCTATCTCTCTGCCTCTGTCTGTCTCTCTCTCAAACATACACCCCTACCACCACCACCCAAGGCCTATCAGATGAAACAGACAGTCTGAAATAATCTCCTCAATGACCAACCATTTCTCATTTGCTTTTGTCTCTTACCTTCAGAAAATACAGATTGGCTCAACTGAATAGCAATCTAGGGTCACCAGGGCCCTAATGAGAACAGAACTCTTGTTCTGAGACACCACATTCTTCTTACTGATTTCATCTAGTTAGGCCTCCACTCAACTGAACTGAACATATAGTATGCTATCATTTAAGATCTCTTTTGCACCTGTAATCCTATCACTCTGGGTGGATTGCCTGAGCTCACAGGTTCGAGACCAGCCTGAGCAAGAGCAAGACCCCATCTCTAAAAATAGTCAGGCCTTGTGGCGGGCACCTGTAGTGCCAGCTACTTGGCAGGCTGAGGCAAGAGAATCACTTGAGCCTAAGAGTTTGAGGTTGCTGTGAGCTATGACATCACAGCACTGTACCAAGGTCGACAAAATGAGACTCTGTTTCTTAAAAAAACAAAAGCTCTCACTTGCTTCCAACTTCACCCTTGATTTCTCTAACTTTTCAGAATCTCATTGACCTTTGATTTTCTGGCTCTCATCCTGGAAGACTATCACACACTCTTATTTTGTTTGGTAATTATTTATATCTCCTCTCCCCTCCTCCCAGCAGGTACAGCATGGGTAGGGAGGAAGGGGTGTGCCTGCTCTGCTTCTTTTCTGCACCAAACACAGTGCTAAGCAAAGAACTCAACAGATAGTTGACCAGCTATCAACTAGTTCATTGACATCTGTGGGATTTCTGAGGTTTTATTCCAAAGTTTCTTGACAGTGAATAGTTCTTTCAACTAAAAAACTAGTATTCTTCACCTGGAAAACTGTCTTTATGCCTTGCTGACACTCCAGTTTATTTTCTACTCTTCACAAGGCTTGTGTGTCAGGGCCCTCACAGGAGTGTTCCTAGTTATGAAGAAAACATGTGGGGATAGAAAGTCATTCTAACGAGTTGAGCAAACCAAGAATTCGACACTAAAAGTGACTGCAGATGCAACATAAAGAGGTTCAATCTGGCAAGTCAAATTCTTTTTTTTTTTTTTTTTTTTTGCAGTTTTTGACCAGGGCTAGGTTTGAACCCACCACCTCCCGCATATGGGGCCAGTGCCCTACTCCTTTGAGCCACAGGCGCTGCCCAAGGCAAGTCAAATTCTTTCAAGAAAGAATACTAACCTTAGTAACCTCTCTTTCTTTCTTTCTTTCTTTCTTTTCTTTTTATTTTGCAAAATATCCTAAAATGTATCCACCTACCTACCTGCATTACATTGTCCATTTTCATGACAAATTAGTTTGTCTCTATTTTTCACTTTTATAAGTTGAATGTAAAGAACACTAAATCTCTGAAAAACATATCTGTATATACATATTGTGATTATAAACCCAATCTTTATGACAAGGAGGAGATTTTAAAAAGAAAAATAAGAAATCACATCTCTTAGCTTACCATATGTCGGGAAAAAGGTGAAGTAGTTCAGATGACAAAGATTATAGGCTTCAATTCTAACGTCTTTCCAGATTCCCTGGGTAGGAAAGGAAGGTCCCCAGTCCCAGCTAAAAGAACACTGCTCCTGTCATTTCAAGGGGGGAAAAGAAGATACATTCTGATTACCATGAAATTTAAACATTATGAAAAATGTTTTATTTTAAAATGTTAAATATATATATATATATCAGTCTGCTATAGCCACTATAACAAAATACCACAAACGGAGTGGCTTAAACAATGGAAATTTATTTTCTCACAGTTCTGGAGGCCAAAAGTCCAAGGCCAGAGTATCAGCAGGTTTGGTCCCTTCTGAGGCCTCTCGACTTGGTTTATAAATGACCACCTTCTCCCCTGTGTCTTCACATAATTTTTTTCTGTGCCCAACCAAATATCTCTAGTATCTCTCCCTGTTATCTCTGTTGTCCAAATTTCCTCTCCTTACAAGGGTACCAGTCATATTGGACTGGGGTCTATCTAACTACCTCATTTTAACTTAATCACCTCTTTAAAGACCCTATCTCCAGATAATAAGTTGACTTGTGAGGTCATTTTGAGGTATGGGGGGTTGGGAGTTCAACATACAAATTTTGGAGGGCCACAAGTCAACTCATAACCACACGTATATGACCTGTCCCCATACCGGACTCTAAGACGGCCCACGATGATTCACCTCTGGTATTCATGCCCCTGTGTAATCTCCTCCCTTTGAATATGGGTTGGACCTAGTGAATCACTTCTAACCAACAGAATATAGCAGAAGTGATGTTACTTGGCTGATTCGGTTTTGAAAGGCTAAGCCTTCAGATCTGGGCACTCTCTGTGCCCTCTGTTGGCCAAACGGGAAGCCAGCTGCTGTGTCATGGCAGGACCCAGGCGAGAGAGCTTAGAAACCTGAGGTCCGCCAACAACCAACCACAAGCAGGCTTACAAACCAATAACCAACCGCAAGCGAGCTTACAAACAGACACACTTCACCTGTGTCAAGCCTTGAGATGACGGCCGTCCTGTCCTAAATCCTGAGCACAAACTCACTGAAAGATCTTGAGCCTGAGGCACGAAGATCTCAGAATCCTGACCGACAGAAACTACCATAATAAGTGTTGTTTTGAGTTGACAAGTTTTGGCATAATTTGTTACATAGTGACAAGTAATGAATCTATTCGTTATCAACCCATGCTTCGGCCTATACCAACCTATGCTTCATACTTAAACCTGGTAGGAATGTTCTAAGAGCATAAGACCTAATTATGAAGAGTGGTACATTTATTCTTCAAAAGAAAATTATATTGAAACAACACAATGCTCTTTAAGCTTTTCCAAAATATCTCTGAAACTAACCATTGTATTTAAATGTAATAATTATAAAGAATGAGGAAACATATTGAAAGATAAAAATTTTATAAACAGGTTTTTTAAAAAAATTCCAGCTAGACTTCTTCCAACTAGTTCCTTGAGTATGAATTCAAAAGTCCTTGTTTCTGAACATAGAGCCCCAAAACATTTGATTTAAATTATAAACACTGACACAGGTGGCCAAGGGAGACACTTTAGCAAATCTTATTCAAACTGACTCCTGTTTCTCCCTTCATAACACTCTATATCCATATTAAGTTATAAAGGTTCAAATTCAAAAAATAGGAAATGATTCTCTTAAATCCCTTTCGAGCAGAAATTTGTATAACTCCTACTTCTGGTATCCTGTTCTGTGTTGTTTTGTTTTGAGACAGAATCTCACTCTGTTCCCCAGCATACAGTGCAGTAATGTTATCCTAGCTCATTGCAACCACAAACTTCCAGGCTCAACCAATAATCCTGCCTCAGCCTCCTGAGTAGCTGAGACTACAGGTGTGTAACAGCTTGCCTGGCTATTTTTTTCTATTTTTAGTAAAGATAAGGTCTCACCCTGGCTTAGACTGCTCTGGAACTCCTGACCTCAGGCCACCCTCCAGCCTCGGCTTCACAGAGTACTAGGATTACACAGGTGTGAGCCACTGTGCCCAGCCACTTGCTACTTCTTAAAAGAAAAAAATTATTTTCAAAACACAGTTAATTAAGAGGCTCAGCTTTTCAAAAGAAACCAGCACCAGAGGAAGTACTAAGATCCTTCTGAATGGAGGCATTTGGCCGAACTGTTCTCATTTAAGTACAATATAATTTCCTTAGCTCTGAATTTGTCTAAGAGAGAGAGAAACTTGTTTCCACTACAGAGAAAAATGAAGAACTAAAACTGCTTCGTAGAATCCACATCTGTCTAAATTTACCCCTTAAGTATCAGAGTCTCATATTCAGGATGAAAACCACCTTGGGAACATTTATTGGAGAGTTTGTAGTACACACGTGTATTTCTTTCACTGGAGACAACAAGGAGGAGGAGAGTAAAACATTCAACATCTTATCAGACAGACTATTTTCCCCATCAAGGGCTACATTCATTCTTACTCACACAACCTCTCCAAATGTGAATTTTCACTAATCCAGGAAGTATCTATGAAATGTTTTCTGTGTTTCAGGCTGGAAGTATGTCAATATATGAAAAACAGAGTCCTTCTGCTTATAATGCTCGCTGGTGGAGCAGGAAATTCAGGCATTGAATAAATAATTACAAGCATAATTAGTTTTACAAAGGAAATAGGCAGGGAACATATAGCCAAAGGTTGGGGATGGGAGATGTGAGTGTCAAGACCAATTTCCCTGGAAAAAAGTACCATTTATATGGAGGCCTGAAGATGAGTACCGTTTATCCACTGGGATTAGAAGAAACACATAAGGTATAAGGTCTGGAACTGAAGAAGGTTGGACTGAAGATTCAATAACAGGAGTCTTTGGCAAATCAATTAGTTACTGCAGAGATGAAGGTAAATGGGTAGAGAGGGTATACAATAAAAGTGGCTAGAACGGGTGGCACCTGTGCTCAGTGGGTAGGGTGCCGGCCATGTACACCAAGGCTGGTGGGTTCAAACCCATCCCGGACCAGCTAAAACAACGACAACTGCAACAACAACAATAACAAAATAGCCAGGCATTGTGACAGGCATCTGTAGTCCCAGCTACTTGGGAGGCTGAGGCAAGAGAATCACTTAAGCCTATAAGAGTTTGAAGTTACTGTGAGCTGTGACACCACAGCACTCTACCGAGGGTGACATAGTGAGATTCTGTCTCCAAAAAAAAAAAAAAGTAACTAGAACAGTCAGGCCTGAATAATGTAACTTTTAAGAGGAGGAGGATGTGGATAAAGAGATAAAGAAAGAACAGCCAGAGACTGGAGTGGAAAACAAGAAGGATGGTGCTGACCACTGGCAAGAGGGTAGTTAAAGCAACAGATCCCACCATCTACACTGCACAGAGAAGGAACGGAGGCAAGTGAGGACTTACGTTGATAAGGAGAAAGTGGTGGAATCAAAGAACTGGGGAAGAAGAGTGACATTTTTCTTTTAACAAGATACTTTCCACCTCTATTTCCACTGACTTCACAGAAGCTAAGCAGTAGCATTTTGTTTTTGTTTTGTTTGGGTATCGTTTGTTTTGGTTTTTTTTTTGTTTTTTTTTTTGAGACAGAGTCTCCCTTTGCTGCCTTCAGTACAGTGCCATGGCGTCATAGTCATGGCAACCTCAAACTCTTGGGCTCAAGTGATTCTCTTGCCTCAGTCTCCTGAGTAGCTGGGACTATAGGTATCCTCCATAACACCGGACTACTTTTAGAGATGGGGTCTTGCTCTTGCTCAGGCTGGTTTCAAATTTGTGAGCTCAAGCAATCCACCCAACTCGGCCTCCCAGAGTGCTAGGATTACAGGTGTGAACCAACCCTGCCAGGCCTATCAGAGGCATTTTGTTCTCATTACAAATTTAGAAATCTGTATTTACAGTACAGATTACTGTAAAATACTCCAAAATACATAATATCACACTCTACTTCTTGGATTGTTATATAGCACTTACATTATTCAAAGTGCATTAATTTATATTATTATTTCACTGAATCCTCATATAACAGTATCAGGAGGGAATGACAGGGATTATTAGTTCCATCTACAAATGACAGGCATGCCCAAGGTCACTGGTGTTTATAATGACAGAATTCAGATTTGAGACTCCTGACTTGGTCTCCAACTCAGGTCTCTTCCCACTGGACCTTGTCAATCTAGCCAGAAAACTGAAGATGCAATTTGCAATTGTTCTGGAAGCCTGCCCCAAGGTTAGTGTCCCATATGTTGTGATAGCAGAAAACTGGGTCTGTTTCCTGATTTTGTTGACACAAGTTTTGTTCTGTGTAGATGATTTTAGAGTATGTTTTAAATGGTACAAATTAAATAGAGAGTAGAAGGGAAATACCACTTGAATAAAGGTGTAACATATATATTACCTTTACTGATAACTCGAAAACTTAACTTTTCACATTAGGATCCGGGATAGTCCTGGTTTCAGTAAAGGTTAAAAATGCAAGAGGAAGTGCAACCGCTAGCATTGAGAACACTGTGTAATTTGAAACCCAAGGCAAAAAATAAAGGAAAAAATCAAAAGATGAATCTTACACAGAAGGGTAAGTACACAAGTATACTGCGGGCTACTTCACTGCTAAATACTGTCACAGGAATACTCTAAACTGTTCAGTTACAGTAATACGAACAAATGGTTAATGAGTCACTGACACAAATCCAAGTTGGTTGAATCAAACAACAGGAGATATAACTTTTTTTTTTTTTTTTTTAACAGGAGATATAACTTTAACATTAGTACTACCTTACGGAAACATAATCTAATGGTAAGTCCATCTAGCCTAAAGAGAGCCATTTAATCAGAATTTATTAGCTAATTAACAGTTTTACTTAAAGTGTACTAGAAAAACATGTTTAATGTCTTCACAACGACCCACATAATTACCTTTGTTGTTAAAAATAAATGTCAATGCCTCAGAAAATTAAAAATGGGATTACCATACGGTCCGACAATACCACTTCTGGGTATATATCCAAAAGAATGGATCTTGCAGAGAAATCAATATACCCACGTTCATAGCATTATTCAGAACAGTCAAATGGCGGCAACCCATGGCCAGGCGTGATGGCTCATGCCTGTAATCCTAGCACTCTGGGAGGCCAAGGTGGGTGGATTGCCCTGAGCTCAAAGGTTCAAGACCAGCCTGAGCCAGAGGGAGCCAGAGTGAGACCCTGTCTCTACCAAAAAAGAGCCAAGCATTGTGGCAGGCACCTGTAGTCCCAGCTACTTGGGAGCGTGAGGCAAGAGAATCGCTTAAGCCCAAGAGTTAGAGGTTGCTGTGAGCTGTGAATGGATAACAAAATATGGTATACACATAGAAAGAAATATTACTCAGCCTTAAAAAGGAAAGAAATTCTGATGCATGCTACAACCTGGGTGAACACTGGGGACGTTATGCTAAATGAAATAAGCCAGTCACAAAAAGACAAATGCTGTGTGATTCCACGTATGTGAGATACCTGAAGGAATCAAACTCATAGAAAAGAATAGAAAAAAAAGGTTGCCAGGGGCTGGAGAGGGGGAAACAAGGAGCTGTTAACAGGTATAGAGTCTCAGTTTCTCAAGACAAAAAAATTTCAGAAATGGATTGCACAGCAACACGCACACACTTAACACTATTCAACTGTACACTCAAAAATGGCGAAGATAATAAATTATTTTGTTATGTATATTTTACCATAAAAATTTTTAAATAAAATACAATAAACATTAAAAACCTAAATGTCACATAGAATAATAATTCAATCATGTATTGAAAAAAATCCAAGTCCTCTGAACTGAATTGGACTCAAAAGAAAATTAATCAGGCCAGGCAAGGTAGCTGAAGCCTGTAATCCTCACCCTCTGGAAGGCTGAGGCAGGTGCATTGCCTGAGCTCACACCTTCAAGACCAGCCTGAGCAAAAGTGAGACCCTGTCTGCCTGTCTGTACTAAAACTAGAAAAACTGAGGCAAGAGGCTTGCTTGAGTCCAAGAATTGGAGGTTGCTATGAGCTATGATGCCACAGCACTCTACCCAGGGTGACAGCTTGAGGCACTGTCTCAAAAAAAAAAAAAAATCACCTTTGTGGATTTTATCTTCTTGTTAAATTTTATGAGAACCTAGCAGTAAAATATGAGACTCCGGCAGCAAAAATACTAATATTTTCAGAAAGCTTCACAGTAATCAGAATCACTAATACATTTTTACAATTTGGTGTAATTATGATAACCTTAAATGTTAAAAAAAATAATTTGCCAAGTTACATTATCAGCCACATGCTTTTCTTTTTTTTCTGATGTTACTAAGTTCTGAGGCATGCTTCAGGAAGAAAACTTAGAAAGAGGAAGATCTGCCAGGAAAATTCAGATCATCTTTTGGTCCTTATTTCAAATTTCCAAACCCCATTAAGGGGCCAGGAAAGAGATTCCCAACTTCTGAAATACAACTGGAATCTTCAAACAGCATTTTGCCATTTGCCATTTGCCATATGCTGGCTCACTCCATCATCAAAGATAAAGCTTCATCCATTTCAGAAACTATTACCTTCCGAATAAAATTGACATGGCATTCACCCTTCTGCACAGATGGGGGGCACTCGGGGGGCACCTTGTAGCGAGTGTGAGCTCTGCTCTTCTGTGCCGCATACAACGGCGCTGACTGGAAACGCACCTCGAGGTAGTTCACATCTCTGACCATGCTGGTGATATCAAACTTCTGAGTTAAAGGGAACAAAGACAAACTTATGATGTAGAAGCAGTCTTGGGTGTACAATTTTAAAGGCAAAATATATGAAAGATGCATAAAATAATTTGAATCCAGCCTCCTTGCAAGAGGAGCACCTCTCTGAAATACTATAGTTTTGCTTCCCACTTTTAGTTCTAACTAACTATATTTTCCTACCCAAATGCAGATTTCTAGGTTTCTCCCTATATTTTTCCTGAATGAATGACAGTCTTGGGAAAATAACAGAGCAAAAATATATCTTTACCCCTGAAATGTCTGATCTGGCTATTTACACGTGGCCTTGAATTGCCAAGGATTTCCTAGACACTTCATGACAGCTTGACTCTCTGGCATGAACAGCATGTATTTCTAAGTCATGAGTTATTTTTGCTTTGAAAAGTCTACCCTTGAAAGGGAAGGATAATCAAGACATGATCTCCAAATTTAATTATTCCAGGAATAAAAGAATATATTCTTTTAAAATCATTTGTCAACTGTCACTTCCCATGAAACTCTGGATCACCAAATAACAGAGAAGGGACCAGCACTCACTGAACATTTCAAATGTACCAAGAACTTGCCTACCATTTTATATAATTAGCTTATTAAATCTCCACAAAACCCCATGGGGTTTGTAGTGTTTCCATCATTCTACTAATGTGGCAGCTGAGAAATAAAGTAATTTATCCAGTGCTTCAAACAGCTTGTACTTAATACACGGCCAATTATGCATTAACTTCTCTCTACTCACAAAAACAATTAACATAAACACACAGAATTTTTTTTTAACCTGATGCCATTATATACTTACATATCTATTGAACATGTTGTCTGTTGCCCCAATAGTGATGTCATTGAACAGGATTTTTGAAACTGTATCTACTCCCTCAAAAATCAAATTTACTTTTTGCCATTTGCTAAAAAAAGAAAACATTTTTAAAACAAGATCTATAAAACATTAACCTAGATAAGTATTTTTTAATTAGTTAAGAACTAAAGGAACAAATATTTCAACAAAAATATATATCATTTAAATAGGCAGTTCCCAGTAAGATTTTCCTAAGTATTGGTTTAATACACATTTATGTTCTTTGAGTAACCCAGCTTATCTTTCTCTGTAATATATCAATAACCACCATAAAATCAAGAGCACAACTTACAATTTCCAAATATATTAATTTTTTTCTAGTTACTTCACAAACTTTTATGAGAACCAAGCTAAATAACACATTTAAAAAACATTTTCACAAACTATAATATTTACTAACACTATCTAAGAGGATACATTCACCCAACTGATTGGTATCTATGAGCAAATATTATGTGCCCAGCCTACAAGAAACTCTTTTGGTAAGCCTTACAAGAAACTTAACAGTCTAAGGGCGGTGCCTGTGGCTCAAGGAGTAGGGTGCTGGCCCCATATACCGGAGGTGGTGGGTTCAAACTCAGCCCCAGCCAAAAAAACTGCAAAAAAAAAAGAAACTTAACAGTCTCAAAATTTAAAGAGTCTATAATCTGGCTGGCATTCATTGGCTGGCAATCTTGTTGGACAATTACAGTGCTATCAGTCTTCATCCCAGGTGCCCACCACAAAAAAAAAAGAAAGAAAGAAAACTCTTAAAGCTGGGCGTAGTGGCTCACGCCTGTAATCCTAGCACTTTGGGAGGCCAAGGCAGGTGGATAGCTTGAGCTCACGATTTCAACACCAGCCTGAGCAAGAATGAGACCTCATCTCTACTAAAAATAGAAAAACTAGCTGGACGTTGTGGTGGGTGCCTATAGTCCCAGCTACTTGGAAAGCCGAGGCAAGAAGATCACTTGAGTCCAGGAGTTTGAGGTTGCTGTGAGCGATGATGCCATGCACTGTACCCAGCGTGACAGGGTAAGACTGTATCAAAAAGAAAGAAAAAGGCTTCAAGAAAGAAAGAAGAACTTACACTTTAAGAAAAATAAATAAAATCTGTTATATCCATGCTAAAAAATATTATTCAAAAATAAAAATGAATGAAATACTCATATATACTACAACATAAATTTTGAAAATATTAGTATGCTAAGTGAAATAAAGCTGATCACAAAGGACCACATATTGCATGATTCAAGTTGTATGAGGTATGGAGAACAGGAAAATCCAGAGTCAGAAAGTAAATGAGATGGCTCACACCCATAATCCTGGGAGGACGTTGGAGGCCGAGGCAGAAGATCACTTAAGCTCAGGAGATCAAGACCAACCTGACCAAAAGAGTGAGTCCCTGTCCCTACTAGAAACAGGGGGAAAAAAATTAACCAAGCATTATGGCAGTGTGGCAGGCACCAAGAGTGCCAGCTACTCAGGAGGCTGAGGCAGGAGGATCACTTGAACCCAGGATTTTGAGGTTGCTGTGAGTTAGGATGACACCATGGCACTTCGGCCTGGGTCAACAGAGTGAGAATGAAATGAAATGAATTAAAGTAAAATAATAACCTAGGATATTAAATAAATTAATGATTGCCTGCAGCTGGGATAAGAACTTGGAGGAGGAAAGACTGGGAAAGGGGGAATGATTGTTAATGGGTATGGCTTTCTTTAGGGGGAGTGAGGAAAATGGTCTAAAATCGATTATGGTTTAGTAACTCTGTAAGTATATCAGAAAACAATGAATTGTACATTTTAAATGATTGAATTATACGATATGTGAATTATTTCTAAATAAAGTTGTTTTAAAAAAATGTGTAGAAATTCTGGGTAGATGGCAGACCACCCCCACCACCAAGAAAAAAAAACAAAACTAAATTAAAGAAGTGCTAACAGCATCAATTTCTTTAAGGTAAAAGACTTGACTCGTATGCATAACTGGCTAGGGAACCACGTGGGAAAAAAGCTGGACAAATCAGCAGGGCAGAGGGACATGGGCAATGTGGCAGGGACAGGGAACAGTCAGCAGTCAAGCAGAGTTTATACTTGACTTGCCAGCAGAAGAAAGATACTTGCTATTCTTGAGCAAAAACGTGTTACAGCAAAATCAATATTTTGGAAAGATGAATCTAAACTTTCTATATAGAAAAGATTCGAGAATAAAAGAACAAAGCAAGAAATTTAATTAGGCAGCTTTGACCTTTTTTAGGCACTCACCTTCAAGAAAAGATGGAAAGTTGGAAATAAGCAAGAGACTAACCCAATTAGACAAAAATTAACAAGTCTCAGAAACAGACTGAATACAAGGAGATGAAAATAACAGAGAATGGTGTTACATTGAAACAAACGATGAGGCTGTGAGAATATTAGTTAGTTTTAAGAAGGAAAGTCACTTGGTTAAATTTTGGACAATGAGTCCAAGATGGAATAGGACCATTATAGAAAATATTGTAAGTATTATCTAGAAATAAAAGCCCGGAGTGCAGCAATAACTCCATGATATTGAGCACAAAATTCTGGCTTTTTTTTTTTCTTTGAAACTAGTAAATAATTACCAAAAAGAATTGTATAATAGGGACAGAAGAATTTTTTTTTTTCATTTAGCAAAAGTGGTGGCATACATATTTGGGTTACCTTCTACCTCATATGGAAATATTTGCTTACAATAACATAAAACATTAATGAAAATAAGACCTGTGCTTTTTCTCGTGTCCTCACATGGTCTCAAAGATTGGTTAGCACCACACAGAGCAAATGAAATATCTC
Source organism: Nycticebus coucang (assembly GCF_027406575.1). Taxonomy (NCBI): domain Eukaryota; kingdom Metazoa; phylum Chordata; class Mammalia; order Primates; family Lorisidae; genus Nycticebus; species Nycticebus coucang. The sequence goes on from NC_069780.1 coordinate 30,667,247, forward strand.
TACTTAAAAATATTACAGATATATATACTCTATTGATTACTAGGGGTTATAGAGAAAATCTACATCACAGAATGAACTAGGTTTAGGTAACTCCATTATAAACATTGGAAAAATGACCCCATAGGGCCGGGCAAGGTGGCTCATGCCTATAGTCCTAGTACTTTGGGAGGCCAAAGTGGGTGGATTGCTTGAGCTCAGGAGTTTGAGACCAGCCTGAGCAAGAGCAAGATCCCATCTCTAAAAATAGCCAGGCATTGTGGCAGGTGCCGTAGTCCCAGCTACTTGTGAGGCTGAGACCAGAGAATCATTTGAGCCCAGGAGTTTAAGGTTGCTGTGATGTATGACACCACCGCACTCTACCAAAGAAGGAAGAGCGGGAGGGAGGGAGGAAGAAGAAAGGAAGGAAGGGGGGGAGGAAGGGAGGGAGGGAAAGAAAGAAAGAAAAAGAAAACAAGTTCAAATTATAATAATTACATATGCACATCCATATATACATACCTAATATCAAAGGGGATTTTAAATGTCTTGCTATAGGTCCAGTTATCCAGGGAGATCCATCTGTAGGTAAGGTCATTAAACCTGTAGTAAGGATCCTATTGATAACAAGATAAAAAATATGCTTAAAAATGTAAAAGGAAATCAATAAATAAAGACATAAATTATCAACAATAGCTATTTATCACCTAAAAATGGGTGAATTCTTGTCCGAGTAGTACAAAGAGGTCAGATCATTAATACTGAAAAATGTGGGAGGGAAATTCCAACAAATTACCTGAAATGAAAGAGTTCCATGATATAAATAATATTGTTTCATTATAAAGGAACATGTGTGGAGATTGAGATTGGCTTCCCTTCTCCAAGGTACTGGCAGAGAGACACAGACTGAAGTCTTGTGCGTAGCCCGCAGCGTCCCACGCCCTGCAGTTTCACCCATGCTGTTTGCTGTCAAGCCCTAGCTGACCTATAAGGGGAATACGCCTCCACTGTCCAGTGGTCAGCAAAACTCCCTTCTCCTTGGATTCATGCAGCATTTTCTAGTTTTCACTTAGCACCAAAAGGATCAGCCCAGATACTGACAAACTTCAACTTTCCCACAATTAGTTCAGGTCAGCAAATTGCAACTCACAGGCCAAATACAGATCATTACTTGTTATTGTGTGGCCAGTAAGCTAAGTAAGAATGGACATGTGCCCACAAATAAAGTTCTACTGGAGCACAGCTGTGCCTAGTCCTTTACATATTATCGATAGTTGCTTTTATGCTACAGTGGCAGAGTTGAATAATCATGACAGAGACCACATGTCCCACAAAGCCTGAAATACTGAGTATCTTGCCTTTTACTGAAAACATTTGCTGAGCCCTAGATGACTGGTCTGCTAGGTATGCACAGATGTTGCTCCATCTGAGGGTCCAGTTCTGCCCTTTAATAATCCTTAGGTATTTCTTCTCCTGCCCATGTCCCACCCTTTGTCTCCCAGAGGAAGATGCCCAGACAGGAGGCAGAACAGAACATGGTGAGCAAAGCTTGGCTGTTCATCTGTGAATCTTACATAAGGAAAACCGTGCTGGTACGGAGGGGCTTCCCTCCTCTGTCAGGGACAGGCCACGGGTTATCTCCTTAGGAGCTCCAGGTACAGAAGGAAAACTTTGCCTAAATTCCACAGGGGTTAAGAGCTGCATGACCAAGTCAGGCTGGCAATAGCCAGTTGGGCAGTTGCCCAGGGCATAAATCTGTAAAAGGAAATAGAACATCACTGGGAGTGTATCCAGATCAAAATAAGTATCTGCCAGAAACTGTTCCCAATTGGAAGAAATATTTGATAAACTACCAAGGGGAGAGAGTGACTGACGATGAGATTTTAAAACAACAGATAATCACCCAACTGACTTTTAAAGTCTGGTTAATGGAGAGGTTTTGTTCTGGTGTGTGCCGGGCCCAGCCAACTTGCCGCCTTTTTCTGCTCTTTCCAAGAGATGGAAAGTTGGAAATAAGCAAGAGACTAACCCAATTAGACAAAAATTAACAAGTCTCAGAAACAGACTGAATACAAGGAGAGGCTAATTCAGGACTCAGCCTCTCCAATGAATAAATATGGAACAAACATTTAAGAACACAACTTTGAAGAGACACCTAATTATTAGCATGACCATCATGTCTCTCTGCTCAGTCCTATTTATAACTCTACACTGTGGACTTAGTCCGACATAGTTAAAAATATCATGAGGAGGAAGGTGTGAGGGCCACTCAGCCACAACACATCAACACAGTAAGCCTGGGACTGACTGACCATGCGGCTGGCAGGGCATGAGTCCCGGCCTATCTCCCAGCTTTCTGAAGGGAGCGGTGTATTGGGTTTGTGAGGGTAATCTTCCCAGATATATGTTTTTCTAACCAGAATTTACAATTTAAAATTTTTCTCTTACAGCTGGGTATGGTGACTCAGACCTGTAATCCTAGTACTCTGGGAGACCAAGGTGGTGGATTGCTTGAGCTCAGGAGTTCAAGACCAGCCTGAGTAAGGGTGAGACCGGGTCTCTACTAAAAATAGAAAAACTAGCCGGGCCTTGTGGTGGGAGCCAATAGTCCCAGCTGCTCTGGAGGCTGAGGCAAGAGAATCGCTTGAGCCCAGGAGTTTGAGAATACTGTGAGCTACATGCCACGGCACAAAAAAAATTTTTTTTCTCTTACTTAAAGGAAGCCATTCTGAAAAAACTACACACTGGATGATTTCGACTATACAACATTCTGGATGTTAAACAAAAATTACAGAAGCCCATTGTTTTGGACCCAGCTCTTTCTGCACCAGACCCCCAAAAGATTAGAGCAAAGCATAATGGAACCACTTACGCCATGTATCATTTAATCAGATTGAAACTTAAAGAAAGCAGGTAGATCCTCAAACAGACCAGTTTTTCCTGAAAAGTAGAAATTCCAGTCCACCTGAGTAAGGAAGTCCCCTCTCTTGAACTCTTGCAGAAGAGTACTATCGAGTCACCTGATGTTAATCAGTCTTCTCCTCTTGTTCTGTTTCCTTGCTCCCACCCCAATAATGGATACATGTCACTGTCCATCTGTCCAAACTAGGGTAGGAAACCCGCAGCCTTAGGGCCACATGTAGCCTTCTAGATCCTTAAGTGTGTCCTTTGGCTGAATCCAAATTTTACAGAACAAATCCTTTTCCATTGTACTCTGCATCAGCAAAATCTCTATGCTAAAGGTACTATTTTAAGTAACACTTTGCAACAAGTTACAAGTACTGTTAACTATAGTATATGTTAACTATATAAGCAACAGCCACATCATGAGTTTCATAACATGCTAAAGTGGAACAATGAGGTATTCAGTGTGGATTTGCCTTACCATTCTAAAGTGTGCTGGCTATTGCAGGGGACATGTGTTAGCCAAAATTTTATTCACTGTGAGAACAATTAAATTTTGTGAAGAACAGAATGAACAATATGAATTACAGAAAGAAGATTTCTATTGGAGTGTAGAGTTTCTAGGTGATAGTGTCGAATCAAAACAACTTGAATACTTCTTTGCAAGGTAAAACTGCGTCTATATAAGATAGGTAGCAAAAAATCTAAGCATTTTGAAAAAAGCTATCATATCTTTTTTCAAAAGGAAATTTCAGTGAACATTTTCCCCAGCTAGCAAAGCAGAATGATACATGTGAATCATTTGAAGAATATCCAACTGTTATAGACCTATTAGTTAGAGAATATAATGAAAAGTTCAGTGACTTTGAGAATCATTAACATCACACTCAAATTAGCATTTCAGCCTCACTAGTTGATATCACCAATGCACCTCAAGAACTACAGATGGAATTGATTGAGTTCTCGGTGGATGACATTTTCAAGTCATTGATGCTAAGAAAGATCCAACTGAAATAGGGAAAAATAAAGCAGAATACCTATGCCTTTGGAACATGCCCCAAAAATGTTTTCTTGCTTTTCAACCACTTATTGCTTCAAATCTATTCTACATTCTCCTATCTAGCCTAAATCAAGATGCCCTATGGTCACAGATGACTGATAACCACCCAGAGTATCAACTGACACTGCAGACCTCCATCCTGCAACCAAAGATTCAAATGCTTTCCCACAAAAAAGACACAACAGTCATTAAAAGGTTAGTTAACTGGGCAGCGCCTGTGCCTCGGTTGGTAGGGCGCCAGCCCCATATACCGAGGGTGGCGGGTTCAAGCCCGGCCCAGGCCAAACTGCAACCAAAAAATAGCCGGGCGTTGTGGCGGGTGCCTGTAGTCCCAGCTACTCGGGAGGCTGAGGCAAGAGAATCGCTTAAGCCCAGGAGTTGGAGGTTGCTGTGAGCTGTGTGAGGCCACGGCACTCTACCGAGGGTCATAAAGTGAGACTCTGTCTTTACAAAAAAAAAAGGTTAGTTAACTTTAAAATTAACAAATAGTTTTTTTGGGCGGCGCCTGTGGCTTAGTGAGTGGGGCGCCGGCCCCATGTGCCGAGGGTGGCGGGTTCAAGCCCAGCCCCGGCCAAACTGCAACAAAAAAACAGCCGAGCGCCTGTAGTCCCAGCTACTCGGGAGGCTGAGGCAAGAGAATCGCGTAAGCCCAAGAGTTAGAGGTTGCTGTGAGCCATGTGACGCCACGGCACTCTACCCGAGGGCGGTACGGTGAGACTCTGTCTCTACAAAAAAAAAAAAAAATAGTTTTCATTTTTAATTATTTTTTATTTCAGATTATTATGGGGATACATACATTTTACTTACATATTTTGATTTTGTGCAGATAAAGTCAGAGTTACAGGTGTGTTTTTGTCCCAGAAAGTTTGCGATATACCCTAGGCAATGTAGCCACTGGGTGGGAATTTACACACTCCCTTCTCAACCCTTCCCCCCTACTTGAATTTCATTGAGTTATAGGATTGAGCAACTAGTTCTAATTTAGTATAACTTTTCATTTTTTGAAATTATTAAATACTTAGTAGATTTTTATAAAACATACTTTTTTTTTTGAGACAGAGTCTCACTATGTTGTCCTCGGTAGAGTGCCCTGGCATCACAGCTAACAGCAACCTCTACCTCTAACTCTTGGGCTTAAGCGATTCTCTTGCCTCAGCTTCCCAAGTAGCTGGGACTACAGGCACACACCACAACGCCTGGCTATTTTGTTGTTGTTGTTGTTGTTGTTGTTGTTGTTTAGCAGGCCCTGACCAGGTTCAAACCCATCAGCCCTGGTGCATGTGGCTGGCACCCCAACCATTGAGCTACGGGTACCGAGACACAAAATGCATTTTTAAGTATGGCTAATTGAAGTGTTTTGCAGCTGTATTTGAGCATAGCTAAATTAATATGGTTTTCCAACATGAAAAGTTTCCCTACCCCAGTCCAAACCCATGGAATGTACAACCAAGAGTAAACCCTAATGTAAAGTGTGGACTTGAATGATAATGTTGTGTCGATATTGGTTCATCAATTGTTAACATTCATTCTGATGTAAGATGTTGCTAATTGGGAAGCTCTGCGTGCATGAAGACAGGAGGTATATGAGAAATTCTCTATACTTTTGTTCAATTTTGCTATGAACATACAACTGCTCTAAAAATAATAGTCTATTAAAATTTTTCCTCTTACTAAGGGAAAATACCTTACCATATAAAAAAGTTGCAAGGCTTATTTATATTTATAATTGTAACAGAGGAAATGATCTGAAAAAATGGCAGAAATGGTTTTCTGTCTCTTTAAAACTTCTCCCACTCTTTTTGGAAACTGAGGCCTACATACCTGCCTCCCCAGCACTGGGAAAGGCTGGGAACGTCTTTTGGTTTTTGTGGTACAGGAAATGGTTCAGCTGCACTGTGGAGATGGAGATGGAGGCCCTGAGCATGGCCAGTGGAGGTCTGGGTGGGCCTTTCAGGAAGGTGGAGGTCACAGCTTTATCTTCAGCAAAGATGGGATGATTAGAATCATTAAATATAGCTGAACAACAATAGGCTCTCCCGGGTGCTGCCTGTGGCTCAGTGAGTAGGGTGCCAGCCCCATCTACCGAGGGTGGTGGGTTCAACCCGGCCTTGGCCAAACTGCAACCAAAAAATAGCCGGACGTTGTGGCAGGTGCCTGTAGTCCCAGATGCTCGGGAGGCTGAGGCAGGAGAATCACGTAAGCCCAAGAGCTGGAGGTTGCTGTGAGTCGTGTGACGTCACGGCACTCTACCGAGGGCAGTAAAGTGAGACTCTGTCTCTACAAAAAAAAAAAGCAATAGGCTCTCCCTTTTAAAAGCTAGATGTTTCTGCCTATCTCTGGGAAATTTGGTATTTTCATTCTTTGCTGGCAAAATAATAAACTCCTTTTTCCTTCTCCTCAAACCACTTAATTCTTCATGCTGCCTCAAGGAGGAAACGTACCAAGCTTTCGGTAACATAATGATAACTACTCCAAATGCTAATAAACTTAATTTGCTTCGAGACTGGTCTGACCTCCTTTGATCATATTAAAATTCTGAGTCCTATTTAAATGAAATAGCAGCTCAGGGTTACCTTGTGACTAAGAACCCATGTAAGTTGCTGAGTTGTTAAGCAGACCCTTGAACCCTAGAACCAATAACAGTATCATTTGTAAACAATTTACTATATATCAGCCTCTAAGGTAAGCACTCATACACATTTATATTCATAATAAAACAAAATATCTTTTTTTTTTTTTGTAGAGACAGAGTCTCACTTTATCGCCCTCGGTAGAGTGCTGTGGTATCACAGCTCACAGCAACCTCCAACTCCTGCCCCAGCCTCCCGAGGAGCTGGGACTACAAGCCTCCGCCACACAACACTCGGCTATTTTGTTGTTGTTGTTGTTGTTGCAGTTTGGCTGGGGCAGGGTTTGAAACCGCCACCCTTGGTATGTGGGGCCGGCGCCCTACCCACTGAGCCACAGGTGCCGCTCAAAGCAAATATCATTTTATAGAAGAAACTAAAGCTCCGAGCTGAAGTGACTTTCCTGAAGTCCCATGAGTAAGCAGAAGTCTATACATCCAGGAATAAAACCAACTTAGTCTAACACCAAGGTCTGCATTCTTCCAACTACACAACAATGCCTCATGCTACACATACTGTCACTTTTACACCAGATAACTACAACAACAACATTATGGCTAAAAGTGACTGCCTGTGACTCTACTGGAGTAGGTATTATTGTCATTCCCATTTACTAACAAAGAATCCAAGGCTCAAAGTCGAATGGCAGTTAAGTGGTAGAACACTCACTCAGAACCAGGAAATCTGGTTTCAGAGTCCATATGCTTAATCATTACCTAATAATATTACCATCAGCATCACAACACTATCAATAATTATAACGTCAGTGCTACTTACAAAGCAGGAACCATGAGATAAATATGCCACGTGTGTGCCCCAGCTAGTTATTTATAATTGATACTTAACATACTTGCTGCACATCAACAAACCACGTGTCATCAGAGCATGTAAATGACAGCATCATCAGTCTGGCTGTCTCTGTCAGCTTCTGCACTCGGTCTATTTTATCTGTTATAGATATGCAGACTACTATGCAGGTATAGCTCTTCCATTCCAATGCCTGACTTTACCTAAGACATAACTACCTCAAGTGGACTTAAATGAAAAAGTCTTTATAACTTTTTCATTTGCAGGCATTGTTTTGTTAGACACTTAGGCAAAAATAAATAAATGAATGGATTGGGAGGATTGAAAGAAGAGACATTTGGATATATTGGGTTTCAGACGCCATGACGTCATTTCAGGTAAGAGTGGAGCAGGATTTCCAGCTGGAAATCAGGTGAGATGGTGGTTACAGACAAGCATTTGAGCACATTACGGTACAGATGAAATGAAAAGACTTCCAAGAGATAGAGAACAAAGAAAGATGTGATAGGTGAACTAACCCTGAGGAAATGTTTGCGTGTACTGACAACTTTTAGCAAATGAGATGTTTAGTGGTGTATTTTGAACAATACAAAGTGTCCCAAAGATTACCCATAGAGTCGCCATACATCAGGAAAATGAGAAATCATAGCTAAATATTCCTTTATTTACAATAGTCATTGCAAAATTTCACAAAGAGGTGGCCAAAATACCCAGGGAATATTTTCTAAGTATTTTGTAAAATTTTGTGCTCGTCTCTATTTTCATTAGACATCGCTAAATTAAAACAGTATGTGTTCCCTTTGCTTCCTATTTACTCTCCCCACCAAGAAGAGTCTGTGTAGGATGGTGAAAGAATATCTAGGTTTGAATCCTTGCCCCACTGTTTATGAGACTCATGACTTCTCTGAGCCTCAGTCAATGTGAGTAATTATGCCTTTTCCATGGGGTTGTGGGGGAAATTATATGAACAAGTGCATATGACAGGACTGAGAACAATGCATTGCAAATGGAAGGTTTTATAATCTAGGTCAACTATATGTACTTGCGTATGATCAGGACTAGACAGCACCCACCTAAAAATTCAACCCTCAGATGGTCCTTTGATTCTCAGTACTGGGCCATGTGAAGCAAATCCTTCCATTCCTTAGATACACCTTACGTGTCATCAAACAAGAAAGAATATGTCCAGGTTTAACAATCAGGATGTTGTGAACATCTTTTATTTTTAATGAGGATTTTAAAACTTCATGGTTCTCTCCTCTCAGAAATTAAGAAACATTATTCATAGATGACCATTTCTGTTTAAATTTAAATTTCAAATGCAGAATCATTAGCTAATGTCACACTTGGTTTACTCGAGAAGAATACATTCAGATCTTTAAATGGGTCCTTTCCTAAAAGCTTTTAAGATCATTTCACATCATAAAATGATCACATAAAGCTAAACATTCCACTCTTAAAAGTCTTCAGACCTCTGTGAAAGGTGAGTCTAACAACCACAAAGTCCCTTCTAAGTATAAATTTATGTTTAGTCATTTTGAACTATAAGGATGGGATTTCCTTCTATGAAAAATAAAGTATTTCATGAGTGATGGTGGTATTGTGGTTATATTTTAAAAAAGAAAATCTTTATCTTTTAGAAAGCCATATTGTAATGTCATACCTGGGATTACTTTAAAATAAGAAGGTGTGGCAGTGTGATTGAGAGGAGAAACAGAATTAGCCATAAATTGATAAATGGTGAAGCTAGGTGATGAGTAAAGGAGATTCCATTTTGCTATTCTCTTTATTTCAGTATTTGTTTGAAATTCACCACAATAAGTTTCCACCACATAGAAACTGCTTCTTCGCTATTTAAAAGAGTTCAAAAATGCAATGCACCCTGATGCACATTTGTTACTAGAATGTACTTAAGAGTGATTACCTGCAAATTAGGGACTCCACAGACTCACTGATCCTTGAACAAAATGATTAAGACTCGCTTGTTAATTACACATATAGTCACTACAATATAATCTTAGAGTTCATATTTTATAAATTTATACATCTAAAATACATCCTTCTCTGGCTATTTGCCTCAATTGCATGTGAAGAATATAAAGTAATAATAAAATCTAGGGGCTGGATGCGATGGCTCACTCTTGTAATCCTAGCAATCTGGGAGGCCAAAGTGGGCAGATTGCTTAAGCTCATGAGTTCAAGACCAGCCTATGCAAAAGAAAAAAGGAAAAAAGTGGGCTGGGCACAGTGGTTCATGCCTATAATCCTAGCACTGTGGGAGGCCATGGCAGGTGGACTGCCTGTGCTCAGGAGTTCAAGACCAGTCTGAGCAAGATCGAGACTGTCAATACTAAAAATAGAAAACTAGCCAAGCATTGTGGTAGGAACCTGCAGGGCTAGTACTTGGAAGGCCGAGGCAAAAGGATTGCCTGCACCCAAGGTTTAAGGTTGCTGTAAGGTATGAGGCCACGGAACTCAATCCCAGGGCAACAGAGTGAAACTCTGTCTCAACAACAACAAAAAATTTTAGAGAAAAAAGTACTAAGCATCTGATGCCTACCACTTTTCTTTTCTTTCTTTCTTGTTTTTTTTTTTTGCAGTTTTTGGCCCGAGGCTGGGTTTGAACCAGCCACCTCCAGCATATGGGGCCAGTGCCCTACTCCTTTCAGCCACAGGCGCTGCCAACCACTTTTTAATATATGTATATATGTACGTAGTTATGTTTTCTTTTTAAATGTACACTTTAAGAACACATCTTTATAATGGTATCTATGTAGCTATTTAGAAATTATTCCAGATCTATATTTACAGATCCAGACCAGAAAGATATTCACCATAAATTTTAAATGAAAAAGTAGCTTACAAAACCATCTTAGGGAATGATTTCATTTTCATATTTTTGTATTTGTGTATACTTAGGGGGAAAAATCTGGAGAGATAAATACTAAAAAATTTAGTTACTTCTCCTACCCGCTAGTGACTGCCTTGCCTTGCCCTCCCAAAGTGCTAGGATGACAGGCATGAGCCACTATGCCTGGCCTACTTGTTATACAGAGTGTGCCAAAAAAGGTATACACATTTTAAGAGATCTTGTTGGAAATAAAATAAATCGTTCCCTAAAAAAGCATATAAATTGCAGGTAAAATGGATGTGCACAGCATGTCTGGGTACTGGCCTTTCCCTCTACTTTACATTCTCTGCATTGTCTATTTTTACCATAAGTATTAAATAAGGTTTTAAACTTTTTATAATTAATTTTATAATTCTTTTTAAAAGATTAAAAAAGAATGAATAAGAAAATGTCAGTATATGAAAACTTAGTGCATGATAAAAGTAATACTTTGGGTGGCGCCTGTGGCTCAGTTGGTAAAAAAAAAAAAAAGTAATATTTTATATCAGTAGACAAAAGAAAAACTGTTCAAATCATGAGATGTAAATAATTATTTGGAAAAAACTCAAATGATTCAAAAATTTGTAAATGTAAAAAAGAAAGCATACAGATACTTGGGGGATACAGGAAGGTGGACTTCTTTTCTTTTTTTTTTTTATTTTTTTTTATTTATTTATTTATTTTTTTTTTGTAGAGATAGAGTTTCACTCTATTTGCCCTCAGTAGAGTGCTGTGGTGTCACACAGCTCACAGCAACCTCCAACTCCTGGGCTTAGACGATTCTCCTGCCTCAGCCTCCAGAGTAGCTGGGACTACAGGCACCCGCCACAACACCCGGCTATTTTTTTGTTGCAGTTTGGCCGGGGCTGGGTTTGAACCCGCCACCCTCGGTATATGGGGCCGGTGCCCTGCTCACTGAGCCCCAGAGTATCACTTTGTTGCCGTCAGTAGAGTGCTATGGCATCATAGCTCACAGCAACCTCAAATCTTGGGCTCAAGTGATCCTCTTGCCTCAGTCTCCCAAGTAGCTGGGACTACAGGCACCTACCGTAGCACTCGCCTATTTTTAGGAGTGGGGTCTTACTCCAGCTCAGGCTGGTCTCAAATTCCTAAGCTCAGTCGATCTACCTGCCTCGGCCTCCCAGAGTGCTAGGATTATGAGCATAAGCCACTGCACCTGGCCTTGGAATTACTTTCTAAGCAAACTATCAAAGACAAATAACCATAAAAGAAAACACTTAAAAGATTTCAATATATAAAAACTTAAAATACCTACTTGACAAAATACATCATTAATAAATGGGAAATTTTTGAAAATATACAGAGGGTGCCAAAAAATTATACACATTTTAAGGAATGTTATCTATGTATTACCTTTCAAAGTTCAATTGAAGGTACTGTTACTGGTCAAATGAACCCAGACATGCTATGCACATCCATTTTACCTGCAATTGATATGTTTTGGGGGAATGATTTATTTAATTTCCAACAAGATCTCTTAAAATATGTATACCTTTTTTTTTGGCACATTCTGTATAACAAATAGGCCAGGCATAGTGGCTCATGCCTGTCATCCTAGCATTTTGAGAGGGCAAGGCAAGGCAGTCGCTAGAGGGTAGGAGTTCTGACCAGTATAGGCAACACAGTGAGACCTCAGCTCTAACAACAACAAAAAAAATTAGCCAGGTCCCGTGGCCTGTGCCTATCATCCCAGCTACTAGGGAGGCTAAGGTAGAAGGATCACACAAGCCCAAGAGTTGAGCCTATATAGTTAAGTTATGATTATGCTGTTGCTGCACTCCAGCCTGGGCAACAGAGCAAAATGGTGCCTAGAAAAACAAAAGAAAGGGCTCAGTGCCTTAGCCACTTGAGCTACAGCCACATACACCAGAGCTGGCGAGTTCAAATCCAGCCCAGGCCTGCCAAACAACAATAACAACTGCAACAAAAGAATAGCCAGGCGTTGTAGTCCCAGGTACTTGGGAGGCTGAGGCAAGAGAATTGCTTAAGCCCAGGAGTTGGAGGTTGCTGTGAGGTGTGATGCCACGGAACTCTACCCAGGGCAACAGCTTGAGGCTCTGTCTCAAAAAAAGAAAAATAAAAGAAAGAAAATATATAACAAGTAAAGAGATCTTACAAATCTATATTAAAGATGAATAGCCAATGGAAAAATAGATAAAGATGAATAAGAAACTACACATCACATAGGAAATAAATATTTATAAAAGATATTTAATCTCATTAGAAAGTGAAATTGGTTTTGGTTTTAAATAATATTCAAACCTAGCACCTAAAATAAACATCTGATGAAATGATGATAGCAGTGTACAACTGGTACAATTTTTGCAGAGAGTGGCTTACACTTTATGGGGGCAAGACATGATTGCAAGAGGGACTTTACCTAACAATTGCAATCAGTGTAACCTGGCTTATTGTATCCTCAATGAATCCCCAACAATAAAAAAAAAGAAGTGCATATTAATAAAAGACTAAAAAAGTGTGTATCCTTTGAAACAGCTATTAAACTTCTAAATAATTTGTCTAAGAAAATAAGGATGTACACTAAAATTTAGTTAAAAGGATACTTATCCCAAAACAGAAAAAAGTATAGTTAGATCTAATAATAAATTATCAATTACAAGTGATGGTAAATATGTATAATGGAATTTAAACGAGCCAGTAAATGAGGTTTGTAGAAATATGTTTACTGCAATGTAAGAGCATTACAAAATATTAAATACAAAAAGTTGTTCAACTGCATATTTAAATATTTATAAGTGAATGTGCATACAAAAATTCTGAAGGGATATACTGTTTTTTCTTTTACTTTAATGGTGGTTATGTGCGAAAGCCAGGTTTCAACCCTTCTTCTTCTTACATACCTACCCTTACTAGTTTTGGCACACTGAGACTATCTTTTAAAAGAAGAAGAAGAAGGCTTTTTGTTTTCTGTTTATTACTAATGGTGTATTGAAATCGGTAAGAGGTTTCATTTCACGACACCAAATAGACCAGTTCTGAGGTTTTCACTCAGATAAATTTAACAGCTCCACTTTCTTCAGTGTTTATCAAAATATAAAAGAAAAGAGTAAAGGGCGTCTTTTTGATGGCAAATCTGACCCTTGTAGGCTGAGAGAGAGAAAGCAATTTCACACACGGGAGGTGCTTCTGGGCCAGGGCTGGCTCACACTCCTGCTGGTGAGGCCCCAGACATCCCACGGTGTCTGAGCGGGCGTGAGTACAGGGAATGGATGGGGTCCCTGTGTCCCTTGAGCAGGTGGGAGGGGGCAGCTGGGGCTCTCGGCAGGGCCCCAGGAGCTGAGGGAGCAGGGGAACAAGCAAGCCTAAGGAATGAAGGGTGACCCAGGGACAAGCTAAGTCAGAGGGTCTCTATGGTGACCAACCAGAATTAATGGAGGTCTACAAGCCACTGCCTCATGTCCCCAAGAGTAACATTAAGCCAATGGCCCGCATTCAGGTGGTCGCCACAAGCCTAAACCAAGCAGGTGGTGTGTTCAAGTGTTCCTGACTTGGATTTTAGCTCTTTTAAAAAATGCACTGTGGCTCAAAGGGGTAAGGCGCTGGCCCCGTATGCCGGAGGAGGCGGGTTCAAACCCAGCCCTGGCCAAAAACTACAAAAAAAAAAAAAAAAAAAAGTAAAATAAAATAAGATTGTGATTGTGTCCTTATCACAAAATAATGAATAATAAATAGAGAATGGCAGCAAGTTTTGTTATGGGTATGGTTGTAAGAAAAAAAAAATGCACTGAGGGGCGGTGCCTGTGGCTCAACGGAGTAGGGCGCCGGCTCCATATGCCGGAGGTGGCGGGTTCAAACCCAGCCCCGGCCAAAAAAAAAATGCACCGAGTATGGTAGATCGCCACACGGCCCTCCAGATGGGAGGGTCTGGCTCCCACAGTGGCTCTAAACCCCTCTCAGCACTGAACAGTAAGTTGATTTTCCTTTCTACAATTTAACAAAAAAAAAGTGAGTAATACAGGGTAGGAGTACCAGAAACTGCCTCATTGTTAACCAAAACTATTTACATTAAATAAAGAACCTGGCTGCAGGCCGCGTCTGCCACATTGGCAGGACGGCCCCCTGCACAGTGTGACCAGACCCTGGAGACTGCTTCTGGCACTCAAGCGACCAGAGTCGCACGTCTGCCGCTCGAGAGGGAAGCTGAGAGGGGTCGGGGGCAGGGAGGCCGCGGTGTTCACTTCTGGCTCTCAGCTGATTGGACAGCCAGTCCAGTCCTTCGTAGAGCCCAGCCCCACTGGTGGCGCAGGTGGCCTGAATGTTCCAGTTCCTGTGGCGAAGGCTGTGCAGCCCCAGCTTGTCTGTGACCTCGGCTGCGCTCACGGCGTTGGGCAGGTCCTGCTTGTTGGCGAGCACCAGGAGGGCCGCGTCCCTCAGCTCGTCCTCGGCTGCATCCGCAGAGCTCCTGCCGGGCCTCCTTCACACGCTCCCGGGCATTGCTGTCCACCACGAAGATCAGGCCTTGCGCGTTCTGAAAGCAGTGGGGCCCCAGAGGCCGGATCTTGTCCTGGCCGTCCACGTCCCACGCGGCGAAGCTCACGTTCCTGTACTGCACGCCCTCCACCTTGAAGCCCATGGTGGGAAGGGTGGTCACGGCCTCCCCCAGCTCCAGCTTGTACAGGATCGTCGTCTTCCCTGCAGCGTCCAGGCCCACCATGAGGATGCACATTTCTTTTCTGCCAAAAAGGTTCCTGAAGAGGTTGGCGAAGATGTTCCCCATGTTCGCGAGGGGTGGCAGCGACACCAGCCGGGGACACCGCAGCAGCTGCTGCTCGGAGCCTGGAGTCGGTTTCGCCGCTGACGGTGGCCGTGTCAGGGCTGGTGGCCCAAGAAGAAGGTTTTAAAGCTTACACCAGTGAGAAATTGCACAGAAGAGCTGAGAACATGCCTAAGAAGACTTCCTTTATCTATGCACTTAACACATCCTGTGGTAATTAATTAGGTTTCTGCCTCAGTAAATGTGACTTCCCACAAAATAGGAACTCAGGTCTTACTCATTTCTTTTATTCCTAGTGCCTTTTGTAGTGTGTGGCATAATAGTAGGCTGGTTGAATAATCTTTAGCAGAATGTCCAAAGGGCTGTCCAAGCCACCTAAGGTTCAAATTCTGCATAGGAAACCCAGATAGTCACCTGTGAAATAGCCAAGACCGGCCACACAGCCTCTCAGTAAACACAAATTCTTTTTTACCAATACCTCAGATCAAAAATCCTGAAGCTTTCCTTTACTCTCCTTTCTCTCACCCAATTCATAAACAAATCCAACTGAACAAATCCTGTTGCTTCTGCATTTAAAATGTGTTCTTACATCCATTCTCACCATGGTCCAAGCCAGAAATCATCTCTTGTCAGTAGAACTGCAGTGGCCCCCTGGTTCTGTAGTCCCCAACCCCAACTCCCAGGCCAAGGACCAGTACCAGTCCATGGCCTGTCAGGAACCAGACCACACAGCAGGAAGGGTACATCGGGCCAGCTACCAAAGTATCTGTATTTACAGCCACCCACCTTCCCTTGCTCAAACCACCTGCACTCCACCTCCTGTCAGATAAGCAGCAGCATTCGATTCTCATAGGAGTGAGAACCCCATAGTAAACTGCCCATGCCAGGAATCTAGATTGCAGGCATCTTATGAGAATCCAATCCCTGAGGCTCTGAGGTGGAGATGTAACGCATTTGAAACCATCATCCCCACCCAACCCCTCACTATCAGGGAAAAACTGTCTTCCACAAATCCTGTCACTGCTGCCAAAAAGGTTGCTTCCACCTTCCCACACTGTCATCTGCACAGCAGCCAGAGTGATGTTTGATAAAGCAAACATAGTCATGCCACGCTAAGCCCAGAACCCTCAATACCTTCCTATGGCATGTAGAATAGAAGTTTTTTTTATTTGCCAAAGCATTTCTTATGGCTCACAAGCCCTTCATAATCTGCCCTAGGAACCTGCTTTGAATTCCTCTCCTTCCCTCTGGCTCACAGGGCTTCAGCTGTGCTGGCCTGCTTACTATTCTGGAACTTAGTCAAGCTCATTCCACCAGGGGCCTCTCCCCTGCCAAGTCCCACCTTTTTTTCCCTCTTTGCTGGGAATGCACTCATCCTTAAAAGTGACCTTATCAAAAAAGGTCTACTTAAAAGTCACCTTATCAAAATGGCTATCTTCAACCAGTTTTTTAAAAAATAATCCTTTCCAACATTCCTTTAACTTGCTTAATTTATCTTTGGTGCACTACTTGTCACCATGTTATTTATTAATTTGACAATTATATATCTCTTCCACTAGCCTGTCCATTAATTTTCATTTAGAATGCAAAACATTGTTTTCTTCACCACTTGATTTCAAGCACTTAAAATGGTGCCTGCCACATCATAAGTACTGATAAATTCCTACAGGGCAATGAATAAGGTAAATGAATAAATGAATGAATATCACCAAGGTATATTTCAAGTTTTTAGATAAACTTGTTCCGATATCTATTCTAACCAATAGAATATTTCCTAAGGGCAATGCCAAAAGGGCTATTACAATAAAGTAAGTGAGATATCAAATCACATTACTCAGTAATACTGACCATGATGATTATTTTCAATAAGTTTTATGGGTTTTTTTGTTTGTTTGTTTGTTTGTTTTGCAGTTTTTGGCTGGGGCTGGGATTGAACCTGCCACCTGCGGCATATGAGGCCAGCACCCTACTCTTTTGAGCCACAAGTGCCACCCAATAAGCTTTATGTTTTAACCACCCAAAGCCTCCCAACTATCATCCCACTACCATGCAAAACACATATCCACCTTATTTAAACTTGAAGTTTTTTTGTCAAGAGATTTAACAGACATCATAAATTATTCCCACAATGAAAAGAGTTAGTTGAACAACCCATTTTCATTAAGCACTGCAGTATCCAAGTTTATTTTTTTGTTTGTTTTTTGAGATAGTCTTACTTTGTCACCCCACAGTAGAGGGCCATGGCATCACAGCTCAAAGCAACCTCTAACTCTTGGGCTTACATGATTCTCTTGCCTCAGCCTCCCAAGTAGCTGGGACTACAGGCACTTGCGTATGCCTGGCTAATTTTAGAGACAGGGTCTTGGTCTTGCTCAGGCTGCTCTTGAACTCATGAGCTCGCCTCCCAGAGTGCTAGGATTACAAGCATGCACCCCTGTGCCTGGCCCCAAACATTGTTTCTTGATAGCTAACCTTGTAACATGGGACAATAATCTCATTTGCTGAAGTCACTAATTTTTTCCATTGGCTTAATGCTATCAGTAAAATGAGACCAGGAGAGACTCTGCAAAATAAACATAGGCATTCTCAAAGCAGGTGTAAGTGAAGCCTCAGAGTACCAATGTCAGCTATGGTCTATGTCACAAGCAGATTGATTTAATTTTAAAATGTACTCAAGGCCAGCCACACAGACTCACACCCATAATCCCAGTACTTTGGGAGGCCAAGGCAGGAGATGGATTGAAGATGAGGAGCTGGAGGTTGCAGTGAGCTACAGTCACACCACTGTACTCCAGCCTGGGTGACAGAGAGAGGCTCTCTTAAAAAAAAAATACTTAAGTTTGAGAAAGATTTACTTTAAAAAATAGGTAGTCAGTGTTATCAAAAATATTCACTTATTGATACATATCTTGGTGAAAAAAAAAAAAACTGAGTATCAGACCAGAATTTTGCATAACCTTAGCTGACCCCAGCCTGTCAGTTAAGTAAAACTTAGAATGATACTTCTGAAGTCAACCACGGTGCTTCAAAGACTCACAATTTTTTTAAAATCCAAAGTAAGCACAACATAATACAGAATCCACACTGTGCAGCTGGGCCTACCTGGGAGAGAATTCCATTTCTTCCAACCTAGTTGCTGTGTGATCTTGGTCACACTCTCTAACTTTTCTGGAGCTCCAAAATTTTATCAATAAAATCCAGGTAAGAAAACCTATCCTACACATTCTCCTCTTATGAGGAGAATTAGGACAATACATGCAACCGACAAGTACAAGTACATCTTGCCCCAAGCAAAGAGAGATGTGAGAAAACGATGTGCAGCTAATGGAACCGCAGAAGCAGTGGAGGATGGAAGTCAGTTTGCAAACCCAGGTGCACAGGCTGCCAATCAGGAAAACGGCCCTCACAGGGAGTCTGTAAATTGAAGACTGGAACACACATCCCACACGCCCTGAGAGAAAACAGCACTTTTCTTTATATCCTATTCAGCCCTAAAAATTCTTGAGCCATTACACTAGCACTGACAAACCCAACTTTGCTCTTGTAGGTATTCCCAACCTATGTACTGCATCAATCCCAAATCCGTCCCCCTGAGGCTTAAAAGCAAAAATGAAAAACTGGGACATTACTCCCTAGAGTTAACCCTTACGTAGCAAAAGCTATTGTCCTCTGTTGCGTCCAGATAGTTGAAACACTAATCCCCCACCTTATGCTTGTGAGCGATGACAAGCCCTTTGTATACAAGCTCCAGTTGAGAAGTACCGCAAGAAGCACGCTGCTGGTAGGCACAGTGGGCTCCATCTAAACTTCCGCTTTCCAGAGTAACTGATGTAGCCCGTACCCCAATGCCTGGGCATTTCCCTCGACAGGCCACAAGATGCAAAAGGGAAGTTAGTGCCAAACCACGAGATCAGGCGGGGCTCGCGGCTGCCGGGCGGCTGCCGCCCACCCCCCACTAGAGGACCGCAGGCGCAGGCTCGTGCGGGTCGCCCGCACTCCGTACCTGGATCAGGCCTTGCTGGAACAAGGCACTGTGCACACAGCCGGGGACCTCTCCCGACAGCTCCAGCGAGCCGTTGCCGCTGCGGATGCTCCAGCGTCCCCCCAAGCCGTAGCTGCGCTCCTCCGCAGTGGAGCCCTCAAGCCACAACGCGAGCAGCGGGAGAAGGTAGAGGTGCATGTCGGGGGCCGGCGCCGCGGAGACACAGAGCGATCGCGTCCCGGGGCAGCAGGGAACCTGCGGGGAAGCCACACGTCAGCTTACAAGCAGCCGGGGGCTGCGGCTGTCCCCGCCCACGGGCCCCCGGGCTCCCGGCCCCGGGCCCCGCCCCTGAAACCCGGCCCCGCCCCCAGGTCAGCCGCGCTCCCTTGCGCGGCGCAGCCGGCGGGTGTAGAACCGCGGTCGGCTCGGGCGCCGCCGGGAATCGGGCGTCGCGGGGGCGGGAGCTGCAGCCGGCGTGCACCGCCTGTGCCCTCCCTCAACGCTCCTCAGACGCAGTGGGAGGCAGGAAGCCTGCACCGTCACTGGGACTCACAGATAGATCCCTGGGCGCGAAGGGGCGCCAAAGCCTCCGGAGATCGGGCCCCACTGTATGTGGACATCGCCACTAGAAAGGATCCACACTCACTCAACCCAAAAGGGAAACAACTCACTACTTCCGTTCCCCAAAACGTATACAGAAGCTCGTCCACGCTTCAGGGGTTCGCCTGCGAGGGAGGGTAACTCCCATCTCCTGCTGAGAGCCCTTAAAGAGTGAACAAGTGCTAACAGTACCTGGTTCCTAGGCCGGCTGTGGGGGCTGAGAAAACGGTCTACGGCGGGTAACAGCGGGCTTGGCCCCGGGGAGGCACAGCACGATAGCTGTTGTTAGCAGCTGCTTACGTCCTTACGTTTCATAAAGCCCCACCCAGGAGGGTTCAGGCGTTCCAGAACCTTCCCTAGTTGCTCAGGTGAATTTTAAATCCTCCGCGCTGGCTAACTCACTAGCTGTGGGACCTCGCGCAAGCTGCAAGATCTCCGACACCTGTTTTCTGAACTCGAAAATGTAGACAGTTACTCCTTTTAAAGGTTATTATAAATATAAAATGAGTTAACATATATGATCGTCCCTAACAGTGTCCAAGTACCCGAGAAATACCAGACTTACAGTCAGTCTGAGTCTCATTCTTTTTTTTTTTTTTTGGTTTTTGGCCGGGGCTAGGTTTGAACCCGCCACCTCCAGCATATGGGACCGGTGCCCTACTCCTTGAGCCACAGGCACCACCCTGAGTCCCATTCTTGGAATAGGATGTAGTAACAGTGGTCCTAGGAAGTTCAGAGGGAATTTCACATTTGGTAAAATAGGCTGATTTATTCCGTGTTGATATTTGCCTAATTTTTTTTTTTTTTTTTTTTTTTTTTGTAGAGACAGAGTCTCACTGTACCGCCCTCGGGTAGAGTGCCGTGGTGTCACACGGCTCACAGCAATCTCTAACTCTTGGGCTTACGCGATTCTCTTGCCTCAGCCTCCCGAGCAGCTGGGACTACAGGCGCCCGCCACAACGCCCGGCTATTTTTTTTTTATTGCCGTTTGGCCGGGGCTGGGTTTGAACCCGCCACCCTCGGCATATGGGGCCGGCGCCCTACTCACTGAGCTACTGGCGCCGCCCAATATTTGCCTGATTTTTATACTTAGGAAGAAGTCCTTGAAGAGAAGTTCTCCCTCTCATGAATCCAGGGTTTGTTTTTTGCCTTATAATGGCCCTGAAATTATCTAAGTTGTAGGCCCAGAATAACGTTTTGCTTCCACACAGTCGGCATTGCTTACAAATCCAGCATCTGGGCTTTTGGGACAGTATCCAACCCAAGCCCCTGGTTTTAGGCTGAGGGAAATGGGTCTAAAGAGGTTAAGTGACTTGCCCGTCACACAGTGGCAGACATGATCAGAACCCTCCTCTCCTGACTTCTACTCTCCTTTTAGCAGATATTACAGGGGTAAAAAAACGTGGCTTAGAAAACATGGCCTACTCTCCTTCCTTACGCCTGGAGCATTTTTGCTTTTGGTAAGGACAAAGCTCTCAGTTCAAGTAATACGCCATAATTCATGGCATTTACTGGGCAGCCACGGTCTGTGCACCACCACCAACAAGGCTTATGGCTACAAGAATGGGAAAGGAATTTTTTTTTACATCCAAGAAATTCTGTTAAACCAAATCACAAAAAAAAAATTCACCCTAGAATGAATGAAAAATTCATCCTAGAATGAACAGATTATATGTCTGTTGTTCTATTAAGAAATATTGAGGAGGTGGGCGGCGCCTGTGGCTCAGTCGGTGGGGCACCGGCCCCATATGCCGAGGGTGGCGGGTTCAAACCCGGCCCCGGCCAGACTGCAACCAAAAAATAGCCGGGCGTTGTGGCGGGCGTCTGGCGGGTCCCAGCTGCTCGGGAGGCTGAGGCAGGAGAATCGCTTAAGCCCAGGAGTTGGAGGTTGCTGTGAGCTGCGTGAGGCCACGGCACTCTGCCGAGGGCCATAAAGTGAGACTCTGTCTCTACAAAAAAAAAAAGAAATATTGAGGAGAAATCATTTTTAAGGTAAAAAGAATATAGACTTATCATTTCTTCTTTCATGTCAGGATAGAAGCTTAACATATTAAGATTACTTCACTTTGAGAACAGCGTGCATCCAAGAGAAATCAAAGTCCTAAGAAGTGCCCTTTCTAAAATTGAGATCAGCACAGATGACATGATGAAGTTTTGATTTTGTTATAGGATAATTTTTGTTTGTTGTTTCCTGGAAGAATAAACTATATTTTGAGATATTCATAGAACTTCTCAGCTGGGCACAGTTGCTCATACCTGTAATCCCTGCTCTTTGGGAGGTGAAAGTAGGATAACTGGCTGAGGCCAGGAATTCCTCATCAGCCTGAGGAACATAGCAACATCCTGTCTCTATTAAAAAAAAATTAAAAATCAGCTCAGCAGGGTTGCACATGCCTATAATCCCAGCTAGTCTAGAGGTTGAGGCAGGAGGATCACTTGAACCCAGGAGTTGGAGGTTATTGTGAGTTATGACCTTGCCACTGAATTCCAGCCTGAGTGCCAGAGAGAAACCCTGTCTCCAAAACAAAACAAAACGAATTTCTCAACTTATGAAACTTACAGTCATAATACCAAATACAATTTTTTAAATAGTCATAGTTATCTTTAACCATGCACTATATAAACGAATTTCATTTTGATCATCGCATTTGATATGTCTCAAATTTTGAATTATTTGGGTCAAGTGATAGTTTCCTGGTTTAAAAAGATAAATAAGCCCTCCAGAGTTTAATGTCAGTATTCTGCCACAGCAGACCAGTGGGTGCGTGTTGGCCTCTGACATGTGACAATGTTTTCTTCATCTCTAAAGTAACTATATAAAGTTGGTAAATTCATTAGAACACCATGGTATACAAAGGTGAAGTATGTTTTAATCCTATGAGGTAACTGGACGTTATAATAAGAGAAAAGAAATGAAAAAAAAAGTGAGATGTTGAGTGGGTGTCTTCTTTTAGACTTAGATATCTGATTGATCCCCAAAGCTGGGGAAAATAGGCCATAAGTATCCCACCCAAAAGTTTTAGTAAGAAGTGGCCAAATAGTCTTTTGGTCCTGGATCTCACCAAGCCCTGGAGCCTAAATCAGAAGTAAGTCTTAGAGGGAGAATACCATGTTTTTTCACACGCTAGCAGGAGAGGAGAGATCAGTAGAACTGTTCATGAGGCTAGGGAGCATCTATAAGTGGAGGAGTCTAATACCTCACCCCCCCAGCCAGAGGCTACAACAGTGAAAATTCCCAACCCCACAAAGAGTGGCAAAAACAAGACTCGGGAAAACTTGCCATACTCCCCTAGAGTTTGAACCCCAAATGTTAGAGCAAGATGAGAAGATAGTAGGAACTATGTGTCCTACTAGAATGTGGTGTGTCAAGGATGCATGACTTTCCTATAGGCTGAGAGGGCCCTGTAAGAGATAACCATGCTTATGCCATTGAGTCCAAGACGTCAGCCAGAGGACACATGGCCTATGTTAGCAAACCCTGCAGTATAGTATTCCCCTGCAGGAGCCTCCAAAGAACCCCCACCATCTTTCACCAAGCATTACAACCTGCCTAAGAAGGAAGGGAGACCCAGAAGCGTTAGAGGGAAGAAAAATCAGTAAAACCAAAGACAAGCGTAAAAAAGGAACAGCCCCTCTTC
Organism: Nycticebus coucang; assembly: GCF_027406575.1. Classification (NCBI taxonomy): domain Eukaryota; kingdom Metazoa; phylum Chordata; class Mammalia; order Primates; family Lorisidae; genus Nycticebus; species Nycticebus coucang. The sequence goes on from NC_069780.1 coordinate 30,690,487, forward strand.
ACTGCAATTGCCAAGCAACAGATGAATTCTGAGCTGGGTGAGCAGAGATGGAAAATGTTTGAGCTGGATGTCAGACTAAAATTTTAAATTGAATCAAACCGGACTTTCCACTTTCCTATACCCCACACCTGAGTATAGGCTCAGTGCCTGTAGCTCAGTGGCTAGGGCTCCAGCCACATACCCCAGGGCTGGTGGGTTCAAACCTAGCCCGGGCCTGCCAAACAACAATGGCAACTACAACAACAACAACGAAAAATAGCCAGGCATTGTGGCAGGCGCCTGTAGTCCCAGCTACTTGGGAGGCTGAGGCAAGAGAATCGCTTAAGCCCAAGAGTTTGAAGTTGCTGTGAGCTGTGATGCTACGGCACTCTCCCAAGGGCTAAATAGTGAGACTCTGTCTCAAAAAAAAAACAAAAAAAAAACCTGAATATAAGGAAAACATTGTGAAGTTTTCCACATGCCAACAGGCAGGAAAGAGAAATCAAACACATGTATGAACTGAAGGAAATAGATCAAGAAACTAATTATAGTAAACTGGTTATAAAAGCATAAATAAGACTTTTTATGTTGAACTCCCTTATGAGAACTTTGCCTGTGTGCTACAAGGTAACATTTCTGGTAACATAAGGGAAGCTATCTCAAATGGGAAAAGAATATATTTTAATAGTAAACTCTCAATGTTCTTGAGGATAAAGAGCAGAGATCAGGTTGTGGGCCACAGACCTTGACATATGAACCATATAATTTCAAACTCTTATATAAATAGGTATAAAGACCTTACTACACCTGACACAATTTCTTTTAGGTTTTTTTTTAGGTCAACATTGAAAAAAGCTGGCCACATACCAAGCCACAGACAAAATATCAACAAATTCCAAAAACATTTTGGAAGCATTCCAAAGCAGCATTCCAAAGCAGCATTCACTGACCATATTGTAATAAAAGTATAATTAAAAATATAAAAATATATTATTTATTTAGAATATTTAAAAAGCATAGTTCTAAAAACTCGACGGGTGAAAGAAATAATAGACATCAGTTTCTGGTCTGGTATACAAGGAGCTTGGAAGTCATCACTCTATTCTATAAATAAGTAAAAATCTGAACAGACTAAAAATAGACAATGCTTCTTAATCTGCCAGAGAAGTAAGGTTGCAGGGCAAACCACTGCTCCCAAAATTGGAGAGAGAGACAGGTGGATACAGGCAATCATGATTTACCTGAGCAGAAACCAGCCCTCTACAAACCAGCTGAAATCTCTGTGGGAGCCAGCAAGGGGCTGGAAAATCTGGACTATAATTGATAAATTATTAGAGGATCACTGTGGACAAGTCTGAGAATTAAAAATTTCAATGGGAGGGAGGTGCCTGTGGCTCAAAGGGTAGGGCGCCGGCCCCATATGCTGGAGGTGGCGGGTTCAAACCCAGCCTTGGCCAAAAACTGCAAAAAAAAAAAAAATTCAATGGGGCTCAGTCTTAGGGGGTCATCAACCTTTTTGTAAGTTTGCCTCCAGGAGCACTACAAAGTTCTCACAGTGAAGACTGAAGAAAAATCCCCTCATATTTCCTGCAAGGAAGGGGGAAAGTAACCATTTTAAATATAGTAGAGATTCTGTTCTTCTTTTCTACTTTTTCTTCTTCTTTTGTTTTTTTTTTTGAAATGAATATTTTCAGACTTTATTTTACAGCTATTTGTGTTTGACACATGTGTAGAATTTTTTTCAGTAATCATTTTCTTCAGGGCGGCGGCTATGGCTCAGTGAGTAGGGTGCCGGCCCCATATACCAAGGGTGGCAGGTTCAAACCCAGCCCAGGCCAAATTGTAACAAAAAAATAGCCAGGCATTGTGACAGGCACCTGTAATCCCAGCTACTCGGGAGGCTGAGGCAAGAGAATCGCCTAAGTCCAAGAACCGGAGGTTGCTGTGAGCTGTGAAGTGTCAGCACACTTCCTAGGGTGACAAAGCAGAACTGTCTCTAAAAAAAAAAGAATTTTCTTCAAATATGGGGTGGGCATATTCAGTTGCTCTGGTTTATACAGGTTTATCTAATTTTGTTCTAAACCACATACTTATAAGTCTTCATTTGTCCTAGATACCATAAAAAACACAAGCTTTATGAACATTCAGTAAATGACATTTAAATCACTTTTTCTCTCTCTCTCCCCTCAATAAATTTTTAAAAGTATTATTATCATAACCTAATAGTGTCTTTGTCTTCCCTGCAGTAGATTTCCAATCAAAAATTTCCCTTTATTTTAATACTTTAGAGAATTTTCATCTTTTTTTTTTTTTTTTTTTGGAGACAGTGTCGCTTTCGTAGAGTGTTGTTATGTCAGCTCACAGCAACCTCTAACTCTTGGGCTTAGGCGATTCTCTTGCCTCAACCTCCCGAGTAGCTAGGTCTACAGGTGCCTGCCACAACACCCGGCTATTTTTTGTGGCAGTTGTCACTGCTGTTTCAGCTGCCTGGGGCCAGGTTCAAACCGGCCAACCTTGGTATATGGAGCCTGCGCTCTACCCACTGAGCCACAGGCACTGCCAATTTAGGGAATTTTCAAATGTTGCAATGTTTGGCTATAATGCCCCAAGATTTGTTCTCCCTGCAAAACTCTTTTGGTCAGGCCTGTTTTCTGGGAAATCTACTTGAGGTCCTTGGCACCTGGGTTGTGGTTGATGGGAAAGTAAGATTTTGTGGTCCAAAGCTGGTGGTGCTTTAAGAAGGTTGGCATGCATCTGGTCTTCGGAGAGAATGGAGAAGGCTGCTGGTCTTGGTCCAAGTGGTCTGCCTCATTTTCATTACAACGTGAGCTGTAATTGATGATATCCACTCCCAGTGCCAATTCTGTTCTTCTTAGCAAGGTCTGCCCTTCAAAGAAACTGTTCCAAAGCTGAAACCAATTGAGGTTTTATCAGAGCATAACCAACTTGGTGAGGGAAAGTAAAGTACCCAACTCCAGCCCTGACAGACATTCTGTCCCACCTAAGGGGTAAAAAAACTGAGAAGCACTGTCAAGTTCACAACCCAAGAGAAGGGGCTCACTAAAGACTAAAGCCTAATTATAAGGCGACATGTTTCCCTTCCCTTGCCCTAACATAGCTTCTCAACACATACTGCTAAAGGCCTATTTATTGCAGTTCTTTTCAACCAGGACATCATGTATGGCTTTCAACAAAAAATTATAAGGTAAGAGACACGATTTGAAATGACAGAGCAAGTGTCAGAACCAGACTCAGATATGGAAGCGATTCTGGACTTATTAGGGTAGGAATTTAAAATAACTATGATAAATGTGTTAAAGACTCTAATGGAAAATGTCAACACCATACAAGAACAGATGGTTAATGTAAGCAGAGACAAGGAAATTCTAAGAATGAATCAAAAAGAAATACTAGAGATGAAAAGCATTGTAAGAGAAATAAAGAATGCTTTTGATTGGCTCATTAGTAGATGGGACATAGCTAAAGAAAAGAATCTACGAGTTTTAGAATATGTCAACAGTAACTTCCGAACATATATCACATAAAAACCTGCTTATGAATGTTTATAGCAGCGTTAGTCATAATTGCCAAAATTTGGAAGCAACAAAGATGTCCTTTGGGGAGGGGGTGTGAACGGATAAATAAACTGTGGGTACATCCAGACAGTAGAATATTACATATGTGTTCAATACTAAAAAGAAATGAGCTATCAAACCATGAATGACATAGAGGAAACTTAAATGAATATTACTAAGTGGAAGAAGCTGATATGAAATAACTATATTCTGTGTGATTCTAACTATATGGCACTCTGGAAAGGCAAAATGATGAACACGGTAAAAAGATTGGTGGTTATCAGGTACTAGGGGGAGGGAGGGATGAACAGGCTGAGCACAGAGGATTTTTAGGACAGTACAGTTATTCCCTGTGATACTGCAATGAAGGATACAGGTCCAAACCCACAGGATATACAACCCTTCTGTAAAGTCTGGACTCTGCATGATAGTAATGTGTCAGTGTAGGTGTATCAGTTGTAACAAACGTGCCACTGCAGTAAGATGCCAATTAGGGAGCAGAGGATGGTCTGTGTACTGGAACTCTGAACTTTCCACTCAGTTTTTTTTTTTTAATTGACATTCCTGATTTGTTTTTTTTTTCTTTTTTTTTTTTATTAAATCATAGCTGTGTACATTGATATGATCATGGGGCATCATTCACTAGCTTCATGGACCATTTACCAAGTTTCACATATACCCTTGTAAGATGCACCGCTGGTGTAATCCCACCAAGCCCCTTCCCTCTACCCACCTCCCCCCTCCCTCCCCTCCCTTTCCCCCTTCCCCCTATTCTTAGGTTGTAACTGGGTTATAGCTTTCATGTGAAAACCCTAAACTAGTTTCATAGTAGAGCTGAGTACATTGGGTACTTTTTCTTCCATTCTTGAGATACTTTACTAAGAAGAATATGTTCCAGCTCCATCCATGTAAACATGAAAGAGGTAGTCTCCCTCTTTCTTTAAGGCTGCATAATATTCT